>NC_080106.1:4665714-5312857 GCF_950005125.1 Chionomys nivalis
AACGTTAAAAAGGAGAAGGCTGGGCTTCTGGTTCATTCAGGGAAAGGCTTGTCGCATAAGCATGGGGACCTGACTTTGGATTCCTCAGCACCCACGTAAAGACCTGTACTGGAAGCCATCCATAAACCCAGCACTGGGAAAACAGAGGCAGAAGGAGCCCTGGAGCTCGCTGGGCCGTCAGTCTAGTTGACGGGCAGGCTCCAGGTTCGATGAGACGACTTGTCTCTGAAGAGGTGGAGGTAAAGTGTTCGACGGCAAGCCCGCGACCTTAGTTTGACCCCTGGAATCCACACAGTGCCTTTCCTGAAAGATGTCCTCTGACCCAAAAGTGTGCACATGCACAAAAACAAAATAAAATACAATGGAAGACACCTGACATTAATTGCCTGGCTTCTGCTATGCACAATGCACACACACGCGCATGCACGCGCACACACACACACACCACACCACACACACACACACACACACACACACACACACGGGGCCTGATGGCATAGTTCAGCAATGGAGCACCTCTCCAGCAGGTACAAGCAGTCTTTAATCCCTGGCATGGCTAAATAAATAAATAAATGAAGCAAGCAAGCACTGGCACTTCCCACGGGTGTCAAAATATTTGGTTGACTGTTGCATAATTGTGTCTGGTTTATTCATGTAGTCCTTATCAGTGCTGAATTAATTCTGTAGCGATGTCTATTCATCTTGGGGCGTTATTTGCTGGCGGGGACTTGAATATGCTCACCACCTTGAGTACACACCAGAAGGTAGGGTCTACCTTTAAATCCTGTGGCTGGCATTGACCAGGTTGTCCAGACACAAAGGGCCCTAGGCTGTTTCCTAACTCACTAAGGAATGCCTTTTCGCTCAGCATCCTCCTTCCTTGGAAAGAAGTACTTTAAGACAGCTTCGGTGCCTCAGTTGCTTTGAAATGCTTCCCGTTGCTCTCTCAACTCCCCTGGCCATTCTGCTAGGTCTTCTACAGAGGCAGTAAGGCGGTGGGTGAAAAAGAATTCAGGTCGGGTTGTGAAAGGCAGGTCTAATGTTTTCCACCTCTCCCCTCCCTCTCCCTCCCTCCCAGGCCATCTCAGACTCTCCATTGCTTAACAGGCAGATGATGAAAAACTGCCTAGGGTTTGGGAAGGTGGCTGAGACACGGAATGCCTGGGGAATTGTGGGCAGGTGGGTAGGTGGTCTCCAGGGTGCCCTCAGATCTCACCACCTAGCCTTCTCACTGGCTGACTGGGTCTAACACCGACTTCCCAGATTGATTTTGGGGTGGCCTCCATGTACAGTGGCAGAAAGCCCCCAAAGATAGAAGGTGTCTTTATAATAGGCATCTGGAGCCCCTGAAACATTATGGTCCTACTGGATTAACTCAGAATCATTCAGTCCCTCTATAATTAAACTCAGTAGCCATGGGCATTAAAGGTCCCACTAACGGGTTCTCTAGGCTTCTCTGCTGTAGAGCAGAACTCGGATTTCCTCATCTTGAATCTGAGCTGATCTTTTGCTAAGGTTTGAGTCTTCCTGGAAGGGCAAAGCCTGTCTCTGACTCGTCTCTTTAAGGTGTAGTTTTACTTATTCTTGCTAAAGTTGGCAAAGAGTTCCCGAGATCCAACATCTCTCTCTAACTCCTAGACACGTCGCTTTTCATTTTTTTCACTGAGTTATTTTAGTGCGTATGCTTGTGTACGTTTGTCGCGATGGTGCGTTCAAGTCAGATCACTTGTAGGAGTCGGTTCTCTCCTTCCACCAGGTGGAGCAGGGTCGTTTAGTCTTTGACATTTCTATTGAGAATTAGTCTAGTGTTCTTGGCTGGACTGAAAGACAAGTTGGTCCATTTCTTTAAGAGTGAACAAAGTGAGACGGGTGTTCTTGACTGCTGAAGTTCGGGAAACCTTGACATCCAGGAGGCGGCGAAAAAGCCCCTGTGAAAGAGCACTGTGTGCGGTTCTGGCTGCCGCCAGCACTCCCAGTCGTCACGCCCACGCTGGGGCACAGGGAGTCCCGGGGTTCGGTGCTGGAACTGGGCGCGGTTTCAGTGGCTGGTCAGAGTTAAGCTGGCGAGGTCAGACCGGGCCATCCAGGAGCATGGACAGGGAGGAGACCTGGAGCCTGAGGGAAAACCGCTAGGGATTGGGGTGCAGAATGGGTGGTCGGGGCAGAGCTGGTCGGGTGGGCCTGGCGTTGAAAGTGGGGTTCAGAGGGGAGGGGAGGTGACCCGCTGGAGGTGGGGTGCACGGGGCTGGAGTAGGACTGGAAGGTAGATTATAGGGAGGTGGAGACTCCTGGAGAAGTGATGAAGAAGGGGGGGTTGGTTCACAGATCTGAGACTTAAGGTGACCTGGGGCGGGGGGGTCTGGCACGCAGATGGGTGGGAATGGAGCTGAAGGCCGGTGGGCCTTCTGGGCGCCACCTCACAGCAGCAGGGAGCCGAGGAGGGGGGCGGGACTCGAGGAGGGGCGGAGACCAGGGGGCCGGGCAGCGGGCGGGACTCGGGCGGGCGGGAAGTGGGTGGGGACCCGCGGGCTCCCGGGACTTCGGCTGAGCTGCGCGCGCTTGTGTCCGCGCGGCAGCGAGATGAGCGGGGCAGGGTCTGCGGGCACGGCCGGAGGGCTGCGGGTAGAGGGGCTGCCACCGCTACCAAAAAGCCTGAGCGGGCTGCTGCACTCGGCGGCCGGCGGCGCGGCGGGCGGCTGGCGACACCTGGAGCGGCTGTACGCGCAGAAGTCGCGCATCCAGGACGAGCTGAGCCGAGGGGGCGCGGGCGGCGGCGGGGCGCGGGCTGCGGGGACCCGGACCAAGCCCCCCAACCTGGACGCCGCGCTGGCGCTGTTGCGCAAGGAGATGGTAAGGACCAGGCGCCGTGGGTCCCGTCGGGGGACGGTCCCCTCTGGTCCCTGGAAGCCCGTGCTTCCCTCTCGGACTTCCCGCGGCTGGGCATCCACGCGCAGGGCAGCCTTAGATGCTGGGGTTCTCCTGGGCCAGGCCAGGGCGCGGCGTGGTCTGCCTGCCTGGTCCCAGGAGGAACAGGCTTCCTGCAAGCCTGCGGGTCGGTGTGGACAACAGATGGATGGCCGGGCCCCTCCCCGGCTGCCCGCCAGGAATCCGATTACCGGCACGGAAGCCGTGCTCCGGCCGGGTGAAGTCCTTACGTCTGGTCTCAAACAATGGGGTTTAGTTTTTCTCCGTCCTGAGAAGTGCAGTAGGTGTTCCTGGACCAGGACGCGCGATTCAGGGTGACGCCAGGACAGGGATTTGGGCCGCAGGGAGTCCTGTCCCAGCTTGCTTCCTGGGGCAGGCCAGGTAGGGTGGGACAGAGACATCCACTCAAGACTCTGCTCTCTTTCCTTTCTGCTAGTCCAAGATTCACGGGGCCAGGTAAACACGAAAGAAGTCTAAGAAAACATTTATTCTAAGAGTAAGTTTGCCGAAGTAAGCCAGAGGAGTCGACTCCGTCAGTGTCTAGTGCATTTGACATATGGTTTAGAAAATTCCTCTTCTGCCTTCTTCTTAGAGGAGCATAATCTGCCCTGCATACTAAGACTTAGTTGAATCCACTATCCGTTCTTTTGGGTTTTCGAGACAAGGTTCCTCTGTGTAGCTCTGGCTGCCCTGGAAGTCACTCTGTAGACCAGGCTGGCCTTGGTTTCACAAGGTTCGGCCTGCCTCTGCCTCCTAAATGCTGGGATTAAAGGCGTGCACCATCACTGCCCGGCCACTAGACAATCTTAACACTTTTTCATCACGGAAATGATGTCTAATTCTTCCTGAAAAGATTTCCCTGATTTCTTACGGAGACTTCAGAGTTCCAAACTACCCACTTTTCTTTATTAATAACCACTATCCCAAGTCTAGCACATCTGTCAAATTGCATTTGATTAAACACACCCATACCTAGTGTGTTTACGACATGAACTTGGACATAACATGAACCTCTGGGTGAAATAAGAAGACTGGCCCCCAGGTGTTTGGGTTTTTTGTTTGTTTGTTTTTTTCTTGCATAAGATGCAGGGCACAGGGTGTCTCCTGGCTTTGAGGCTGTGCTCTAGAAACACACTAGGGAGGCTTGACAGCCCGGCTGCATTCCCGAAGGGATTTCCCAGGTCCCTCCTGGTGTGACTAAGGTACAGAACCTTATAATTATGCCTTGGGCGGGAAGCTCAACTGTAGGAAATGAGTGGCTGTCTGACAACAGTGTTAAAGGTAGGGTTTGGCTGCAGGCCCTGACAGGCCCTCTCAGGAACCCATCCCAGGATTTTCAGTCCGTCTCGGAGGTCAAGAGACTTACTGACCTGGGGGAACACTGAGGGTTCTGCGACAACTCGTGCCTTGCTTGACAAGAAGGGGCTTTCATTCCAGAGCCTTCTGCAGAATGTCTGTGTTGATCTATTTGATTTGAAGGCCTGAGGTCAAATTCATGGTGGGGGATATAATTCCATGTCTGGACAGACTGCTTAATGCCTGAGGGAAAAAGCCCCGTATGAGCATAGAAAGAAAGAGTGTCCCCTCAGATTGAGCATACAAAGAGGGAGGTCCTCTGGACTGAGGAGATCTTCTTTTGGGGCTGTAGAGTCAGAGGTGGGAAGGCCTCAAGTGAGCAGAAAGGAGAGCAGTGAGCCTCCAGCTTGACTGACAGGAGTTTGCACAGGAGACAATTAGGAGGGTGGCCCTGTGGCTACCGGAAGCCTGGGTCACAGACAGGTCATCAGCAGGACTGGGGACTTTGAAATGAGCAACAGGTACCGGAGGCTCCTGGAAAATGCCCTAGGTGCACCCAGGAGGGATGGGTAGAGTGGAAGCCAGTTTATTGGCAACAAAACCCCTAAATCACAAGAATGGCTAATGGGTCCTCAGAGCTGATAAGGAAAAAGTGAATTAGAGGTGACCCAGGGTTTTTGTTTGTTTACTAATGGAGTATTTTGAAAGACAGCAATTAAAAACCACAGCCCTAGAGCTGGGCCTCATTGCTCCGACAAAAGCAGGGTAAGGGGGCATCTATCGCAGCTCCCCGTTCCAGGTGCAGTTCCTGGCGGCGAGGAAAGCATGCTGGCAGGGACGTGGGGCAGCTGGTGGCGTTAGTTAGACTCAGGCTGCAAAGAGCTGAATGCTGGTCCTCAGCTTGGTTTCCTCCTTTCTCTCCAGCCAGGGATCCAGGGCCATGGCGAAATACTACTACACGTGGGTAGGATGGGTCTTCCCAGTTAATTAACTAACCCCAATTAACCCAGTCTAGATACTCCCTCAGAAGTTCCCAGACGTTTATCTACTAGGTGGTTCAAGACCCCGTTGACAGTTGGTTTTAATTATTCCAAGGTCCTGTGTTCCAGTTCAACACCGAGAAAATCTCCCCATATCACAGTCTAGCACAGAGTTTGATATGTGCAAATATTCTGAGTGCACGCAAATATTCTTGTTGCATGTATACCCTGATGTGGTAGGGTGCACCCGTGCTCTCTCTCACCAGGAGGGAAACTGAGGAAGGAGGATTATAAACTTGAGGGCAGCCTTGGCTACACAACAAGACCCTATCTTAAAAAACAAACAAAAGACAAATGCTTTCTGCACATTGTCTAAATCCTTGTGTTTTACTTTCATCTCTGGCTGGGACAAAACACCCTCAAAAAGCAATTTAGGGAAGAATTTACTCATCCTGCAGTTCCAAGTCACAGCCTGTTGTTTTGGGATGTCAAAGCCATAAGCACCTAAAGCAGTTAGTTAGATCCATAGTTCCAAGCAGGGAGAATGAGGGAATGGGTGTTTGCTCGTGTTCAGCCCCGGTCCTCTGTACTTAGCACAGTTCAGGATCCCCTGCCTAGGGAATGGTGTCCGCCCGCAGTGGGCTGGGGCGTTATGTGTTAATTCCCACAGCAGTTAGCATTCAAGGCGATTCTCCACAGGTATTCCATCAGGCCAACCTAATCTAGACAGCTTTGAGACTTTCTTCTCAGGGGTTCTAGGTAGTGTCATGTTGATAACTTGAACCAACCCTCACACCTTGTAAATTCTTTATGAGAGAGGTACTCTACATATGTTTTATATTATTTTTTCCCTCTTCTTCCTTCTCAATCTTTTTTGTATTGTTTTGTTTTTCAAGACAGGGTTTCCCTGAATAACAGTGCTGGCTGTCTTGGAATTAGCACTGTAGACCAGGCTGGCCTCGAATTCACAGAGATCCACCTGCCTCTACCTCCCGAGTGCTGGGATTAAAGGCGTGCGCCACCACCGCCCAGGTTCAGTTTTCTTTATTGAGACAGGGTCTCACTTTATAGCCCTTGGCCGGCCTGAAACTCAGAGAAATCTGCCTGCCTCTGCCTTCTGAGTGCTGGTCTTAAAGACATTCACCACTACTCCCAGCTTATTTTCTTTGCTTATTTTTTTTAAAAGTCTCTTTTAGACTTATTTTTACTACTTTTAATTAAATGCATGAGTGTATGTATGCTTGAGACACGAGCGCAAGTCCCTGGGAGGCCAGAAGGAGCTGGATTTCCAGGTGGACTGAGCTGTCTGACCTGGTGCTGGGAACCAGAACAGTATGAGTTGTTGATCTCTGTGCCAAATCTCCAGGTCCTAATTATATTTTCAAAACCAGCTGCTGAGAGTTGAACTCCCGTGAATTAAACCCTTGCTGGGTCTCTTGGGCTCCGCAGCTCTGTCTGATCATTGCCCCATATGATCTGTACACGCATGCACACGAAGCATGCACACCTGCTTCACCATGTACTCTGCAGTTTTGGAGGGTGCGTGCTGAAAGCATGTTTCGATCACTGCATATTGTTGGGTCTTCAGGGCATGCATGTGGCAGTGCTGTGTCATTTTGAACCGTGCTAAGGACTCGAGAAAGGAAGTTTCGCACAGCCTTGTGGGTGTTAGGGGAGTGGCTTTGGAGGGTTCATGACACTCCATCAGTAGAGGAGGGTGCCGAACCGTTCAGATGCAGAGTCGGAGGCTGGCAGAGAGCTGGTTGGAGCGGAGGGCGCAAGTGTCACTTCAAAAGAGGGACACTAATAAGAGTCAGGGGCATTGTTACACAGACTGTGTGGGCAGAGGCTCAGCCCCTAGCTGGTTAACACTGTGCTCAGCCCCTAGCTGGTTATCACTGTGCTCAGTCCCTAGCTGGTTAACATTGTGCTCAGACCCTAGCTGGTTATCACTGTGTGCAGTCCCTAGCTGGTTAACACTGTGCTCAGACCCTAGCTGGTTATCACTGTGTGCAGTCCCTAGCTGGTTAACACTGTGCTCAGACCCTAGCTGGTTATCACTGTGTGCAGTCCCTAGCTGGTTAACACTGTGCTCAGACCCTAGCTGGTTATCACTGTGTGCAGTCCCTAGCTGGTTAACACTGTGCGCAGCCCCTACTAGTTAACTCTGTACTCAGTCCCTAGCTGGTTATCACTATACTCAGTCCCTAGCTCGTTAATGCTGTACTCAGTCCTGGTTATCACTGTGCTCAGTCCCTACTAATTAACACTGTACTCAGTCCCTAGCTGGTTATCACTGTGCTCAGTCCCTAACTGGTTAACACTGTGCTCAGTCCCTAACTGGTTAACACTGTGCTCAGTCCCTATTAGTTAACACTGTACTCAGTCCCTAGCTGGTTGTCACTCTGCTCTCCTCAGAGTTGTGGCTTCAAGGCATGTTACTTCCTGTTCTAGTAACCCCACGTCTGTGAGGTTTTGTCACTCTGAGTCCCTGTAGCCTCCAGGAAAGAGTCCATTTTGAAAGATCCAAAGGTCACACCAGTGGAGTGTAAAAGCAATCATTAAAAACAAATCAAAACAAAAAAACATTTTATGTATTGAGTTTTTTTATGAGACTGTCTTATCATATAGCTCTGCCTGGCCTAGAACTTTCTTTTAACAGTATTTATTTATTTATTTATTTATATTATTATTTTTGAGATGGGATCTCAGATAGCCCAGGTTCATTTTGAACTATGTAGCTAAGGCTGACCTTGACTCTTGATCCTCTTGTGGTCCTAGTATTGTATCTTAGATTGTTTATTTGCTTTTTTTTTTTTTTTGAGACCAAGTCTTACTATGTAGGCCAGCCTGACTGAGACCGTGCATCTCTGCCTCCCAGATGGTAGGATTACAGGCACGCACCACGGTGATGCCCAGCCTGAAAAGGTCTTTTTAAAGCATTCGTTACAGGGCTGGGAAGATGCTCCCTGGGCACAAAGCGCTTGCTGTGCGAGCGTGAGGACTTGAGTTTGGGTCCCCGAAGGCACAGAAGAGCCAGGCATGGCAGCGGGAACCTGTAATGCCAGCTCCAGGGCTAGGGACAAAGGAACCTCAGAGGCTTGCTGGGCAGCCTGTCCAACGCGGTCAGCTCCAGGTTCAATGGGAGACTGTCTCAGAAAACAAGCTAGGGACGACACTGAGGAGACATTGATGTTGACCTCTGCCCACAGGCACACACGCGCACACACATAGAGTTTGTTATGTTCTCAACAGAATGGTGGGGTCACACCTGTATGTTCCCCGAGTGAGCCCTGTAAAATGCTGCGGAGGGCAAATAGGAAAGCAGGAGATTCCAGTGGACACTGGGTGTCCCAGACTGCTGGACTTTGACCTATTTACCTATCTGTGGAGCACCTCAGGCTTGAAAACCCCGAGTGCTTCATCAGCTGCTCCTGCCTCTTCCCCACTGAGTTAAGGCTCCCATCTGGCTTTCTGCACACTGGGTGGGGTCTCTTCATCTTCGAGAACTCCTAGGAGCAGCAGCCTAGGCAGTCACTGCTGCATCTCAAGGATGCTGGTGCCTCCCACACCCACCCCTTTGTTCTTGGTCCCTTGGCTCTTTACCGCTGGGTGGGAGGTGTCGCAGGTCACCCCAGCTAGCCGCAGCTGGGAGCTTTGAGGTCTCGCTCTCGGGGTGGGATTCCAGACCTTCCATGGTCCTGTGACAGAAACCGCATAGGCAGGCTGAGCAGGAAGTCAGCCAGTCAGATACGTGCCCGATGCCAGTGCTAGCTGAGCCCTTAGACACCGTTGCCTCCCTCCCGCTGGTTTCCATAAAGGTCACTCATGGCTTCATTGCTTCCTGTGCTGGTCCCTGTCCTGCAGACGTGTGACAGTGGGACGCTTGTTCTCAGTACTCAGGAGACAAACACCCAGGCCTGCCTTCCAGGGCAACAGAAACTCTCCAAGCCTTGTTCATTTTATTATTATTTGTTCACATTTAAGTCTGTGCATGTGTGTACATATGTGTCACGTGTAAATGTGTCTTGTTGTGCCTGTGGAGGTCAAAGGACACTTTGCAAGGATCAGTTCTCCCCTTCTACCCTGTGGGTCCCAGGGATCTAACTCAGGTCACCAGGCTCGGCAAGAAACACCCTTGCTCACCGAGCCATCTGGCCAGCCCAACCCTGTTCGTTTTATTTGCTCTGTTATTTCACTTCTCTGGCTCCGAGAGCCACAGCTGCCTGGTCTTGTATATATATGCATATATATTCTGAGTCTTGTTTACGGGATGAGAAGACCTCTTCCCTGTGACCGGAGCTCCATAGTACGGGGTAATCTACGAGAAACCGGGCCTGCTCCAGCCAGGAGCAAGTAGAGAGAAGATGACGAAGGAGCATACTGAAGGGAAAAGGTGGCGAGAGGCTGTGTAAGCCAGGCCTAGTGGCGCATACCTGTAACCTCATCACTCTGGAAGCTGAGGCTAGTGATAGAGGCCAGGAAACGCCATCCAGGACACACTGCCATGCTCAGCATCCTTTGTAACCGCTCATTTAAAAACGATTGTGCTGGACCTAAAAGATTAGCAGAGACTTGACCGAAGGATGGTGCTGGGGCCTCCCCTGCCTGCCTGCCTGGCAGAGGCTGGTGCACTTCATTTTGGAGGCCATTTTCACAGTACCCATGGAATTGAGTCTGGACCTGCTCTTTGGCCCTGTAACTTCATTTCCTTAAAAACCCTAAAACAGTGTTTTTGCAAAACACCAGGGAAAATTGTGGTGCTCTTTTGTTGGTGAGAGTGGGGGACTCTGCACATGGGTCTGTGTGGAGGTGGGAGGACAGCCTTGGGCTGTTCCTCAAGTGGCACCCTCTGCTTTTGTTCCTGACACAGGGTCTCTCACTGAAGGGGCTGGCTGGCTGGCCGTCCCAGGGGTCCTCCTTTCTCTGTGTCTCTGCGATTGTGTAACTGACTCTGTAGCACACCAGCTTTGGGCACGCGGGTTCTTTGCAGGCCTTTCTGCTTGCAGAGAGATGACTCTTGGGAGCTATCTCAGCCGTGTGCACTGGTTTTGAAAGCATGAAAGGGACCTAGGACGTTGGCGGTGTGACGGCTGGATCGCCGTGTCCTGACCTGCTTTGATAGTTCTGCAGGCCTGGGACTTGACACTGACTGAGCTCTCTTAGCCTGACTAGAGGATCTGCAGGCCCGTCTCACGACCGCTTTAACCCGGCTTCAAACGTGAGGCCTGAGGTTGGGTGTGATGGAACTGATTTGTGGGTCTGCCACCTCACCCCACTCCACCCTTAACGCCACCTGGGCCTTCTCCCTAACTTGTCTTTTCCAGAAATGCGTCTTACAGATAGAGCCACACACTACACAGGTAGCAATTCTCCTACCCGGTAGGGAGTAGGTAGTTTTGTTTGTTTTCCAGCTGAATATTTTGTTTAGTTTTTTGAGACAGGGTTTCCGCTGTGTAACAGCCTCAGTTGTCCCGGAATTTGCTTTGTAAACCAGTCTGGCCTTGAACTTAAAGATGTGCTTGCTCCTGCCCACCTCACCCCGGCCCCCTTGCTGGGATTAAAGGTGTGCCCACCACTCCCAGCCTTCGGCCTTCAGTTGAATCTTACCTAGGCTGGCCTGTGAGTCCTGATCCTCTAGCCTCAGCCTCCTGAGTAGTTAGAATTACAGGTGCTCACCACTGCACCCAGCTGCGGGTGTGTGTGTGTTTGCTTGGTTTTGTTTGTTTTTGTTTTAAACAAATATTTATTTTGGGTTGGGTGTGCTGGTATCTGTCTTTAATTCCAGAATTTGGGGGCAGAGGCAGGTGGATCACAGAGTTTGAGGCCAGCCCCACCTACATAGCAAGTTTTAGGACGTAGAGAAACCTTGTTTCAAAAAATAAACAAATAAACAAATGTTTAGTTATTTATATAAGTTTCTCACTGAACCTGGAGCTTGCTAATTTTGGCAAGACAAGCTGCCTCAGGCATCCTCCTACCCAGCTGGGATTTCAGGTGTGCACTTCCATACCTGGCTTTTACTTGAGTTTTGGGGATAGAACTCAGGTCAGCATGCTATGAGACAAGCTCCTTATTGACTGAGCCATCTCCTCAGCCCTTGCACAATCATCTCTCTCTCTCTCTCTCTCCCTCCCTCCCTCCCTTCCTCCCTTTCTTTCTTCTTTCCTTCCTTTCTTCCTTCTTTTCTTTCTTCCTTTCTTCTTTTCTTCTTTTCTTTCTTTCTTTCTTTCTTTCTTTCTTTCTTTCTTTCTTTCTTTCTTTCTTTCTTTCTTTCTTTCTTTCTTTCTTTCTTAAGAGATAGGGTTTCTCTGTGTAACAGCTCTGGTTGTCCTGGAACTTACTCTGTAGACCAGGTTGGCCTCAAACTCACAGAGACTGGCTTGCCTCTGCCTCCCGAGTGCTGGGATTAAAGGTGAGCGCCACCACCGCCCAGCACTCAATAATTTTTAAACCTGACGAGGGACAGTGGGCATCATCTCCTAGAGGTCTGTGTGATGCGCACAGGCTAGGACTCCCCCAACACCCACCCCCTCATTGCTTGCTTTTCTCCTCCTCCTGTCCGGGAATAAGAACATTTCCTTGGGTGTTTGTTTTGCTTTGACTCTTCACTGCGTTTGGGAAGAAGTTGCTTTCCTGTTTAGTTTTGTAAATAAAGTAGTGTATTATTCTTGATTTTTTTTTTTTTTGCCTGATTTTGAACCTTGAATGAGAAACAATATATACTGTGGAGGTCAGGAAGACTGTTCTTGGCACACCATTGGGTGGAGGTTGGGGTCTCACTGGCATAACAAGATAACAAGCTTATTAAGATAAGGGACTTATTCCTAAAAAGTCTAATTTTTTTTGAGACAGGGTCTCATGTATCTCCTGTTGGAACTCACTCTGTAGACCAGGCTGGCCTTGGACTCACAGAGATCCTCCTGCCTCTGCCTCCCTAGTGCTAGGGTCAAAGGTGTGTGCGGTTTTTAATTAAGTTCGATTTTACCAATATGGTGCATAGTGTCTGGAGCCAGATGCTGGGGATACCTGCTAGCTCAGAAAGAAGCCAGCTGACCATCATGCCTGGCTAAGTGTGGCTTTTTTTTTTTTTTTTTTTTTTTTTTTTGGTTTTTCAAGACAGGGTTTCTCTGTGGTTTTGGAGCCTGTCCTGGAACTAGCTCTTGTAGACCAGGCTGGTCTTGAACTCACAGAGATCCGCCTGCCTCTGCCTCCCGAGTGCTGGGATTAAAGGAGTTCAAGGTCATCTCCTGCTGTTAAGTGAGTTGAGGTCAGCCTGGGCGCCAAGGGAACCAGTCTGAAGAAAGAAAAGCTTCCTGGCCTCTAAGCCCCTCCTCTACCACAGCCTCAAAGAGTTTCTGGGACTTTAGTGACCTTCAACCCAGCAGGGAGCCACCACCCTGTCTGAGACTGTTTCTGCCACTGAGCCTATTGTTAAGTTCCCCTAGGGCAATGTGAGAACCACTTCCTAATCCTGTGACCCTTTAATACAGTTCCTCTTGTCGTGGTGACCCCCAACCATAAAATTTTCTTTTTTTGCCTTTTCATAACTGTCATTGTCTGATATGCAACCCCCGGAGGGGTCGAGACCCACAGGCTGAGAGCTGCTGCCCAGGGAAAGGAAGCAGATTCTGGTGGGAGGGATGGGCCCACCTGGCCGCTGGAGGGTGAGGAGAGAGCCTGGCAGGGCAGAGGAGGAAAGGATAAGCTGCTTGCAGTGACTGAGCTGGCCCTTATGGTGTCTTGTAAGTCACAATAAAGGATGGGAAATCACAGGGGCTGAGGTGACTATGGTTTGTTTAAATGAGCCTAAAGTTTTCAAGATGTCTCCAGAAGAAGGCTGTCATTTCTAAGTCCTGTAGTGTTGTCCTTCAGGGACAAGCAAGTGGGGCAAGAGATGGCAGGTCACAGGTGTTTGGGGCTTGCTTATGGGTAAGGTCGGGGACAATTCCTTAACACTTTGGTTCCAGAAGGGCAAGCTACTCTTGCACATGGGTGACTTCATTATGTCCCGTAGTTCAGTCCTGGGGCATGCTTGCCTCTTTGTCCCTGTGCAGACCCCTAAGCAAAGAGCTTCTGGAGGAGCCCAGGCTGGCCCATTGTGCTCTGCTCTAGCTGATGATGTGGCAGGAGCCATGCAGGTGTGCTGTGAGCACACAGCACTGCCTGTCCAGCCTCTGGGCCACCTGAGGGTTGTAGGGTCGGTTCCCACTCTGACGTGACCCTACACCAGGACAGGTCTTTGTGTTCATCCCGTCCGCTAGAACCGCCTATGCTGACGAGCACCTGCTAGAGTGTCAGTGCCTCTCACCTCGTAAGGGAAATGCTGCCTAGTGGAGGAAGTGGGCCTTGTGCCTGGAGCAGCTGCCACGAGGGGCTGAGCGCGTGTGATCATCTACCTCTGTGTCGAGGTGTGATCTGCCTGTGCACTGGGCACACGTTCGGCTGTGTAACAGGCGTGTCAGGACCATGCTGGGTCTCTAGGTGGGTCAGTTGTTTCTAGGCCACTGTCACACCCAATGACAGGGCAGCTCTGTGAATCATCCCTGTGTGTCAGTCAGGCAGCTCCGTTCAGAGTCTCCACCTGGTGTGGGGCATGTCCGTGGGAATCCAGGAAGATTTCGCTTGGAAAACCTGGCATCATGAGTCTTGGTGTCGTGGGATCATGACCTTGTCACCCAACAGAGTTTGAGAGCCTGTGGCACTGACCCCATGGGACCCCAGAAGGTGAACATTACCCTTTGCTCAGAGCTCATTGGGTCTTTCTGTGGTCTGTTCTCGACATGAAGTGCAGATTCTAGTGTCTTTCACGTGATGTGAAGAGTGGCTGGGTAGGAGACATGTCAGATGAGCCTCTTAGATATTTTAAGCAAACACAGGTATGAGTTTAGCAGGTGTGGCTTTATCAGAGTTAAATCTGGGAGCAGATAGACATATCTGAGTACTTAGAACTCCAGTCGAGCCGTGGAGGTTGTATTAATATCTGCGATAGAATTGTGGAACGTAGGAGCCATGCGGAGGAAGGATTTGGCTAGACCATCCCAATGAAAACAGAAAACAGGCTAGGCTGTTTTGTCTTCTGGTGCTATCACTATGTAGCTCAGGCTGGCCTCAAACTCACGATCCTCCTGCCTCAGCTTCCCAAGTGCTGGGATGTCAGCCATGCTCTATCACACCTAAACTGACTGCTCTTTTTGGGCCACAGGGTGTGGTCGGCCTTCAGATACCTAAAGTGGGGTTGTGTCACAAGGTTACGTCTGTTTGAATTCCCAGAGAGAGCATTGGCGAGCTGCCCTCCTCAAGCCTGAGGTTAGCATCCCAAGTCTGGTCCTACAGGACTTTCTCTTTCCCTGGGCCAGTTTGATGGTAGCTTTCATCTCATCTGACACAGGTGGCTGGCTCGGTTCTCAGCCTGTTAAAGGTTCAGGTGTGCAGGTTCCCTTGCAGTCCTAACCATCATCCTCTTCCTGGGTTTAGGATTGATGGAACCCATGCCTTTCCAGACCTGGCGGCGGCTGCTGCTGCTGCTTCTTCTGCTTCTTCTTCTCTTCTCCTTCTTCTTCTTCATTTATTTATTTATTATGTATTCCTCCCATGTATGCTTGCATGCCAGAAGAGGGCACCAGATCTCATTATAGATGGCTGTGAGCCACCATGTGGTTGCTGGGAATTGAACTCAGGATCTCTGGAAGAGCAGTCAGTGCTCTTAACCTCTGAGCCATCTCTCCAGCCCCGACCTGGCTGCTTCTTGTCACAGGGCAGGCAGTAGGGAGAGAGGAAGGCAAAGATGGACAACATCTTTGTCCCCTGCCACTTATTTCTGTGAAGTTTCCAGAAGGCTGACATAAGGCTGTATCTTCAGGTTTTTCATAGTTCATAGTCGTGGGGGAGGAATCACACTAGCCCTGTCTAGAAGAGAGAGCATCTGAACTCGCCAGACCTGGAAAACCCTGAGGCAGGGGAGGTTGCTACAGGGGCAGCATGTCACACTGACCAGTGAGATCCTGTCCTTGGCCAGGAGGAATCCATTGCCTGAGAACAACAAAGTGGGGTCTGGCCAGGGTTGCCAGGAAGTCATGTGTGGATCTTCTCTGAGTGTGGCTGTGGAGAGCAGTAATGTCCCAGGGACTTGGTGTCCACAATGAGCCAGCGGAGGGACCCAGAGCATGCGCTACTGTTGCTCCGCTGAGCGTGTCTGTTGTAGCCCCGGAGCAAATTCAGGCTGGGCTCACTGCTGCCAGGTATGGACTCCCTCACTCAGGTTCGAGGTATGGCGCGGCCTAGTGAAGGCTGTATCTGCCTGAACTGGAGCTCTGCGGCATCCCACTGATGCTGCCTTTAGCCTTTCTGAGGGAAGGAATGTGCTAGCCCAGGAAGATTTCTACTTGGCTGTTCAACTACAATTAAATCTCAGCACTGACTTGGTTTTTGCCTCTCCTCCTTTCCGCCAAGGTTGGCCTGCGACAGCTGGACATGTCCTTGCTCTGCCAACTGTACAGCCTCTATGAGTCCATTCAGGAGTACAAGGGAGCGTGCCAGGCAGCCTCCAGCCTGGACTGCACCTATGCTCTGGAGAACGGCTTCTTCGATGACGACGAGGACTTCCAGGAGCAGAGCTCGCTCCGAGAGGGCCAGGGCCGAGGCCCTCCCCGGGACTTGTCACTGCCTGTGAGCCACCTCTCCGGCAGCGACTGGATTCTGGGGTCTATCTAGCACCCCCGGAGTCCATCAACACAGACAGACCCACAGCATCTGTTTCTCTTCTTGCAAGAAAGCCCGTCAGCCTCTCCATGGTGGACGGTTCATGGGCACGGGGGACTGGTGCCTCCAGTCTAACTTGTGGGTTTGTTGACAAGTGAGACAGCCTGCTCAGTTGGCTGCAGGGTCTTCCCGGTGACCTAGAGGCCTGTTAGCATATCCCTCGCCCCCTGAGTGGCACCTGCTGGAGGCTGTGACAGAAGGGTTCCATGTGGAAAGCCGTCATGGGCCTTCTGGGGGAGCTTGCTCTCAGCCAGCTTCTTTGTAGGTGGCAGGCATGTTGTACCCCCTTTGTTTAGGAATGCCACGCTGATGTGTGAGATGTGGAAACCATTTCCCCGCCCGGAGTCTTCATCTTTTCTTGCTGCCACTGAGCTGTTAGCTTCTTTGCTCAGATTTCTTTGAAAGTTGCGTCACTGAGTCGGGAGAGCTTTCTAGAAGGAGGAAATATTCTGCCACTCTGGTCAGCCACTTTTCTGCAACTACCAAAACTGACATCCGGCAAAGGGAAAGGGGAAGAACTTGAACGAATACACACTGAATGGAGAGAGAAAACCTGGGACACCATGAGTGACTGTTGACGGCTACTGTAGACTGCCGTGCTGGAAAGCAGTCCTTCCAAGCCTTAATCTATTTATTAAAACTCTTTCACGAGAGCGTCACACTGTCGGTTAAACAAGTGTCTCTTGCTGTGATCGTTTTGTTCAGGTGTCTGGGGATGTGGCTCAGTGGGTCAGGTGAGCCCCTAGCATGTATGAGGCCTGGGATTTGACCTTAGTATCATGTCAGCTGGGCATGGTGGTATGTGCCTGTAACCCCAGGACTGAGGTGGAGGCAGGAGGATTAGAAGTTCAAGGTGATCCTTGGCAACACAGCGTTCAGGGCCACTTTGGGCTACCCTTTCTCAAACAAAACAAAAATCATATTCTGAATTCACAACCGGCATGTGAGTCCAATACAACACATACTGAAATAAAGTTAAGACTTTTTTGGCCATTAAGTGAATTTTAGGAGGTAGATTTATTTCTCTGTTAAGCTTGGACAGTTGTCTCATTGGTACCGGACCACATTTACACCAAGATTTCACCTGGTTTATCGGAGCACGCCAGGTTCCTTCCACCTCTTTTGGTGAGCAGACTTCTCACCAGTGCCCTCTGGAGTCCAGCAAAGGAAGTGCAATTTAGCAAGTGTGTGACCCTCTCCAGGGCACCAGCGACAAAGCAAAGGATTACACAAAAGTCCACCTTGGCAAACCGACAAGCTTGTTGATGTTACTCACTGGCCTGCGTGATCCCCAGACAGCTCCATCATCACAAAGTCCCTCTCCAGGATGGTCGATGAGCTTCCCGTAGGTGTGCAGAGGACGGTCCTCTTTCCCCACGCCGTCCCAGCAGCTAACTCTTACACACTCTACCCTCTCACCTCCGAGACCAGACCAGGAGACCAGCTGTGACAGCTGTTCCCATCAAGATGACAGTGGCTGTGTGCTTGGAGGACTGTGTGCTGGTTACTTTGTCAACACAAGCTTGAGTCATCTGGGAAGAGGGACTGTCAATCAAGGAATTTTCTCCATCAGACTGGCCTGTAGGCATTATCTGGGATGTTTTCTGATTGATGATTGGTGTGGGAGGGCCCAGGCTACTGTGAGGGGTGCTACCCTGGGCAGGTGGTCCTGAATAGGAAGGTAGTTGATTAAGTCAGAGGGGTCAAGCCAGTAAGCAGCCTTCTTCTACAGTCTGTGCTTGCCCTGATGATGAACTATTAAGTGTAAGAAGAAATAAACCCTTTCCTCTCCCAAGATGTTTTTGGTCAGGGTTTTACCATAGCAACAGAAAGTCAGCTAAGACAGGCTGCATTTAGTTACACAACAACCCATGCATTAGCCTGTCTATGCTGAGGGACTATTAGACAGAGGAAGACGAGTGTCCCTGCTCAGTGTGTCTGCTGGCCGTAGTCAAAGGGAAGGGGTGTGTGTGTGAGTGCCACCAGCCCGTGACAGTGGTTCAGACAGGACGAGAAGTTGAAAGCAGAAAATTTAGTCACCTGTGAGGCTAAGTCCTGCTTAGCTATGAGATAGAACTTAGGTCGGCTACTCTCAGTCCTGACTGCATTAAGGTCACATGGAGAGCGTTGGGAAGAGCTTCAGAAGCAGTGCCCCACCCCAAATCTGGATCTTAGATGCTGGGGGGTCATAGATCAGGAAAGGCGCGTTCCACCACGCGCCTCTCTACTGTAAACCGTCAGGTAACCACCTTCATTCCTCAAAAATTACCTACAGCTGCCTTATAAAAACTCACAACACAATAAAACTGCTTTTTACTGCTTTTTCTTTTTTCTTAAGTGGGTTGACAAGTCAGGGCAGGTGAAATGAAGCCAGGCTGTGGAGAATGGCCACACTGGGGAAGACAAGGCATACTGTCTGTCTGTTTTGGGATGTATAAGGCAGTTCTGACCTTGATTTCACTCAAAGGAAAGAGAGACAGACAGACAGAGAGAGAACTACAGAGCAGACGCTCTGCGTGGTTCCTGCCACCTGCGTCCTGGGAAGCACAGGGAGCCGCTGCAGTGGAATCCTTTTCATCTGTTTTCTTGTTTGGGATTTTGAGCAAGGCCTCACTGTCGCCCAGGGTGGCCTGAGACTCCAGGCACTCCTCCTGCCTCAGCTGTCTAAATGTGGAGATTTTGAGACTTGTATCCATCTGCCCCTTGGTCAGAATGAAATACACTCCACACGCTGGCCTCAAGGCTCACTGGCTGAGGTAGCAGAGCTTCGTGCATTGCCCTCACACACCCAGGGGAGAGCCCTGCTCACTTTGGCAGTGAGCAGCGATGCCCTGGTGGATGGGCACAACAGTCACCTGGGGTTTTGCAGCAGGTGGAAAACTCTTCCCAAAGTCATCTGAAGGTAGAACCTCAGGAGTTTGGCTCTGAAGCACGTCTGGAGAGGGCCTTGAGAGAACTGATCAGTAACCTTGAAATGGAATCACCTTGTATTACCTAGGTGGGTCATGAGGGACACGTGACTGGATGGAGACCAGAGTGATGCTGGCCAGTTATAAGCCAGGGGGGATGCACAGTCTCTACAGCAGTGTGTTCCCCTTAGCACCTCCAGAGGGCGCACAGCTCAGGTAGGGACACATACAGAAACTCATGAAACTGCCTGCCTGCTTTCCTTATGCAAGAAGAATGAGCAAGTCCTAAGTCTCCTAGCTACAGGCACCTGGTAGATTCCTGGGCACCTCCATGTTCTCTGATAGCTCATCACCAGAGAGCCAACATTACTCAACCCAACACTGGACTTAATACTGTCCTCGCCTTCCACATTGAAAACACTTCCTCATTTACTCCTGAGAGCCAATGAAATCAACAGGTTTCTTCTGGTCATTATTAGGAATTAGTAAGATGCAACTGTTAAGCCCTTAAAACTGCATGCCACAACCCAGTAGGACATGCAGGCATTTATTAAATGGGAGTAAGCAGGTTGGGTCCATTTCATGCCCCAGGTTCTGGCTTCCGTGTTCTTTGTTGATGCTTCAGAAGCCAGTATTTAGCTTGAAGCTAGAAATACTTTCCTTCACAGGATTTTCTCACTCTGTAGTGAAGGCTGTGGGTAGGCACGGGCCGGACTGGTGCAGCTGTCAAGGGTCCCAGCAACATGTTCACTTCATCACTGCCTCCCTCGGAGACACTCAAGCTGCAACCTGGTCTAGTCACCTGAGTCCTCTACCGATCAAAACTCCTTCTCATCTCCCTTCCCTGCACTATATTTGAGGAATGGTAAATTGTTCTTTCTTACCAATACAGAGACCCGCCACTAGGCGACAGATAGGTCCATCAGACCAAGAACAATGGGCACTTGATCTTGTCATTGCTCTGGTGTGACCCTATGCATGCCCATTAGCCATTTTGTGGTTTCAACATCTTTAAGCTTTCTGACTAATGCAGCCTTGCAAGTATCTAAAAATATCCTTTTGTGGGCTCCGGTGTACGATGCTATCTCCAGACACTGGTAATGAAGAGCACCTGTCCCGTGGCTGCACCATCTGCAGCACTCTTATGAGCAGCGTGGTCTCTCGGCATTGAAAACAAGAGCTAGCTGGGGGCTCTGCCGCAGCTTACGCTTTCTCCCTCTGAGACAGGGTCATTCTATGTGGCCCAGGTTTACTTCAAACTTTCTGTCCTGCTTCAGCCTCCAGAGTGCTGGGATTAAGGGAGCGCAACACCTGGCTTCAGCCTGTTTATCACTGTGGTCACGAGGCAGATCTTCCAGGAGGGCACATACCCCCTCCAGACCCCCCTTTCAATCCGTATTTAGTGTGTTAACACCTTGCAGAAGAAGCTGGTTTTATCCTTTCAGCACGTGGGTCTTGAGACTCTAACTCAGATGGCCAGGCGCTGCGGCAGGTCCTTTATCCTCTGAACCAGCTCACCAATGTTTGAATAAACCATGTGCAAGCCCCTGTACCCAACCCAGGTCTGGAAACACAAAAACCAAAACTAATGAACAAACCAAAACCAACCACACAAAGAGAAGGTCGGAGCAAAATGAAGCTCACAACTGTAGTAGAGACAGGCGTGCATTCTTACTAAGATCCTGCAACACATTTGTCTTTCAAGATTTTCATTAAAAATGCTGAAAAATGCTGGGGATGTTAGCTGACCGCGTAGACATGGTTTGAGTGTGGAGAAAGCCCCTCTCACACGCCACTCCACTGGTAGCTGACTGGTCTCAGCATTCTTTGTTCTTAAGTAACGGGACAATACTGAGCAGACTGCTCTGACCTCTTTGGTTGGCCGCAGGATCTCACACATGCTAAGCCAAGGGTCTAGCACTAAGCTACATCCCAGTCCTTTCTATTCTGAGGCAGGGTCTTGCTAAACTGCTTGAACTGACCCTGACCTCACTGTGGCGTCCAAACTGGCCTGGAACTTACTCTCTTGCCTCACCCTGGAGGGGATTACACTGTGTACCATCACACTGGCTCTAATTCCTTGTTTTAAACTGAGCACCACTCGCCGAGCAGTGGTGGCGCACGCCTTTAATCCCAGCACTTGGGAGGCAGAGGCAGGCGGATCTCTGTAAGTTTGAGGCCAGCCTGGTCTACAAGAGCTAGTTCCAGGACAGGCTCCAAAGCTACAGAGAAACCCTGTCTCGAAAAAAAAAAGTTGAGTACCACTCTTAGTGCTCAGAAGACGGAGGCAGGGGAATATGCTGAGTTCGGGCACTTGACGACTGGTATGGAGACGGTAGATACATGCAGCGGGGCTACTGCTGCAGCCATTTCCAGCAGCAGCATCTGGGATATGACCTCTCTAGACTGTGCCGTTCAGGGATTTTCTGATTTTTTGTTTTGTTTTGTTTTTTGGTTTTTTTTTTTTGGTTTTTCGAGACAGGGTTTCTCTGTGGCTTTGGAGCCTGTCCTGGAACTAGCTCTGTAGACCAGGCTGGTCTCGAACTCACAGAGATCTGCCTGCCTCTGTCTCCCAAGTGCTGGGATTAAAGGCGTGCGCCACCATTGTTGGAATGAGACCAAAATTCCCACAATCCCATACATCTATTTTGGTTTTCTGAGATGTTTCTCTGTAACAGTCCTGACTGTCCTGAAACTCACTTTGTAGACCAACCCTGACCTTGAACTCACAGACACCCACTTGCCTCTGCCTCCAAGTGCTGGGATTAAAGTTGTGTGCCACCACGCAGTAGGCCCATATATTTGGTTGAACCATTTGTGAAGAATTCAGAGGTGTGGCCTTGTTGGAGAAGGGTGTGTCACTGGGGGTGGACTTTGAGGTTTCCAAGACTCCTGTGATTCCCAGTGCTCAGTGTGCCTCTTGCTTGTGGATCAAGATGTAAGCTCTCAGCTGTTCCTTCCCTCCGTCATCATGGCCTCTAAACCCCTGAAACCATAAGCTGGATTGAACACTTCCTTTTATAATGTGCCTGAGTTATGGTGTTCTATCACAGCAGTAAAGAAATAATTAAGATACTCGGTTATTTCTGGCTCAGGCAATTCAAAAGACAACTGTAGTTACTGAATCAGAAATGCATAAAAAATTGATTTATTCTGAAAGACTACTTAAGAGAAAAGTGCTTCCGTCAGAAAAACACAAAATACGATTTTTAAGACAGCAATGTAATACTTAGATTTAAGGACACAAACATGTCAAAGGAATCGAGCTGCGACCTTTCCTTACTGGAAACCACGGGGCCTGCCCGTGTGTCACTGCAGGGCTCTTAGCCTGGAGTCTAGATGGCTCAGATCTTCCTGGGGGTGTCTGGGTTTGTTCAAAAATCCCCAGTCTTGACTTCACTCCACTCACAGAAAGTGGCGACCTTGTTTCTCTCGTGCCTTCTCCTTTGAGGTAGCTGTCCCGCCACAGAGTGAAGAGTAAAGCTGTGGACAACAGAGAACGACTTTGAAAGGCCTGTTCTGGTCACCATACAAGACCTGCTTCCAGGGCTGCTGGGAGCCATGGAGACACGGGAGCCCAAAGCAGGGCTCGCCCAGCGTAATTTCAAGGAGACGCAGAGTGAACAAAGTCCACGCTGACACAGCAGGCCGCTGCTCTGCAGTGGGCTCTAAGGGTTCATGAGCTGACTCTCCTGCCTGTAAACTACAGCAGACAACCACATGCACAAAAGCACCGAGGAAACTCAGCCCTGGGTGAAACAGGGAAGGCAGCTGTGAGATGCCAACTGGGTAGAGGCCCAGGATCGAGGGTGGAGAGGCGTCCCTCCTCAGGGGTGAGCAGAGAAGACAGGTCCAGCAGCAACACCTCCAAGACCCAGAAGGAAGGAAGATGAACTGGCTCAAAGCACAGCAGGAGGCAGGGGTTGTACCACAGGGCTTGTGAGGGTCTGAGAGCTCCACATGTAAGGTGACATGGACCGAAGCAGGAGTGGCCTCCCTTCCCTGCCATGGGTTCTGCATTTCTTCAATCTAGGATCTTGCTTCCTCAAGTGAAGGAATGGGGCCCACAGGTCAGAAGCAGTCCCAAAGGGAATTGCACACAGCAGAAAACAAGACAAGAGAAGGAAGGAATACCATGGATGACAGAAGAGGGCTTTGCAATGAAAAGCTGAAGGAACCTATACCTACTGCACTCTCAACACAGGGAGGCAGTGTGGCTGAGAAGTGGGGAGGGTTCAGGTCCTTAGAGTGGATAGTTCTCAGAGGCCACTGGGTCCTGCTGAGATCACATGACCAGTGGAGACCACCCACTCAAGAATCTTGAACCTTGTGTAGACACAGGGCCAGGAGGCAGGGTAGAAGGCAGGAAACGTAAGTATTTCAAGGGCCTGGCAGAGAACTACTCAGCGGCTTCCTTCAGGGTTCACGTGTGGCTGAGAGCTGCAGGACAGTCAGAAGTAGAGGGAATCTGGAGGGGAAGAGACTGGGAGACAGGAGTTAAGGGACGGAAGGAGAGGAGCAGCTAGACAAGGCAGCAGCCAGATATCACTGGATGGATAGAGTCAAGAGAAGAACACGGGCCCAGCCACCCAGTGCTGGAGAAAGAGCCTGAGCAGAGGGATGTGAGGGAAGAGGCCATAGGCAGCACCAGCTCAGCCACACTACTCTGCTATCTAGCGGAAAAGGACCATGTCTGACAGGATTTTCATGGGATGCTGACCTCCAGGCATGACACTGCCGTGTCCTCAACTCTCAGCAGCTATGCATGTGAGATAGGCCTATACTCAGGCATGGGAGAGGTTCACAAGGCCCCATCCCTCACCAGGATGCACCAGGAGACTTTCCTGGGTGGTACAGATGCCTAGGAAATTGACATGTTCCTATCAGTGATCCCGATTCCCGGAATTAGACTTGGGTGGAACCATTTATTTGGTTTGTTGACGGTGCCTCCTGTGGAGTAAGTAGCTATGTTAACTAAGAGACCAGCTGTTTCCAGTACCTTCAGAAGTCCTGAGGCTTGTAGACTGCACAGTCGCTGCCCACATCCCACTCCATCCTCTGGAAGAAGCAGACCATGGCGCTCTCCAGCAACAAGCCACTCAGCACGGCCAGCAGGGACAGCCTGCGGCTGGTGTTCAGAGTCACTAGGAAACAAAGGCAGAAAGGTGTCCTAGGAACTCCCGAGACAGACAGCAGGGCCTGTGTACTGCAGGGTGCTGAGCTGAGGAACCCGCCCTGCCCTACAGGTCCTGAAACAAAGTCTCTGCTTCTAACACCAGCGCCAAGCTCTTCTCAAGCAGAGGCAGAAGCCCATGAAATAAGAGAATAAATCTAGGTGTGGCGGTGCCTGCCTGTAATCCCAGCACTTACAAGGTTCATATAGGTGGACTGCACTGAGTTTAAGGGCAGCCGGGTCTACACAGGGAGACTGTCTCAAAACCACCACCACTATCCAACTTGAAGGTCTGAAGAAACTGACAGAAAGGAAGCCCCCTCTGCAGCGCCACAGAGCGGGAAGAGCAGCACTGAGACTGCAATTCACAGCAGCGCTTTTCACAGTGCCTAAAAGGGAAGAACTGTCTTCGCATGGGAGGCAGGCACCTGACATTTTCTCTTGGCCAGACATCTGCTCAGTCTGGTAACTGTGTGCAGGCATGTACTCCTCACAGCCCCTTAAAGCCATTCAAGTGGAGGTAACAAAAGGCTGATGCCTGGCCCACAGGAGGGACGGTGTGCGTGAATGTGCTCTGAACGTGTAGCACCATAAGGCTGAACTGGATGACCCAAGTGTCTGCTGTGTGTCCTCAGGACCAACATGGGTCTGTGGAGAGCTCATGTTCTGAAACTCTGACGCCCCGGGGCCAGGACCTCGGCCTTCCATAACGGCTAGAAGCTGCCATGTCTAATGAAAGGGCACACTCACCTCTGATGGCCTGGAAATTCGATGTCAGGATAAACACTTTGATGAGCTTAAGGCACAAGGGTGTGTAATCGTGCTCCCAGATGACGGCCGGGATAAGCAGGAGCTTCCCATAGCTGGACAGCAGCAGTGCTTTCAGGAGCAGGACCAGGTTGGACTTCTTCTTTGCTGTCGTGGGTTGCTCTACCCACAGGAAAGCAAAAATGCCAGCAAAAAAGGCAGCTTGTTCTGTGGAGCAAATGAGGGAAATAGAGATGTCGCACCCATTCTAACCCCTGGAAAACAAAGAAACCCTATTTCCAACTCAGCAGATGTCCTAAGAAACACCTTCATAATATCATTTTCTTACACACACACACACACACACACACACACACAAGCACAGAAGCACACACACACATAGGCTTTGTGTTAAATCCTGCTGGCATGATTTAAGATATACATTTCAATAGGTTTTAGTTTCCCCTTTTCTCTTTGGGCTGGGGGTGGGCACTGGTGCCTTGCTACAGTCGTCGTCCCGTCGTCCCCCCCACCCCCCCGCAGTTGGTCTCAAAACTTCTGACCTTACTGCATCTCTAAGTTCTGGGATCAGCCAGGCGGTGTGGCGCACACCTTTAATCTCAGCACTCAGAAGGCAGAGGCAGACGGATCTCTGTGAGTTAGAGGCCAGCCTGGTCTACAAGAGCTAGTTCCAGGACAGCCAGGACTATACAGAGAAACCCCTCTCTCAAAAAACAAAACAAGGGGGTTGGAGAGATGGCTCAGCAGTTAAAGAGCATTGCCTGCTCTTCCAAAGGTCCTCAGTTCAATTCCTAGCAACCACATGGTGGCTCACAACCATCTGTAATGAGGTCTGGTGCCCTCCTCTGGCCTTCAGGGATACACACAGACAGAATACTGCATACTAAATAAATAAATAAATATTAACAAAAAAAACCAAAACAACAAACAAAAACAGAACACTTCTGGGATCCAGATGTGAGCCAGCAGTCCTGAGAAGGCTTCCCTTTAAAGCCTGGAATCATATTGTGTTTCACTCTTGGGTTGGGTGAAATGCTTGAGCTTTCTTTTCTAAGGTTTATTTTACTTTTAATTATCTGTGCGTGTCTATTTGTGGATATATATATATATATATATATGTATATATATATATATATATATATGTATATATGTGAGTGCCAGTGTCTGTGGAGGCCACAAGAGGGTATTCGGTCCCCTGAAGTTGGGGTACAGGTAGCTGTGAGACACCCTGTATGGGTGCTGGAAACCAAACTCCAGTCCTCTGCCAGACCTGCACAAGCTCTGAGCCACCGAGCTCTCTCTCCAGTCCCCTCAAGTATTTTTTCAGTATTACTATCTCTAAGATATTCATGGTAATAAATCCTGTATATTTCAAGTTTTAATTTAACAGACAATAAACATTCACATTAAGTTTTCATTTTTTTTTTGAAGACAGGGTGTCTCTGTGAAACATTCCTGGCTATCCTGAAACTCGCTCTGAAGACCAGGTTGGCCCCAAACTCATAGAGATCCTCCTGCCTCTGCCTCACGGCACGCTCCACCACCGCCCAGCTTTCACATTAATTTTTAAAGTTGCAATGGAATCCAAATTATATCTTAATTACAGACCAAATATGTATTACGATTATTAAAACAGTCATAAATCCAAGAAACCACAACCCACCCTGGATTCTAACCCGCAAAGGAGAGAACATCAGTGTTTTGTGTTTTCCACTGATGCCCTCCAGTCCACTACATGCACACAGAATAGTTCTTATATAAGGCAGTGATGCTGGACAGTGAGTGACCCCAGTCTAACCGAGGCACATGCTCAGGCTGGACTGTACGCCCATCTGTATGCAATCCTTCATTTAGCTATCAGACAAATGTCTACTGAGCAGTCATGACAGACCAAACACTCACTGGGTTTAATGTAAGTAGGCGAAGGCAAATCAGTAAGAAGTTAATAATAACCACAGCACTTGTGTTAGATGAGATAGTGTGCACAGCGCAGCACAGTAGTAAATAGGGCTATCAGGAAGAAGTGTTATCAGGATAAGTGTCACCAAGATGAGACTGAAGCCAAGACCTCAGAGATATGAGGAAGCCAGACATGGGGACATCATGGACACATGCTGGAGGCTCACTGAACGTGCCAAAAGCAGCTGGGTTAGAGTGGGCTGGAGTGGTGGCAGAAGGTGCAGTGAGATCCATGGGAGGAAGGGGCTGGTCCAACTGTGAAGACTGCCAGTATACAGAAAGCAGGGAACTACAGAAAGCAGGGAAGAGCTACGTATGTGGGCCCTAGGCTTATCAGAAAGGGAACATTTTGTATGAAGAGACCTTGCGGTATAGCATCAGGTCTGAGCCATTTATTCTAACTTGTAGAAATCCCAGCTGGCTCTGGAGGCAATGGGAAGCAGGTGTAGAACTACTCTGGAGGTAGAATAAATGAGGCTTTCAACGACTAAACAGAGCTCCAAAGAAAGAGGTTTCAGGCTGGACCCCAAGGCCTTTGATCTTGCCAACCTGCAGTGGGAGGCTGTGGGCAGAGGCAGAGTAAGACATGGCTTAGAGATGGCAACTTACTAGCTGTCCAGCGGGGCTGGTTAAGAAACAAGTAGACACAGGGTTCAGAGGTCAGGAGAAAGGTCTAGGTCAGACGTGGACACCTGGGAATTCTGAGCAGATCCACGAGATGCAAGGGAGGGCAGGGACGATGGCAGACAGAGAGGAAAAAAGAGGGCAGATGGTCTAGAATAAGATGTGGAAGGTACCACACTCAGAGACTTCCTGAAACAGTGCCTTGTGATCAGCTGAAGGGCTATTTTGAATGTATTTTTAAGATGGAGTCTTACTGTGTTGCCCAGACTGGCCTCAATGCTTCTGGGTTCCAGCAACTCTTCTGCCTTAGCCCCTAGAGTGGCTGGGAGCACAGGTGCCTGCCACAGCCTGGCCTAAGCCAGAGGCCTCTGAGGCAGGGAAGGATGAAAACTAAAATGTTGTCACAGACAGGAACTCAGTGCAATTTGGACCTTGGCAAGAAAGCCAGGATTTCAATTTCAATGAGAGACGCTTCCCACACACCGGTAAGTTTGGGGGTTGTTCGATTCCTTGGATATAGTCCCACAAGCAGCAAACTTACTGCCAGACATCCGCATGAAGCAGTTAGCCTAATGCACTGGAAAACAGCAGGCAGTTATTAATGTGTCCTCGATGAGAGGACCTGACGCAATCTTCAAGAACTTAAAAATGGCTTAGAGTATCTTACAAAATGTCCTAGTTTGATCAGCACAATCTCTCTACCAAATTTTTAAGACAAAGCAAGCAGGTGATTCAGATTCCCCGAGGAGGTTAGTCAGAGCTGAAGATGTGGCCTCCAGTCCTGCACTAGCTGTCTGACCGTGTGTCTTAGCTTCACTCAGAGCAGTGAGCTGCTGGCTAGCACTTGCTTACCGAAAGAAGCAATCACAAACATCCTGTAGAAATCCCACTCCTTGGCGTAGCGGATCAAGTCGTCGGGGGCTGGGCTCTGGCTTGAGTCTTGCAGCTGCCACCACCTCAGGTATGCTTCACAAAGCAGACAGAACATGCAGAGTTTCCCATGGATCTGACAGTCAGAGACAGTGTCCTCGGGTCAGATAGAGCATTCCGCTGACTGCACGCCGACAGGCACACAGCTGTAGGGCTTATTCTGCTTTCTGAGATTAGTCTTGCTGTATAGCCAAGGCTGGTCTGACACTTCAGAGAGCCCTCCTGCCTCAGCCTCCGAGTACTAAGACTATACATGTGCGCACGTTCACTCAGTAGTTGTTCCAAGAATGTCCCATGTGGATTTTCCAGTGTTATTAACTGGTTAGCTGCATTAGTTACGTAAGTCAGAAGTTCTTAACTAGTAGTGTCTATTGGAACCTCACAAGGAATTCCAAACTTGACCATCAGAGGACCCAGTCTGGGGTCAGCTTTTTAGGAGTAAGACGTGGATAGGTATATTTTGCAGAATTCCTGGGGAGACCCTATGTGCATTCCTATAGGGATTACTGCTTTTAACAGTCAGCTCTCATCCGCACACAGCCAAATACAACATATATGTGGCTGACACTGGTGGAAAAGTCACAAGAGAATCTAATCGAAAGCTTTTTTTGTTTGTTTGTTTGTTTGTTTTTCCAAGGCAGGTTTCTCTGTGTAGTCCTGGCTTTCCTGAAACTCACTGTGTTGACCAGGAAGGCCTTGAACCCATCTGCCTCCGTCTTGAGTGCTGGAATTAAAGGTGTGCATCACCATGCCCAGCTAATCTAAAGATTTGAGAACACCACATAAACAGGAATTAAAACAAAAACAAAAACACACAAAGCCTTTGGGCTGAATGAGTATTAGGCCAATGAAAGAGAAAAATACATATGGTAGAAATGGGTTGGAACCTCTTAAGGTACTGAAATTTTTACTGAATTAGAAAACACTATGTGGTAAGAATGGGCTTTTCTCAATCTGATGATCTTTCCTGCAAACTGAGCTTTCTCCAGTAAGTTACCATGGGTACAAGAAAGCACGTGGGAACCTGAGCTGAACAAGTCCCAGGGCCTGAGGCTCCTCAGCTGGCACACAGGTCCTCTGGTTGCACTCTGGAAGCATCTGGGAAGGGGTGTAGGCCATCCACAAAGATGTTGGGGAGTATTATTTCAAGATGTGTTACTTTGGTTTATGCTGCATTTGTTTAACTCTGTGAGCCTGTGTTACTGTGCCTGTCTACAACACCTGATGGGCTAATAAGGAGCTGATTGGTCAATAGCGAGGTAGGAGAGAGGAATAGGAGGGGCTGGCAAGCAAAGAGGATAAATATGAGAAATTTGGGAGAAAAGGATCTGGCAACTAGAGAGGAAGGAGAAGGAATTCAGAGGCCAGCCACCCAGCTACAGTCAGACATGAAGTAAGAAGACAAGAAAAGGTATATAGGAATAGAGAAAGAAAAAAGACCCAAGGCCAAAGAGAGATGGAATAATTTAAGAAAAGCTGGCAAGAAAGAAGCCAAGCTAAGGCCGGGCATCCATAACTAAGAATAAGACTCCATGTGTGATATATCTGGGAGCTGGGTGGTGGGCCCCCCAAAAAAGTCAAAAGACTAAAGAGCCAAAAGAGAAAAACATCACACAACACAAAGATGTTGAGCTGGCCTGTGGAGGTCTCCTGAACCCCACCCAGGAATTTTCAGTGTGTAAACAAGCTTGAAATTCCACACTCTGGTCACTTTAAAGGCCTTGTTTGAGCTAGAGAGATGGCTCAGTGGCTAAGAGCACTGACTGCTCTTCCAGAGGTCCTGAGTTCAGTTCCCAGCACCCACAAGGTGGCTCCCAGCCATCTGTAGTGGGGTATAATGCCCTCTTCTGGCCTGCAGGCGCACATGCAGCTAGAGCACTCATCACATATAAATATCTTTTTTTTTTTTTAAAAGGACCCTGGTTATTTGAGGGGCAGACTACTGCACTGTCTACTTCTGCCCAAACCTAGTGGTGTCACATTAAGCAAATAAGAACATATGCCCAGTTAAATTTGAATTTTAGATTCACAGCAAATAATCTGTCTTAAGTATATTCTATGCAATAACTGGGATAGACTGAATGCTAATAAAAATTTAAACTACCATAACTTACATTTATTTTAGTGTTGAAAAGAATATGCCTATAGGCCTGAGCTTTGCACAAAATGGCATTAATCAAGATAATAACAGGATCATACTCAATGTATTTGTCTACTGGCTTCTGGCAAGATTTCTGAAAAAAAAAAAAAAAACAAAGTAATATCAGAGCAAATAAATTAATACATTCTGAAATTTTAAAGGACTTAAAGTCTATTTCCAACTTTCCCAATGACAAGATGTATAAGCATCTATTTAAAATCCTCAGTTTAAAAATGCTCACCCATGTAAGAAGTGGCTTCATGATGACAAAATACTAGCTTTTAGCTAAAATAGTAATATTTTAAATTTATATTCAAGAATCCAAAAGGAAAGCCAGGTGTGGTAACACATAGCTTAACCCCAGCATTAAGGACACAGAGGCAGGAGGAGTCTGAGGTCAGCATGCACTGACTAGGGAGATCCTGCCTCAAGAACAAAACAAAACAGAAAATAACATCAGAAAAGAATTTTGTTGTTGTTGTTGTTTTTTTGGTTTTTCGAGACAGGGTTTCTCTGTGGCTTTGGAGCCTGTCCTGGAACTAGCTCTTGTAGACCAGGCTGGTCTCGAACTCACAGAGATCTGCCTGCCTCTGCCTCCCAAGTGCTGGGATTAAAGGCGTGCGCCACCACCGCCCGGCTCAGAAAAGAATTTGATTTAAAAAACCATGGCAGGCACAAAGTATTTCAGAAGATTCTTTCAATTCCACTTTTGGTTTGTATGATTTTGTAAAAAGCAAATTACTAACACACTGGCTGACAGGCTGTGGTACAGACCGTGGCTCAGGATTTGGAGGAAGGTGTTCAACAAAGTTCCTATCTCTAGCTTCTGAGCCACAGATGGATCAAGATCAGGGTACAATGTCTGTGACCCAAAGCCTGGAATTTTCTCCAATGAGATCAAGAACCTGGGAAACACACACACACACTCACACACACTTTCTCTCCTACCACAGAGACAGTGGAGAGTGCTGTGCTGTGCATGAACTCGGGTTGTACAGCCTGGGTCTATGTCACACAAATCAGGACTCCCTCAGCTTCCAAAGAGAACATTCTGAAAGGCTGACAGGATAAGAGAGAAGCTGAAATAATAATAACAGGCACACAAATATACCAGGATCACCTTTTAGTTACATCAAAACCTAGAAGGAAAGCCAAGTGCATTGGAGGGCTGTCACCCTGTACTTCAACACAATAAAATAGATTCTCCACTTAACTCACGCCATTGTAGGAAATAACATGTTTTCCCAGGTACCGGGTCAAACAGTAGGTGTGCTACTCCCTCAAATGTGAATCTATCTGTCAAAATGGAGGCACAGAGGTTCATATTTTTTCAGATTACCTGAGCAAAGAATGAGTTAAAGATTAACCACAAACTCAGGACAAAAGCTCTTTCCCAGATCCCCCTTCCTTTGCCTGTCTCCTCTCCTCACATGAGGCTCAAGCCCAGAGATGCAACATTATTGTTTAAAAAAAACTGTTAAGGTGGTACGTGCCTTTCTGAATCCCACTTTCAGAAAGCACCCCAAACTTAGATTAGGAGTCAGATAATTTTTGGAAGTAGGAGGGAAAGCCGGCATCAGGACACACAGCTCCTATTCCTTCGGTATCCTGTGTTAGGCTCATGCCCATGCAGTGATGTTAGGAAATCACAAGAGCGCTCTCTCCGACTCAGAGCTTCATGGGCCCCAAGAATTACCTGGCCTCACTATTCTCTCCCCTCAGGGTTAGAAGGGGAAGAAAGCAAGCCACCATGCCATCTGAAGGATGCTGGTGACCTGAAACCAAAGAGGTTACTTCTAGTACCAGGTGATATGCTGTGTGCTGCCAGCCTCCTTCCACAGCACCCCACAGATAGGAACCTCGCTTCAGTCAGCTGACCTCGATCACTGGGACTGCTTGCCATCTCCTCAGTGCCCCCTCTACTCTTTCCTCTTGCCTTCGGTTTGAACAGAAGGAAACACCACACACACACAGAGCAGAACAACTATCTGGAAGTTTACTACTTTTAGTAAAAAACAGAAAAATTTGATGTAGGGTCTCTAAGCCAGACTGTCCTCAAAATCATTGTGTAGGGGACAGGAGAAATGGCCCAGTGGTTAGGAACACTTGTTGTGCTGTTCTGGCAGGGACCTTGGGTTTAGCTATCAACACACACACACACTCGCAAACAGCTTTGAACTTCAGGTCCTTCTGTCTCCACCTCCCAAATGCGGGGATAACAGGTGTGCACCCCCATGCCTCACGGGTTCATGTAGTGGAGCTGGAATCTAAGATTTCACGCACTTGGGCCAAGCAAGCACCCTACCAACTAAGCAACATCCCTGGCGGTAGGGAATGCTTTCTGTCTTGGTTAAATTGTTCCATTCAGTGCATTTACTAGTTCATTGACAAGTACCCTGAGAAGACACAGGAGACATCTCTAGAGCACCAGCCCTGAAACACTGATTCCACCTCCTCAGGCTCAACATGAGAATGACACGCTTCCCGCTACAGGGCCTACTTCCCTAGGGAATCACACCTCTCTCCATCACTCATTCATTCGTTTGAGACAGGGTCTCTCAGGGTAACCCAGGCTGGCGTCGAGTTCGCGATCTACCTCCTGCCAGGCATGCGAGTGGAATGCTGGAGTCACAGAAATGCGTTAGCACTCCCGGGGGTCATAAGTCTAGCTAACGTCCTCGTGAACCCCCTGCTTTCTCTTTCCCACCATCATACGCGCCTCGCCCTCAACCACCAAGCGTTAGGGTTCGTCTCCCTGGCCGCGCCCCGCCCCCGGCGCGCTCACGCAGATGGTTATCTTGAGTACGCCGTGGCTGTAGTCCCGGTACAGCTCCCGGGCCTCCCGGTTGCACTCGATACAACGGTACAGGCAAGGGGAGGCAGCCGTCGCCGCGCCCTCGGTGCCCTTCCCGGACCGCGTCCCCCTGCGCCCGCCCGTCCCCATGCCTTCAATACAGCCTCTACTTCCGGGCTCTGGCGGAAGTCACCTTCACTAGACCTGGAAAGGCGCGCGCAGGGGCTTCCTGGGACTTGTAGTGCGGATGCTGGCTGCGTGCTTGAAGCTGAGAGGACGTGGACTACGACTCCCGGGGAGTACTGCGGTCGCGCGCCGCGCCCACCTGCCCGCGGCTGGCAGAGCACGGCCGCGCCTGCGCCGTGCAGGAAGATGGCACCTGCCGGCCGCGGCTGCGGCTGCTGGGGCGGCTCGGGCGCCGAGGTGGTGCTGTGTCTGCTGCTGTTGCTGCTGAGGGCGCTGGCTTGCGCGGGGGCCACCGAGCACTATTCTCCGCTGTCCTTGCTGAAGCAGGAGCTTCAGCACCGGCAGCAGCAGGAGGCCCCGGCGGGCGGCGGCTGCCCGCAGTCGGGGGACTGGGCGGACCAGTACCCGGAGTGCGGTGAGTGGGCTGGGCTGCCCTCTCCTTGCGGCCGCCCCTGCCCAGCGTGGAAGCACCTGGGAGGTGGAGAGAGCGGGGATGGGCTCAAGCGGGCGATGGGGACGCGGAGCCGTGCTGGCATGGGCCAGGAAGTCCGCCTTCCTTTCTGCCTGGCTGGGTGGGTGTCTTGGGCTCAGTCCTCACCCCAGGAATCCAACCCTGAGAGCTACAAGCCAGTTGGGTCTGCAGGGTGACATCAGCCCTGACCTGTGCCCCTCAGCTGTACCTCCGAGGGTGGCGCTTTGCAGCCACTCAGGCTCATTCATTGAAGTGAAGCGCTGTATACCTGTAGAATAAGTCATGGAAGACAACGCTGGGAAAAATACACATACTCGTTTTCCGTCTTCAGTTATACAGTGGGCTTTTTTTTTTTTTTTTTTACCCGTCAGTACCCTCACCATCCCTTCCCCTCCGTGCATTACCCTACTAGCACCTGGCTTTTAAGACTCCCCTCTGGTCAGCACGTTATGCCTGCCCAATCACTACCCAATGTCTTAGCTGAGGTGAAATCTCAAGATGAGTCCAATCTGATTTTATTTAACCACCATCTGGCTTGGATAAAGTCTCAGTTACCGACAGTGACTTATTGTGACTTTTTTGTGGTCTGCCGTGTCTGCCAACAGCATGGTTGGTGTGAACTTAGTGAAACGAATGGCCCTTGTAAATGTCACCTCTGAGTCTGAGCAAAGGAGTTACCACTCTGCGAATTTGTCTGTAAATCGGAGATCCTGTTTACTTGAATGCGAGGTTTTATTTTCCTCATTTAGCCTTGTTAGTTTGGTGGGTTAATTTACCATAAAAGCAGTAGTCACCCTGTTGGATGGCAGCTCCTTATCTCAGAAGGGAAAACTGAGGCACAATAGAAACTAGTTCCAAAATCTTGGCTGTAGAAGAATAAAGAATACTGCTGCAGGCGGTTGTTGCTTTGCATTTTCTGTTTTTGAAAAAGGATCTACAGAGACCCTTTTTCAAAAACAGAGGCTGGCTTTGGACTTACATTTACTATGATCCTTCTGCTTTATTCCTGCAAATGCTGGGATCACAAGTGTGAGCTACCATGCTCAACTTTGCACACAGGTTTTTGTCTTAACTGCCAAGTGGTTGTAGGAAATGTCTCTTAATCTGTTTCTCTTGATCCTGTACAATTATATGGAAATTGAACCCTGTGATGTCTCCTTAGATACCTGTCGTAGACTCGGGACAAATTCAGAACAAGCAACTAGGGCTGCAGAGATGGCTCAGAGGTTAACAGCTCTGGCTGCTCTTCCAGAGGTCCTGAGTTCAATTCCCAGCAACCACATGGTGGCTCACAACCATCTGTAATGAGATCTGGTATAGGCATACATGCAGGCAGAACACTGTATACATAATAAATAAATAATTCTTAAAAAAAAAACAAGCAACTAAGCCTGTCATAGCCTACTCCAGTACCACCGACACAATGACCTACTCTTGATGATGTCCAAACTGATCAGGTCTCTGAAATCCTTCAGGTCTGACCTTACCATGAGGGCACTTTTGCTCTTACCATGGTCACTTAACTGCCTGCCACATCAAGCCAGACTCTAGACTTGGGGTCTAGACTTGGGGCCAAGAGCAGTGTGACTGTCCCTCGGAGTTGTTCTCAGATTCAGGTTGCTGAGGTGCTGCCTGCTTGGTTTGGGTCTGCAGCTGGTGAGCCGTCTCTACATCCTCAGACCTACAAGCACGCTTATGTGTCTCTGCCCTGGGTTTACGTGTTTCCCAGCTTATAGTGATATTTTGGTTTCCGGTACATTTTTATGTTTCTTACTGAAAATAATTTATAATACTTATGATCTTAGTTTCCCATGAAAAAATAACATTAAAAATGTATGTCTTTATGTCTTTGTTGGGGTGGGAGTTGTATCTGTGGATGGATATGGATATGGATGGAAGGGGGCACCAAATCCCTTGAAGCTGGAGTTACAGGTGGTTGTGAGTGCTGGGAACCAAATGTGGATCTTAACCACTGGGCCATCTTCAGCCCTGAGAAAACAATCTTACTCTTTCAAAAGAGAAGAAACCATCTGGTATATTATTTGCTTCTGCTTTTTGTTTCTTTTTCTGCTTTGTTTTGCATGTGACTCGGTACACTAATTTAAGCTAGCCTGGGGTGGAATTCAGTGCGTAGCTCAGACTGTCGTGTTTGTGACTGTCCGTGCTGAGAATAAAAGCATGAGCCATCAAACCTGAACATTTTATTTTTAAAATAAAAGTTAAACCGGAAGTTGGTGGCTTATGCCTTTAATCCCAGCACTGAGGAGGCAGAGACAGGTGGATTTCTGTGAGTTTAAGGCCAGCCTGGGCTACATAGTGAGTTCCAGGACAATAGCACTGTTCCACAGAGAAACCCTGTCTCAGAAAATAAATAAATGAAAAGTTAAATTTTTTTCTTATTCCTATGGCCCTATTTTTAATTTATAGTTGTGGGAGGTAATACTGAATGAAGCCTTTCCCCAAGTCTCTTCCCTGCTCGTGTTACATAAAATTCTGTGCCTTTGGTTGTCACTGCACTAAGTAGTGTTTATTGCTCTTTTACCCAAGAGGAAACTGAGGCCGAAAAACCCAAGCAAGGTTACCCTGCAAGGTGTAGAGCCCAGATCTGGTATTAATTTGATTTTGGAATATAGACTTGGTAGTTTCTTACATATTAGTATAATTTCTATAAGCGTTAATAATAAGTCTTATACCTTCAACTTGTTGAAAGTTTTGTTGTTTGTTTTTGTTTTTTGAAACAGGGTTTCTCTGTATGGCCCTGACTGTTCAGGAACTCGCTCTGTAGACCAGGCTGGCCTCGAGCTCAGAGATCTGCCTGCCCCTGCCTCCCAAGTGCTGGATTAAAGGCTTATGCCACCATCACCCAGTTTGAAACCTGTATTTTAAAATAACACCTAGGATTTCAGATTTTGCCTGTGTGTTGGAATGCTTCACTAATCCACCGGAAGACTGTGTGTGTGTGTGTGTACCAGGCATTGCTGAATGTGCTGGGCCTTAACGACCTGACCGAGTCCCTTGTGGAGAGTTGATTGGGTACACGGAGTGTAGACCCAGAGACACCTGCCTGGAGGAACAAAGCTGAGTGGTGGGAGGGAGTGGGGTCCCACATTGGTGCTGTTATGCAGGCAGCCAGGCAGGATCTGGTGCTGACAGTGAGCTCTGGAGGGGGTAACCTTGAGCAGAACCTAGATATGGCTCCACCTGACTCCTCTGTTTGATGGGCCCAGTAAATTAGGTTCTCTCAGTTAACAATTGCCCACTGACTGAAGAATTCAGGTTTCCTGCTTTTCCCACAAGCCTCTGTTGTGTGTCACTCAAATGAAGCATTTGGTTAGTGCTAATGACCTCTGAGTTCTTTTTTTTTTTTTTTTTTTGGTTTTTCGAGACAGGGTTTCTCTGTGGCTTTGGAGCCTGTCCTGGAACTAGCTCTGTAGACCAAGCTGGTCTCGAACTCACAGAGATCCGCCTGCCTCTGCCTCCCGAGTGCTGGGATTAAAGGCGTGTGCCACCATCGCCTGGCCTCTGAGTTCTTTATAGCCACCCGAAGCTACATTTTAGTAACCCACATGCATTTCTAGTAATTTCCAGAATGCTCTTGGTTCCCTTTCTTTGCAGTAAGTGGACTGACGAGCTAAGGTGAGGCTCCCCCTCCCCCCCATGCCCCTTTTCTTTTGAGACAGCATGTCACACATCCCAAGCTGGTCTTCAGCGCTCTGGACGGCAGAGTATGACTTTGAACTCCCGATCCTTCCGCCTCTGCTTCCCAAAATGCTAGGGTTACAGCTATGTGCCACCACGCCTGTTGGGGTTTTTGTGTGTGTGTTTGTTTTGCAGTTGTGGGCTTTGTGCTGGCAAGCGCTTTCCCAGCTGAGCACCTCTCAGCCCTTATGTGAAGTTCTTAAGTGCCAGGCTGGCTGTTTCTAGGTGGCAGTCCTGTACTTGATATCTGATGGACTGGTGACCTTAACACGATCCCCATTGAATACTGCACTCTGAATGATAGCTTGTATCCGTAAGTATGGTAAGTTTGTTGGGATAAATAATCCCAGAATTGAGCCAGTGAGATAGCCCACTGGGTAAAAGTGCTTGCTGTCAAGCTGGGCTTGAGTTCAGTCTCGGGAACCATATGATGGAAGGAGAGAACTGGCACCTTTAGTTGACCTCTGACCTCCATATGAACACATAGTACACACCCACATATACTCACTAATGATTGTTTTAAAAAAATTCAGCCTTAGAATTGAGGTTATTTTTCCATAGTTTTTTTTTTTTTTGTGTGTGTGTGTGTGTCCATCTATGTAACTTGGGAGCTGCTTGCCCGGAGAGTAAGAAGTAGCCACGAGCCCAGCCCTGTAGTTCTGGTAGAGTCAGCAAGGCCTCGCTTGCCAATATCGTGTGTCTTTCTTGGGTGGGACTCCTTACAGGAACTTGATCTTGCTCACTATGCCGAGGTGTGGGGAGAATCAATGAAAGGAAGCGTGGGAAAAGACAGCTTCCTCTTTTTGTTCTTAGAGCACAAGTTTTGTGCTCTGTGAACAGCTGTGCAAGCCCCTTGCTGCCGGTGTGCTGGGTGCGTGTGTGGGTGGGGGAGGCGTGAGGGGGGTGCTTCCTCAGAACCCAGTGTCAGTGTATGGTTGCACCTGTTTGCGGAGCATGTTATCATCATAATAGACCTGTATCTGGCCAGAAAAAGGTGCTGCTTACTGCGTGTCTAGGGACAGGCCACTGTGCTATTGCCCTGGCAACAGCATCCTTCAGGTAGTCCTTTGATTTAACTATTAATGGCCTTGATTACTTTGAGATGGTCTTGGCAGACACAGCTCCTTTTCAGGTGTGTCATAAACTGTTACTTTTTTCTAATTTTTTGAGAGAGGGTCTCACTATGTAACCCAGGCTGACCTAGAACACAGAGCTCCACCTGCCTCTTCCTCCCAAGTGCTGGGATTAAAGGCGTGCGCCCATGCCCTGCGATAAATTGTATTTCTTTGTAGGTGGTCCGGGAACCACCAGACTCATGAATGAGCACCAATTTTGCATCTGTGTGGGCAAAGGACCCAGCCCGTTTAACCTGCAGGAAATAAGACAAATCCAGGCAATTCTGCGCTTTCAAGAACCCCTCTGTCAGGTGTTTGAGCCAGCCCTGGGTGAATCTCCCTTGTTGTAGACTGCCATCCCAGGCTTGCCCTGTCTTGAGAGACAGTCAGTTTTTACTAAAACTTGACATATGCAGAAAATGCACCCGACACTGTTAAGCTCATGGTTTTTACCAGTGGATCTCTCTGTGTGACCAGAAAGGATCCAATTGGTTTGCTGTAATAGTTGGTGAAGCTTTGATATGTAATGACATTACATTTGAATGACATCTCATGTGACATCATCTGAGTTGGGACCAGCGTGGAGTAGTGGACTTAAGTTGACTGACACTTGCTCAGTTTCTTTCCCAGACACCCTGTAGGCCTTTCTCTCTGGGCCCATCTTCTCAGGGCTTCCTGCACATAGACTGCTTGATCCTTTGCCACTGTTTTTGTAGGCTGTCCAAGGTGTTCTACTCCCTGGACAAATCCATCTGCCACTACCTAGAGCTGGTTCACAATTTTAGTCTAATTGATGTCTGACAATGACTGGAGTTATGGGAAAGTTGTTGACTTTTTAAAACTCATGTGGTTGGGCTAGAGAGATGGCTGGCTCAGCAGTTAAGAGAACTTGCTATTCTTGAAGAAGACCCAACTTCATTTCCCAGCACCCATGTTGATGGCTCCTGACTGCCTGAAACTCCAACTCTAAGTGATTTGACACCTTTTCTGCCCTTCCTAGGCATCTGTACATACGTGTATACTCACATGCTCTTTATTTACTTGAAACATAGTGTCTGTCTCACTGTGTAGCCTTGACTGGCCTGGAACAGAGATCATCCTACCTCTGCTTCTGCCTCCTGAGGACTGGGATTAAAGAAATGCACCCGCACACCTGACAAAAATTAAATCTTTTTTTAAAAAAAGTTTATGTTGGGGCGTGGAGAGATGGCTCAGTGGTTAAGAGCACTGCCTGCTCTTCCAAAGGTCCTGAGTTCAATTCCCAGCAACCATGTGGTGGCTCACAACCATCTATAATGAGATCTGGTACCCTCTTCTGGCCTGCAGGCATACATGCAGGCAGAACATTGTATACATAATAAATAAATATAAATCTTAAAAAAGAAAAAGAAATCACTTACAGTAATTAAAAAAAAGTTCATAGGCTGGAGAGATGGCTCAGAGGTTAAGAGCACTGACTGCTCTTCCAGAGGTCAGCTGGAGCTAATATCCAGCTAGTATCGGGTCCGTCCAAGAAAGGCTAAAGGCAATGCTAGAACTCTCTGACTTCTTTTTCGACTGTCAGGGAGGGGGCAACGGATGGCCAGCCACTCAAGGTTCGCACCCTGTGGCTCACCACGTGCATTTATAGGACTCTACCCTACTCAGGTAAGTTCGTAAAGCTGGGGTCATGCAGCCTATTAAAACAGTATCTGTCTTCAGTGAAGAAGCAGGGATGTGGGAAATGCTCATGGTGGGAGGCCGCTGAACGCTGGAAGAATGTGCATTGCTGCAGCTGGAGTCTGCAAGGCCAAGGCCCTGGGACAGAAGCAGTGAGGTGGGCGCAGGATGCTTTCTCTGTGCTCCCTCCAAGCCTCCCTTTTATTTTGTCTGTCTGTCCGTCCGTCCGTCCGTCCGTCCATCCATCCATCTATCCATCTATCCATCTATCTATCTATGACTTTTAAAGACAGGGTCTCACTATGTAGCTCTGGCTGGCCTGGAACTCAGAGTCCCTGCCTCTGCCTCCAAAATCCTGGGATGAACTTCACAGGTGTACTTCACACCTGGCCTTCTAAGCACTTATATTTTTCTTACGTTTGTTTGTTTGCTTGCTTAGTTAGTATTGGGGGGTGAGTGCCTAAGCTACAACACATTTAAGTCAAAGAAAAGCTTGTGGGAATTGCTTTTCCTTCTACCATATCACTTTCAGAGATTAAACTCAGATCACCAGACCTGGTGGCAAATGCCCTTGCTCCTAGAGCCCTGACGTCATGCCGCCTTTTGGTTAGATCCAACATAGACTGAAATATATCATTTTCTGTAGCATGAATAATAGAAACCCAGAGGTTCAAGCTGAAAAATCAGAGAAGCAAAGCACCCAACCACTAGAAAGACTTTTTACCTCTACCAAACCTTCAGACCCAAAGGGCAACATCCTGTCTTCATAAATCCTCAGACTCCACTGAGTTCCTGTCTCTTCTTTATATTCTTCTCTTGGTCCATTCATATCGCTCCTGTCTCCATCTCCCTAGGACTGGGATTAAAAGTATGTGACTCCCACACACTGGGATTAAAGGTGTGAGCCACCACCACCTGGATCTGTTTCTGGATCAATCTTGTGTAGTCCAGGGTAGCCTTGAACTCACAGAGATCCGTCTGCCTCAGTCTCCCAAGTCCTACAACTAAAGGTGTGTGCCACCACTCCCTGGCCCCTGTGGCTTAGCTTTGCATTCTGATTTTTAGGCAAGCTTTATTTATTAAAATACAAATAAAATATCATTGCAGTTTTTGTGGAGGGATAATCCATCATGTGTACCTTCCACAGTTCATCTGCTCATCCGCTGGGAGTACTTAAGCCGTTGCTTACCACCCTTTATGACTACAGCTTCAACAAACAAGTGGACAGCATTTGTTTGAGTCCTGTGTTCAGTTCTTGATACATTCAGAGGTGGGCTGTATGGTGCTTCTATGTGCGACTTAAGGAATTCTCCGCAGTGCTGAACCATTGTACAGTCCTACCGTCAGCGCCCAAAGTTTCCAGTTTCTCCTAGCTATCTTGTGGGTTGGGAGGAGGTCCTTATTGTGGTTCAAACTGCATTCGTCTAATTAATGATGATGGCCCTTTCTTGTGCTCCGTAGCTTTCGTATCTTTAGAACGTTGCCCATTCAAGGCCCTTTGCTTATTTGTAAACTGATTGTTTTTCTCAGTGAGTTGGAGGACATGTTTACATATTTGGGGCTCTGAACCCTTAGTGCATCTCTCCCAGGCTTTGTTCTTGTATGTATGGGTATTGTGCATACATGTGAGCAGGTGTGTGTTAAGACCAAGGCAGGTGCTACCACACCAGGAAGGTTTTAATTCAGCTGCTCCACAGCCACTGGCTACACCTGGGTTGTAGACAGGTGTTGACTCTGCCCCTCATCTCCCATCAGGAAGCCCTGCTGCAGTTTGTGATGGTGACAGGGCACTTGGAACCCACAGAACGCTGTGCAGCTGGAGTGCAGGGAGCCTCTGAGCTTTCTTCACTGGCCTCTAGCTTGGTTGGGGCATCTTAAGATTTCAGCAAGTACCAAAGCACCGAAGGCCTTGGCATTACTGAGTGACAGCCTGTTTGCTTTGCAGAGTCGCCGTTTTTGAACTTCCATGAGTCTGACTGCGAACTGAGAGGCTCGGCACCCTGTGACTCCCTGCTTTCTCTCAACACTGAAAAGATTCTGGTATGTGACCCACCACCCTGCGTTTGCTGAACACTGGCCAGGTTCCCACCTGTGGACTCCTCTGTAACTGAGGCTTGACCAAGACCAGAATGTGTCGCATTCCTGCATTCTGGTATTGTCTCCTAAGGCAGTACCCTCTGTCCTGTGTGTGTTGGGATCTGAGCTAGTGTGTTCTTGACTCTGTAGGTAAACAGAGCACTGCAGTTTGCAACAAGAAGATCTTGTAACCGTATTGAACACCCTGACCAATTCATTTTAGCTGACAGTATCGCTCATTGGTCACACTGCATTTCGCCAGCTGTTTAGTTATGTGTGCTGGTGGACTCTGCACTGTGCATCCAGAAAGATAAGCTTAGATTTGGAGCTGTCGCCAGATTCCCATTCTCTAGATTTGCCCAGGTATCAGCTCTTCAGTCCTTTCTGATTTAGATTTTCCTGCATATATGACTAGGAGTTCAAATTGTATCTGTGACGACTCCAGCCTGGGATTGGTTGTTTTAATAATCTTTAATATTTATTTACTTAGTTTGTATGTGTGTATACGTACATATGCACATGTGCCAAGGTACAACCTGAGGGATCGTTTCTCTCCTCGTGTGCAGTGTGGTGTTCACCTTGGCGCTTTTACCCTCCAAGCCACATTGCAGCTGTTTGGATACCAAGTGTGGTTTGTCTCCAGAACCCATGAGAACCGTCAGTTTGTATATAAGAGCATTGTATGTAAGAGCATGTAAGAGCATTCAGCCAAGTGCGGTAGCATATGGCTGTAATCTCAGCACTTGGATGGCTAAGGTGGAGGATTGCCTTGAGTTCAAGGGCAGCCTGGCTACATAGATTTCTGGCCATCAGAGTCAACAAAGCAAGACACTACCTTTAAAAAGGTCCATGCTTGGGCTGGAGAGATGGCTCAGTGGTTAAGAGCATTGCCTGCTCTTCCAAAGGTCCTGAGTTCAATTCCCAACAACCACATGGTGACTCACAACCATCTGTAATGAGGCCTGATACCCTCTTCTGGCCTGTAGGCATACATGCAGACAGAATAAATACTGTATACATAATAATTAATAAATATTTTTAAAAAAAAGTCCATGCTTCTAAGACAACATTTATTCCCTTTGCTTCCTACAGTAGTTTGTGCCTTGTCCTGACTTTCTGGTCACACATGATCTCTGTGTCTGCCTAGGGCCAGCCTGATGCCTCACACCAGATGGCTATGTGCATTACTGGTTGGGGAAATATTTAGTCATATGTCTTATTTATCAGTCAGATTCTCCTAGGCCTGTGTGTCCAACATGTGTGGATTCTAGAATAGTTATATGCTTTACCTGGCATTCTGTGTCCAAGCCACCCTGGAGGCCTGGTGACTAAAATGTTATCTTCTCAACATAATAAAAAGCCCTAAAGGCCCTGTGGAAACTTGAGGGGACCTCAGAGTAGCCAGCAGGGCTAATCCAATGAGACAGAGAAGATGCTTCCTCTTGGAAACTGAAGTGACTGGTGATAAGGGGACCAGACCGTTCACCTCCGAACCATGTTCTTGAAACTCAGTCAGCAGACAGTGGTACATATGTTCCTGCTCCCATAGAGGTCACGCAGCTCCAGCGTCGTACAGAACAGGCTTTCGTCGTACAGCACAGCGTTTATGTGGGCGTCCGTCGTTTGTCAGAAGCTGAAAGACTTGTTTGTTTGTTTCAGAGCCAGGCCAAGTCTATTGCAGAACAGAAGAGATTCCCATTTGCTACCGACAACGACAGCACCAATGAAGAGTTAGGTGAGAATCCAGGCTGGGAGCACCCTGCAACATCTGCCAGAGCTGTGATTGGATGCAGAACAGAAAGCCAGGTGGGAGGGAGAGCTAGAAGATTAGCACTGCCACCCGAGCCAGATAGGGTTACCCCGGCCCTCCTGAGATTCTGTGGGTGTGCATGACAGAAGGTTTGGGTGGGACCTGAGGAGTGCTGGCCTAGTCTTCAGGAGGCCAGGGTTCAGTCCCCAGCACAGCATAAACTAGGGGTGGTGTAATCACAGCACTTGGCAGGTGGAAGGAAGAGGATCAGAAGTTCACGGTCATCCTTGGCTAATTAGTGAGTTTGAGGCCAACCTAGGATACAGGAGACCCTGGCTCAGACAAAGGAAAGGAAGGAAGGCAGCAGGCCAGCAGGAGGGAAAGAAGAAAAGGCTCTTGCACAGAGGTTGGTAAGGACTATTGTAGCCCTGGGTGTGTGGAAATTAGTAGTGAAGTTCGTAAGGTCAGAGCTGAGTTAGGCTCTTCTATGTGACGGAGACTTTCTTAGAAAGAAGTTGTCAACAAAGGCGTGTCCAGAGACAAGTTGCTGGCTACAGAGATCTCTGCTAGAATTGTAGCCGTCCCAGCTTTTCTTTTACATCGCTGGGTCTCCACAATAAACCTTAGCCCCCCCCCCCAGCTGTTTACATCTGAGTGAGATGTGGATCAGTCTCTTCTGAAGTTGTGGGTAGAGATGGCAAGATTGGAGCCTTGTCTGTTTTCTTTTGTGGGATATCTGATAGCCCAGGCCTAGACAGATCTGTGTCCCTGAGCCAAGGCTTTCCCTGAAGTTGTTTCATTTGATTTTTTAAAGAATTAAAAACGTGTATTTCTTTTATGTGAGTGTGTGTTTTGCTCACATGTATGTCTGTACACTGTGTCCATGCCCTTGGGGACCAGAGGAGGGTATTGAATCTTCTGAAACTAGAGTTACAGACAGCTGTAAGCCACCATGTGGGTGCTGGGAACTGAACCCAGGTCCTCTGCAGGAGCAGCTGATGCCTTTAACTGCTGGGCACCTTTCCTGCTCTTGGTTCCATTTCAGAGCTCATTTGTCCGTTCAGTGATAGTACCAGCTATGGGAGAACAGGGAATTCTAAACACTCGGCTGAGAAAAATCTTTAAGAAACCTCACCACTGCCTTATTAGGCAAGAACGGGAAGTTGGGAGAGGTTCTGTGGGTTCCCATCCACATAAGGCTGGGCAGAACTGAGCCTCTTCAGCAGTCTTCATCTAATTCAGAAATCTGGTCTTGTGTCTTGGTGCAGCAGGCTGGGGAGGGTGGCTCTGGTGCCTGGCGCCTGCTCTCCTGACCTCCCTCAGCGCCACTGTTCTCAGGCAGCCTGTTAGCCCCTGTGCTTCATTTCCTTGCCAGTCCTCCTTGCTACCAGTCAGAGTAAAAACCTTTCCACCCCTACAGGCCTGGGACTGCCGGCCCGAGAAGAGCTAGGAGACGTGCCCTTGTGCTGGCCTTCCGGTCTCCCTGCTGCCTGCAGGCTGCCTGGCCAGTGCGGGAGGGCAAAGGCGGGAGGACCCATGGCCTCCTGTCTGCTTGCTTTAACTGCACCTCCCCCATAGAGCTGCATTTGAAACGAGGCAGAGTGGCCTCACTGACTACAGCCTGCCTTTCTTCCTTTCTTCTCTTCTCTGATGTTTTCCTGTTTTGCCTCACAGCTATTGCCTATGTGTTGGTCGGCAGTGGGCTCTATGATGAAGCAATAAGACACTTCTCGACAATGCTGCAGGTAATGCTCTCCTTGGGTGTGTGATATGAGAGTTTGATATGGTGCCAGGTGGAGCCACACATCTGCAGGGTTGCAGTGAGACACGATGCCTAGTGGCAGAGAGTAGAAGACAGCACCTTGAAGGGTCACTTTGCTCTCCGTGAGATAAAGGAAGTCAGCGTTGGCTGATAACCCATACTGTCTGCACCGTCACAGAGCAGAGGTGCCCTTTTGCTGCCAGGTTGAGCAGAAGTAGCTTCAGGTCACCTATGTAGACCTTCTCTGAGACATGGACTCACTGTGAGAGGTGGACATTAAAGTTGTGTCCTTCTCGGACAGGACTTGAGGTTAACATGTTCCTGCTTATGGATCTGCCTCTCACTTTAGCCAGAAATCGTGAGACTGCTTGACGGCAGACGTGATCATTGCTTCTTAGCAAATAGTTCAAGTCCAGTTGAGGGAAAAGAGCCTGGTGTGGCGGTGCATCCCCGGAGTCCCAGCACTTGGGAGGCTGAGAGAGGAGGCTTGTGAGTTCCAGGGCAGCCCTGGTTATAGAGCTGAAACCCTGTATACACATGCAGAGGGAGGAAGAGGAAGGGAGAGAGTCTGTGTAAGTGTGCCTGTGTGTGCTGTGGAGGAGTCCTGCCGCAGAAGTGCTAGCCTTCTCCACATCCTGCTCACTTGGCTGTTTGTAGAGTTTGTCAGATGCTGATGTCTGGCCAGTGTTCTACAGGAGAAGGGCCGGGACTCCACAGTGAGAGACTCCCACGTCTATACCTTCCGCTCTGTGCTTGTATGTGTGAATCCTAGTAACTACCTCTAGAAATGTTCTGTTTTGGTTTAGATCGAACGTCCCATGAAGAACCTAGTACCTAATGCCTTGTACATGGGGTGCTCAGTAGGCACTCTGAGTTTTCATTACACAAATCTCATTGTTGTAAATGTCACTGTTGCTCAGAGGGACCAACAGGTGGCTCACGGGCCAGCAGATAGACTTCATTTTAAAATACTGATTTTGAAACTTTAGCTCTATCTGTGTTCCTAAAAAAGCAAACAAATTAAAAACCAACAACAACAACAAAAAAAAAAAACCTCACCACAACAACTGGATTATGTTGATAATTCTGTAGTCTCAGAAAATTGATGAGATAGTTTTGGTTATTACTTTGAGGTGCTCAAGCCAACAGCTCTGAGTGCAGGCGGTCATACATGCTTTTGGTTTTCAGTGGAACTTAAAATGCAAAAATTGATTGTTTAAATAGGTTTTCAAATTGTGGTTCTATTTAATGTTGCATTATTAAAGAGTAATTAAAACCAGGTGGTGGTGCGCTCCTTTAATCCCAGCACTCTGGAGGCAGAGGCAGTCGGATCTCTGTGAGTACGAGGCCAGCCTGGTCTACAAGAGCTAGTTCCAGGACAGGGACCAAAGCTACAGAGAAACCCTGTCTCGAAACAAAACAAAACAAAGAGTAAGTAAAACTTTCCCAGTAAACACAGGACCCTGTTTAGAAGGGAGATCTGAGTTACTAAGCAAGCAGGCCCAGTGAGATTGAACTCCTTTAGGGTGGTCTGGTCTTAGACTTAGCCCCAGCATGCCCCGCCCCCTATTCCTGTCCATCCTGGAACAAACTCTGCAGACCAGCCTAGCTTAGAATCAGAGATCTGCCTGCCTCTGCCTCCTGAGTGCTGAAATTAAAGGCGTGCGCTGCCACACCCAGTGACCTAAGGCATTTTTATGAATGGAAATCAGCTCCTTTATGGTACCAACAGCCTGCAGGTGTATAATCATTTAGTTCAGCTTTTAAGAAATATTGTTATTGTGGTTGATGATAGTACTAAAACATTAAAATTAAAAATGTCCTCTTTCTACCACTCTAAGGTCATTTAAATTCTAAAGCTATTACTATTTGTGTTTTATGATTTGAATATATGCACTGCAGATTTTGTATTAGTGTTAAGTTAGTGCTGGAACCAGTCTGTGGGTGCCACCTGGAGAACAGACTATAGAGCATGCTGGTGTTCCATTGGTCACAATCTCTCTCTGAACAAAGACACTGTAGTAGGGATAGTGTTTCTATTAGGCTGACATAGCCAGTGTGTACTGTGGGTCAAGTCAAGTTTGGAAGGGAGGACCAGGGCATCCTTTGTAGTGCATTTGTCTCAGGGTAGGAGAGCCCAGTTGCCCCTGGCTCCTGATGGCTTCCCTGGTGCCACACAGTGAGAAGTGTGGGATCTGTGTGTGCACTTATGGGTGGGGACAGGAGTGGCATGTCTAGGTTGGGCTTGTAACTTTGTGTCACGTTTCTTCATGACACATGATTATGCTAGGTAGAAAACTCAGAGTCAGTAACAAATGCTGCCATTTCCCCAGAAGTCTGAACGCAAACCCTCAGCGCTCTTCTCTGCCAGAGCTTCCTATATTTAGTTGTTGTTTAAGAGCTCCTGTTGATTCCTTCGGAAGCCCTGTCAATAGTGCACTGAGGCTCTTGACACGAAGACAGCAGCAGATGAATGGTAGCTGCTGCCAGCTCTGTTTAGCCAGAACTTTCTTACGTGGGTGGATTTTGCATAAACCAGTCTCTTTAGGTTGAATGTTTACAGCATGTTTGCCCTTTAAATCAAACTGCTCTTGCTTTTTTTTGTCTCGAGACAAGCTTTCTCTGTAACTTCGGTGCCTGTCCTGGAACTAGCTCTCGTAGACCAAGTTGGCCTCGAACTCAGAGAGATCTGCCTGCCCCTGCTCCTGAGTACTGGGATTAAAGGCATGCGCCACCACCGCCCAGCTTCTTGCTTTCTTTATATTGGCAAATGTAGAGGTCAGGTTTCATGGTGTAGGAGGACTGATTTTTATCTCACGGTCCCTTTTCCTGTCCAGAATTTCAGAGCTTCGAACTCCTTTAAGCACATCTGCGGCGCCAGGTTCTCTGCTCTCTCAATTGTAACGCAGCTTCTCTAGAGACTATTTATGCTATGACGGCGCTCACCATTCTGCCTGTTACTCGGAGGGCCCTACAGATGTGCAGTGCTTGTTTAAAGCCAGTGACCATCCTAAATAAGTCACACTGTGATAGCTATCCTCACACAGATTTGGGGTTTCCTTGAGTTCATTAACACTCAACAGACTTAGATACAGCACAAAACAGCGACTTCTGGTTCCGCTTACAGGAAGTGACAAGGGTGACCACAGGGGCTTGGATGTTGTAAGTTCTATATGGATGATATCACTTGTATGTGAAGGTTGAATTCCAGAGAGCTTGGATCTAAAGTTTCATGTCTTCCCATTATCTGCTCTGTGCCGTCAGGGTATGAGTCTGAGGTGTTCCCATCATCCTCATCTGTGCGTTCAACCCAGTGCTTGTCAAGGGGCAGCGTCCTCGTTGTGTCTTGTGGCTCTGCTTGAGCAGATGACTTGTTTTTCTCCTTCCTTCCTTCCTTCCTTCCTTCCTTCCTTCCTTCCTTCCTCCCTTCCTTTCTTCCTCTCTCTCTTTCCCTCCCTTCCTTCTTTTTCCTTCCTTCCCTCCTTCTTTCCTTCCTTCCTTTCTTCCTTTCTTTCTCTTTCTCCTCTTCCTCTTAAAAGTCTCAGGATGTGGTCCAGAGGAACCCCAGACTCTCAATCCTGTCACAATTTCCTGAGTACTGGGATTACAGGTGTGAGCCACCATATCTAGCCAGCCTCAGTAAACAGCCTTTGTAAATGTCAGTCTGCACTGTAATTTGCTGTTTTATCTGTCCACTCGTTCATCAGGAGGCAGCAACCTCTTTGTAACCTGCACTGGCCTTGAACTTGTCCTGCCTCTGCCTCCATAGTGCTGGCATTCATGTGTGGATCTCCAAGGATGGATGCGCTGATTTTAGGTCAGGTTGGGTTGACTTCACATCAGGGTAACAGCATCACTTCCCTGTGCAACCGAGCACTGCAGCGGTGATCCTGAATGCCGAGCCTTTGCCAGTTGACCCTGGTAGGGCAGGTATCTGGACACTTTAATGCAGCTGTGCCTCTGCGTGCATCTGATCTGATCGTGGTGGACCTGAATTCCTAATGCAGGAATTCTGCTTCTCGCCTTCCATCCCCAGAGGAGCTCAGTAAATGAGCTCTAAGTAAATGAGCCCCGCTGAGGCAGAGTCAGCCCCTCCTGCATCCAATGTACTGATTTTCCTGACTGGACTTTCAACAATGACTTTCTAGTTTGGGTTCAGAAACCAGCCTTCTGGTAGAAGAAGAATCACCTCTTAAGATTATTAAGAATCACCTTTTAAGATTATTTTGTTTTATTGTATGTGAGTACTTGCTTGTATGTACCCGCACCAGCGTGTGCCTGGTGCCCTAGGAGGCCAGAAAAGGGTGTTAGACAACTGTAAGTCACCTCATGGAGGTGTCAGTAACCAAAGCTAGGTCCTCTTCCTGAACCACCAGAGCCAGTGCCCCTAACTTCTGAGCTGTGGCTCCAGCCCGTCAAGTGTAAAGTCACTATGTCTGTTAGCTGTGGCATGAGGGTAACATGTGGACTGCCTTGTCCTTGCTACTGCTCCCTGTTGCCATGACAGCACCCAAGCTGCTGTAGCTGCTTAACCTCAGGAAGGCTGGAGACTGTGGTTTTCACTGAGCTCACTTAAAATGTCGAAGAGCCTATTTAAAAAAAAAAAAAAACAGGACTAATCTGGTCATATTTGATCGGTAGTCTCAAACTTTGATGCTCTGATCCCAACTTATTTTTAGAGATAATGTGTTTTGTTTTGTTTTGTTTTTTTGAGACAAGGTTTTTCTGTGTAACAGCCCTGGCTGTCCTGAACTTACTTTGTAGAGCAGACTGGCCTCGAACTCACAAAGGTCTGCTCCCCAGTGTTAGGATTAAAGGCTGTGCCACCACGCTGGGCTGTTTTTCTTTCTGTTGTTGCTTTAAAGAAAAGTTATTATTACATTACATAAATAAAAGTTTTGTCTTGTTAACATTGAAAGCTAAAGATAGATAATGTGAGTATAGGAGGTTGTATCTATTTTTAAAGGTAATAATATCTATACTTACATTTAGGAGTAGTAACACTAGACTCTAAACACAATGATATACTTGTCATATGTCCTGTGTTGTTACAAAGTGTTTCTTAAAAGGCAGGCTCAGTGGACCAGAGAAAACTCGAGTGATGCACAGCTGCTCACAGGGATAATCAGACCTCGGGAGGGCTTAAGAAGAGGTCTGAAGCCGGGCGGTGGTGGTGCATGCCTTTAATCCCAGCACTCGGGAGGCAGAGGCAGGCGGATCTCTGTGAGTTCGAGACCAGCCTGGTCTACAGAGCTAGTTCCAGGGCAGGCTCCAAAGCCACAGGGAAACCCTGTCTCGAAAAACCAAAAAAAAGAAAAAAAAAAAAAAAAAAAAGAAGAGGTCTGAATGGGGCTGCATGTGGGCACCCTTCACCCCGCAGCTCAGCTGAAGGTGCTAAAGACAGGAAGTTGTCAGCATGCCTGTATTCAGTTAGTCCTTAAATGCCACAACTTTTATCAGCAGTTTTTGTTAAAGCTTTAAATACTCTGTTGCTATAAAAATGTTCCTGCTGTGGTAGCCAGAGGCTCCCATGGGCCATTTCACAAGAGGCATCCATGACAAAGCTCCTTCTGCTACCGTTCGCTCTGCAGCTGGGCCCGTGCCCAGCAGCCACATCTCGCCATTTCTAGTTAGAGCAGGCCTAGCAGAGCACACCTCAGCCTGATGTCCTTCACCCCCTGCCCCCCCCCCCCCCCCCCGGACTTCTCTAGTCATTGTGTGCCTTGTGTTTGTGGCTAGATGAGTCTGACCTGCTGTTAGAGTCTCTCTGGGCAAGTTCTGTGCAGCCGGTGACAGGTATGCAGATAAAAACGATGATGTCACACTGAAGCCATATCCTCTCGGAGGCCCTTAGTTTGTGTGCTTGCTTGAATTTTTGAGGCAGATTTAAACCGTGTAGCCAAGGTTGGCCTTGGAAGCCTCTTGCCTCAGCCTCTGTAGTACCATGCCCAGCTAAGATATGCTAGACTTATAATTTAATATTTGTTGGTCATGTGATACTATCACTTGACTTAAAAATGTAATCTTCCATGTGACTTCAGGCTGCTGTTTTTTTGAAGAGGTGGGGAGAGTGCCAAGGACGACTCTGGTCCTTGCTAGGCAAGCGTCAACATCGAGCTACACCACAGACCCGCCAAACTCTTCTTTCCATTTTCTTCCCCTTTCCCTTTCCTTCTTTATCTTTAGTTAGTTTGTTTTTCCCCCCTTTCCCCTATGAAGAAGTCTCCAGCTTGCCGAAATCCTCCTGCCTCAGCCTCCCAGGTACTGGGGGCAGACAGAAGCCACCATCCTGGGTTCTGGCTCTACTTGGATTTATGTATTTATTTCCTTATCTGTGTGGTTAGTTAGTTTGGTGTTTTGTAACGGGGTCTCAAGTATTCCAGGCTGTCCTTTGATTTGTTACATAGTTGAGATTGGCTTTGACCTCCTGATCCTTCCCCGTCACCTCCCAAGTACTCCGCTGTGCTTGCCTTACATTTGGGCTTCCAAAGGCTATCTTATTCAGAATTCCACATCTTTCTTCTGCCCCTCACCTGAGCCCCATCCAGTCACCCAGCATCACTGAGCCACGACCTTACCCGTATTACAGTTACACCCGGGAACAATATGATCCTTTATCTGTTCCTCCCACCTCTACAGCCAAGCCTTGAACTGAAGCTATGGTCTGGCCTCCCAGGCTGCCCTCTGTCTGGGTGGTGATCTGGGCTCTTCCCCAAACCCTACTCCCTCCACTGTCCTCAGTAGAACAGGCAGCTCTCTCCTTTGTTCTTCCTTATGTTCTTATGTTCTTCCTGAAGGCACACTCACTCCTCAGTGGGGTGTAACCTTGCTCCTACTGTGATTCTTTGGCTGTGTTCTAAGAAGACCAGAATCCTCCCCCTTCTGTGTCGTCTTTGCTTCCTCTTCCCAGCACACAGCAGGGGTGGTGCGGCTGTGCATTGTCTCCTGGCTGGAACCTGGTTCAGCAGCAGCAAGCTCCAAGTGACTGAGTGACTAATGACCACCCAGCATATGGTGGAGTGGAGGAGAAAGCATGTTTCATTTACAAGGGTTCTGGAAAAGTCAGAATAGATCTTCTCGCGATGGAAGAGGCTTCTTGGGGACAGGGCTGAGGTCTGTCTTAGGTGACCTAGGAATAGCCAGGCTAGTTGCTGAGAAATGACTGGGAAATAGTTCTAATTTTCTGAGCATGAAGTGGGCATATGGACGAGAGAAGGAGATGACCAGTGAGGTCAGAGACAAGCACCAGTTTCTGCAGGCTCTGCAGTGTGGTACTGCTGCTGCTCACAGGAGGTGTTGATGTGTAATCAACAAGGGTGAGTCTGATCCCCACATGCAATGTGCACATGTAAGTCTGTATGTGTATATGTGTGTTACATGCTGTGGTGGGCCCATGTGCACCTTGGGTGGCAGTGTGAAATGCAATGTTGTTGGGGTTGGGTGATGGCACAGGGGAGTGGACATCCTACACATCTGGGCACAGAGAATAATCCAGAAGATGGTGTGTGTGTGCACGTGCGTATGTGTGCGTGTGTGTGTGTGAATGTGTGTGTGTGTGGGGGGGGTGGTTTTAGGAGGCTGAGGCGGCACTCTTGACAGCCATTTCCAACTCCAGGAGAGACCAATCACATCTGTAGAGTTAACTGCTTATTTGTACCTGTTTCTGATTCACCTTGTGGTTTCCTAGAGTAAACTATTCTTTGCAGAACTATTTGGCACATTTGAGACACCCCAAATCTGAGCCTAGGCCTGTTGTCCACTGAGATGTTGTCTTGGGTTTGAGTCCAAGATGCAAGGGGTCCAGGGCTTCTGTGAGAGCTCTGTGAGCTGTGTCCCAGGCCCACTTCCGTTTTGTCTTCTCCGTTCTGTTTCTGGGTGGAAATCTCTGCTAAAGCAGGCAGGCGGTTTTCCTTCTGGTCCTCTGGTAGCTTTCTCCTATCTTACGCCATGTCTTTTCCTTTCTCGTGTGTCTGTTCCCACTCAGTAGTCACTTGCTCTGCCTTCCTGTTTTAGTGAGGGTTAGAGTTCTTGGTGTCCTTTGCAGTTTCTCCTGAGACCAGGAAAGCTTGGTTCTTCTTGGTTTTCTATAGTATGTCTTGCTTAAAATGTGTATGAAATAACTGACGGGAACACATGCTCCGAGGAACATGGGGTCTTGTGTAGCTGTCACCTAAGCAAGAAGACTGGCTGCTATTCTGCAGTTTCTCCTGTGCACACAGTGTCTGTAGTCACCTGCTAGGGCTAGTGATTGCTCTCAGATGTTATTACAGCGTGCACTCCTGTGTCCCTGTGACCTGGCTCTCCTCCTCAGTGGATACACACACAGCCTTCATGCATGTGCATAAGGGATCACAGACGACAGGGTCAGAATGGCATGGGAACCACGAGGGCACCCAAGAGAGCTGCTGTCATGGGAGATGACCAGTGTGCTTGTTCTTGTTGGCTCTTTAAGTTTTCGTTTGTTGTTGTCTTTTTGTTGTTTTGAGATAGGATCTTACTATAAAGCCCAGGTTTGCCTCAAACTCTGATTCTCCTGCCTTATCCTCCTTAGTGCTGGTGTTACAGGTCTGACTTTTTGTTTTCTCCCCAAAGGGTCCAGGAGAAACTAGCAGGACAATTGTTGGGCTGAATTTCTGTGACTTTTTGCGTGCGGTGTGCAGATTGCTGTGTGGGTCCCTACTCTGTGTCAGCAGCCTAAGCATTGAGTGCAGAGTGTCGTCCCCATTGTCTGTCTGCACTCACCAGTGTGGATGCTGAGGCACTCTTATCAGTAGCGTGGGCAGACACATGTTGTAGGAACTGCGGGCTGTGTTCCTGCCACCCAGCTCCCGGCCACCTGGCTAGCTTATGCCCCGAAATAACAACACACAAACTGTATTCTTTTAAACACTGCTTGGCCCATTAGCTCTAGCCCTTACTGGCTAATTCTCATATCCCGATCAACCCATCTCTAATAACCTGTGTATCACCAGTCTTACCGGGAAAGATTCAGCATGTCTGACCTGGCGGCTTGCTTCATTGTGTCTGCCCTGGAGAGCAGCAGCCTGGCATCTGTCTGAGGCGTCTTACTTCACTTCCTCTTCCTCCCAGCATTCTGTTCTGTTTACTCCACCCATCTATGTTCTAACCTATCTGGGCCAAGCAGTTTCTTTATTAATTAACCAATGACCTTCCTCCATCAGACACAGGTCTTAGCTCGGAAGCTGAGCAGCGTATTCCCCTCTGAGGGGCTCAACCCTGGGCAATTCTGTACAGCTCTTCAAGTTGCACTAGGACCTTGTAGCAAAGAATTAAAGAATAAGGTGAATGAGGCCAAGGCCCAGCATAGACAGGTATTCCTACCACCCAGCCAGAAGAGAGGCCATGCCTCCAGCCTTAGGGGCAGGGCCTTGGAGGGACTGCAGAAGTGATGTCCACACCTCTGGAGGTGGTAAAGGATCCGTTTGGTTTTTAAGCTCTGGAAGAATGGGAGAGCAGGCTACAGAGTCAGATAGTTCATCTCCATGGCTTGTCGGCACATTCTGGAACACATTGCTACCCTTCCTTCGTCTGGGGGACTCCTCCTTCTGCAGATTAAGTCATGGGTATATGTAATACAATTTGGACGGGTATTATAAACCACCTGCTCACATCCCCCACTTTCTGAGCTCCCAGGTTCTCTGTGAGATGCAGTTGCTGGTGTGCCAGTCGTTGAGTGGCTGAGAAGGTGGCGTTTGCACTAAGGTGGCTCCATGAGGAAAGCTGCAGTGCTTGGCAGTGCCGGGCGCCTTCCATCCAGGGCAGTTTAGTCGTGTTTCAGTGCCCTGCAGCCTTCAGCATGTCTCCTTCAGCGAGCTGTCTGGTTACAGGTTTCAGATCTGGACTGCAGAGTTGCCCAGGGGTTACACTAGTGTAACACTATAGAGCCGTCTCTCGAGGTTTTACTTAGCTTTAAGCAGCAACTGACTCTTGTTTTGTTTTGTTTGTTTCTAGTTTTTGACGTGTTTCTGTTTTGGTCTGACTAGGAGGAGCCTGATCTGGTTAGTGCAATTTATGGCCGAGGGATAGCCTATGGAAAGAAGGGCCTACATGTGAGTATGTGCTAGCCGCGCCTGCCGCCGTGCCCACGGGGCTTGACGCACACGAGCCTTTGTCCACACTGCTTCTCGTCCACTCAGCTCTGCCAGGACGTAGACAAGAAAGGGGTGGATGATCACCCCAGGTGCCATGGCTAGAGGTGGGCAACCAGGCTCCCCGGGTCTTCCAGGTCAGCCAGAGTCTAACTGTGTTCCCAGACCATTCCCCGAGAATGCAGAGCCTAGGCAAGGTTGCCACAGGGGGACCCTCAGCCTGGGATCCACGCACAGCTGTGACAAGTTGATGGAAGAACACGGGTCTTTTGGTTTGGTTTTAGCATGTGGCATTTATTTTTATTTGCTACATTTTATACTTTTTGCAGATAGGGAAAGGTCTTTGCCGCAGCAACAAGTCCTTCCCTTTATTTCCCCGAGGAAGGTGGTGGAGGTGACAGCGAGCTCTGATCACGAAAAAGCCCCCGTGCTGTGAGAGTGCTTTCCCAAGACTGCGCAGTGAATGGCAGGGTGCCCTTAAGATGAGCGGGTTTAGAGTGTTGTCCACAGACCCTTTATCAGACTCCCAACTAAAGACCAGCATGTCAAATAGCGCCTGGAGAAGAACCATCATTTCTGTAACTTTAACATTAGAAAACAGTCTTTAATATTTTATTAAATATTTTAATTAAAATGTATTAAAGTTTAAAATATTCTACTATGCTGACACTGGCTTGGAGAAGATTGATAAGATAAGTTACAGCTATGCCCTTCTGAGACATGGGGGACTGGGCACACAGCCCTGTGACCATGGTGTTGAGGATACAAAACCTTTTCAGTCATAGGTCAGCAGGGACCAGGGGCAAATTGTCACATAGCCTTCAGATATGTGCTGCTTCCTGTCCCTATGTCTAAATTTTACAGTTCAACATGTAACTTGTTTTGTCTTTAGCAGAAACTTAAATGTGCAATTTTAAGCCTAAAGTCAACACACACATGCTCAAGAGAATTTAGCTAGGCTGGTCACGGTTTTGATCAACACTTGGCATTTCCCTGTTCCTCACTCCCTGGCGGGTGTCATTTCCAGGCTGGCATCCATGTGTTCACCCTGGGGATTGGATAGGTTACGTTTAGATAGTATCTGCCATCTGTGAACTTGACGTAAGAATCCAGGATCAGTGTGCCCCTTCCTCGAGGGTGGGGATTTGGGCGAGTTGAGCAGCTGGCCTGACAGCGCCCCTTGAACAGACCTGGCAGAGTGTTTGTGCAGAACTGAAGTTTGTGTTCGTCTCTGAGCAGCGACTTCGCTGGTGCCTGCATCGTTAGTGTCTCAGAAGATCTTGCCGCTGTTCAAGCAGCAGTGTGTCTCATACTAAGCTAATACCTTTTCAAGGACATTAAGAATGCTGAGCTTGCTCTGTTTGAACTGAGCCGAGTAATTGCCTTGGAACCTGACCGTCCAGAGGTATTTGAGCAGCGAGCTGAAGTGAGTGTGGTTTTCTTTTTCCCTCTGTTATTGAACTAGCTGAAATTCAGAGCCGTTTCCTATGATTTTATTACTATAACAACGTTTAATGTTCCTTTCTGCTGAATTGTGTTCCTACCGAGTTCCCAAGGCCTGAAGTTGGTGGCCGTTACTAGACAACCATGGGATGAGGGATGCCCTTGAAGCAACATGAGAGTGATATTTGGTGTGAAAACATGTGGTTATGTTGTCTGCTTCTCCAGCGGATGCTCATGAAAGAGATGCCCTTCACCGTATTGCACATGTAAATGACTTAACAAAACTGAGATAGCAGTTTGGATAACCTGAAGTATGTAGCCCTTGGAAGCAGTTATTGCGCTGGTGTGGAAGGGAGGGGAGAGGGTGAGTGAGCGAATGCGTGAAGGAGTGAGTTGCCTGAGTGTTCACACTTGTGCTCATGGACAGTTCTGTGAGATGGACTGCCTGCATAGACGCTGAGCAGGTAGGTTTGCTGGAGAGACAGAGGCATGGGAGGGGTGCCTGCAGTGTCTGCTCAGTGGAGTCAGTAGGTGACCTGCACAGAAGCTGATGGGTGTGCTAGGCTGCTTGGGAGGTAAGAACAGCAGGAGGAAGGTGTTCCCAGAGAGAGGAGAGTGCCAAGACGCCCTTCGTGGCTTTAAATCCGTGTGTTCTTGTAGTAGTGATGGGCTGTTGGGGTCATGTGTGCTAACCCGTGTGTGGAGTCAGTTGTTTGATATGGGGTGACTTTTTTCTCTCTTGAGAGGGAGAAGAAGTAAGTATTGAAGCCCTGGGTGTTCACTCACTCCAAGACTGCGTCTGGAGGTCTCATCCTCAACTTGTAGTGTCTTAGTTCAGTCTCTTAGTATTTTTACATTTTGTTGGGGACTTGGTTTTAATGTAATTTTTCTCAGTGATGTAGTTCCTCAGCTGTTCCTTTTGGGTCTCACCATTGGGCTAGGTGGCTGGAGTCCTGCCCCCACAGCAGGAGGCCCTTGTATAATAGTGGTTGGGCTGACCATTCTGTGTCCCACCAAATCCGGGTGGGCTTGCTGGTATTTCCCTCAGGACTCTGGGGCTGCGTTAAATGATTCTGATAAACCAGGATTTTAGTTAAGACTTGCATATTTTTAAATTTTGCACATCAAAGAAAAAACAGATTGCTTATCTAAAATGGTGTTGGTGATTAAAACAATAATTTTCTATTGTCTAAATACACAGAGCTATTTATGACAGTCAGCAGTCACTACATCATGATTTCGCTGCTAAATTGCAGCCTGTCCTGGCTGACTCAGAACTAATTTGTGAGACACGTTGCTTTTGTATTTCCTGAAATAATCTGTATTTGATGAAAATATCTTAACCATTTAACTTATCCATTACGATGGATATTAGCAGTTGTGCCAAGATGTGATAGTTTTTATCTAGGGGTTAATAAAGAAGAGAAGGGCATCTTTCCTTCCAAATGGTAGCTCCACCCCACCCTGTGCTGAGTTCCAGGCCATATATCCATTTCTTTCCTCTTTGGAAGCCACTGCTGATGTTTGGAATGGGCCCACCCAAGTGCTCTCCCTGGCTGTGCTGAGCTCCTGCAGAGCAAGTGACCAGTTGTAACCCAGGGTGAACATGACCTTTCTTAGAGCACCCTGGTTAGAAATTGCTGGAATGATGATTGCTTGGGCTCAAGTGCATGGGTTTGGTTGCATGAACACAGGGACCCACTGGGGTTTTCTTATATCTTGTTGACTTCCTTCTAGGTGTTGGGCTGTCATAGTGTTGTCATTCTGCCTGGACCACAATGACTACTGGCTCTAAGGGGCTTCTCATGGGCAGACCATTTCCCCTGTGATGCTGAGTGTGGTTGATGAGTTGGGCTGACAGGCACCTGGATACTAGAAAGCATCCTTCATCTTTCACTCCCATAGGGAGTAGAACTAGAGACCATGAAGGACCAACTGCCAGGACATGTCCATCTGTCCTGGTGGTTGAATGTGCATGTGCCAAGTTTTTACTTAAAAAGTGAACATGGCATCAGAAAAGGGGGTCTTATTTCAGGGAGAGCCATATCTGGTATGCATAGAGTAGACTCAGTAGCAAGGCAACTGCTTGACTCACATCCCTGTCTCCTCTCACTGCACTGAGCCTAGTGGTCTTTCTGTGCATCCACCTATGCCTGCATGAGGCCATAGGCTGCAGCTTGCTACAGGGAGCTTTGTGAGTGGTTTATGGTTCAGCGGAATTGAGAAATTAAAACTCTGACAGTGTAGGGCTGGTTGTAGGAACTTTTCCTGATTGCATGTTTTGGATTTCTAGATTCTGTCCCCTTTGGGACGAATTAATGAAGCCGTAAATGATCTCACTAAAGCTATTCAGCTTCAGCCCTCGGCACGGCTGTACCGACACCGGGGGACCTTGTACTTCATATCTGAGGTGATTGCCCTAGAACTATTGGTCCACACCTCACTTCTCCCACCATTCCAGGAGCCACTCTCTGCTAGACTGGGTTCAGTTTAATGTCGGTGCTACAAGGCACCCGTGAGAGCATTGTTTTTGACAGGAATTAAATGCAATAGAGATTAATAAGGGCCAGTCATGTTTCCACGTTTGGGCTTCAGCAGTGTCAAATTCTAGGCTGGCAGGAAAAGGTTGCAGTTTGGTTCACAGCTCCTATCTAGAGGTACAACTTGAGGTTGTCTCAGATTACAGTCTGAGAGCTGTAATCAGAACCTGTGAGGCTTCCAGACCATCCTGCTTAGGTGGGCGGGGTCTAGCTAGAGTCTCTTTCTGTCACTGTGGCTCCAGGGCACAGGTGTCGTGAGCTGGCAGTACTAACCACGCACGCACGCACGTGTAGACCCGAGCTTCAGCTCACCACAGTGAAGACGCAGCACAGCCTGGTCATTTCCCAAGGGTCCAGAGTGAGAAAAGGTGGCCTTGTTGGTGTTTGGAAGGATACCTTTCCCGTGGTCAAGACAGAAGGCCTAAAATTCAGGCTCTGTGAAGCCGGTTAGCAGGACGAGGACTGCTAGTGTGGCAGGACTGCTTCGCCGCGCCATTACTTTCAAGGCCAACAAGGGCACAGAACCCGATTAGGGGTTTTCCCTCTGCCCGTTCCACGTCGAATAAACACAATCTTATCTTTCCTCCTCCTTTCCATAGGACTACGCGACAGCCCACGAGGACTTTCAGCAGTCCTTGGAGCTGAACAGAAACCAGCCCACAGCCATGCTGTACAAAGGCCTAACTTTCTTTCACAGAGGACTTCTGAAGGTGAAGCTGCGCTGCCTGCGCCTGCGCTGCTGTGCCCGCTTCGCTTGTGGGGAGCGGGAGGACTCAGTGGGATTGATCTGAGGCATCTGATGCGTCTGGGAATGTCACAGGTCTCTTTGTGTGTGTGTTTTCTGGCTAGTAGACATCCGTCTTCCTCTGGGGCAGTGCTGAGCACTCTGGCTCCAGGTCACGGGCCTAGAGGGGCTGTGTGTTGTGGTTTTGGGCGAAAATCATAGGGGGTACCAAGTCTGATTTAGAAGTTGGTTTGATAGCGTGGCCCAGGTGAGAAGGACAAGAGACTGATTGGAGACCTTTACAGGTCCTGTTGGGACTGAGGAGACTTGACCCAGCTGCGGCTGGTGATATGACCAGTATGACTAGTATGACCCTGGACAGGGATCCCAGGGCAGTAGGCGGAGTAGGGCACTGTAAACAGATCAAGTCACCTGACTGATGAGGAGTGTTGTGGGTTGCTTCCTGCTGGGCAGTCCTTTCCTGTCCTTGTGTCTCTGTGGGGGTCCTGCTGGCTTCACAGAGTTGCTACCTGGACCATAGAGCCACACAAGGCCTCAAGTGTGGGTGGTACCCTAGTACAGGATAATACAAGCATTTGATGAAACATGGGCTGGCCTGAGAGCTGTACACAGCCAGCTGCCTTTGTAGCGAGTGCTCTGTGGGATGAAGCAATTGTGTGTAGACGTGGTCGTGAGTCCAGGGTTGAAGACTGGGACAGGCTTTGTCAGCACAGGATGGAGAGTGTCTTCAGCAAGAAGAACATGCATCTTGGCTCACCAGACAGTCCTGCCATGGAGCAGGTAGTACTGTGTGGTCATTAGCTTGTCTTTAGACCTGCCCCCGCCCCATGGCCCTGAAGTACTCAGGAGGGAGCCTAAGCAGTGACAGTGTCTGCAGCAGCCACCTGTCACAGTGGCTGTCACAGGCCGTCCAGAGAACCCCGAGAGAGCTGAGAACCCACGCAAACCCTGCACCATCTTGTCAGAGGACTAGAGGCCCTGTGCACTGTAGTAGCTGCAGGAATCCCAGGGGACTGCAGATGTGTTTGAGGATGGCAGGTTTGTCTGGGCAGAGGCCACAGCCAGTTCTCAGTGTTGACGATGGAACTTGTTGTGTGGCCTGTGCTTAGAAATAACAGGGCAGCTACTGTCACGGGCAGAGCACATGGCCTTGGGGGTCAGGCTGTGATCCTGCTTGAGCCCTGCTAACCCTGCAGGATATGCAGCTGAACTCTTTCAGCTTCTTGCATATCCGTAAAGTAGGCACGGCCTCTGTCTCCTCTCAAAGCCCCCACCAGATCCAGTGGCATCCTGTATGAGAAAAGTGTAACCATCGTTCATTTATCAGGAAAAGTTTAATCTGTGTTTTATAGATGTTTTTTAAAAGCTCCCATCCCACTGAAAACCAAAAGGCAAAAATTGTGCTAGTTCTTTGTATGTTCCTCACATCCCATGTGCCCGTGCCCAGAGTGTCTAGAAGAAAGACTTCCCTAGGTGTGGAGCTACCTCAGGGATGTAGGCCTTGCTGGGCTTTGTGCATCCGCTATCTGCGTCCCCTCCGTTCTTCACCTTTTCTCACAGCCTCAGGCCACCATGTTGCTCTCAGAGGTAGCCTCAGAGGAGAAAAGAGACGTGGAAAAGGCCATGCTCCGAATATTAGTTAAAGGAAGGCATATCCCAGCCGCCAGTGCACTCTATTTGTTAGACAAAGCTGGGCAGAGGCACAGGGCAGTCTCCTGAAACAGACTTGGAGAGTGAGGCTCGGCTTGGTTCATTCAGATCTCCACACCCTGGCCAGTGCTTTCATTCTCTGGGCATTCAAAGTCCCCCAGGGGAGGGGTCCTCTTCCCGCTGTGCTGAGTCACATACATGGGACAGTGGAGGAGGAGTGGGGGCTCTTTGTGGTGGTTTACCCACGCTGTCCACAGGCACAAAGCTTCAGACTCAGCCGTGGCCTTGAGCTGACAGTCTTAAGGTGGGTCTGGTCAGGCTCATGGCAATTTAGAAAGTAATTAAGTAGGTGACTTTATTTTGTAAGTACCTTTTATGGAAGGACATTAACCATTTTAAAATGTCTTATTTATGTACTTTGTTATAGAAAGGGCCTGACTATGTAGCCCAAGACGGTCTTCAACTTGTGGCCCTCGTGGCTCAGCTTCCTAGTAGATGATTTTATGTGGGCCCCACCGTACCTGGGCAGGCGCACACAGCTTCCCATTGTGGTGGATGGAGCCCTTGCCCATCCACGTAGTCCATGTCATAAGGACATTTTAAGCTCTTCACCTTGAGCTGTATGGGGAGTAACCAGTGAGGCTGGTGAGGATGGAGTGGAGAGGGTGGTGTTTGCCAAGCCCATGGCTCTGAAGCATCCGTACTTAGAGGTTGCTTCATCTGAGATAGTCTCTTGCTCCCAATGGCGTAAAATCTTGATTCTACTGTGTCCCTCTTTGGCAGCTGAGGTAGAGAGCTGAGCAGTGCTTAGACAGGAACCCTGAAACCAAAGACTCTTAAAAGCTGAAGAGACTCAGACTTTGAAGAACTGTGGCGTCCACGCATGCTGTAAGTGGAGCGGGCAGCAGATGCCCACTGGGCATCTCCCCTGGATGTCCACAGACACTGCAGGCTTAACACGCCCCAGCCCCCTCTCCCTACTGTCCTCCCGCACTCCTGTGGTGGCCACTGCCCTTGCCTTCCCTCATACTCTCCAGCCTAGAAACTCCCTGCCCCATCTTTCCCATCTCACTGCCACCGGATTCTGTCTCTGTTTGCCTTCAGAAATGTCCTCAGGGACACTCACCTAGAACTTTCATTATCTCCTGCCCAGATGCCCACTGACCCATCCTGGGGCCTGTTCCCTTCCCTACCCCAACCTGCTGCTCTGCCCTGTCACCGTCCCTTCCCCGAGGCCAGCGCGGGTACCAGCCAGGTGCTGTCCTAGTCCACTCAGACCTGTGTGCACTGTTTGGATTTCCTACCATTCCTGGCTCTGAGCTGCACACAGCGTAGCCCTGTGCTCTCCCCTCGCTCTACTGTCCAGTCCCTAGAGCACTTGGCTGTCACTTCCTTCACTTTACTCCCAGAGCCTCACTCCTCTTTGTTTTAGCCTAACGTTTATGCTAATAACTCCGTTACGTAATTGGCTTCCTATTCTAACTAGACTGAGTGTTCTAGAGGACAGAGGTAATGACTTGCTCATCTGGTACCCATCCCTCAATTCCTCACTCAGATTCGGGTACATAGTAGGCGCTCAATATGTGTTTGTTGAGTAGAAGTATCATCATAGTCCTAAAGGCTTAGGTCTAGGCCCCTTCAGTAGCCCCACTCAGAGCTGAAGCTCCCTAGCAGTTCATCCTCCCTGCCCTTGCCTCAGGTGCCTGAAACCAACCCCTCTGACCATGCAGCCCCACCTCTCTACATAGACTCTGGGCACAGAGACAGATGGGTTTTCAAGTCCTACAGTTGGGCTGTTCGCAGACCATCTTATGCCTGCCAGTCATCAGATACGTATTGAGTGCCTGCCATGTACAAGACATGTGACACCAGCCGCTCTCCGACAGCATCTGAGGGACAGCTGTGATGTTGTCTGAAGTCAAGTCTTTCTCCTGAAGTTGCAGGGTTACTTTAGCGCTATTTAGTCCTGTTGGAGAAATGTGAAGCCACTGTATGTTTTTCTAGTATGGTAACAGTAACATCATGTCAGAGTGCAGGTGTGGTGGGCACACATTTTTAGGTTGTCTCTTGATCTGCTACCTTTTAGTAGCAGTTTTCACATTAGGATATGGGTATGAGCAAGAGTGCTCTGGATTCCTCTTGGTGGCTACAGCACCCCAGTCCTCATCTGCATCCCAGCTGCTGTGCCCAGCACCCCAGTCCTCATCTGCATCCCAGCTTCTGTGCCCAGAGCCCCAGTCCTCATCTGCATCCCACCTGCTGCCCCAGCTGTGCAGTGCCCCGTCCTCATCTGCATCCCACCTGCTGCCCCAGCTGTGCCCAGAGCCCCAGTCCTCATCCGCATCCCACCTGCTGCCCCAGCTGTGCCCAGAGCCCCAGTCCTCATCCGCATCCCACCTGCTGCCCCAGCTGTGCCCAGAGCCCCAGTCCTCATCCGCATCCCGGCTGCTGTGCTGTACCAGCTGTGCCAAATGCCCTATCCTTGTTCTGTTTTCTTTCACTGTTTCCCTGTAGAACTAAAGACTCCCGATTGCCAACTCAGGAGCCTTTTTTGCTTTTCCTTTGTGCAGTTTATATCTGTCTGTCTTGTTGATTGAGTTTAAAGTGCAGCAGGCTGTCATTTTGAATAATCTCACAGAGCTGTTGAGTTTCCTTGGCTCGTTGGGCTGTCACGGATTGAAGAAATGATGTTCGTATGAAGGTGAAATCGTTACCTCTCCAGCACTACTGAGTTAGACAAGGCAGCAGCTCTGTCACCATGGGAAGCCTGAGGCTGTTTTTATGGAGATGCGTTGTTTTCTTTACTGTTAGAATCACATTCGTTGCTTACGTCATTTTTGATCCTATGTAAGATAACTGCCAGAGACAGGTGTGGCATGTATGTAGCCTTCAGTGATGCAGGTGGAGTTAATGCGAACGGCTCATTCTCTGCATATCTCCACAGGAAGCCATCGAGGCCTTCAAGGAAGCTCTGAAACAGAAAGTTGACTTTATCGATGCATATAAAAGCCTAGGACAGGCCTACAGGTGAGTGACAGTGGGCTGAAAGGAGACGAAGGCATTGCCACCCCTGCTGGCACAGCTCTCTGAGGGCCAGCCCCTCAGGGTCACGATAGTCATAGTGGTGTATGGGTATAAATTCCTGGATTAGTGTCGTGCCTGGCACTGGACAGCGCTGGGTGATAGACACCATCGCCACTTGCCAGGCTGTGTGGTGGGAAAGTCAGTCCAGTACGGGAAGCTGTGACTAGGCCCTCACCTCTTGGTTCTATACAATGCTTCACTATTAGAATATTCAACTTTAAAAGGCAATCTCACCCTGATCAGAAAGGCAGGTGACATGGTTGATGTGGGAACACACGAGCTAGGAGCCTTGAGATTTGAATGCTGAGGTGTGCCACTGTTGGCTGTCTGGGCTTCCTTTGTTTTGCCCGTAAAGGAGCCATGTGGCTACACGGGAAAGGCTCTTAGAGAAATTCCACCCTCCAAATACAGAGGGTGATTTGGTTTTGGAGATCAGAAAGTTAATTTTTCCTAGAGAAATCCAAAAACGTGAGCACCTGGAATGCTGTGTGTTAGATTCCTAAGTGTTGTGAAGTCTGCACAACTGTGTGTGAGGTGTTCAGGTAGCGGAGACACACTTCCCTCGGGACCGCCCAGAGGACCCGCCGCCCAGAGCTCATCACAGTTGTTCAATCCTTAGAGAGCTGGGCAATTTTGAAGCAGCCACTGAGAGCTTCCAGAAGGCCCTGCTGCTCAACCAGAACCATGTGCAGACCCTGCAGCTCCGAGGGATGATGCTCTACCACCATGGCAGCCTGCAGGAGGCTCTGAAGAACTTCAAGGTGAGCCTCACCGGCAGACAGAGCTGTGGCTGGGGTTCTTGCTGGAGGAACCATAAGTACCTGCACATGCCACACAAAAAAAGAGGAATCTGGACATGGTTTACCCCTTTAATCCCAGCACTTGAGAGGCAGAGGCAGGCAGCTCTTGGTGAGTTCAAGGCCAGCCTGGTCTACATAGCAAGTTCTAGGCCAGCATAGTTGTCTGGATGAGACCCTGTCGAGAGGAGGGTGGGAGAGGGAAAAGGAGGGAGGGAGCTTTGCTTTGGCCTCTAGACTGCTTTAGAACTTACATGAAGTTTGGCTCAACCTGGAAGGAGAGCCCTAGCCCATGATGCACTAATGCAGCCTTTTGTCTTCAATGTAGCGATGCCTTCAGCTGGAACCATACAATGAAGTGTGCCAGTACATGAAGGGGCTCAGCCACGTGGCAATGGGACAGTTTTATGAAGGAATTAAAGCACAAACAAAAGTTATGCTGAATGACCCTCTCCCCGGCCAGAAGGCGAGCCCAGAGTACTTGAGGGTGAAGTATCTCCGAGGTAAGCAGAAAGTGGTGGGAGTTTTTTATTCCATGCCCAGCTGTGGGCGTCCTGCCGCTCTGTGAGATGGTGGAGTTGAAGGTGGGCCTCCTGTCTCTAGCTGCTCTTGCTCCTGGAGGTTTCAGGACTAGGGCCTCAATATCTTCTGAGACAGCCCTGATGTTCTTCCCGCCTTACCTACAGGTCTTCTAAACCCACAGAAGGTTGGCTTGAGTAAAAACACATCTACAGTTGGACGTGAGGTTCTTTGTAGATAGTACGTCTCGTGGCCTCTCACCTCACTGAAGCAGGAAAGTCCCCTGCATGGGGTTTTCGTTGCTGAGAGTTACCTGGCATCTCTGATCTTCATTCCGTTCTGTCACAACCCCCTGTATCAGAGAGACCTGGTGTGGTGAGAAAAGGAGCAATTCTTGAATTAGTCACAGCCTTGCTTTTCTCCATGTCTGTCTTCCAGTATACATATTCCTTCCACAGCAACCCCCCACATCTTCCTGTGTTACATACACTTCTTCATATGTGCATACACACATCTTACGTGTATACACACATCTTGCTATGTACACATACATTTTCCTATATATACACATATAGACACAACTTTATACACACATCTTTCTGTATATACACACAGACATATTCCTATGCACACACACTAACACACCTTATGTAGACACACACATCATCCTGTGTACACACACCTTTTATATACACACACACAAGCACACCTTCCTATGTATACACACATACTTTTCTGTGTACACACACATCTTCCTGTACACTTACACACACATATTCCTACACACACACACAACACACCTTCAGATACACTCACATAAACATCTTTTATATACATCCACATCTTTTTATTCATACACACACACACATCTTCCAGTGTACATAGACACACCTTCTAATGTACACAGACATACACATTTTCCTGTGTGCACACATGAATCTTCCTGTATTTGTTTACACACACACACACACACACACACACACACACACACACATCTTCGGTGTATACATATGTTTTCCAGCACACATGCACATTGTCTTAGGGTTTCTATTACTGTGATAAAACACCATGACCAAAAGCAACTTGTGAGGGAAAGGGTTTATTTGATCACATTTAGATGTTAGAGTCCATCGCTGAAAGAAGTCAGGGCAGGAACCTGGAGGCAAGACTTAAAGCAGAAGCCATGGAGGGACACTGCTTACTGGCTTGCTTCTCGCAGCTTGCTCAGCCTGCTTTCTGAAACACCCAGGACTACCTGCCTAGAGACGGTACCACTCACAGTGGGCAGGGCTCTTCCACATCAATCACCAGTCAAGAAAATGCCATGCAGACTTGGCTGCAGACTGCTGTTATAGAGACATTTTCTCAGTTAAGATTCCCTCTTCCCAGATATATCTAGGTTTGTGTCAAGTTGACAGAAAACAGCCCCCCCCATACATACATCTTCCAGCATGCACACACGTGTATCTTCCAGCATGCACACACGTGTATCTTCCAGCATACACACGTGTATCTCCCAACATGTACACGTGTATCTCCCAGCATGCACACGTGTATCTTCCAGCATGCACACACGTGTATCTTCCAGCATACACACGTGTATCTCCCAACATGTACACGTGTATCTCCCAGCATGCACATGTGTGTATCTTCCAGCATGCACACACGTGTATCTTCCAGAATGCACACACATGTATCTTCCAGAATGCACACACATGTATCTTCAGTATGCACATACATTACTTTCCCATTTATTTAGGAAGGTTTTTTGGTGTCTTATAACCACGTATTTTGCCTTTGTTTTCATTAGCCCTTGAGAACAACATTATTGTAAGATAGAAAAAAGATACAATCCATGTATATAATTTTAAGTTAGTAATAGCCATATTAAAACATAAAAGCATAAGACCTGCAAAATGGCTCAGTGGGTAAAGACAGTTGCCACCAAGCCTGTCGACCTGAGTTCAATCCCCAGCACCTACCTGTTGGAAAGAAAAAATTGAATCCCACAGATTGTCCTTAGACTTGTACATGCATATTATAGCACACACATGCCAATCCTCAAATAGGTAAAAATGAAAAAATATTTAAAAGAATTGAAAGAACAAGTGAGTGGAGTTAATTTTAATGATATATTTTATTTTATTCAGTGTATCTAAAATTTTAATTCAGGATAAAATTAATAGAAAACTATTCATTAGACTTTTTTAAATTAATTTTTTGGTCTTCTGAGGTAGCATCCTCATCTTGTAGCCCAAGATGGCTTAGAACTCATGGTGATCCTCCTGTCTCAGCCTTTACATGCATAAGCCACCATTACTGGCCTCCTTAGGGATACCATGGTTTGGGGATGGGGATACGGCTCACTGGTTAAGAGGACCCAAGGTGGATCCCAGCAACCACACGTGGCAACTCAGAGCCGCTTTACTGAGCTCCAGGAGGATCCAACATCTCTGTTCGCCAAGGGCACCTGCACTCATATGAATATATCCACATTCAGATACACACGCATGCACATACATGCACATATGCACGCACATGTGCATACACAATTTTTAAAATAATCAAAATCTTTTTAAAAATTTACATTCCATGATTTTTGCTGTAGGTCTTTAATGTCTGAGATGTATTTTGCAATCATAGGACATTTCAGTTTGAATGCTAATCTTTTGTTAGCCATACTTGATCAGAATTTGAACTTCATAGACATTCTAGTTGAAGAAAAATAGATTGATACATGCATGTTGTCCCAAGCATACTGAAGTTTCTAAAAACTGAATCAAGTATCAACAGCCCAGGGTCCATCTCTTGGACGGCTTGCCCTTCGCACTCTTCCTGGTCTGTCAGAGCTGGTACAGAGAGTGGCACCTGATGGGGCTAAGCACACCCGTCACATTCCTTCCTGCACATCTCTGTAGAGATTGCGGCTGTCAGCTCCTGGTCCATCAGGGCTGGCAGAGCCCCAGGCTCAGGCTGGTACTTCCCTTGGAGTTCAGGCTCTGAGACAGAACAGTGAGCTCTTTGGCTCTCTTCGTGGAAAGGTATTTAAGATGTGGTCAAAGAAGACCCCAGCAGACTGACATAGACCTGATCCTTGTGCTTCAAATCAGTAGCAGGCTTCTGCAGTCCTGTAGCCGTCTTTCAGAATTCCTACATTAATGGCAGCGTGGTTCAAAGCATCCATGTGGTGGCTTGCTCTCACAAGCGCTTCCTTGGCAGTATCTGGGTTTGGCAGCTCCTTTCCTATCTACAGAGTATTCTCGATATCTGCACGCACACCTTGATACCCCCCTGACGGAATATAACATTGACACGGATCTACCGGGCAGCTTCAAGGACCACTGGGCCAAGAACCTGCCTTTTCTCATAGATGGCTACGAAGAGCAGCCAGGCCTGCAGCCTCATATCAAGTAAGTGCTGTGTGGTGTGGCTTTCCGGAACCCAGCTGGGAGCTCCCCTTTGTTTGCAGGGATTGGCTCTCGGTGTGAGTTCATCCGGTGTGCATTCATCCAGGCAACCTCAGACTCAGGATCCCACTGAGTGCTCATCTTTCTTCATCGATAGATGGGCAACCTCAGACTCAGGATCCCACTGAGTGCTCATCTTTCTTCATCGATAGATGGGCAACCTCAGACTCAGGATCCCACTGAGTGCTCATCTTTCTTCATCAATAGATGACTCTTGCCCAGGTTCCTATTAATTTCTTTTTGCAGTTTGTATGCCACCAACTGTTTCTCTTAGTTGATAAGGTACCTTGAAACTTTCTTACAGAGGTTGCTTCTCCTGCTAGCCTAACCTTCTGCCCTCATTTTGTGCAACCTTTACCCTTCAGATCCCTGGAGGCCTACGGGCAATCTTTAATAAGCATTATTTTTTGCTGGTTGCTGGCAAAACAAATTTTTGCAATTTGAAAGCTTAGCTAGGTGTGGTAGTGCAGTTATAATCCCAGCACTAGTGAGGTGGGGCCGGGAAGCTCGGGTTCAGGGCCAGCTGAGGAACCCAGGTTAAAGTTACACTGCTGGACAGCCGCTGCTGCAATGGGCAAATGCAGATGTGCGTAAGGGCCGTCAGCCCAGAACAGGGCAGAGTAGAAAACTGTTCCCAAACGTCCAGCAGTGCCTTAAAGTTGAGAAATCGCTGAGTTTGACATTTCTGTTCTCTTTACAAGGGGGGGGGTGAACTTTCATGGGAGAGAAGCATCCGGATAGTGTGCCCACCCGCCCTGCAGTGGAGTGAGGGAAACCTTTTAGGAGTTAATGGGACCCCGTGCTGGAGGCATTCTAGGAACTCCGCAGACCTAACTGCAAGCTCCTCCTAGTAAGAAAGCTTTACCCATTTGGGCCCCCCTAGTCTCTCAAACTAAGACCATGGAAAGTCCAAACCTCACGACTCCCCACACCACATGTTTGAGTCAGTGAAGGAGCAGCTGGAAAGCTTGGACCTTAAGGACTTCACACAGCAAAGTTGTGAATACAGACAGAAAATAACTAAATAAAATGAGCTGTCAGCATGAAGAAGAAACAAGAGACTCTGATGAGTCAGATGGGTTTTTAAAATGAAAGTCAAGTTTTAGGGTTAGAAGATACTGTCACTGAAGTAAAGACTTCAATAATGGGCTAAGCAGGAGGGCAGAGGTGACTGTGAGGAAAAGCTCAGCTGGAAGGAAGTGATAAGCAGAGTAGGGTTCAGAGGACACGAGAGGGAGGGCACACGGAGGGCCTGGAGGAGCCGGCGCACCTGGAATCTAAGGAAAACGGGGAAGCAGCAGTGTTTGAAAGAACTGTGGCCAAGAATTTTCCAAAGTCAGTGAACCACATCAGTCCGCAGTGGTTTTTGGTGCTGTTGTTTCTTTGTTTTCTTCAGACAGGGTTTCTCTGCGTAGCCCTGGCTGTCCTGGAACTAGCTCTGTAGACCAGGCTGGCCTCGAACTCAGAGAGATCCCCCTGCCTCTGTCTACTGAGTGCAGGGAGTAAAGGCGTGCGCCACCACCGCCCGGTGCATTTTTTAAATCATCAAAAGAAATCAGGGCAGGAACCTGGAGGCAGGAGCTGATGCAGAGGCCCGTGGAGGGTGCTGCTTACTGGCTTGCTCCCATGACTTGCTCAGCCTGCCTTCTTACAGAACCCAGCACCACCAGCCCAGGGGTGACCTCACCCAAAAGTGTCTGGGCCCTCCCCCATAACTCGCCAAATAAGAAAATATTCCACAGGCTTGCCTGCAGTCCAGTCTTATGGAGGCGTTTTCTTAACTGGGACTTCCTCCTCTCAGATGACTTTAGCTTGTGTCACATTGACATGAACTACCCAGCACAGGGGGAAGAAAAGGAAAATGGAGTGAAGTCAGTTCACGTCTTTGATAACTGCAATAAATGTCAATGGAACAAGTATCAGTTCAAAGTCATTGTTGGGCCAGGTTTGACCACTTGTTGGAAAAGGCACCGCATACTGTGTATCCAGAAAAGTTCATGGAGCAGATGCTGAGAAGAGGGCCTTGGACTCACCTATGCCACTTACAGGCGTACCACCTTACATGTGGTAGCAGCATGGAGAGACTGCGTGTGATGGGCTGTGGAGCTGGGGGAACTGCCTGGTGCTGTGTGTGTCTTGGCTGAGCTCCAGTAGGGGAATGGTGCATCTGCTGCATCCTTATCGCACTCCTGGTGCTTCTTGCAGGGACGTGCTGCATCAGAACTTCGAGGGCTACAAGCCTGAAGTCCAGGAGCTGATCTGTGTAGCTGACCGCCTGGGCTCACTGATGCAGTATGAAACACCTGGTTTCCTGCCCAACAAGCGGATACACAGAGGTATTCTCTAGAAATGGACTCATTCTGGCCCAGGAACAGGGTCGTCCGGCCATGCTGTCTTTCTTTAGAAGTTGTTATTGTGCTTACTCAGCTCTCCGCATGGCCAGAGCAGAAATGGGCAGTAGTTCACAGTGAGCTGGAGGACGCTGCTGCTCCAGCTGGGCCATGGGCTCTGGCTGCCATGTAGATTTGGAGCCTGGCTCTCCAGCTGTTACTGAAAGTCGGGTTCCTGACCCAGGGCAGTTGTCTCCTTCCTACAGAGGGGAGGAGGAACTTCAGGCTCTCCTTGTTTCTGTAGGAAGCAATGTGGGCCTACAGCCCACCTTCATTTGAGGAGGACACCAGAAGCTCAGTCTTGCTGTTTCACAAGACTTCTGGTTCTTTGTGTGATCACCAGGGCTTGAGAGAAAAGATGAGGACTGGCCCCTTGGAAAGGGTTCTGGTGAACTGTCTTAATCTTTACTTCCCTTAGCCATGGGCTTGGCAGCACTGGAAGTCATGCAGGCTGTACATCGTACCTGGACCAATTCGAAGGTTCGCATGAATGGAAAGACAAGGTTGATGCAGTGGAGGGACATGTTCGACATTGCCGTGAAGTGGAGAAGGTAACTAGTGAGTGAGTGAAAAGCAGCAAAGAGTGCTCCCGTCTGACCAAAGAGTGCTCCCATCAGACCACAGAGTGCTCCCGTCTGACCAAAGAGTGCTCCCATCAGATCATAGAGTGCTCCTGTCAGACCATGTGTCTTTTCTCACCGAGAGGTTTGAATCCACATTTTGCTGACAAAATTGGGCCCTATAAGTTAAAGTAATGAGTTCTTTTCTCCTAAAGTTTGTCAGAAATCACTTTACCTTCATTCTCCAGAACACACTCAGCTTGTGTTCATGAAACAGGAGTGCGGATTGTATGAGCACAGCGTTTCAGATGGGGTCTGGAGTATCCTTCCTCACCTGTGCCTGTCCCCTACGCTCCAGGCCGCCTCTGGATTTCTAGCACTCCTGTACCTGCCCAATACATTAGTTCCTTCTCTCATTGCGAGAAGACCCTGACAGAAAGCAATGTAAGAGAGAAAGGGACTGGGCAGTGGTGGCGCACGCCTTTAGTCCCAGCACTCGGGAGGCGGAGGCAGGTGGATCTCTGTGAGTTTGAGGCCAGCCCGGTTCTTGGGGGAGAGAGGGAGAAGGAGAGGGAGGGTTTGTCTAGGCTCAGGGCTTCCGTCATGGTGGGAGGCATGGCAGCAGGTGGCTCACTTTCTCTGCACTGAATGTGGGTCCCTGCCCATGGAATGGTACCAGTTGGACGTAGGGTGGGTCTCTCCCATCAGTTAATCTCTCTGGAATCTAGTATTTTCCCAGGATCATATAACGCCCATCAAGCTGACAGTTTAGACCAGCCATTACAGCTCATCAGCCTTTGCTGGCTTCTCACTGGTGTGGCCAGACTGCATCAGAGTGTGCTGGTCTGTGTACTCTTTTTAGAAGTTGGAGCCAGTAAGGGCTCCTTCCTCACTTTTGCAGAGAGCCATCTTTGGTTTATCCTGGAAGTGGTGGGTAAGGTCTCAGCCCTCATGAGCTCTGTTTCACAGGATCGCTGATCCAGACCAACCTGTACTGTGGCTGGATCAGATGCCAGCACGAAGTCTCAGCAGAGGTTTCAACAACCATATCAACTTAATCAGGTGGGAACCTTTCATGCCTTGTTCCTGTTGGTGTAGGAGTGCAGCAATATGAGATGTGCCTTGATGGCCTTGATAGGGAACACACCATGGTAGTTCTGCACCCATGAGTTTCACGAGTCCCTTTCTGCTGTTCCAGCCGCAGACAAGCAATGCATACCACACACCTCCACATGTAGAAGATTGCAGACAAGCAATGCATACCATGCACCTCCACATGTAGAAGATTGCTGAAGGGTGGATTCACGAATTAGGGACTGGGGTGTCAATTTTCAAAAAGTCATGAAACAGCTTAGGAAGTGATTAGATGGAGAATTCAGTATTTGCCATAGTATCCACATGGATCTGTTGAGTCCGGGGACCCCCAGCTCCACCCTAAGTACTAAGGGTCACCATAGTATCCTCATGGGTCTGTTGAGTCCGGGGACCCCCAGCTCCACCCTAAGCACTAAGGGTCACCATAGTATCCTCATGGGTCTGTTGAGTCCGGGGACCCCCAGCTCCACCCTAAGTACTAAGGGTCACCATAGTATCCTCATGGGTCTGTTGAGTCCGGGGACCCCCAGCTCCACCCTAAGTACTAAGGGTCACCATAGTATCCTCATGGGTCTGTTGAGTCCGGGGACCCCCAGCTCCACCCTAAGCACTAAGGGTCACCATAGTATCCTCATGGGTCTGTTGAGTCCGGGTACCCCCAGCTCCACCCTAAGTACTAAGGGTCACCATAGTATCCTCATGGGTCTGTTGAGTCCGGGGACCCCCAGCTCCACCCTAAGTACTAAGGGTCACCATAGTATCCTCATGGGTCTGTTGAGTCCGGGGACCCCCAGCTCCACCCTAAGTACTAAGGGTCACCATAGTATCCTCATGGGTCTGTTGAGTCCGGGGACCCCCAGCTCCACCCTAAGTACTAAGGGTCACCATAGTATCCTCATGGGTCTGTTGAGTCCGGGGACCCCCAGCTCCACCCTAAGTACTAAGGGTCACCATAGTATCCTCATGGGTCTGTTGAGTCCGGGGACCCCCAGCTCCACCCTAAGTACTAAGGGTCACCATAGTATCCTCATGGGTCCGGTGTGTCCGGGGACCCCCAGCTCCACCCTGAGCGCTAAGGGTCAGTCACTGTGGTTGCTCCCTTGTGACAGTCTCTGTATTGTCCTGAGCCCTGCAGCTCGGTACCTGGGTGAATGCTTGCCTTTCCTTCCTTTATGGGCTTAGCTACCCTGACAACAGGCATGAACAGATACTGAACAGACCCACTTCAGGGATGCTCTTGGTTTGCCTGCCATTTAGTAAGCATGACTTTAGATAAAATTGGCACTTTTAATACTGTATCATTTCTAAAATACTTCTAACTCCAGAAACCTGGATCAAAAAAATGTTACTCTACCTAACATTTGACATTTAAATTTAGGTTTTAGTGTAAATGTCTTTTTTAATTTCTAGAAGTCATCTTTCCCCCTTTTAATTGCCTCCTCCCTATTTCTCACAGAATGATTTGTGATTCTCTTAGCTAGATTTAGGTGAATTGTAACTGAGGCCACCGTGTCTCCTTGTGTTCTTGCTGAGTGGTGCCCGAGTCACAGGCCCCATGTCAGGATTTGATGAAGGCAGAAAAGGACTCCCAGTGTAGCCAGTAGCCATGCCTGAACTGTCCCAAGAGAGAGAATGGGGTCATACACCAACCCACTGATGAGCTCAGCATGGCAGGAAGCTGTGACCCGTCTAATATAACTGCCTAAGATAGCCATCTATTGTAGCCGTGCCTTCCAGGGAGTCTCAGGGATGGAGGCTGGAATGTGGTGAGCCGTTCATGGGTGGTGAGCAGAGAAGCAACAAGGACAGATGTGTACATGTGGAGGGTCGTGGTGGCAGCAGTGACTGAAAAGATTTGTGAGGGAGCAGCAGACTGGGAACAAAGGAAAGGGTGTGAGGTCTGAGAACAAGCATAAGAGGTGCAGACCCATGCGACCCCTGCAGGGCTGGAGGGAAACTGCAGGTACTTTGCGGCGCTGCAGGGAACTCTGCAGTGGCTCAGCGGTGCCTGGTAAAGTAGCTTCAGAGGAATTCCTTCAGCCTCTAGCTTAGGCCATGGCTGGCCCCTGTCAGCCTGGGAGTAACAAGTGAGATAGTGGGGGCTGGAGACTGAAGCGCTCTGCTGGGGAGAGAAGTCCTACTTGAGCCAGAATGTTGGCACGCAGGCGCTATGAGCATCGGGATGGTGTTCCTGGAACAGCGGGACGCAGACTCGGCTGTTGCTAGACATGAACACCTTCCAGAACATGTAAAGGAAGGAGAAATGGGGCGGGAATGCGAGGATTGTGGTGTTTACAGTGAGGGAAGGAAGACTGCTGAAGAGAAGGAGAGGCAGCGGCAGACGTGCAGACTGCCATAGAGAGCCAGAGATGGCGTGTCCACCTAACGTAGTTGCCGTCAGCTCTGAACTCCATTTAAGCTGAGGGTTTTCCTTACCCTGTGAAGGAACTAAGTCCTGGACCCTTTCTTCCAGGACAGGCTCCAGGAGCCCAGGCTTCCTGCCGAGACGGGGCTAGCTTTCTTATGCTCTCCCACACTAGTCTCAACTCCTTGCTTTCAGAATTAACTGATATTTACATTCCTTTGTAAAATGATGTTTAATTTTACCATTTTTTTTTTTACCTCACAGGGGTCAGGTGATTAATATGAGATACCTGGAATATTTTGAGAAAATACTTCATTTTATTAAAGATAGAATTCTTGTTTACCATGGGTAAGCCTTTGATCCTTCTTCGATGTAAAAGATTGATTCCATACGTCTTTTGTATGCATATTTGTGAAATTTGAAAGTTGAGCCACTGGTAGATAAACAGTCTGCTCAGAAGATTAAAGTTTCCGTCACCTGCCTGCATCTGTGTGATGGCTTCGGAGGCTTTTAGCCTGACACTCAGCACTGTGTTAGTCCCAGTTGCCTGCCAAGCCTCTGTCTGTTGGGGACTTCAGTTCTGAGCGGTGAAATCACCAGCCTGGTCTGAGGACAATGTGGAACCCAGCAGGGTACTTTGATCCTAGCCACATATACTTCCCACTGCAGACTCGGAACAGGACAGGCAGGGTTTTGCTAAGAACCCTGTGCCTGTACATGGGGTGTATGTGAGGACTGCCGGCCATGCCGACCGTGCAGTTTTCTCTGATCTCCTCCACGTGCAGCTCCACACCTGCACACGTATGTGGGGTGTATGTGAAGGCTGCCGGCCATGCTGACTGTGCTGCTTTTCCTCTGATCCATTCTCATCTCTAGCTCTGCATCTGTTAGCTAGGATTGACTTATCTTGCTGCTGCCCAGTTTGAATAGTGTTTATGCCTGGCAGTGGGTTTCAAGATCTCTGAGTACTCAGGATCCTTCCATTAAATGGTATTTACACAGTGACATTCACACAAAGCTCACACACATGCTCCCACATGTTCCAGATCATCTGAACGTCCTATGACACCAACACTCAGCCAGTGCTGTGTTGCTTAGGGGGATGCCAAGCAGGAGGAAGGTCTGGACACTTCTGACAGTTTTCTCAGATGAATCAATGATCTGGGTGGACAATCCTGTCAGTGAGGAGCCCCAGGCTGTTCAGGCCTACAGCGCTGAGCTGCTGTAGCACCGAGCTGTTGGTCCTTAGGAGCAGTTGTTTAAAATTTAAATGAGATCCACTTGTGGTATTTTTACACTAATCTCCATTGCCTCCTCCCTTCTGCTCTCCCCCTCTCTCTTCAAGAGCAAATAATCCAAAGGGCTTGTTGGAAGTCAGAGAAGCTCTAGAAAAGGTACATAAAGTGGAAGACCTTCTTCCAATTATGAAGGTAAGTTTATCATCTGAGTCCCAGATGGGACTGGAACGATGACCTAGCATTTAAGAGCACTGGCTTTGTCCAGGACCTGGGTTCAATTCAGTTCCAGGGGATCTGACTCCCTCTTCTGACCCAGGCACAAGGCATTCAAGATGCACAGACATCCATGCAGATGAAACATACTTACACATAAATAAACTAAAAGAAAATATCTCAGGAGGAATTGGATGAGAGAAAACAAGCAACGTAGAGAGAAAACAAAGCACATATTTTAATGTTGTGCTGTTTTGAAATTTATGAAGGATGTCATCCGAAATCCCAACATAAACACATTGTAAACAGTAACCAAAATCAAGTGCAATGCTGAACCAGACTCAGCCAGAACAGATTTTTGAGGAAGCAGTTGGCTCAGGAAACAAAAGGGGCTTGAGAATAGATGCGCTGAAACTGGACTTGTGGCCTCAGTGTTCCACATGTGGGAGCTCAGGACTGCTATAGTTAGACTGATTCCTGAGAAAAGAGAACCGTCGAGGAACCCCATTTCCCCCAGCTTCCTTGGAGAATGTTCATGGTACCATAGGACAGGTGGCCAGCAGCTGTAGAGGAGGAGGTGCCCAATGCAAGGGTGGAGGGGTCCGTGTTGCCCTGCCAAGTGTCTGCAGGGAGAGCCTGCGGCATAGCAGGGGCTGCTCAGAGAGCCCTAAGCAGAGTTGTCTGGATTGCAGAGCCGAGACTGAGCTGTGGCCTTAAAGGTGGGCAATTCCTGTCTGCACCTCCAGCTTCCTTTGGTCCCAGAGGTGACTCCCTGTGGATTATGGTAGAGTGCACTAGGCCTGTCCTTGATCCCGAACACTGTGCCAGCAGCAACAGCATGAATTTTATGTCTGCCTTAATTTGAAATAGACTCTGAAAGAGTGAAAATGAGATGCACTCCTCTCTTAGAAAGTCAGAACCTGGGAAAGATGTCAGTCCCACTGAAAGCTCACAAGAGAGAGACAGAGAGAGAGAGGGAGAGGGAGAGAGAGAGAAGTGAGACACAGAGAGAGAGAGAGAGAGAGAGAGAGAGAGAGAGAGAGAGAGAGAGAGAGAAGAGAGAGAGAGAGCAAGCTAAAGAGGAAATCCTTAGCTGTGACAAGTGGAAGAAGGATCTCAGCCGGCTTTTGAAGTCCACCTGCCTTGTACTAACCTTCGGTATCATGGCAGTTACTCCCGTGACTGAGGGTGGCAGGACACGCCGTAGAGAAGAACCAGAAGGTGCCGTGGGTCAGCTTCCCAGCTGCTTTCCAGTGCAGATGTCAGGTCGAAGACAAAATCTGCTTGTACAGATAGTGGAAAAGAAAGCAGAGTGTACTGAGGGAAGCCCCCTAACGCCTTGCCAGATGGTGGCAGCTGTGTCGTCTGTAGGAGCCTGTCCTTTGGGTAGGAGCATTTTCAGTCAGAGTGTGGATGTGTTTCAGTCAGAGCGTTTAAAGTGTCCAGGAAATATGTAGCTTGCCGCTTGCTCTGAAGACTATGGAGTGCCCTGGCAGCCTTAGAGAAAAGGACGCCTGCCCCAGCACGTGGCTCGTTAGCTAGGGCCGGCCTCACCCTCCACTCTGCCTCTTCCTGGCCCAGGTGTCTGGCCAGGCTTGTTTCTTTTCGTCAGTGTGCGTTCCCACCTGGTCTTGTTGTAGCATACAGTAAGTACCTGTACTTGTCTTCTGAGAGCCATTCTCTGAAAGAAAGGTGCTTCCTGCCTCAGTTCAGCTGGCAGCCCTGGTAGCCTGCTCTGTCCAGCTGCACCATGCCCTGAGCCTCCAGCCAGCATTTCTGTAGCCCACCAGAGGCCAGGAAAGGCCATTGTCATTGGCTCTCTTACTCCAGTCCATTCATCCTAGAAAAGCATGGATAGCACCAAGTAGCCAAAGTAGGAAGTTGTGTTTCTAAAGTAAAGGCAGAACCTGTTTACTGCCATTTTGGAATGTCACAAGTTTTAACACAAAGCTGGCATCTGAAGCTGGCATCCAGGGTGTTTCTAGGAGACACCAGCTCGTAGGCCAGCTCTGAGGAACTCCTAATCACCATGGTCTGCAGAGTTGGAGTATGCAGATAAAACTCCCCTGCTAGGGAAGGAATGCTGAGCACCTCTAAGGCCCGCATTTCTGGGGTTGCGCTTGCAGGAACACAAAGTGCTTTTTCAGGGTAGGGATGCTGGCATTGCTGCTCTGTTAGCAGGCAAGATTGCTGCCTGCTGAGTTGGGAGGAGAAACAACCCCAGAGCAGCTGCCGCAGTGAGCCAGATATTGGCTGGTAGGGGTACCCTACCTTGCTGCTGGAGTCTCTGCTACTCTGTAGGCTTGTGGGAATTGAGACTGGGGCTCCTGGGGTTTGTGCTCCACCTAAAGAGAGGAGAGGTGTCCTTTAGTCACTGCCTGCCAAGAAAGAGCACATGGTCTCTCAATTCCAGTGCCTTAGAAAAACCTAGGGCTGAGTCAGGGTACAGGACGGATCAGAACTAGATCTATCTATCTGCAGCCTATAAACATATGCAGCCCAGGGTAGCTGTGAATGGCCCAGCATGTTTGTAGTGCCAGAGCTGCCACTGATACAGACTTTTATTTCCCCCTCAAAAGCAGTTTAACACCAAAACGAAGGACGGGTTCACTGTGAACACCAAAGTTCCCAGCCTCAAAGATCAAGGAAAAGAATATGACGGCTTCACCATCACTATCACAGGAGACAAGTATGTGTGCTCAAGTGTGATGTGGGCTGGTGGGGCCCTGTGTGTTCTCACAAGTGTACATCTGGGGCTGAATCTTTCCTGGCCAAGTTCCTGCAACAGCTCTATCTGGCTTGTCTAACAGCAGGAAGATAAGGATCTGTGCAGGTTCAGACTGCCATGCAGGGATTGCTGGTGTGTGTATAGCAAGAGTGGTGCTGTCTTAGTGGAAAGTTTGGAGGAACAGATAGCCAAAATTAAGAAAGTAGAAGTAAGCCGGGTGGTGGGGGCACACATCGTTAATCCCAGCACCCGGGAGGCAGAGACAGTTGGATCCCTGTGAGTTTGAGGCCAGCCTGGTCTACAGAGTGAGTTCCAAGACAGGCTCTAAAGCTTCAGAAACCTTGTCTTGAAAAACAAAGAAAGAAAGAGAAAGAGACAGAGACAGAGAGAGAGGCAAAGCTTTGAAAAACTGAGGTTGCAATTGTCACTTGTGACCTCCTCTTCTGTCCTTATCCTCACAGCCGAATGGTTTTTTTCACAGCCGTTGATTTAGAAGCATTTTAAAAAGTATTTTTTCTTTGACAGATTCCTATGTGTTAGTCTTTCTCAATCCGTATACCTGTTTATCATTATAATTATCTTATTACCTTATCATCCCTCAATTATTGCCACTAAAACCTTCTTCCCAGCAAGACCCCCTTCCTACTTCTTGTGTGACTGCATGCATGCATCCCACTGAATTTAGTTAGGACAGACAGACATTCAGGCCACTCCTCTCATGACACTTTCAGCTTTTCCCCAAGTCTTCCAGATTATCAATCCTCTTCCCTTTTGAACTGTTGCCCAGCTGTGATTGTCCCCAGGCCAAGTCACACCTCCCCCTTCTTCCTGCTAGAGGACTGAAGAACTAGAAGGTTCTCCTGATGACACCATGATAACCCACGCTGCATGAGCTTACCCTCACAGAGCCGCAGTGTTGCTGCACAGCAATAGCTGTGTGTGAGCCTCCCACACCTGCTCCTGGTTATGGCAGGGTGGCTGGGGCGTGATGACAGCCTGGAGCACACCTGTTTCAGTAGCCCAGCACACTGGGCAGACACCGTGAGCACGTGCACGCACACATCACACACCACTTCCCCATTTTCTGTTCAGATTGTTTAATCCATGCCTTTGACAGTGCTGCTGATGTTTACAGGGTTGGCAATATCCTGTTTTCTGTGGAGACTCAAACCACAGAAGAGAGGACACAGCTGTACCACGCGGAAATCGATGCCCTTTATAAAGACCTGACAGCGAAAGGAAAAGTGCTGATCCTCTCCTCAGAATTTGGGGTAGGGTTTGCTGTGTCTCATTTTCTATTTCTATTCCTGGGGTGGGGGTGGGGGAGGAGAGAGAGAGAGAGAGAGAGAGAGAGAGAGAGAGAGAGAGAGAGAGAGAGAGAGAGAGAGAAATTTTGCTGAGGCTGGAGCCCAGAACTCCACACACACTAGGCAGGTGCCCTGCTGCTGAGCCACACTCCAGACCTGCAATTTCTTTGGTAAATGTTCCACATACACCCCTCCCCTGTTTTCCTAGGCTGTATATCTTATGCCTGAAATTAAACGTAATTGTCTCAACCTCTTTTTTATAGTCCTATGGGGGGAAATCTGGGGTTTAAGAAGCACAGTAATGGGGGATGGTAATTGTATCATTGGCTACCTTAGCGCAAGTTTAGGGTCAGGAGAGATTTACCCAGATTGGCCATGATGAAAGCGGTCTGTATCTCACACCCCTCCCGTATTCTTCCCTACATTATGGTTGCTGCTTAGTGTGAGACTGTTGTCTTAACTGCCAAATTGACAGGATTTAGGATGACATAGGAGGCACCTGTGGCTGTATCTGTAGAGTGTTCCCAGAGAAGCTAACTAGGAAGGAAGGCCCACCCTGATGTAGACTGGGATCCTGGGCTGAATCGCAGGGAGGGAAGTGACCTTAACACGGCATGTGCTCTGCTTCCTGGCTGCAGCTGCGATGTGACCAGTCACACGTGCACTTTCCAGCAAGTTCTCATTTCAGCTGGTGTGTGCTGACCGGCTCCTGGCAGCGGAAGAGCATGCTGGCCGTTCTCAGTCTGTGACTTCTCTCCCTGTGCCTACTGAGACAAGAAGTGGCTCCTCTCAGGAGGAAGGCATTCCTCTCACACCCTGGAGGCTATTGTATTGGCTCCCAGAAGCCTCTCTACTTCCTTGACGTCAGTCAGTTGTTCCATGTGTTCAGGGACCTTGGCCCGTACAGTACTAAGCACATGGGCCTCTAAGTCTCAGCCCCAATGGAGGGAAGCAACTTGTGAGAGTCTCCTGGGGAAGGGATGCTCGTTCTAGAAAGGCTGTTAGGTATTGCCTTTCCTTTGTGAAATGTTAGCTTCAGCGTGCGTTCTGAAATAGCAAGTCATGGTAAAGGGGACTGTTCTTTCGTGGTGAAGCTGGGGACAGTTGCTGTAGTGACTGTGTAGACACTGGAACACAGCACACAAGCAAGTGGGCCTTGGGGAGAGGAGGGGAGCCATCCTGTCCCACGTAGTAATGAATGTCCCTCGTTTGTGATACGGGGTTTAAGTTCATGAACCTCTGTCCTTTCTCCTAGGAAGCCGATGCTGTCTGCAACTTAATCTTATCCTTGGTTTATTACTTTTATAATTTAATGCCATTGTCTCGAGGATCTAGGTAAGTGATATCCTATACTATGACGGTTTCAAGTTCAAAACTATTGTATGGCTTATGCTTCCTGTTACAGGACAGGCTCTAAAGCACATCATGACTCATAGGAAGCTCCTATTGATTCCTCTAAAACCCACCCCACCCCCAACTCCTACCCCCACATCACATCCTTGTTGGGTATAGTGCACTGTACGCATCTCTAATGCTAGCCCTGGAGAGACAGAGGCAGGTGGATCTCTGTGAGTTTGAGGCCTGCCTGGTCTACATAACAAGGCCCTGTCAAGGAAGGAAGGAAAATCATGTTCTTGACCAACCCTCAAGAGAATTTAATGTAAGTCCAAGAGGAGAGGCTTATGCATGCTTTTCTCACAAAAGTGAGAAGAAGCAGGAAGTAAACTGGTGGATATAGGCTTTCCCTCAGAAAACAGATGTTCCTGTTGACAGCGACCCTTAAGGGCCGTATGCTTTTTAAGTAGAAAAGTAGAAAATAAACACAACAAAGTTCTCTGTTAATTAAACATTTAAGGTTTTAGTCCAAAGAATTCTTGTGTAAGATTTTATTTCATGGGCTGGAGAGATGGCTTAGAGGTTAAGAGCTTCACCTGCTCTACCAAAGGTCCTGAGTTCAATTCCCAGCAACCACATGGTGGCTCACAACCATCTGTAATGGGGTCCGGTGCCCTCTTCTGGCCTGCAGGCATAAACACAGACATAATAAATATTAAATTTTTTTTTTAATTTTTTTATTTCATGATGGAAGCCCACAGGGAGGTTAGTGCGGTAGCCATAGACCAGGGCTGACTGAATGTGTGAGAATTTATTTCATGGTGGAAGCCCACGGGGAAGTTAGTGCAGTAGCCATAGACCAGGATTTGTTCTCTCTGAACAGTGTCATCGCCTATTCAGTCATTGTGGGGGCGCTGATGGCCAGCGGTAAAGAAGTGGCTGGGAAGATCCCCAAAGGAAAGGTATGTCGGGCTGTCGGGGTGCTGCATGCCTGCACCGTGTCCTGGGGGTGCTGCATGCCTGCACCGTGTCCTGGGGGTGCTGCAAGCCTGCACCGTGTCCTGGGGGTGCTGCAAGCCTGCACCGTGTCCTGGGGGTGCTGCATGACGGCTCCATGTCCTGGGCTTCTGGTTATGTAGGGCTGGCAGGGGGTGTGTGGCCGCACCAGGTTCTGGGCTTCTGGTCATGAAACACGTGAGTTAGACCTCACACGGTACCTTCCTTCATTTCATCCCATCCTGATTCTCTTTTCCAGTTAGTTGACTTTGAAGCCATGACAGCCCCTGGCTCAGAAGCCTTCAGCAAAATAGCAAAAAGCTGGATGAACTTGAAAAGGTAACTGTGGCTGGTGCAGGCCTTGCTGGGAAAGGGAGGGGCTCTGCACTCCACCCTGGGTAGAAGCCCCGGCAGTGTGCTCACTTCCATAGGTTAGTTAGTCTTGTCGTTCAGTACACCATTTTAAGGTGGAGAAACTTCGCTACAGGAGAAAATAAGTGATGGTGGGGCTGAGAGAGAGCTCAGGGGATAACGCACATTTTGAGGATCCACGTTCAGATCCCCAGGACCCAGATAAATGCTGGGTACTTGTGATAGCTCAGAATGCAGAGCTGGGATCCCAAGAGTAAGGTAGCTAGGTAGGCTAACCTGTATCTGTGAACAAGAAACCTGGGTTCAGCAAGAAACCTTGGCTCAATAAATACAGTGGAGAGTAATTAAGGAAATGTCTTGATATCAACCTGGGGCCACCACATACGTACATGCATACATGCACCTGCACACATATGTAAACACACATGAAATCTAAAATGAGTGATGATTTAAAGAAAATAAGGAAAGTGGTATGTGAAGCACAGTTTACTGGGTCTCTCTTCTGTAGTCAGATTCTCTTCTCCCCGTCCGTTATCCCAGACTCAGGCCTAGGGTCCTGGAGTGCGTGGAAACCACTCAGGTGTAGCTCAGGCCTGGTGACTGTTCTACGGCATTCCAGTTCTGACGGTGGCACGGTGTTGCAGCCTAGGCGGGAACTAGTGACCTGGTGTGTAACCGGCACCAGCAGGGATCCCCCCACCCCATTGTAACCATGTGCCAGAGCCAGCAAGTTACTACAGCTCCGATCTCCAGAAATGCTGGGGAATGTGTACAAGCTTGCTTTAGGAACGAGGAAGACACTGACTTATTTCATGTCTCTTCACGCCTACATGACAACAGCCATTCTGTCACCTGCTGGGCCATTTGAGCTGTTTAAAACTGAGAAATAGAGCCAGGCTGTGGTGGCGCACGCCTTTAATCCCAGCACTCAGGAGGCAGAGGCAGGAGGATCTCTGTGAGTTTGAGGCCACCCTGGTCTACAGAGCAAGTTTCAGGGCAGCTAGGGCTATTACACAGAGAAATCCTGTCTCAAAAACAAAAAAAGAAAGAAACAAACAAAAAACCAATTGAGAAGTAGGTGTCTGTCGTCCACAGTGCTTAGCTTGTCCCTGTCGTCTTGTTCTGAGCTTCCTTGTTTACATGTGGTCTGGTGCTGTGATCACGGGGGAAAGTCCTGCTTCCTTTTCTTAGGAAGCTTTAGCAACTCTTTCCACAAACCACACAGCCACATATTGTACAGTCATGGTTCATGGCGAACCTGGTGTGTAATGTTTCTCAGGGCTCATGTAGTTCTGAGCTAAGGATCTCATCAACCGCCGGGCGGTGGTGGCGCACGCCTTTAATCCCAGCACTTGGGAGGCAGAGGCAGGCGGATCTCTGTGAGTTCGAGACCAGCCTGGTCTACAAGAGCTAGTTCCAGGACAGGTTCCAAAACCACAGAGAAACCCTGTCTCGAAAAACCAAAAAAAAAAAAAAAAAAAAAAAAAAAAAAAAAAAAAAAAGGATCTCATCAACCACTATAGATGAAGGGGGTGGGGCTTAGAGAAGGGCAAGACCAGGCTTGAGGCTAGCATCCTCAGAGTCCAGCTCCAGCATGCGTGGCAGCCCCAGCAGGGGGCTGACGTGTGGTTCTGTACACATTCAAGTGGCATTTCTTTCCCCAGAGAGCTGACTCAGGATGTGAGGTCACTGCTGTGAGAGTGTCTGCTGTGCCTTCTGCCTTTCTGGTATTGTCCCTCATGAGAGACTCTAGAAAGTTCCTCATAGGAGTGCATATCCCTGGGCTCTAGCCCTTCCTATTAAGCGGTGGTAATAGTCAGTTTCCCTGTGTTTCTCTTCCAGTATCTCCCCTTCCTACAAGTCTCTGCCGTCAGTGTCAGAGACATTCCCGACTCTGAGGTCCATGATGGAGGTGCTCAACACGGACTCCACCCCACGGTGTCTAAAGAAACTCTAGCTACACCAGAGGGTTTGTACACGTGAAGGGCCAGGCCTCTTACTTCTTAAGTTATTTTTTAAAACATGGAATTATTATGGAATTAGGTCCTTTATTACTTTTGATACCAATTTTTGATAGGAATTGAATACTTGAAATCATTTTCTTTACTTTTTCTGAACCATAACACAAATCATGAAAACGGGTTTTGGGGGAAAGCTACTTGACTGGAAGGGAAGTATGTGTATTAATGGCACCTGTTGGTTCCCATGTGTTAAAGCATACTGCTCCTTCCTTACAGCAGAAAAAAAAAAAATGTTTACTTCAAAAACCAAAAATGAATAATTATTAAGATGAACAAAGCCAGCAACAAGCAGGCCTTGTCTTTGCTCGTCAGAGGTGTAGATATTCCTCCCTTCCTTCCTGTGCACCTTTGTGAGGCGCCTCGCTACTGCCATGCCCCCACACGTGGGCCCCGTCCTCTCAGAACCATGGATGGTTCCATGGCTTGTGCAGACGACACAGACAGTATTTACCAATGTCCCGACACTGAATCACTGAACCATGTTCCTCCTTCTTTTGTTGGAAAAATAAGCCAAGGTGATTTCTGCAAGTCGCTGAGGTGATTTCTGTACGTCGCCGAGTTCGGGCACTGGATTATGTTTTTATGTGTGAGCTAGTTTTGCTTGTAGGTGTAAGAACATTTAGAAAGGTTCTTGTTCTCTCCGAAAGGCGAATGATGGAGTAAAAAGGTCCATTAAACTGTTGCAGTTTTAAATCATGGTCAGTGTTTGCAGTTTTGCTGCTGCCTTGTGGCTCTTTTGCCTTTTTATTTTATTTCTGTATCTGTTTAGGTGCTAGAGATAGAACCCAGGGCTTTGCACATCCTAGAAGAACACTCAGCCGCTCAGCCGCAACTCTAGTTTCTGCCTTGAACTTCTGGCAAGAGCAGGGCAGTATCAAAGTTTGTGCCTGTACTGCGGTGACCCGGAGATCCCGGGTGAGTGGTCACTATGGGCTCTGGAGCAGGCGGCATGTTTGTTTGCCCCCGCCATCCATAGTGCAGTTAGGAACTGAGCGGTGCTTCAGAGCAGCCCCAGAGATGCAGCTTTCCCAGGGTGATCTCAGGATTACAGTCACCAGAATCCATTCTGCACTGAGACAGGACAAAGGGTCCACACTCTCAGAGGTGTCTGCCTCCCCACAGCTGGCCAGCAGGCTACAGGATGGTGCTGGGAATTCCTACCAGGGACCCGTTGGGACCCTGGGATTCAAACTTCCTACTCCTTCAACTCTCAGTGCTTAGCACAGTCTTAAGCGATATCTCCGTGTGCTACTTTGGTTACTTTATTCTCCTGGCTTCATCCCCCTCTGACAAATGGTCCAAAACCGGAAGTGGGGCCTAGAGAACCCCCTGAAGCCAGTGGGAAGAAGCTGGGCCTGAAGTCAGCTTGTGTGATACTGGGATAGGATCCTGGACAGAGAGTGCGACAGAACCCTCCCGGGGTCCACATCTGTGTCCTCTGGGACAAACCGGCTGTGCCTGCGACAGAACCCTCCCGGGGTCCACACCTGTGTCCTCTGGGACAGACCGGCTGTGCCGTGAGGAATGGGTGGCACCTCATGCTGTTGGAGTTAGCTCACCCTTTCCTAGAGGCCTGATAAGCTTCAAAGCAGGTACAGGCTGCCTGCAGATGGATGCTGACAATGGTGGGGAGGGGAGGGTGGGAACCACAGATGGAAACAGAAAACCCTGGGGCTTTTCAGCTTCCCTTTTGCTTAAAGTCAAAATCTTGTGGTTTCATTAGAGACTCTCTCCTACCATTCACCAAACCGTCATGGCTGGAAACTGAGAGGTGTGGTGAGGGCTGCTCCTCGGCCTTCCGGGGCTGCTCCTCGGCCTTCCGGGGCTGCTCATCGGCCTTCCCGGGCTGCTCCTCGGCCTTCCCGGGCTGCTCCTCGGCCTTCCGGGGCTGCTCCTCGGCCTTCCCGGGCTGCTCCTCGGCCTTCCCGGGCTGCTCCTCGGCCTTCCCGGGCTGCTCCTCGGCCTTCCCGGGCTGCTCCTCGGCCTTCAAGGAAGGAAGGGCTCTCATGCCTCTTGCTGTGGAACTCCAGTCCCCGTCCCTGAGGTTCACTCACGTTATTTCACTCTTCGTGCCCCTGCCGACCCCACTGGCTGAATTAGAATCACCATGGAAACATGCCTCTGGGGATGTCCGTGAGGATGTTGCCGGAAAGGTTTATCCAGTGTAGGAATATACAGCCTGAGCTTGGGCAGCATCTCTTGGGCTGGGGTTCTGGATCACGCTCTGTACTTCCTGACTGTGGATGCAGTGTGTTCAGCCACTCCACCCCCCGCCATGATGACTGTACCCTCCAACTGTGAGCCAGAACAAAGCCTTAAGTTTCTTTTGTTCCCCGATATGCCCATCTTGGGGAAACACACACACTTGGATTCTAGCAGCCTTGTTTAGAATATGGTTCTATTGACTCCCAATTACTACGTTTCAGTTTCTGTGTTACTAGCCCAGTTTCTGCCCATGTAGGTGATGTGATTTGATGTTACAGGTCTGGAGAAGCGGCGGGTCCATGTCTACAGTGGCCAGAAGCTCCCTGACATATGCGCCAAATTCCCCAGAGTCCAACAAAACATCACAGTCAGTTCTGGGACCCTGAGGACTTTCGTTCCAGGAAGACCATTAGGAATACATTTTTGTGAGGTTCTCTCATCAGCTTGAGAAGTCCCTTTAGAAATCAGCCACACTTCTGACACAGTAGTGGCCCCGTTCCGAGCTTTTACTCCTCCAACTTGAATCTGTTTCTTAGAACTTGATATTGAGGGACTGGAGAGATTACTTAGTGGGTAAAGCACTTGCTACACAACCAAGAGGATCTGAATTCGAGTTCTCCTAACACACGTAAGAAACAGCAAGGCTGTAATTACCTCTAAACCCAGTCTTTGGGGTACAGAGGCAAGAATCACCGGAGCTTGCTGGCTACCAGTCTAGCAGGAAGCTGGCTGCTCCAGGTTTGGTGTGCAGTGCTGTCTCAACAATGTAAGGTGTGGGGTGCCAGAGCAGGAGACTTGACACCCTCTGGCTTCTGCATGCACTCAGTGCACATAGACTACACACATGCTTAAAAAATAGGAAGGAGACAGAAGAATAGAGGGTACCAGTAATCCCAGGAGGCAGGAGGGGCCACAGCTTTGTAGTGTACTTAAGGCCACTCTGGAATACTCGAGACTCTGCCAGAAAGGAAGAAAATGAATTCCAAGCCAATTGTGGGAGCTTATGCCCATTGTTCGAGCCAGCAGAAGTATTACTGTGAATTTGGGACAACATGAGCTTTATAGTTCTTGGTTAGACTGGCTTACACTATGAGACCTGTTTCAAAAGAACAAAATCACGCATACACACATATATGCATACACACATTTTTGTGTTCAGCTTTAAACACCACCTCCAGAGAAAACCAGCAGGTGCAGTAGGTGCACTAAGATGCTCAAAGCCCCTCTCCAAGGGAGCCGTGTGGTGTGGGCCAGTAAAGCTGCTGGGCAAATAATAGCCTTCCAGAGCATGTGTCTGAGCAGTCCTGACAGGACCGGCTTGGGGCTGCACTTGGACTTGTTAGTCCTGGGGCCTAGGGAAGGCACCTCCCTATTCTCTGAGCCAAAGAGGCTGTGCTGCCCAAATATCACCTGGCAGCTGCCTGAGAGGCCCACAAGCTGCCCAGGAACTTCCTTCCATTCTGCATATCACTGAGGAAGGTGGCCTGCGCCCAGTCTTATTTGATTCCTTAATTTTGCTTTGTTGTCAGGCGTGAGAACCCAGCTGTTATGCCAACAGCTGGTTGGAACTCAAGCAGCAGATGACAGAAACAGCCAAGTGACTCATGGGCTCTGAGTCTGAAGAGACTCAAACATAGGGTCTGTGGCCTCGAGGGACAGTGTGACTAGGATCCCTTGGCAGATCTCCTGCCACCTCCTTTCCAGGGAAGAGCCAGACCAGAAAGGAAAGGCCAAACATTGGATTCTAAAAATGTATTTGCATGAGAGCAGCTGGGCCATGTGCTCACTGTGTCCTTACGAGCTGCCTTAGATACTTACAGCCTATAGAACAGCCCTACTCCGCATCAGTTAGGAAAATTACCCAGGCCTCAGACACTCCAAGGAAAATGCCATGTGTCCTAGGCCTGTGCCCCCACACAACCTCTGGCGGCAGAATACACCCACCTAGAAAATGCAGTTTCAGCTCAGTAGGTGCCAACATCCAGGAAACTGAGGCAGAATGACCGTAAACTCCAAGACCAAGTCAAAAAAGAAATCTAGTTGGATGTGGAGGTGTACCCCAAAATCCTAGCAACCAAGAAACGGAGAAAGGAGGACCGTGAGGCCATCGTAGGCTGCATAGGAGACCCTCATCTTCAAAGCTCCAACACACAGAAGCGGGCGTGAGCACGGGATAGAGAAACTACAGGTAGAAATAGCAATCAAAGTGAGCAGAGCGCCACTGTGCCCAACTGCCGGCCCTGGGCGGCCTGAGCACAGCTGTTCTGCCTATCTGTACCTGGTTCTGAGCAGGCAGAACACAGTGGCTGGGGTGGCCCATCTGCCCCACTCACCTGCCGTTATCACACGGCCATAGAGGTCCCTTACCATTCGGAATCAGTCAGCTGTGTATTTGGTTCTTTCTCTGGCATGTGTGTTTATGTGTTAAGTCAGTTGCTTTTCTCAGTACTGTGACCAAACATACGACAAAGCTTAAGGCCCGTGTTGTGAGGTCTGGCCCATCATGGCTGGGGGAGCACGGCAGCTGGAGAGTACGGCTGCCGGTTCACATCTCGGTGGAACAGGAGTCAGAAGAAAGTTGAAGTGGGTCAGTCTGTGAAACATGAAAGCTGACCCCCCATAACCCATCTGCTATGACCCACCTCTCAAAGGTTCACGGCCTCCCAAACAGTACCACCAGATGTAGGAGCCTGCACACACACAGACCACAGTACCACCAGATGTAGGAGCCTGCACACACAGACCACACATGTTCTCACATGTTTTCTCCTCCCCACCTGGAAGAACAGAGAAGACACTGTTGGGCTCAGACAGTGGCACAGCCCAGCACGCACCTTGAAGTGCTGAGTGCTTGGTGGGAAAGCAGCCTCCCATCCAAGGCCTTCCTCTGTCCCCTTTTCAGCCATCACTCACCATGTAGCCTAAGCAGTCCTGAACTTTCAGTCCTCCTGCCTCAGCCTCCCGAGGAGCTGGGGTTAAAGACTTAACCTTTACAGCTGGCTTCAGATCTACAACACTGCAGAAAATTGTCTGGCAATAAATTATATTTGCTCCAAAATATAACTTAACAAAACTTGTTTTGTTTGTTTGTTTTGGAAACAGCACTTATTTCTGTAACTGCTTTCTACAAAAAAGAATTTGTTAATTTTTATTTTATGTGTATGAATGCTTGCCTGTGTGTGTATGTAAGTGCACCACATACATGCAGTGCCTGCAGAGGTCATAAGAGGATGTCATATCCCTTAGAACTAGAGTTACAGACGATTGTGAGCTGCCATGTAGGTCCTGGGAACTGAACTCAAGTCCTCTATAGGAGCAGCCTATGATCTTAACCAGGGGGCTATCTCTCCAGCCCCACAACTGCTTTGGAGACAGCATGAGGCCAGCTTCCTGAAACCAGATACCCTTCCTGTGTAGTTTCAAGGTGAGCACATGATATTAATTAAAATACTGGGAGCAAGGCCAGCCTGGTCTACAAAGCGAGTTCCAGAGCAGCCAGCACTACACAGAGAAACCTTGACTTGTACGAGTTCTAATTGGTCTTAATAATAAAAACCTGGAGCCAGATAGTGAGGCAAACGCTGAAAGATCAGAGAGACAAAGGAGCAAACCACAGCCAACTCTTACCTTGCTAACTCCTCAGTAGAAAACTGGGCTGAGCTCCTGTCTCCTCCCGCCTTCTATTCCTCTCTCTGCCCAGCCATATCACTTCCTGTCTGTCAGTACAGACTTCCAGACCGCTATGGTTTACTAGTGGCTAGTTCCACCCTCTGGTCTTCAGGCAAGCTTTATTTGTTAGAATACAAACAAGATATCACCACAACCCTGTTTCAACAAAACCCTGAAACAACAAAAACAAGCAGGATTTTTAATTATTTTAAGTTTTTGTACATTTATACCATATATTTTAATAATATCCATCCTTTCTCCAGTTCTCCTCTGTGCCCCCAATCTGTGTCCCTCTCAACTTCATGTCTTCCTAACCCTGAGTCTAGTTAGTGCTGTCCATATATGCATGGGTGTGGGACTACCCACTAGGGCATGAGCAACCTATTAGCAGCTTCTACCAAAAGGAGAGTGACTATACCTCCCTCAGCAACCCCTGACTGTTAATGGTTTTCCCACCAAGCATGGGCCCTTGAGGACCCATCCCCAGTTCACACTGCCATTTTGACCGGCTTGATGTTGTATAGGTCTTGTGCAGGTGATCACAGCCGCTGAGTTGATTTGCACAACAGCTATACCATGTCCAAAAGTGAACATGTGGCAGCTCTCCTCATGGCTCCCTTAACCTTTGTGCCCGCTCTTCTGTAGTGTTCCCTGATTCTTGCACGGGGGAGGTTCCTAGGATGACTCATGCGCAGCTGAGCACTCACAGTTCAAGAACACATGTCTTCAAGTACCATTTGTGTTATTAAAAGGGGGTGGGTGGAGATAAATCGGGGGGTTGGAGCCAGTGTACTGAGCCTGTAAATGAGATTTGTTATAGTCCCATTTAAATAGGTAATAATAATAATAATAAAAACCCAGCATCCCAAGTCTGTGGCTTCTTAAAGAATCCTTCATATACAGAAAGACTCAGCTGACGGCTTTGCTTTTTTTTTTCTCATTTCATCATCATGTTATTCTGATGAGAATTTGTTTCTATTTTATTTTATGAGTGTTTTTCCTGCATGCAAGTGCACCACATGCATGCATTGTCTAGGGAGGCCAGAAGAGGGTATCTCATTTCCCAGAGCTGGAGTGACAGGCAGCTGTGAGCTGCCCTGAGAGTGCTGGGAAGTGAACTGCCCTCTGCAAGAGAAGCAAGTGCTCTTAACCACTGAGCCATCTCGCCAACAAGATTTCTATTTATTCATTTATTTGTTTTGAGACATAATCTTACACTGTAGCTCATGCTGGCCTGGAACTCACTGAACAAAACAGGTTTGTTTCAAACTCATGGCAATCTTCCTGTCTCTACCGCCCCAATAGCAGAGTCTCTGGTGTGAACCACCATGCCTGTTTTCTGCCAGACACACACACACACACACACACACACACACACACACACACACACTTGGTGACAGGTTGTTATATAGTGCAGGCCGGCTTCGAACTGACTATGTAGCTGAGAATGGCCTTGAACGTCTGATCCTCTTGCTTTGACCTCAGTGTTGGGATTACGGGTGTATGTCACTATGCCTGATTTATAGTTTACTGGAGGTAGACCTCAGATGCATATGGGACACTCTGCAAACTGAGCCACATCCCCACTACCCTGATAAGATTCTTGGTTGTGGTTGGTATCTTTTACTACAGAGTCTGCCGCCTCTGTGACATTCCACTTAGATCAAGGCCTTTCGAGTTATTTCTGCACTTACCTTTAGTGGTAGGCACGGGCTACTTTGGAGGCAACTATGGGTATTTAGCTCTTTTTCAGAAGTGGACATAATGCTTACCTGGGACCTGTTACAGTCTTGTGAAAATCAGACAGTGGGGTGGGGGCCCAAACATTCCACAGCCCTGTGTAACTTTGTGTGGTCTGCAAAGACACTAGCATGGCGAGCAAGCCTGGCCCCCTTTGGGGATCCATGTCCTCTGCTTCCCTGTGGAAAATTTCCATCCTCTTCACTTTGTTTGCAGACAGCAAACCTCCCGGAGTTCCTGTGATTTCTGAGATTCCAGGATTAGCTTGGCCATTTTTGGAAGTTTAAACTTTTGGTTTGCCCCTCCCTTAAATTGACGGGAATATAGGTTCCTCACACTGACCAGAATCTGCTGACTAGAGTTCTTTGATTATGCTTAGGACTCTGAGTGATGTTTAAAGACATAGTCCAGTCCTGAGATTTAATTAACATGGAGGGCAGGGGTGGGGGGTGGCAAGCATCACAGAAAGCAAAATCTCTGCAGGCATGGAGAGGTCTTTGTGTGTAGCTCTCCAGAAAAGGGAAAGACCTTTGGAGCTTGGGGCACTTCCCTCATGCTGCCTCTTTTAGCAGGGGGCATTCTTTCTTTTTGTGGGGATGGTGGTAGTAAGACAGGGTTTCGCTATATAACCCAGGTTAGCTTTGAGTTTGCCGTGGTCCTCCTGCCTAGGCCTGCCCAGTGCTGGCATTACAAGTCAGTGTCTCCATGCCAGGCTCGACGGAAGTTTTCTTGAAGACTACCAGGGACAGGGACCCGTCACTTCATTGATGGGTGGTGGGTCAGTGCCCTCGCCTGGACTCCAGCTCAGCGTGGCAGATGGTCTAGCAAACAAGGGGTAAACCCGAAAATGCAATGCGCAAGAGCGAGCGCAAAGGAGCCGGGATGATTGAGCACGTGCAGGAAGAAGTTTCCTTTGTCATCAGTGCCACGTGGCGCCATGGCGGTCTTTGCCTGGGGTTAACCCCAGTAGCTATCTCCAACTGCAGCGCACGGATTGCAGACCCAGTAGCCGCCCCAGCGAGGCCCCGGGTCCGGGAAAGCGCCCCCACTGTGAGGAATTTGAAGGGCAGTGAGCTGAGGAGCTCGGGATGGGGGCGGGACTCCAGGTGGGGATGGACCTCCGAGTGGAGGCGGGACTTCAGGACGATTCGAGGTCCGGACCGGTATCAGGTGGGGCAGAGGTGGCCCGGGGAAAGGGAGTCCCGGGAAGGTCTGGGGCGGTGCTCAGGCAGGGGCGGAGGCAGGCGCAGCGGGTGGGGTAGGGACGGAGCTCCGGGCGGAGATGGGGGCGGAGCTCCGGGGCGGGGCGCGGGCGGCCCGGGAGGCGGCGCTCGGGCCGGGACGCGCGGGCCGGGCATGGCGTCGATGGCGGCGGCGATCGCGGCCTCGCGCTCGGCCGTCATGAGCGGGAACCGGCCGCTGGACGACCGGGAGCGGAAGCGCTTCACCTACTTCTCGTCGTTGAGCCCCATGGCTAGGAAGATCATGCAAGACAAGGAGAAGATCAGGGAGAAGTACGGGCCCGAGTGGGCGCGGCTGCCGCCCGCGCAGCAGGACGAAATCATCGACCGCTGCCTGGTGGGGCCGCGCTCCCCGCCGGCTGCCGACGCGGGGGACCTGGGGGACCCGGCGCGCTTCCCTGGCCTGCGCGGGCCCACGGGCCAGAAGCTGGTGCGCTTCGGCGACGAGGTGGGTGCGGCGGGACTGGGCCGCTCAGGGCGGAGTGGGCGGCGAGGGGGAGTTCAGACTTCTCCGGGAGAAGGGACCTTTACAGACAAAGTAGAGACGGTCGTGAGGAGATCACGCGAACCTGGGCTCTGATGAGTCTCTGCCCCTTAGCAGCCTGGCCCTTGCTGGGTTGTCGACTTAGAACCTCGGTTTTCCGGGTGTGAAACGGGAATAATGTCAACCGTTCCCGAACGCCAGGCCCTCGGGCCGGCAAGGGTTCAGAACTCAGTGGGGGAGGTGGGACTGCCAGGCACCGCCGCCCTGGGATCTGTCCCCGGGAGACCACAATGGAGGTTGTGTTTGGGTGTGACGTGTGAGTCCCGGTTCCCACCCAAACACCGGAGAAGTTGAGATAACTTCTGCGAGCCTGGGCTCTAGGCGCCGGGGAGGAGAGAAACTGCTGAAATTGCTCCAGCCTGACCCTGTTCCTAGGCACAAAGGCTCCGAAGTCTGCGCTGCTCAGAAACCTGGTGTTTTACTTGGGGACGGTTTCTGTGAAGCCCTTTGTGCCACGAGAGTATGTACTTGGACCTCAGAGAGACTCAACTTTGTTGTGAAGGACAAAATCAGTAGCAGCCAGAGCTGTGCAAGTACGTTTGGGTGGAAGCAGTTTTCCAGGAGGGCAAGGAGAGTTGTGGATTCCCCTCGGGGGGGGGGGGGGGGAGGTTATGCCGTGTGGAAGGGATAGAGTCAAGAATGAGATTTTTCCGGCCAGGTATTCATCGATGTTTGTTACTACAAAGAACGCTTGTGGTCACAAACCGTCTTTACTGCCAGGGACTTGTGAGGGCAGAACTGTCCACCAACGTTGCCTGCTGCTCTCCATCCGTCCCACTTGAAACTCCGAGGGCGTTGCCAGGAAAAACAAGGGTGTGGTAGGAGATGAAAATATAAATCTTAAAATATATTCCTGGAGCCGAAACATTTCATTGTGAAAATATGCATCTCCATAAAGACGTGGACAGAGTTTGCGCTTGGATCTGGGTGATGAGCGGGCAAGCAGTTCCTCTTTGGCAGCGTCTCAGGTAAATAAATCTAAGAGGAAGCAGCCCGGTCAGTGCTTAGCAAAGGCCAGAGATGGGCTGTCACTGGCCCTGAACATACCAAAAGGCCAAGCCACGGTGGAGCCAGGGTCAAGAGATGTGCCCACCTGGTGCCAGACTGCCCTGTTTCTGCCTTTGTAGACTGGTATGGTTTAGAGCAAATGGGGACTGGGGAGATGCTGTCAGTGGAGACTTGCCGTGCGTGGGAGGATCTCTAGCAGTCATGGAGGGGTGTACATACTTGTGATTCCTGTGCTGGGAAGTAGATGACAGGCAGATCCCAGGGGATCACTGGCCAGCCAGCCTACCCTATTTGTCAAGTTCCAGACTAACGAGAGGTCCTGTCCCCAAAGACAAGGTTGACAGAGTCCCGAGGGGCAACACCTAATGTTGACCTCTGGCCTACACTCATACCCAACTTTTGTGCCAAATGAACATTGTGCTGAGCTAGCTCTCCATGTGCCCTTCAATAGCGCCCAGCCTGAATCTCCGCAGTGCAAATGGGCAGGATACGCACACACCTTCAAAGTCCCTGAGCGACACCGCTCGGGCAGATGGACAAGCAGCCTTGAGTGCTAGGCAGGGTCTGTAGGACATCGATGTTTCTTTTTCCTGCAGTCGTGTGAGGTTTAACTGCACAGGGGACATAAATTCCACTACTCAGTGAGAGGTTGGCGTCAAATTGAAGTCAGTCAGTAGTCTCATGTAGGACTAGTGTCTGACCACAGGGCTGACAGATGGGGATACAGTGGGGTGACTCCCAGCTAGGTGTTTTGATACCCACATAGGTGACCCCAAATTTGAGAAGAAAAAAAAAAAAAACCAAACAAACCAGGGCTCCAGAGCCCTTTCTGCTTACTACCCTACAGGACGCTGCCTGCTTCCTTAGGTCGCGGCCTCTGCTGCCAGGGATAGTAATTGTACTCCTCATAGTAACACCTTCTAGTCATTTTTTCAAACTGCCATCATTATTTTTAGTATCATCTACTCATTTTTATGTCTTCCAGGAACTAATTACAGACTAGTGATCATAGGTCTTGGTGACTCTGGATGTAGTAGGGGCTCCTTTGCCTGTGTACATAGGGCAGGGGCAGGAACGTGACGCCTCGGTGTGTGCACATGTGTTTACCCTGATCTCCATATAAAGCTGGATGACTGGGCAGAACTCACATCCCCTCTTGCCTTGCTAATTTAACCTGGTCCCCTGCAGAGATTGTGGTTTCTGCCTTGATGTTGAGACAAAGACGGGACTGACAATATTTTAGCTACTTTGGGAGTCAACTGAGCAAGTATTTTTCTAGGCTTCATAGAAACTAGAGGCATCCTGGCTGAGCCCCGCCACCCGCCACCCCAACCCCTATTAGCCTTCACAGCTCCGCTAAAATCACGGCTTTATGGACAGATCTCAGCGGAGATGGGCAGAGAACTTGGTTTTGTTCAAGGCTGCCAGCCTCCTGCTCCGACACCAGTGCTGCCTTAATTCCTTCACCAATGTTCTACAGCAGCAAAGAGGAGGAGGGCTTGGAGGCCCAGGTTCCAGGTTCAAGTCCGGCCATGTCAGCACAGGGTGCCCCTCTGGCAGGGTGAAGGGCAATGTGGAATCCATGGTTTGGAGCAGGCGAGGCCCCTGGGGATGTTCCCTCGGCCTGCGAGTTTTCCTGAGAACACTAAGGCTTTCCAATGGGCGCTTTCATTAGGCTGCCAGCTCTCCCTTCTCTGGAAGGTTTGTTCTTTCAGCCAAAGTTCTGGGAAAGGCTTTCTTTGAGAGATGAAAGGTTTCTCATGGAGAAAGGATTACCTGTTTACTGTTGTCATGGGAAACAACCCAATGAACCTAGAACCCTGAATGTTCAGGAATTGGTTGCGTCTGTTTCCTGTCCCCAACCCCAACTCCTAGCCACACCCAGCAGGACCCAGCACATTGGTGAGTTCCGGGGTTCCAGGAGCTGCTATGTTCTTAGTTCCAGACAGACCCTTGCAGAGGTGCTGGGCGCTCCTGCGGGGTGAATCCTAGCTTCTGTGGCATCTGCCCTCCTCTACCACCTATCTCCATGGTGGATCCGGGCAGGAGGGATGGAGAGGCTCAGCCAGCCCCACACCCTTTGACCTAGATTCAAGAGACTGGATTTTTAAGACCCTGGAGCCAGTTAGCTCTGAGCCTTGCCTGCAGCTTCGGCAACAGCTGCCTCTACTGCACACGTCCTGTAGACCAGAGGCCTTCCTAGTGCTCTTACCTTCTCTGCTCAGGACCGACACCCCCCCCCCCCCCCCCCGATTCTTTTGGAATTCTCTTTTTTGTTGGGTGTGAGTTTGGCCCGATGCTTGACTTCTGGGTCTGGGACATGAGAGGGGTTTTCTTCCTCTTCTACCTAAAAAGCACCTTTTTTTTTTTTTTTTTTTTAATCTCCCTCACCCCGACCCTGTGTGTGTGTGTGTGTGTGTGTGTCCGTCCTTGCGCAGAGACCAAATCTAGGATGGAGCTGTCCACCTGTTTTTTGAGACAGAATTTCTGTTTAGCTGATGGTTTGCCTGTTCAACTAGGCCAGCGAGCCCCCGGAATTCTGTCTCTACCTCCCCAGCTCTGGGATTATAAATGTGTGCTACCATGCCCTGCGTATTACCAGTGTTTTGGGAGTAAATGAGGTCCTCTTGAGTGTGCAGCGAACATGCTCCCAGTTGAGTTCTGGTCCCAGCTCTCAGCATTTTGGCGGGTGGGGAGAGTGACTTGGGAGTTGATTTCTCGGAATTTTGGACTTGGTTTTCAAGGAAGGTGGAGTGTGTGAGTCACCATTCCCTCCTGGCTGGCATATCCACGTGTATATTAGAAACGATGACAAGGTACATTGGCCTCTTGAGTCCCTCTGCCCGGACCCTGTGCTGGGTGGCCATGCTAGCACTGAGAATCATCCAGATGCCGCAGGCTGTGAGGGAGGCTTAGGCCTGTCCCTCCCGTTCTCCTTGCTGATTGATGGTTCCCCAGCCTGATAGCACTTGGCCTGGTGCCCGGAGCTGAACCAGCAATTGTGGCTTCCCTCCTGGGCGCCTCCATTGCAGGCTTCCATGGGAGGTGACCCAGCGGCAGCCTGGAAACTGGTTTTGCAGAGATGAGAGGACCAGTTTGTGTCATTCTTTCTGGGAGTACAAGAGGCACAAGGGCGGTCTTGGAGTCATTTTTAAATTGACAGGAGTCACTCCAAGGAAGAGGTTCCCATGGTGCTGGAAGAATATAGCCACTTCTCAAAGATAAATAAGAGAGATGGCTACATTTCTGCTGGTCCCTTGATCTCCCCCTCCTCCCAGTCTGTTCTCCCTTCTAATCACCATGAGAGAGAACCCCTAGCCCTGCCCATGCCCATGATTCTGAACTTATGACCCTAGTGAGAATTTGTCACACGCTAAGTCACCGGGGCGTTCTGTCTTTGGAACCGCAGCTCTGAACGCCCTGTTATGGACCCTCACTTCAGCAGAGATAACAAGACCGCTAGCCTAAGACCAGCACCTCTTCTGTAAGTGTGTGCCCAGTTGCTACAAACAGGCAGTTGTTTTTTGAAAAGGCAGTATTTTAATGGCTCTTTTCAAGCCCCCATCCTTTTTATTTGTTCTGTAAATGGAGAGTGAACCCAGGGCTCCCTGCAAGTGCTCTACCACCAGGCTATGAATGACCCAGCACTTTCTTTTTCTACCCTTTTAGTCTGAGACAGGGTCTTGCTATGCTGCCCAGGTTGACTTGAACTCAAGGCAGGCCTTGAACTTTTAGAATCCTCTTGTCTCTGCCTCCCAAATAGCTGGGATTATTGGCCTGTGCCACACCATGCTGGGCTTGCTGTGGTTTACCACTGTGGACATCAGAGAATGATCACTTCATTCCCTTGTTCATTTATTTAATTACTTATTTATGATGCTGGAGATTAAACCCAGAGTCTTGTGTATGCCAAGAAAACCCTCTACCATTGAGTCTCTTACATCCCCAGCCTCATTCCTGTTTGTTTAATTAATGTGTTGTAGTGTGTGTGTGTGTGCGTGTGTGTATCCAAGCAAGTTCTCTCATATACAGGAGGATGATGTGTGTGCGTGGGTATCTACACAGTACATGGGTGGAGGTCAGAGGACAACTTTGGAGTCATTGCTTTCCTTCTGCCTGTGTGTGGGTTCTGGGGATTGAACTCGGGTTGGCCAGGCTAGTCTGGCAAGTCCCTCTGCTCACCAAGCCGTCTCACTGGCCCTCGTCACTGTTTGTTTATTTTTAATGCTTTTTTCTTTTAGTTTTTATTTTATTTTGTTTGTATGTGTATGGATGATTTGCTTGCATGTGTGTCTATGCACCCTCATGCCCAGACTCTTGGGAAGGGTGTTGGACTCCCTAGAACTTGAGCAACAAGTGCTTGTGAGCCAATATGGGGATGCTGGGATTGAACCCAGGCCTCTGGAAGAGGAGCAGGTGTTCTTAATTGAAGGAGCTGTGAGCTGTCCTTAGTATCCTACTGTTGAGTCATGAGACAGGCTTGGGTGTCTTTGCGTGTTCAGGCCACCCAGCGCCAACCCAAGGGTGACCGCTGTCAACACAGGGAACTTTCTGTTCCTTTCCACAGGCTCTACTGTCAGATCTTGCTTTCTCTGGCTGACAGTATTTCTTAGCCTGAGCCACAGTGTCATGGCTTGTCCCCTGGGAACGCCCCTGATCCTGGGCTTTAGAGACATAGTGACCATTTGTGGTCCCCAAGGCACCTTGTAACTGCAGACGCTGCTTCCGAGTCACCAAGGAAACCAGCCCTATTTCTGGGACTTAGTAGTTGGGGTTCCCACTCTTGGAAACCAGGCAGCCCTTGCGGAGATGTGTCTGCTTTGTGGTCAGGGTGTGCACTGCTGGCAGGCAGTAGGGACTGTAGTTCTGGAACACTGTGGTGGAACACACTTTGTAGTGGTCAGTGTAATCTTCAAATGCCACCAAGAACAAAGATGTTCATGCAGGGTTAGGAGGCCACTCATTTGCCCTGGAACTACCTTGGAGGGATGTGTAGAGTGAGCCTATAGGAGGTTGGGCAGTGTTTGTAGAGGGTCTTTGCACACAAGGTGGCTTTTACACACCTGGCCACACTATCTCTGATCTTTGTCCCAGGAGAGTTGGAATCGTGGACTGCAATCTGCCAGGTTGGCAGCTCCTCGTTAGTAATTAGCATCTTCACATCCTCCTTGTCTTTCCAAGACCTTCTTATTGCTATGCAATAAACATAGCTCACAATTTGCCACTGCAAGTTCTTTTTCTTTAAGACAGGGTCTCTGCCTGGGCTGTGGTGGTGCACGCCTTTAATCCCAGCACTCGGGAGGCAGAGGCAGGTGGATTTCTGTGAGTTTAAGGCCAGCCTGGTCTACAGAGAAAGTTCCAGGACAACCAGGGCTAAAGAGAGAGACTCACCGTGTCTCAAAAACTAAAAAAGATAGTGTCTCACGATTCCCAGGCAATCCTTGAACTCACTCTGTAGCTGAGGATGGTCTTGTACTTCTGATCCTCCTGCCTCTAATTCCTGAGAACTGGGATTACAAATGTGAGCCATACCCATCTTATGTTAATAGCTTTCCTTTTTATTTTAAGTGACAGGATCTCGCATATTGTATTATACCCTCCAACTCTACATAGCTGAGGGTGGCCTTGAACTTCTGACCCTCCTACTTTTCCTTCCCTATTCGCCCCTCGGTCACACCCTGTCGGCACTGTGCTGAAGGTCAAAGTGCTTGAGGTCAAACAAACAGCTTTTGGACATTCCAGGGAATGTCCAGCTGAGCTCCATCCCCGACCCCATTTCAGCCACGTCTGCGTGAGCAACGTCATCCCACACACTCCAAGTGTGTGCAGCATTCCTGCTTTCCAGGTCCAGATTATTTAGTTATTTATTCTTGGCACAGTCTTGTCATGGCTCAGGCTAGTCTGGAACTCACCGTCCTCCTGCCTTTGTGTCCCGAGCGTCGGGATGACAGGCGTGCTCTGCCGTACCTAGCCGCGTTTGGTTGGTTTTGGTTTTTGAGGTAGGGTTGCTCTTTGTAATAGTTTCAGCTGGCATTATGTAAATCAAGATGACCTCAAACTCAAAGAGATCCACCTGCCTCTGCTTCCTAAGTGCTAGGATTAACAGCATGCACCACCAAGCCTGGCCCCAGCCGTGTTTTGTTTGTTTTTAAGTTATTATTTTTGTGTATATACATGATGTATGTATGTGAGTATTCGTGCCAGTGTTTATGTCCATAAGAAGCTTTGCGGAGTTGGTTCTTCTAACCATAACATGTTCTGGGGGATTGAATTCGTATTGATGCTAAACCATCCTGTCCTGCCCAGCTGCTTGTGTTCTCATCCTTTAAGCAGTAAGACAGTGCAGGTTAACAATGACTGCCCGTTCCCCCAGCCCACCTCAGCTTCTGACAGCTTCTGTTTTCTGTCGCTATGAGTGTCCATACTCCAGTGTTGCATGTAGATGGGGCCATAAAAACAATATTCTTGTTGTTGTGTTTGGCTCATTCCACTTAGCATAATGTAAAGAATCTACTTCTCTACATTACACGTAGTGACGCTGCTTTCCTTTGGAGACACTGAGTGGAATCAGCATTTAACAGACAGCAGATGCACCTGAGATGGTAGCTGGTTTTGGTGACTGTCTGGAGCCCTTGTGAGGACCAGCAGCCCCCTTGTCGTGTGTACCTACTACTGCTTGCTCCCTTCCGTGATTTTCTGTGATTTTCCGTGCTCTGTGTCCTCTTAGCTGTGTCTCTTGTGGCTTCTGTTCTCATTTGGTGATGTGTGGTATGCATACTCTCACGCGTGCTCCACAGTGGCCCAGCCAAACTTCCCATGCCTGTGTCTCTTTCAGATAGGATTCTGACGCAGAGGGTAATGGTTGGCCGGAGTGAAGGCCACCTGTGTTGTCCTGCTGTCTGATCTGGGTGCCTGGGTGGCAGGCAGAGGGCTCTCCAGCAGTCCCGGAGTAGAAGTGCTCAGTCCCACTGCAGGCCTGCACCTGGCTATGTTTTGGTTGCTTCCTGGTTATTGTGAAAGCAGAAGAAAAAGGGGAAATGCTGTGTGTGCGCGCGCATGCGCATGCATGTGTCTATATTTGCAAGAATATGTCTCTGTGTGTTTGTCTGTCTGTGCTTGTGAGTGTTTGTATGAGTGTGTCTGTGTGCATCTATCTGCATGCAGATGTATCTATGTGCCAGTATCTATGTGTGTATATCCGTGTATGAGTGTATCTGTGTATGTCTGTGTATGAGTGCATCTATGGTATATGTCTGTGTGTCAGTGCATCTGTGTGGGAGTGTATCTGTGTGTAGGAATGTATCTGTATGTGAGGATATGTTTGTATGGGAGTGTGCCTTTGAGTGTGAGTTTGTCTGTGTAAGTGAGTGTGTCTCTGTGTGGGAGCAGGGACTGCCACTTTGAGATCCTGCTGCCATTTGTGCTGGCAGCCTGGAAGCCTGAGCCGATGCCAGCACAGTCTCTGGCTGGAGGCACAGCCACTGTCTGCTGACAACAGAGCCCCCGTCACATTTTTGTTTGGCAGATTTATTTTTGCTAAGTGCTTTATTATTTTTTATGAGCTCAGAATTGCAGAAATCCAAGGAATCTGCCTCTTGGTTAAGCTTCTTGCTGAAGCAAACAAAAGATTGTTGACACTAAGTTAAGGGGAAATCTCAGTGACCTCTGCCTGCCTGTGACTCCCCACCCCCCATGGAATTCCAGGAAGTGTGGGCAGTGACCCTGGGGCTCTGACCCACGGAGCCCTGGGCCCTGACTTTTGCTTCCTGGAGACCCGCTCTCTGTTGCCTCCCACAGCTGGGAGCCTCTGACTTACCTTTGGAGATTCAAAGAGATCGACTTTACAGAAATCAGAAGTCAGGCCAGGGTACACAGGAGTGGGTATAGCTCCCACCCACCCTTGGGATCCCTACATCCTTCCTCTCCGTCCAGTAACAGGGCTGGTGGCCTCAGGGGAAAAAGGCATTAGCCAGGCAATGCCCTTCACCTCTCCTGGTCACCCCTAGAATAAGCAGTATCTGTTCCACTGACCTGCTCCACTTCCCCCTGAAGGCTGTCTGCCTTACTGCCTCTGAGAAGAGCGCATAGTGTCCCAAGAGCCTAGAATTTCAGAGGCTCCCTGTCTCCTTCCCCAGCGGCCACAGAGATGAGGACAGGCCCCAGTTGCAGCTGTCGCTCCCAGGCGGTGACTCAACATTCCTCCTGATAGACATGGCCATGTTTGGAGGGACAGAATTTAGACTTTGGAAGTAACTGGGATTTAGCTGAAATTCCAGAGCAGAATGCAGTGACCCCGTTCTCATTTTTAGAAGTTTTGCCTGACGACTGTGCAGTGCAAAATAGCCCAAGCGGGCCGGAGAGGTGGCCTAGTGGTTAAGAGCACTTGCTGCTCTTGCTCAGGACCTGAGTTTGATTCCTAGCACCCACGTACAGTGGCCCACAACCATCTGTGACTCCATCTCCAGGCCAGTCTGACACCCTCTTCTGGTCTCCACAGGTACTTGCACTCATTTGTGCATATCCACACATAGACACACCAATGCACATACAGAGATGTTTCTTAAGAAGCAGTGCAAGTCAGTTCTGGAGCCAAGATCCCCAACATGTGTTGCCAAGGTTGCATTACCACTGTGCAGGACCAGCGGCAGTCTGGGAGGACTGTATTAGCTGCACAGCTGAGGGGCCTTTGGGCTTTCTTAATGCCTGGCCCCACGTTACTGCTGCCACCTACCCAGGTCTGGGGGTGTACGCTCTGTGATGTGGGCTTGGCATAGCGTGTATTCACAGGAACGGGATTTCTCGAGTGTTAGTGTGCAGTTCTTGCACGCCCACTGGAGGAAACGGCCTGAGCATAAACTTGCAGCCCCTCCTGCTGTGCCCAGCCCCTAGTTCCGGCAGTCACCGAGAGGGTAGCCCTTAGGGTGCAGCCACCAGCTGCTCATCCCCCAGTGCAAGGGACTTTCTATCCAAAATGGCAGCTTTACTCTTTGGGCCTCCATCCCAGAAGAACCAGGGTCTCACTTCCCACATTGGGGTGCTTTGGGAATAGGAATGTGTGAGGTGTGTGGGTTGCAGTGTGTGAGGACCTAGCTTGCACAGGGGTCTTGATCTCATAACTTTGGAACCTGGGTTTCTCCAGCTCTGGGGACAGGGCAGGGAAAGGGCTTATTGTGTTCTTATGCCTTGTGAAGTTTCTTCATCCCCCTCATTCTTAGGCTGTCAACTGCCCAGAGCCACCACCGCCACCGCCACCTTTGTTATAGTTCTTAACTGAGCCTCCGCTTCTTCCCAGCTCAGCAGGGGTGTGCCCAGGGAAAGCTGGCTTGCAGTCTGGATGACTATTGTGCTTGCGAGCATTCTTCAGGAGTTCCTGCCATCTGTGAGGCTGGTCTGGGGCAGGGCTCTGTCAGCATCTGAAGCTCAGCAGCTCTCGTTGTGGAGGGTGGAGCCAGGTCACGTGGCTGCTAGGTGACAAGGAGCATACTTTATTGGGTCCTCCATGGCGTGATACAAATCACGTGGGAGTTGTTTGGGGACAGAGGGAGCTGAACATAGAATTAATGTCACTCTCAGTTCACGTATTTTATCAGGACTTTCAGACATAGATCTGTTGGCAAAACTTGCTATCGTGCATAAAGCCTGAGTTCAGTCCCCTGCGCTACTTAAACCAGCTATGGTGGTACACGCCTATAACCTCAGCACTTGGACAGCAGAAAAAGGAAGATCAGGAGTTCAAGGTCATCCCTGGACACGTAGTGAATTTGAAGCCAGACTGTGATACGTGAGACTGTCTTTAAAAAGGTGAAATTTTGTCCTGTGTTTTAGAGCAGTCAGGCACAGACAGGTACCCTGTGGGGTGAAGAGGAGGCCTAAGCCCCTTCTTCAAGTTAACAGACAGGACCTGCAAGCCCAGGCTCTGAGTCCAGTGAGTGCTCGGAAGAGATCTTCTGCCACACTGTGTGAGCCGAGTCAGGAGCAGCGTCAGCCGTGTTAAGATCAGACACTCGTATCGCTGATGCTTTGTCCCCTGACTCGGCTACCAGTGCCTTTCACACGGCCGGGAGGTGGGCACAGGTATGTTGCTGGATGTGTTCTTTGCACAAGATACCAGGCTACAACCTCACAGCAAGCCCGGAAGGTGTGTGAGTCTCTCACAGAAGCAAGGAAGCAGGTTCAGAAGGCTGTGTCCTCACACCAGATCATAGTTTGCCCTGGTTGGATTGAGACTCCACCCTGTTTTCTGAGGATAGTAGTGCCATCCCATTTCTTGAAGCTCCTGTCTCGTGCTCACTACGATGCCTGTTTGGCAGGAGAGGACCAGCAGCCTGGGCTGCAGGAGTTCCCAGTGCTAGCCTTGTCAAGTACTGAGACCTTCATTTGTCCTCGAGTTGTCGTGTGTATGTGTGTGTCTGTCTGTCTGTCTCCCTCATGGCTCTGGGTGGATGTCTGCACAGGGTTGGCGTAGTTTGGGCCTCAGACTTATTCTTAAATTTTTATTTCAGGACATAACTTGGCAAGATGAGCACTCGGCCCCATTTTCCTGGGAAACAAGGGTAAGTTGAATGAAATTCAAATGTATTTTGTCCCCTTTGAAAATATGAAGACCTGTACATTTTCTTTCAACATTTGATGGGTGCAGAGGGCTATGTGTGGTCCTTAATGCTGGGCTGCAGTTGACAGCCCGTGTTGGTAGGATAAAGTGTGTGTATTGGGGGAGGGAGGCTTGGGGAACTGAACCTGTGTGTGGGCCTGTCATTCCCACTATATCCCATGAGTTCCAGCCATCTTGGGTGAGGCCTGCCCTGTCGGGGGACTTCTCCTTCTTCCTACTTCATCCTCCAGTATTTGGCACTTTGGTGGCAGATGCCCCTTGAGACAGCTTAGAGCCCCAGGTTAGCCGGCTGTGGCTGGTTCGTGTGCATGTACACATACGCAGACTCACGTGCACACGTGGAAAATGGGCCCTGGTCTCCCACTCATATACTGGTTGTCATCACTGCCCAAGCATCAAGCCAGACTTCAGGGCACGCCCCCATCTCCCCTGTTGTCCAGGAGAAGGACCTCAGCAAGCAGCAAGACCACAAAGAAGCAAGTGTCATATGGCCAAGGAGAGGTGAAAGGTCACGATTGTCTCTGAAGTGGATGGGGCTGCAGAGGAGACAGCTGTGTGTGGAGTAGACTTTTGGGGCACAGATATTTTTAAAGCCTTGTTTCTTAGTTTTTCACTCTTCTCTATTGCTTCTGATCATAGGCCTTGCCCCAGCTAACCCTGGCACCCAGGGGACCTGTGGAGGAGGAGGCTCAAGGCTGGGGAACACTGGCGGAGTTCCAAGGGACCTTGAGAGGCCTCTTCTCCAGCCTATAGTTTTTATTAATTATGATAAAATTCACATAATGTAAATTTTAGTAGCTTAGCTTTTAAGGAGGGGTGCTGGGCATTGAACCTGGGGAGTCACACATACGGAGCACATGTGTGCGTACTCTCTAGTGTATGTGCATGTGTGTGCTCATGCATGTGGAAGCCAGAGGCCAAGCTCAAGTATGGTTCCTCAGGTACCACTCACTTGGTCTCTTGGTGACCCGGAATCTGCAGGTTCAGGGCAGCCAGAGAGCCTCAGGCTCCCCCTGTCTCTCCTTCCCTTGCACTGGGGAGCAAGTGTACATCGCTCCTCCCACTTTATTTCTTTTCAAGTTTATTTTTAGTGTGTGTGTTTCAGTGTGCGTGCATTTGTGGTGTGAGCGCAGGTGCTGACGGAGGCCGGAAAAGCATTTTGGATCCTCTGGAACTTGAGTTCCAGGCAGTTATGCTTGCCCAGGTGGCTGCTGGGAACCAAACTCGGGTCCTCTGGAAGAGTAGTATGCCCTTGTACTTAACCTTGGAGCCATCCCTTTCAGCTTCATGTTTTTCTTTTTTCCTTTTATTATTTATTTATTTATTTATTTATTTATTTATTTATTTATTTTTGGTTTTTTTCGAGACAGGGTTTCTCTGTGGTTTTGGAGCCTGTCCTGGAACTAGCTCTTGTAGACCAGGCTGGTCTCGAACTCACAGAGATCCACCTGCCTCTGCCTCCCAAGTGCTGGGATTAAAGGTGTGTGCCACCACCGCCCGGCTGTTTTTCTTTTTGTAATCATGGACTCTGGGGACCAGCCTTAGGTCTCTGTGCTCACATTGGTGTCTCTCCAGCCCCAGTTAACCACTTAAGAAAGCATCTTCTGCAAGGTTTATTTATTTGATGTATATGTGCTCTGTCTGTGTGCCAGAAGATCCCCTTATAGATGACTGGGAGCCACCATGTGGTTGCTGGGAATTGAACTCGGGACCTCTGGAAGAGCTGCCAATGCTCTTAACCACTGGGCCATCTCTCCAGCCCCCAAGAAAAATTTCTTTTAAAAAAATGTATGTGTATATGTTTGTATGCCACATGTGTGCGTCTGCCCAGAGTGGCCAGAAGAAGGAGTTGGACCTCGAGGAGCTAGAGTTACATGTGGTTGTGAGCTGTCAGACGTGGGTGCTGGGGACAGAATTTCCGAAAGAACCGTCCACCCTCCTAACTGCTGAGCTGTCTCTTCAGCTTGAGCATGCAGCTCCGTGGCAGTTAGTGCCCTCACATGGCTGTGCCTCGGTGTCCACCTCCCATACTGTCATTCTCTTACACACTTGCGTGTGTACACGGAGCACAAGTTGTTTTGGTTTTCGCATGTGTTGTAGGAATAATTGGATCAAGCTAATGAACACATCCAAATTTCCCACCATGCAAGCACATTCCTCCACTTCCGACAGTGACTCCCAGCCCCTCCACTGTCCTGCCCCGCACATCCCCGCAGGGATATGGTCACCACGGCAATCCCTTCCACTCATCTATCAGTTTGGCAGGCAAGCTGGGGAGGAGGGATGCCCATGGGACTGCTGCATTCCTCTCTCAGGCTCCCATGTTTCCAGAAGAAGAACCCAGCACCCAGAAGGCCCCAGACTAGGAGGGAGGAAGGAATGGAGAAGATTCCTTGCATTCCCAGGCTGTGTGGGCTACAGACAAGTTGGAGAGTGTATGGGGAAGCTAGGCCCTTGGGACCCGTCCCCAAGGTCCCTCTCCCTTCGAGCTGTCTGGCTTCTGTCTGCCTGTCTCTACTAATGTGCAGCCACCTATTTCAGGTCCAAAGGAGGCTAAGGGGAGTTAGATCATGATGTTCAGGCCTGGGTGAACCGTTCAGAGCAGGGGGCCTTCCAGGCCTTCCTCAGGAGGACAAAACACCTCTGTGAGCACACACTCCCCGTATACACACTAGCACCCCCTCCATCCTCCAGACCAGGTCCTTCCCCACAACTCATGCACACACCTGAATTCCTCCTCCTGTTCCTGCCGTAGGTGAGCAAGTCACATCACCATCTGGCTAGAGAGCGGAGTGCCTGCTGGCTGTGGTTCAGAGATGTCACTGCCCATAGAAGATTGAGGGGCCTCTTCTAAGCCATGGTCTTGCATGCACCTCCTTAATGTTAGTTGGTTTCTGAAGGGCATGGCCCTATAGGCTGAACCCAATCCCATCACAGCGTAACCCCTGCAGTGCCTGGGCCAATGCATCTTAGAAAAGCCTCTTTCCCTACTTAATGGCTGCCTTCTCTCCTCCCTTTCTTCCCTCTCTCTATCCCTCTGGGCTGTCCTGACTCCCCTTCTGAAAGCTTTGTGGTTTTCTGCCCTAGATCCTCCAATGTTTTCCCTGAGTGTGGAGTAGTGTACCGCTCCTTTAGTGCGGTGGCCACAATGCTGCCCCCAGACCAGGCTCCTACAGGGCTCCCAGAAGCCCCCAGCCCCTCACTGCACTCCACTAACTGTCCTCCCTTACCACAGTGTCTTGGCTGGATTCTAACCACCTTCTCTTGAAGACCCCGCCCCCACACTCCAGCTGCTCTGTAAATCCCGTTTCTGTCCCAACCATCGTGAGAACTATGCTGAGCACAGTGCCTACATCTCTGATCATCCAGGCAGGAGATGAACAGGGAAGTCCTCTGCCTAAGTTGTGCCCGCCCCCCTTTACTGTCCATCTTCCACATTATGGTCTTAGGGAGGCATGGATGTCTGTCCCTGTCACAGGACAAGACCCGAGGGCTAAGACTCATGTGTCCCTTACCATTAACTCCTGAGCCTTGGCTACCCCCTGCCTGCAGCTTTCTGGGTCTCACGCTGACACTGGGTTTTTGCTTCCCTGGAGCTTGACTGAGGGATGAGTAGGTGCCTACCTCAGGGCTTCTGAACAAGGGGCGTGTGTGATTTAGCTCCAGGTCTGGACCCATTCCTCAGGGTGTGAGGTGGGTGTTCCAAGCTGCCCGTCCTTGCTGGCTCATTTCTATAAGATGGCCCCTTTGCTAATTTTGTGATTCTTAGAGTTGTTCAGGTTCCTCCCCTTTATCTCTTGGAGGGCAGGAGGAAGAACCCGTGTTAAGCATTTGGCGGCCTAATGGAGATGTTCTTCCGATTCTTTCTGACCGTGTGTGCGTGGCTTTTGCCTCGGTAGTTTAGCTTTGCCAGCTGCTGCCAAACCAAACAGTCCTTTTCCGCGGCATGTACCCCCCCCTTTGCTGAATATCACACATTCCTTTCCAGTGAGCGAGGCATAAAAACAGACACTGGGCTCTGTTGTGGTCTTGCTGTTTTTAGAATGGATGTGGCCAGCTGAGCTCTGTTCCCCACATGGGCTGACCGATGTCCTGCTCTGCTGACGGACTGGATTGTAGAGAAGTCAGGAGCCCAGGGCACAGAGGGCAAGGGGGTGCTGCTGTGAGCTGAGGAGACCCTTGCCTTCCTCTTTTATGTCCATGCCTCCGTGATAACAGAAGATGCTGAGCTGAGCCCTGGCCCTTTCTACCTGCAGCCCATGCCATAGCTGTGATCTACCATGCCATAGCCGTGATCTACCGTGCCATAGCCGTGATCTACCATGCCATAGCCGTGATCTACCATGCTATAGCCGTGATCTACCATGCCATAGCCGTGATCTAGTGGCTGCTGCCCCTTCCCGTTACCTTTGATGCAGCTTACTTCTGCGGTGCTGGCTCAGCAGCCTGGGCATTGAGAGAAGGCTGCCATGACCTCTTGCCCAGGCCTGAAAGTGACAGGCTGTTTGGAAAGCCTTGTCGCCGGCATCCACAGTCTTTCTGTTTTCCACCTTGGCATGTATGGGCCCCAGGTGGAGGTCTGGTCTGGCCTCTGAAGCCAGTGCAGTCTCTGGAAAAGTTGGGTGAGCTGCCGGACTGGCTCTTCTGTAATGAAAAAGGAGCAGTGATTTCCTGCCACTTCTGGGAAAGGCTTCCATGCCAGGCACGCAGTACATGCCCAGTCAATTAAAACTTGTGGACTGATCTTCCCAAGTCTGTGAAGGGTAAAGTCAGCTGACTTCTGTCCTGGGATCGAGGGACAGGTGGTCATGGTGTCACTGGTGGCTTTCCAGCAGGTCCTGAGCTCTCTTTTACCTTACTCTGGGCCCTGTTTTTTCTAGGTGGGACCTATGACAGACTGAACCTGGCATAGGAGAGCTGCACTGTGGGTGTTCCTCAGAGCACCCCCTCTGGCTCCCAGAGCTGAAGCTGTGATGCTCCCTATGGGTTCTGTTGTCTAGCCACTGCCCTGTTCCAGAAGCTTTCACAGGGTCTAGGCGTCCTGGGACTGCCAAAGCTCTGCCCTCTTCACCTCCTGTGAGCCTGGAGTTGTCTGGTTGTATCGGTAGTCTTGAGAGACAGCTGTAAGAAGGGCTAATTCCCAGCACACCAGGAGGGAAACATGCAGATTGGAACTCGGGGTCACTGACCCCTGAGGGACAGTGGCACTGCAGTTTCACATGGCCTCCTTGAGCCCATTCTTTGGTTCTTCAGCTGAGCCAACATAGATGGGGACAGGGAAGAAGTTCTCCTCCCCTCCCAGCTACCAGATAGTGCTTGGATATCTTGGTTCACAACCTTCTCTTATAGGGCAGTGAGAGGCCCTTCACCAACAAGGAGGAAACCCATCACACTTTATGTACAAAGGATCAAGAAAACATTGGGGAAGGGGTAGATAGGTTAGGAGCTGCTGCCTCCTCTCCCTTCCCTCCTCCTCCTCTTCCTCTCCCTTCACTCCTTTCTCTTGTTTGTTTTTTGGTACTAGGTGTTGCTGTGGCTTGTTGACCTGGTAATTTCTTTTCTTTTTTCAAATGTAACTTTTTATTGATTCTTCGTGGATTTCACATGATGCATCTCAATCCCGTTCATCTCCCCCCCTTTCCCATCCGCCCTCTACCTTTGCAGCATCCCCCACCCCCACCCCAGGAAGCTGTTGTGTGACTTGCAAGTATTTAAACCAGGTTGGCTTCAAATTCCCAGAGATTCATCAACTTCTGCCTCCCCAGTGCTGGAATAAAAGGGTATGCCACTGTGTTTTCTTGTGTTTGTCTCCCCAAAGCATGCAGGTAGATAGCTGCTCCTGACAGCATGCTCCTTCTAAGTTGATGTCACCTCCCACTGGGAAGCTGCAGAGCATCTGGTTACCCTTGACTGGATGGGAGTGGCCGTCAGCTCCAGCAGTCACACAACCTTGGATCCCAAACTCGGCTTCCCTCCTCAGTATCTGTCCACCCACACGTCTCTGGCTTTGCGATTCACAGTCTTCTAAGCAAAGACCCCATCAGAGCGGTGAAGCCTCCCCACCCCCACCAAAAAAAATGAAAAAAACAAAACAAAAAACTGGTTCTGTGTGCCTTACTCTACAGTTTCCAGACCACAGCCAACCGTTCTCTGAGACTTGGCATTTCCAAGTTATTTTTAGCAGTTTGCTTACTTAAGGAACGATCATGTCTGTTTGTACCAAGTGTCTTTGTGTCCTACTAGGGAATTTGGAAATAGGCAGTGTTCAGAATGCTGGACCTAGAAATGATCCCGAGAACGATGAGGAGCCACATGCCTGTAATCTCATCACTCAGGAGGTAGAGGCAGGGGGATCAGGAATTCAAGGGCAGCCTCAGTAACATAGAGATTGAAGCTGCCTCGGACTATGTGAGAACCTGTCTCAAAAAAAAAAAAAAAAAAAAAAAGAGCCTGCTTTTTCCATGACATTGTGTGTTAGCCCTGCAGCCAGGGATTTCAACTGCAGGGTCTCCTAGTAGGCTAGTGCCCCAGGGAAAGTAATCACTCTGTACCTCCATCTTCTTTCCTTTTCCCTGTTTTTCCTTGAGGGGTTGCTGGTGGCAATATATAAAAGCCTAGGCTGGAACTTATGCTCCTCCCCTTGACCTGCTGAGTTCTCCAGAGGTCACACACAAATTCCAGTATGGCAGCCTGGCCTCCTATAAACCCACCACCCTGGATCCATGGTTCCTTGCACAGCTGAAGTAGGGATGGCTGTTTCTTAGGGAAGCTGCATTTTCAGGCTACCTAGGCTCTTGGTTTAGACTTGTGTTCTTCATCGCTAGGCCAAGGGCAGCTAGCTGCTGGCTTCCCGTCCAGGGAATGTGTGGCATACTGCCCTGAGCCTGGGGCTCATACAGAAGAAGGGCTGTGTTCCGTTTCTAAGATCCCTGCTTATGGATAGGGACCCGATGGTTTGATGGTTTGCAGAACTGCATGTCAATCCATGGAGCACTCCAGGACACCACCTCTGCACAGTGCCACGGGCAGGTTCACTGCGAAAGACCTATGGCGAGGGTTTCCCAGCCTTCTGTCCCCATGTTGGAGCCAACCGTCTCCTAGTCATCTTGGAAGTTTCAAGGTCCTAGTCTCCAGTCCCCGCCCTCTCTGCTTCACTAAGAGGCTTAGATAAGTTGCTTCCGACTGCAAGGACCCTGCCATTCAAACCCTAACTGTCTAGGGAACAGGAAACCTGACCATCTTCTCCCTACTCCCTCTCCCCTGTGCTTTTACCTGGTGCCACTGTCTGTTAATTTACTACTTTTTTTTGCTTCCCTTTTAAAAAAGAGAGAAAGGAAAGAAGGAAGGGAGGGAGGGAGGGAGGGAGGGAGGGAGGGAGGGAGGGAGGGAGGGAGGGAGGAAGGAGACAGACTGGCCCATTCACCAGGTGCTGCCCTGTGTGTCCTGGTGTTTTCGGAGTCAACGCAGGTTAAAATGATCAGCTCTGTTGACCAGAAACGACTACAGCTTGGGCATAAGACAGAGCGGCTCTGCAGAGCAGCATGACAGTGTGCATCTGAAACCACGCATGGAGAGTTTAAGCCTTTGCCTTTCAACATTTTGTTCCTGCAAGTCTGAAGAAACTAACCCCGAACAGGGCAGCTATGTGCACAAAGAATCTCAGCGGCCTGGATTGCAGGAGCCCGGGTCAGCGGGGGTGAACTGTTGAAGAATGTGCGGTCGGCTGCAGGACAGCCACTGAGGGAAGTGTTCACAGAGGCAGTGGCGGTGGGCTGGGGGATGGCTGTCAGTCCCTGCAAACATGAGACCCTGAGTGGGACCCCCTAGAACACAGATGGGAAACTCTGACATGGTGACAGGCACTTGTTTTCCCAGCACTGAAGACTGATTCTGGGGCTTGCCGGCCAGCCAGCTTAGCCTCTGAGTTTCTGACCGGTGAGAGCGACTCTGCATCAAAGAACAAAGTGGATGCCATTGTATAGCGTTATTCTTGGGAACACATGAACAAATGTCTGCTCACCCCAGACAGGAAACCAACAGCAGACAAAGTAGGGATACCACCAAAGTCCAACTTGGTGAACGAGTGTGTTTTATTGAGCGTGACTTACAAGAGCATGGGGGGGGGGTGTCACTTACAGGTGCAGTAATAACTTAAAGACAACTGCATCCCCAAGAGCGCATCCCAGCATAGGAGGAAGCTCACCAATGCTGGAAACGGAAGTGTATTGCATAGCCCGCGGGCAGCTCAAGATTGGCGGACATTTCTTCCAGGGAGCTCGGTTGATCTCTCAGTAGCTCCTCACTGCTTATGTCTGTTTGGGAGGCAGGGGCCTCGTGAATTTGATCAGATCCATACTTCCTAAAGCCATTGAGGTGTTTACTTCCTGAGTCTCGAGGAGAGTCCTTCCAAGATGGAATTTATCTCAGTGGAGTTTACTATAAACACTGGCCCCTGAGGGGCATCTGACCGCTACTTCTACACACGTGCACGCACCCATTGCATAAATGTGTGTACACACTACATACACAAACACAGAGAGAGAGAGAGAGAGAGAGGTTGTGACGATCAAGAAAGAGCTGAAAGATGCTCACAGTGCGCTGGAGAAGCGACATCCCACACTGCAGGCCTGACAAGGTCACAGCTAACATGTATGAAACTGTGGCACAAAAAATAGTTAGGGGGAGGGGTTATGCCTGATTTTTCTGAGTTTTCTCTACTTTCCCAGCTTTCTGTAATATCATTTGCTATTTTATCTTTGTAAGAAAGTGGTAGAAATGATGGGGGATTGAAATTTTCAGGGTCAGTTTTGAGATCAAGAATGCTGAGTTCTAGCCGGGCAGTGGTGGCGCACGCCTTTAATCCCAGCACTTGGGAGGCAGAGGCAGGCGGATCTCTGTGAGTTCGAGACCAGCCTGGTCTACAAGAGCTAGTTCCAGGACAGGCTCCAAAACCACAGAGAAACCCTGCCTCGAAAAACCAAAAAAAAAAAAAAAAAAAGAATGCTGGAATGCTGAGTTCTGCAGAGTGGGGATGACCTGGCCTGCAGTTAGCTCCCCTTTGATGGAAGGCTCAGAGTTCCATGGCAGTGATTTCTGTCAGGACTGTTCAGTGGCAGGATTTTAGAGGTCACCATGGTTGACAGATGTGGGTCAGGAAAGTGGTCAGTCTGCACGTGGTGACACGGGGTATGGACTGGGCTTGCGTAGCTTTCCTTCCCTCTGAGGAATCTGATGCCCTGAGGACCCACACAGCCTTCCTCACCTGCCTGTAGCAACCCCTCCTGAAGTCAGAGCCATGCTGGGCCCTGCCATGTGCTCTCACAGTCAACAGGGACCCTTGATCATCGCTGTGATTCTGGTCTTAGAGCTGCTAGAGTTCACTGTGACAGGGCTTGGCCTCATGGCTCCTGATGTGTTTCAGGTAGGCAGTAAGGACTGCCTTGAAAATCGTCACTTGGGACCACCAGACAGCTCTCAGCTTATGTCGGTACAGTGTCTGCACAGATCTGAGGGAGTGTGAGCCGGCTGTCTGTCCCAGGGGCTTCTGAGGCTTGCTCTCATGTGTCTCTTCCTTTCTGTCTCCCCACAGAGTCAGATGGAGTTCAGCATCTCCTCCTTATCCATCCAGGAGCCCAACACAGCCACCGTGACCAGTGATCCCAGGCCCCTGGCCAAGGCTCCTCAGGGCACACAGGCTGCCAAGCCTGCCCAGAACAGCAGATCCTCTAGCCTAGATGCCCTAGGACCTTCGAGGAAAGAGGAGGAAGCGTCCTTCTGGAAGATCAACGCTGAGCGCTCTAGGGAGGGGCCTGAGGCCGAGTTCCAATCTCTGACACCCAGCCAGATCAAGTCCATGGAGAAGGGAGAAAAAGTCATGCCTGCTTGCTACCGCCAGGAACCCATCACAAAAGACAGGGAGGTCAAGGCTCTGCCCCAAGAACAGCAAACTCTCTCCAGTGTAAGCACAGTGCAAGAGGTGCCCCAGCCTGTGCAAGCCCCTGCCAGCTTGCTGCCCAAGGCTACCCCCATTGAGTCCCCAGAGAAGCCGCCACCTCCCACTACCCAGCAGGACGACGAAGACGACGCTCTGTTCTCAGAGCCTGTGTTTGCACAGGTGGGTGGTGGTGTCAAGTCCACATCAGAAGTGGGGGGCACATTCTTTCACAGATATCCAAGGAAGCTCACAGGACGGGACAGCCACCAATGTCCCCATGGTCTTCTTCTCCTCCACTGAGTTCAATTTCCAGAGCCCATGTTAAAAAATATCTGGGCTTATAATCCCAACACTTAGATTGGAGTTGGAGACAGGTGTAACTAACCTTGGGCTTGTTGGCCAGACAGCCTAGCCTACTTGGCAAATTCCTGGCCAAGGGTAGACCACACACACACACACACACACACACACACACGCACGCACACGAGCGGGGATGGGCTGGGTGTCTGATGTGTCTGTTCACTTTATAATGCTGTCGGAAGCAGGAGGGTGCCGGCGGAGAACTAGCTCTGCTCTGTGTATGCTGGTGTTGCAAGAGTGTCACTTGCACTGGGTTTTGTGCAGCTTTCTGGTCCCTGGCACTGAGGTAAATTGAGATCAGGGGCCCCTGAGGCAGCAGCTGCTTTCATCTGGGCCATTTTAAATGGAGTACTGTATATAGGTTGTCTGTGGCCGGAACGGAGGCCCATGTCTTATTCTTCACCTTTGTCCCTCTGCAGATCGGCTCAAGTAATACCCTCCTAAAGACGGGCTTTGATTTTCTGGACAACTGGTAGACGGTGCTACCTGGAAACACAGCCAAGAGCCCCTGTGTGGCCCCCGTGGTCTTCGGAGGAGAAGGCAGCTCTGCCTGTGTATTTTCCTGTTTCCTCTGCCCTTTTCTTAGTCTTTCAGGAACTAGGAAATGTTGCCAGGTTTTCTTTCTTTTTTTTTTCTTTCTCTCTCTTCCTTCCTCCCTCCCTCCCTCCCTCCCTCCCTCCCTCCCTCTCTCTCTCTCTCTCTCTCTCTCTCTCTCTCTCCCTTCCTTCCTTTCCCTTTTTGGTAAAACCAAATAGATAAGTATGCTATTTTCAAGGATTTGATAACAAGTTTTACACTTGGGATTTTTAAAGACAAGAATCCAGTAAGCCTTGTAAATAAAACTTCTGTCCCAGGCTCCACCCCACTTCTTCCACCAAGGAGGTTCTTGGACCAAGTCACCAAGGGCCCTGCAGGCGACCTTCTCTTTGTGCCCTCCCCATTCCTTTTCACTGGGGGCTCCCTGGGTGGAGCTGGGCTGTTGACTGTCGCTGTGGAAGATTCATCTTTAAAAATGGGCTCGCCTGGAACCCTCCCTTTGCTGAAGCCACATTTGGCATTCTATGCCCTTCTCCGCCCCTGCTTCTAGGAAACAGACTGCTGGCAGGTGGTGGCAGGTGCCCGCTAAGCTGTCCTGGTGACTTACTCGGAGCTCTGGTTGTTTGAAAGCCCCTACCTGCTGGCAGGTTTTCTATCAGCGTCTCGCTGTTTTATATGTGGCTGCAGCAGCTTCCTTGGTCTATGGATTTTCTTCTGAAGATGCTGTAAGTGTCCTGCCAGTGTCCCAGTCCTGTCCTCTCCAGCAGTCAGGGCTGTGGCGGCGGTGCTGGAGAGCAGAGCTCTTCTGACTCACTGTGTTAGAACCTTCCAGCATGAGACTGGAAGGCTTGGCTGTTCTTTACCCCGGTTTGGTCAGCTGTATCGTGAAGGCCTCTCCTCAAGACCTGACCACCTTCAAGTGAAAGAGGCCTTCCTGATGGTTCCAGAAACTTCCCTTGCAGCCCTGAGAGCTCACAGCAGCAAGGCTGGGTGAGGAACATGAGCCTCACCCAGATCTGCTCCCTGACCTCCCCGCTGCCCTGCCACGGCCCCTGGACCCCATGCATCTGCAGGAGGCGCCAAGCAGATCTGTGAGCTCTGGGTGGCACAGTCTACCCTTTGCCGTCACTCCGTTCTCTTCACCTGAAGCCTTAATCTCAATGAGCCCCCGCCTCCGAGCACCTGGTTTCGGTACTGAAAGGTGTGACCTTAATGCCCACGTCACAGGACTTTCTGAACTAGCTCCTGGATATCTATTAGACCCTGCTTACCAAGGCAGAGCGCACACAGCAACTGCCCCACCCTTGTCTTTTCCCCTGGGAAAACATGCCAAAGCTGTACTTAGCCAATGTTGATGCGATACCTGCCAATTAGCTTATGTCCTGAGCTTCCCTTGGTCCCTAGGGTGTGGCTTTGCCGTCCTCTGGTGGCTTTTGACCAGTTATCAGTCCATAGTGTTGTAGTGCCGTGATAGCAGAAGAGAAGAAAGGGTTCTGGCACAACGAGGATGAAAATAACTCACAAGCCACCATTGGTGCAGCCCACGCTGGCCCTGACTCTTCAGGGGGTCCAGCATGGCTACCGTGTGCCTGCCTCCCACCCCAGTGCAGTGGGTTGATTTCACATCTGTGCACGTTTTCCTTCCGTGTAGGTCTATGGTCCATGGCAAGGGCACAGCAGGAAGGCGAAGGCTCACCCTGGCCCTTGACCAGCGTAACATGGCTGCTCTCTCTCTGTGCAGACATTTCCCCTTCTCCCCAATTCTCCTGATTCCCTTCTAGTTTCTCTAGTGAAAACACGGGGAAGGCTGAGTGTAGGCACAATGGTGTTTCTCAAGGAGGCCTCCGAGAGCAGTTGGGAAGCTGGGCGGTGGTGGCGCACACCTTTAATCCCAGCACTTGGGAGGCAGAAGCAGGCGGATCTCTGTGAGTTCGAGGCCAGCCTGGTCTATAGAGTGTCAGGACAGGCTCCAACGCTACACAGAGAAACCCTGTCTTGAAAAAACAAAAACAAAAAAAGCAAACAAACAGAAAGAACAGGTGGGAAGTCCCAAATAGGGGGTCCAGAAGGGATCCTAAAGGACCCACCTGACCTGGGCATTGTCCTTGTGCCTGGGCAGACCACCAAGCTGGCTTCTTGGTCTCCCCCAGGGACTATGTGACAGTGGCCAGGAGATTAACCAGGTATTTTCCACCTTTTCTTCCTCCGTCATCATGATGATACACATCCATCCCTTTAAAGCAATTCTTCCTCTCAAGCCTGTATATGATTTTGATCTTCACCACACACCTAGGCTCAACGCCTGGGAGGCAGCTCCAGGGCTCTGTGTCTTGCTCTTGGTGGCCATATTTGACAAAAGCTCTCAGGAACCTAGACTCTGCCTGTCTGGGTTGTCCCTGAGTCCCCGGCCCTCCTGGCTTGGACGTGCTCCCGTTAGGAGCAGCAGAGCCGGCCTCCTGGCCAGGTGTGGCCTTCATGCCAGGGCCAGGAGTGGCCTTCTGTTCTTTACACCGCCCTCTCCTTTGATACATATTTTCAGAATGGCAGATTCTTAATGACAACTTGTAACTTTGTTCTATTTTATACTACTAGCCTTTAATAAAGCCATTTTAAAAATGAGAGTTGGGTCTGTTTCATTTTCTGCTTTGTTCAGGAAGCTCAGCAGGGTGGCAGGAATTTAATGCCAAATTGTGTTTTCTAGGAAGATGTCGAGAAATATCTGCTCACCCTCGATAGGTCACTAATAGACCAAAGAGAAGATCATCCAATTACTTACCAAAATGGTCCCTAAAACTAGGAGGTTCCTTCCTCAGCATGGTGGCTTATCTTGCAGGTCCACCACTGAAGAGTCCCCAAGTCAACCTCTCCCTCCTATATATCCTAGTGACCCCTCCAAGACCAGGAGGGAGTGGCCACTAGAACCTCAGTTTGCCCCTTTGCTGTGACCTCATATCTAGTTCCTACCGTATTCGAGTTTCCCGTGGGCTATGGTCTCCTGCTCTGTGGCATCAATAGTCGTATCACGCCTAGAGGTGATGGCTCCGCGACCACATGCAATAAAAATTCACACCAGTGGGAGGCAGCCCGGCAGAGTCTGCACCATCCCCTGTGCAGCTAGTGGAGGTAATAGTCCAGGTACACCTTCCCCAGCAGACAGATGGCTGTCCTGGAGACGTAACCCAAACATTAGAATTCATGCCGCTCCTCACCACAAATGCCAGTGGGCAGAGGCAGGAATGGATCTTGAAGTCAAGTTTTATTCAGAGAGCTAGAGATCCAAGAAGTCAATGCACCAACACTGTAAAAACTCCAGCCAGCAGGCTTTTCAGGGGTGAACAAAGGCCGTAACTGTTACAACAACGTTTAGTTTCACCCCTGGTCAGGTGGCAATGGCTCCAAGGTTCATGTGCTGGTGCTTCTGGCTTTGTGTCTCCTCCACTTGGTCCCCATTCTTGTGTCTCTGCAGCTGGGTTTACATACTCCCACAGCCAGTGAGCCTTGCTTTCCTCCCAGGGTGACCCTCGGGGTGAACTCAGAATAAACAAACCATTAGCAACGTGCTCGCGTCCATTCTCCCTTACCATGAGAGGAATAAATGTACCCTTCAGTGTAGAAGGCAAAATGCCCCTATCTGTCATTGTGACCTTCCAGAGGGATCATAGGGCTCCAGAAAGACTTTCCGAAGACAGGTTCACGGTGCAGTGACCGCAGGGCAAATGTGGAACTCCTCCACGCGCCCTGCTAAGTGAGTACAGCTGAGGTGAGTTTTTGTTTGGGGGTGGAGGAAATTCAGTATCTAGCTTGGTTAATTAGTCAGATCCAGTTTGTTGACTCAGAGTGAGAAATTGCCAAGTGTAGGTAGGAAATTTTCAAATGTCACTTTTTTTTTTTTTTTTTTTTTTTTTTTTTGAGACAGAATTTCTTTCTGTAGCCCCGGCTGTCCTGGGAACTCACTCTATAGATCAGAGTGGCCTTGAACTCAGGCCTGCTTCTGCCTCCCAAGTGCTAAGATTAAAGGCATATACCACCATGCCCAGCCAGATGTCACTTTTCAATAAGCTTTCATTAATACAAAATACAGCTCTCCCCTCAAATGGAATAAGACAGCCCCCACTTCCGTCTCCACCGTCCTGCCTGCCCCTCTTACTTGGTCATATCACCTGTGCCTCTCTGATACCACATCAGGCCGTGCTGTCTTCTGCATGCCTTCTTGGCTGCAGCTTCCTGAACTGGGTTGCCTGTTCATTCTGTCCCCTGGCTTCCCAAGTGTTGACTCTATAGAGGGATACAGGTTCCACGTTCAAGTCCCCCAAGCCTACCGGCTCTTCCTAGGAAAGTGTTGGTGCCTTGAAGCCCTAGAGTAAAGGGAGGGGACCGGTACAGTGTAAAGAAGCCTCAGCTGACCCTCAGGTGGCACCAGGCCCTGCAGTCCAACTCTGCTCTGCTTGGGGCCTCTCGCTTTCTTGCTTGTCACACAAGCTGTCTATCTCTCATTGAAGCCACCAGAGCTGACTTGGCATTCTGTGATCAGTGGCCTCACTAGATCGTGTCTCTGGGACATTTCCCTCCTCCTCTCCTTGCCATTGGTGACCCAGGCTCTGAGACTCTGGCCCAGTCACTCTGCAAGGCCACTTTGGAAAAGATGTCATCCATGAACTCTGCAGGAACCTCAGCATTCGCCAAAGCCCTGCATCATATCCGCATGAGGTGACAGGGTGAGGTATTCAATGTCCCATAGATGAGTGTTGTCTCTCAGTACCGCTTCTCGCTAGGCCGCCTGGGAGTCACTCAGCGTCACTTCCCGAGGCTCCTTACCTGTCTGTCATCTGTGTGAAACGGCAATTCTGTGACATGGTACAGGGATGAAGCTAAAATGCAGACCCAGGGCTGGCATACACCAGGTCTCATATGTCAACCTGAGTGGCCAGGTTCAGACAGTCTGACAGCAGGTTCCCTGGAGCCCTTCTTGCCCTTGGGACTCTGTGACATCCATCTTAGTAGCCTTCGGAGAAATGGCTTAACTGCAGCAAAACCCGCCTTTTGCAGCCAACATAAATGAGAAGCTCAGATGGCTGTTAAGGACACAGCCGGACAAAACTCGCCAGGTCCCTGTCACCAGCCATCTGGGTCTCTTCTCAGCAAACTGCTTTCTGCCTCCAAACATCACCAGTGACTCATGCATCTATTTTTGAATTTTCTGGAATGGATTTTAACTCAAACCAACTGACAACAGTCTCTGCTTGAGGGTCAGAATGACCAAGTCACATTATACAGCATGGCTGTCCTTTAGTTATGATGGAGAGTGTCTTTGACTGTTTGCCCACTAGAATGTGACCCCCTGGGCTGGAGTCTCCATCAGGCACTGGGAAGATGTCCCACATGGTATCATTGCTGCAGGCTGTCTCAGGGACCAACCTCCTCCTGTGTGGTGGAGGTTGGCTGGGCCATGTCCACTGTAGGGCAGCAGGAGGGGCAGGGAGGGAGCCAGGAGTGTGAAGGTGCCTGGGCTTACAGATGTGTGTGCTGGAGAGGCAAGTCCCCATTAGGAAATGGGAGTGTCACTCGGAGGGCTAGAGTCAATAGTGGAGGGAAAAGATGCTCCGTCTGCTCCCCAACTGTGACCCAGCTCTGATGGTTCAGTTTAAACTGGAAAAAAACAAAACTTGATTGTTTACTTCGGAACTTCTTAGGGACCCCATGGCCTGCCTGTCTAAGTTGCAATGTCCATCAAGGTGGAAGCCACAGCTGCTACCTCAGCCTCCTGCATCCAGGCCTCAGTAGGCCTTGAGCTGTCTTCCCCTGGGGGCTCAGGACACCAGTGCTGAGTGTGACCCTGAAGGGGGAGGGGCAGGCATGGCTGGGTTCTTGTGGGGGTGAAGCGAAGTGGGGAACAGTTCCTGCAGGGCAGAGTCACCAGGTCGCTAGACCCAGAAGGTTCTGGATGAGTCCGACAATTGAAGCAGCATGCTAAGAAGAGGAGGATCAGAACCGGGGACTGAGCACCGGTCCTGGCCTGCCCTGCAGTCCCTGCAGTTAAGGGATAGAGGCACAGTCACCTGCAGCCGCCAGAGGTGTCAGAGAAGCTGAGTTCTCTCACAGGCCTCTGAGTGCTATCCTGTTCCCAGAGGATGGAACTGGCTCTCAAAGGGTTTCTTTACTGGTGCCAGCAGGAACGCGCATGTTCCAGAGACACTTGTGCCCTCTTCTTGTTCACCAACTATTGAAATCATGGATGCTAAGAAACTGGAAATTCCCCCAAGAGTCTGATGCCCAGTGTAGGAGAAGGTTGAAGTCCGGTGCCAGTCAGAGGGGAAACTTTTCTCTTGACAGATTTCAGGTTTCACACAGTTCTGTCAGATTGTCAGACCACCTTGGAAGAGACTGGGGCTGAGACAGAGATGGATCAGTGATGACCTGGACCACACCTGGACTAGGACTGCCTAGTTCTTGCCCTCAGTATTTCAGAGATGGGCTTGGTCACTGGATCTCTTTATTTGTTCCTCTCTTAATGTGGCCACAGTGATTAAATCTCCTTTAGATGCATTTTTCTAGGACTTGCCTGTCATTGGCAGCTGAGGATGGTGGCTGAGCCTGTCTTTGGAGCCTGCTAAAGCTAGTAACAGACTTAAGTAGGGAGGGCCCAGAAGTACAAGGGCTCCGCCCTCAGAGGCAGATGTCAGCTTGCCCAGCATGGGAAGCTGAGTTTCCTGGCCTCAAACAGCCTGTTCGTGAATTCCTACCTTGCGCTGAAGGACAGGGAAGACACACTTTTGTAGAGAAAACTGACAAACCATTCCTGAGTGTCTAGGAGCCAGACGGTGTCACCAGGGCAAAAAAAACCAAAGCTATAAGTGGCCTTTTTCTCCCTCAGCAACAGGCCCTGGGGCTCTGGCAGCAGTCACCTCTTAGTGGTGCCAAAACTGGGCCAGATGCACCTAGAAACAGGTGGCTGTAGATGCCGCACCAGCTGGCTCTGCTCAGAGATGCCCGAAGCCAGCAGTGATTCTAATGGAATGTCTGGTCCCGTGACTCAGGGAGCACACAGCACTTTGCAGAAACACATGGGATACAGCTGGCCCTCCTCCCCGCTGAGCCTGATGCAGGGCAGGCAGGGTGGATACTGCTCTGTCCCTGACAACATCAGAGGCCCAGGTGGAAACAGGCAGGCCTATGACCTGAGAAGGCTTGTAACAGTCAGGCCCTGGTATCATCCACAGAGACGGAGTCAAAATGCTATGGGGGTTGTCGAGGTCAGTCTATGCGCTGGCAGCCCTAGTGAGCAAGGCTCAGTCACCTGTCCTTAATAGGCCAATTTAGCAGACAAGCAGTAATGAGATGTAGAGACGGGGAGCTGACTTAGTGAGTAAGAGCGCTTGCTTTGCAAGCCAGAGGACAGGAGTCTCAAGGCAATAATGTCACCTGCCTGGCAGAAAATATACCAGCTGGAGGTGGACTTGTCTCCCAGAAAGAGGTTTCACACAGTTCTAAAACTTATCAGGCCACTCGGCAGGACGAGACAGATATCTAGACAATGACGGGTCAATGGTGGGCAGGACCACATCTTGACAGGGGCTACTTAGACATGCATGTCCTTGGCCCTCTTTAAATTTTGATCTCGCTTCAAGACCACGAAGTTGGACTTGGGGGAGATGGGACTTGCTGGAGCTCTTTGTCCCTCTTCCCAGTATGGCCACATTCAATAAATCCCCTTTTCCTGCTTTCCACTTTAATGTGGCTCTTTTAACCGGCTTATTGAGGATGCATGGCCAGACCTGCCTTGAGGGTACAGGTTGTGACTCTCAAGTTAGATAACAATAAACACAGATACAGAGACAAGGTAATTGACACCCTGTTCCGACCTCCTCACATTCACACATAGACACACACAATCACACATGCCACATGCACACACATACAAACACACAGACACACACACACAAACACACATATACAGATACACACACAAATACAGAGATACATGCACACACAGACACACATACAAAGATACACATATACACAGACACACAAAGACAAGAGTTACATACAGACACATGCACACAGATATATACAGACATACAAACACACAGAGATACATGCACAGACACATACGGAAATACACATATACACAGAAACACACTCATACAGAGATATAAATATACAGACACACATAGACACACAAACAGAGATACATACAGATATACACTCAGACATACTCACAGACAGACACACACAACACATCAAAATACACGCATATGCAGACACTCACATACAGAGATATACACAGATACACATACAGGTAGACATACACACACACACACACACACGTTAAAAGCAGGAAGGGGGCATGCTGGCTAACGCAAGTCAGCAGACTAGAGTGGACAGACATCCCCTGGTGGGGGGGGCAGTAGAGGAGGAACTTGATCTGGTGTAGGGACGGTCAATATGTCGGTGGGAGGGCTCTTGTTGGACTGATGGAGCAGCATGGAGACCCAACATTAGAGGCATCACTTTGAAGAGGATTCTGAAGAACCGGTTCTCAGCCTTCTTCCCTGAGCTCTGCACCCTCCTGTTCCCACGGAGAATGTTCTCTACAAAACCCGTTCTTGCTTTGCCAGCTGCCCTTCTGCGGCTCTGCATCAAGTTGCCGGAGAGAAAGGAGGTCCAGAGACCCATGGAGGGTACTCATTTCTTCCCATGAACCTTCTGTTCATGTGCTCATCTTGAGAACACGGCCTGAATTCTCCTTCACATTGCAAAGGCTAGCATGTAGCTTTCTTAGCCCTCAAACCAAAGCCCTAAAGGCTTCCCCTTTAGAGATGCTGCATTATCGATGCCTCCTTAAGTTCCTGAGAGAGCAGAAGAGGCCAGCACAACCAGACTCACCTTCCCTACTCCGCATGACCAAGTGAGGGATCTATACACTACAGGCGCCTTGGCAGCCCGCTCCCTGTGGGGGCATCTCAATCAGAGAGACGCCCAGGGAGAAATTGAGAAAGCAGAGACCTGACGATGGGGCCTTTGACAGTTGGTGAGGCAGCACAGCATTTGAGCAGAGACAGGACTGGTCTGGACTCTAGGAACCCGGCAAAGGCAGTGTGTTTGATGGTTCCAGTCCTCCTGATGAAGCAGGAAGTGTGGGCTAGTGAGCACCAATGTTTCTCATGTAGGGGACAGAAATAAATTTGGTGGGGGTTGGGGGGAGAGCCAGAAAATGTGGTAGACTTAATAATAGCCTCCCTCAGCCGGGCGGTGGTGGCGCACGCCTTTAATCCCAGCACTCGGGAGGCAGAGGCAGGCGGATCTCTGTGAGTTCGAGACCAGCCTGGTCTACAAGAGCTAGTTCCAGGACAGGCTCCAAAACCACAGAGAAACCTTGTCTCGAAAAACCAAAAAAAAAAAAAAAAAAAATAGCCTCCCTCTAAAGGCTTCCTAATCCCGGAACAGTGAAAATGTTGTATTACCTGAAAAAAGAGATTTAAAATTACAGACCTCTGGGGAAAGAGATGTAGCTCAGTTGGTAGAGAGAGATCGACTTGAGGCCCTGGGCTCGAGCCCCACACCACAGAACCCAAGTTTGGTCATGCATGTCTGTGATCCTAGCATTTGAAACAGAGAATCAGAGTTTCAAGGTCACTATGAGCTACATAGCATGTTCCAGATTGGTTACATAAGACTGGGTCAAAAAAGAGAGAAGGATGCTGGAGAAGACCCAAATTCTGTTCCCAACACCCACATGGTGGCTCACAAAGACCCGTAACTCCACTTCTAGGGGTTGTGACACCCTCTCCTGGCCTCCAAGGCTTCCTGCATGCACATGGTGCACACACTCAGGAGCACACCCATACACATACAACTTAAAATTAAATAATTTTTAAAAAGATGAAAGACCTTTAAACTAACTGGTTATACTGGATTTTTATCTGTGAGTTCAGCAGAGGGGAAAGTGGACCCTAAACTAGATGCTGCTGTGGTCCCAGGTGGCAAAACTTAAAATCAAGACACAGAATGATCCCACTGATTTCCAATAACCTGTGTCTTTGCAGAAGTGAATAACATTTATGGGGATGTGAAAATATCCAGCAACCAAGCTAAAATTCACAATCTATTTAAAGTGCTCAGTCATGCAGACAAAGCAGGAAGACACAGCCCATAATGCAGGGAAAATCAATCATTTAAACTGACCCAGAATTGACCCAGAGCATGGACTGAGAGACAAGGGCATAGATAGGGCTCTATAGTGCTCTATGTGTGCACAAAGCCAGGGGGAAGATGGAACAGAGACAGGGAAAGGATAGAAAACCTAAGCCAACCCAAGGAGATGGAAACCACACAGGCTTAAGTGAGAAAATGCATCCGACAGAATGAGAAGCAGACAGAGAAAATGAAAAACAGAAGAAGCCATAGAATGGAACACTGGGAAAAACAAGTGAGGGCTGTAGTGTTGGCCCAGCAGTTAACAGGACTTGTTGCTCTTACCAAGAACTGAAGTTCAATTTCCAGCACCCACATGGGAGCTCACAGCCAGCTGTGACTCCAGTCCCAGGGGGCTCGAAACCCTCTTCTGACCTTCAAGTACACCAGGCACACAAATGGTGCACGTCCACGCGTGTAGGCAAAACACTTGTAGACATAAAAGAAATCTTATAAAAGAAAGAACAACAGGAAACAAGAAAGGAAAGGAGGGAGGGGGGAGGGAGGGAGGGAGGGAGGGAGGGAGGGAGGGAGGGAGGAAGGAAGGAAGGAAGGAAGGAAGGAAGGAAGGAAGGAAGGAAGGAAGGAAGGAAGGAAGGAAGGAAGAGCAAAAAAGCAAGAGGACCCAGGTTCAGTTCCCAGCACCCTCATGGTTACTGACACCCACCTGTCACTTCAGTTCTAGGGGGAACTGACACCCTTTTCTGAGCTCTGCAGACATTCTTCACATGAACACAAGTGTAAATACAGGCCAAACAATAAAATAAAATAAATGAATAAGAGACCATACAAGCTGTCAGAAAAGTTCAAGTGCCTTCATGTATCTCTACACCCAGACTTGCCCAAAACAGAAGTGGGGTAATAAAAAAAATGTTTGAAAGAAGTAACCCATTTCAAACTTTAATAAAAGCCATAAACTTATAAACAAACAGAAATCCAGGAACTTCAGTGAACAGCAAGTACAGAGAACACAGGAGCTCATCTCGCTACTGCCATAGGGTGGAGATGTTCAAGGAAGCCCGACCACAAGAACAAAGTGCACACAAAGGGACAAAAGTCAGGATGATAACAGATTTCTCATCAGAAATATTATGAGCTGTGAGAAACTGGAGCAACGTCTTTAATATATTGAAAGGAGGAAGAGCCATCTAGAAGTTATACCTTGTATTGAATCTGTGGTTTCAACGTGTGCCCCAAGATTTCTGGTGTTGAAATTTAATCCTTACTCTAAAGTATTAAGAAGGAAGAAACGAAGGGTCTCAGTGGTAAAGGACTTGCCGTGCAAACCCTGAGGACCTAAGCTATCTAATCCCAGCTCTTGGGGGCAGAGCCAGGTGGATTTGGGAGCTCATTGGCCAGTAGTCTAGCTCAAATGAAAAGTTCCAAATTTAGAGAGAGACTCTGTCTCAAAAACTAAGGTGGAGAGGGGCTGAGGCAGAGGTGTCCAGTATGACTCCACAGGGTGAGGGATGGAAATGCAGACACAGCTCTTCTCCTGTGGTGTACAGACAAGGAATACAGAAGCTCACACACCAGAGAACAGCAGAATGGTGACTTGAGCTACAGGACATTTAACCAGAAATGCAGAGGGGCTGAGAGGAACCCCCAGGAAACCTGGGCAGAGGCAGGTGAATGCGCCAAGGGGACCAGAGAGAGGGGCTGGAGGCAGGCGACAGCCAGGGCGTGAAAAGAATCAGTGTCACAGAGGGGACTTGACTGGGGGCCGTGACTGTAGATCTCACATGGATCTTACTGACGATCCTGTTTCAAGAGGCTGGCCCTGCCCTGATGAAGAGTGGCGTGGCCTAGGTCTCAGAGAGCACAGGAGCACTGAATTCAAAGCTGCTTCTGTTATGCTATCTTGTATTTGCTCCCAGAGGCTCCAGGGCCTGTCTGGATGTTCCCTCTCATTGGAAGGAACAAAGCTTCCCCTGCAGACAATGAACCTGGTTTTGTCCCCAGGAGTGTTCCAATGCACTTCAGGTGCCTTGAAAGTCTTTTGAGCTCTCTCCTCTCCTACTCTTTCTCCCTTCTGAAAAGCTCAAGGGCTGGGAACATGCCCACATCACACTGGTAGCCAGCACAGCCTACTACCGATTCACAGCTGTGGTGGTGGGTAGCCTTCACCCTGGCAGTTGGCAGGCATTCTTGGCTCTCGATAGAATGGCGCCTTGTTCTCACCAAAGATCCAAGGCCCAGAATTGGGCTGGCACCAGTGGACTTGGTACTATTGCCCAAGTCACATGCCCTGTTTTTCTCAAGCCCTGGCCTCTCAGTGGACCACAAGGCTCTAAGGGGATAGGATTTGGGGGAGTTTAGAGCCAACTTCAAATTTCAAATACCAAGGGTTGGTTCTATATATTGCGCCAGGCAGAGGCCAGAGGAAAAAAGTCTAAGGACCTTTAGAGACAGTTTCTATGCCTCGTGTTTTTTGGTCTGACGACAGGGCTGTGATGGGGTCAAGCCTAGAGACCACTCTGAGGAGCGGACATTGATGGCGGGTGACTGTGAAGCCCCCTTGTGAGCATGGAGACTTCGACTTCAGTCTTTGACATGAGCAGTTCTTGCTCTTAATCACCAAGTCATTTCTCCAAATGGAGAGAAAAAAATGTTTAGGTAGTGATGGCTGGAAAGATGGCTCATGGGTTAAGAACAATTAAAAGGGCTGGCCAGGTCTGGGGGCACACCTTTAATTCCAGCACTGCAGAGGCAGAGGCAGTAGTTGGATCTCTGAGTTTGAGATCAGCCAGAGCTGCATAGGTGAGACTTTGTCTTTAAAAGAGAGCAGTTCCCAGCATGCACCTCAGGCAGTTCCCAGATGCCTGTAATCCATTCCAGCTGCAGGGAATCCAGCGCCCTCTTCTGGACTGTTCAGGCACCTGCACTCACCTGCACATTGTTACAAATATACATCTCATTTAATAAGTAAATAACAAATGCTCTTAAAAGTTAGAATGAAAAGGCCGGGAGACGGCTTATCGGGTAAAGTGCTTGCCTCTCAAGCCAGAGCATCTACCTTTAATCCGCAGAAGCCTCCTTTTAAAAAGGCAAAGTTGGTGGTGTGAGACAGAGAGGTCCCTAGGACTCGCTGGCCAGCCAGCTTAGCCCATCTGGTGGGTTTCAGATGAAAGACCCTGCCTCACAAACAAAAACCAAACACAACCGGAAACAAGCCAAAACCCAGGGTGGGATGGCTGAAGAGAGGGCTTGGCAGGCAAGAGCCCCTGCTGCTCTTGCGGGGGACCCAGGTGGCTAGCACCCCTGCCGCCTGCGACTTCAGCTTGAGAGGATCTGGCACCCTCTTCTGGCTCCTGAGGGCAGCTGCATGCATGCGCACCTACACATAGATATACGTGTGTGCATGGAATTTAAAATAAAATAAGTAAAATTATTTAAAAAGCAAGGCAAATAGTGCTTGAGGAATGGACACCTGAGGTTGTCCTCCAATCTCTGTGCATGAGCAACGCACACACAGGCACACACATACACACACACAAACATACAACACACATGCACAACACAGTAGTGCCAATAGTCACCTATAGTACTATCAGAATAATTTCCAGTTTGCTCCATAATATTTCAGATTCTCAGCATCAGCAGGCTCCATTTCTTCCACCTGAGATAAACATCTTCACTAATCTCTCACTTAATGAAAAAAAAGGAAAACGTGTGTGTGTGTGTGTGTGTGTGTGTGTCTTAGTAGCATGGCTGGAGCATGCTGAAGCCAGGACTCAGGCACTGGAACATTGAATGACCAGTCAGTGGGGGGGGCAGGGAAGAAGGAGAACCTAACAGGCACAGTGGCACCATTGGTTCTTGTGAAGAAATGATTTTACAGAAAATATCAGAATCAGAAAACACAGCCAATTCCTTTAGATTCTTCTAGATCACCGTGGAGAGGGGAGGGGGTGGTGTGAGGCAGGGAGAGAGCAGTGGGGAGGATGGCCTTCCAATAAACATCCTGACTCTCACAGTCTAGAAGCTGAGTATCGGAGGGGCAGACGGCGTCCCGGTGCAAACTCAGATGTTCATGGTCAAGGCGATGAACTGGAAAGAGAGAGAGACGAGGGCTTACCCTCAGGAGTGGCCTCAGTTTATGTCACATGTCCTCTGCTGATCATTTTCCCTACAAATCTGGACTTCTGACTCAACATGAAACCATTTTTTAGATATTTAAATTAAAACAAATTTGGCAGGTGTGCTCTGATTTACATAAATTAAAATATATAATTATTTTATGTATGTAGGCATGCCTACAGACCAGAAGCTGATATAGGGCATTCTTCCTACCTTCTATTTTGAGACAGGGTCTCTCATTGAACTTGGAGCTCACTATGGACCAATGAGCTCCAGAGATCCACCTGCCTCAGACCCCAGTGCTTGGATTACAGACCGTGCCACCAAAGGCGACTTTTTACATGATTATGGGGGTGCGGGAGGGGGCGCTCCAACTCAGGGCCTCATGTTTGTACAGCAGGCACTTCGCACACAGAGTTATCTCCCCAGCCAGGTGAATCTTTTTTTTTTTTTTTTTTTTTAGGTGAATCTTTTTTTTAAAGGCTAAATGAACTTTCAGGACAGAGAGATGACAATATTTTCTCCCTGTTGAAGGGGGCAGCCTCACAGAGACATCTTGGGCAGGGCAGCTTGCTTTTTGGGGATCCTCTACCACAGTGGAGCTGAGGGAAAGAGAAGCAGGCAGATGGCGCAGGCTCTTTGTGAGAAAGTGCACCGCTACGGAAGCAGCCGGAAGCGTTTCCCTTCTTCCTACCAGGCTTGCTCACGTTTGCATGGAATGTTCTGTTTCCTCCACGCGTGCTTCCCTGGGCAAAGCGCGAGCAAGCAGACACGAGTGCAACAAAGACACCCGCAGCTCAAAGGATTGCAGCACGGATCCTACCGACTGCCAAGCGAACGGGAACGCCAGCCTCTACGCTGTGTAATTGCCCACTGTGAGTGCTAGCCCTGCCGGAGGGTTCAGGCAAGGATTACAGAGTGTTCCTACTCTGCCAGGCCCTGGCTGGGGTCCGCTTAGCCATACCTCGTTTATGTTGAGATGGATGATGTCTTTGTTCTTTATCCTGAGAGCCTGGAACACCCCTGGTGGAAGGGAGGGAGTGTCACATTGGATGAAGACAAGACCCTGGGCAGGTTTAAGGGTTCCTGGACTGCTGGAAAGTCTGTGGGTAGCTGCGCCCTCTAATGGAGATCAAATTCCCGGCTTGGCAAGGTGGAGACCATCCAAGGGGCTTCAACAGGCTTCAAGTCCTGGTCCAAGAGACCTGAGAAATGACTGTCTTCTCTGGGAACCAGGCTCCCATTCCAGAAGAGATACAGCCAAACCTTGATTAACAAGGAGGAGGAGGGCTGTCCCAGAGCAGCAAGGAGAGAAGGGAGACTCCACAGATGCAGTATGGACCTGTTTGATGCCGAGTCTACCAAGCAATGGTGATGTTCTGTCACTACCCTGGGCATTTCACTATGGACTGGGCAACCCATAGTGGTGAAGATTAGCTAAGAATTTTTCTAGGGGTGTAAAATGCGTGGTGATTATAAGGCCACAAAGATTGGCTTTATGTTTGTCTGCAGCAGAAGGGACAGAAGATAACTGAACTGCCCTGGACACACTGGCCACTCTCCAGGGCTATTTGTAGGGGGAGAGTATGACAATGAACCACCTCTTTAGAGTACATATACACAGGCCTTCCCACTTTCTGGCATAGTAGACCCTGCTTAAAATGATTGAATCTGTGTCTAGGCTTTCAGAGGGACAGCAGCAGGTGAGGGGCAACGTTCTATGAGGAGACTCGATCTGAAATGGGGCCTTTCCTCAGTAAGTGGCATGAGACCTGCCCGCTCACAGCCCTCTGCAACCTGTAGGTGTGTGACAAATGGCAGCCACAGGACGTCTGCAGCCACTCATATTCCATCTCTCGGCTGAGGACAGGGCACAGTCATCTTCACAGACCCACGGTGCCCTCTGTGTCCTGGGTCTACCATGTTTTCCCCGGGTTCTTTTTTATATACTCATAGATGAAGGCTGGAGACCCGGTTCTTTCTTATATACCCATAGATGGGGGCTGGAGACCCGGAGCTGGCACTCCATGCCCCCAGGGGTCCAAGGACACTCTCAGCTCTCCTGTCCACTTTTGGCTCCCTCGCACATTCATGGTTCCCCTGCACACTCACTATTCCCCTGCACAGACATGGTCCCCTGTACACTCACTACTCCCCTGCACAAACATGGTCCCCTGCACACTCATAGTTCCCCTGCACACTCACTACTCCCCTGCACACTCATGGTTCCCCTGCACACTCACTACTCCCCCACATACTCATGGCTCCTCTGCACACTCACTATTCCCCTGCACACTCACTACTCCCCTGCACACTAACTACCCACACTCACGGCTTGCGTTCTCCAGCCGCACCAGGCAGTTGAGGTAGCCATCAAAGTCCAGCTGGAGGCTCTCGTCTGTGTACCTGAGGATGACCAGCTGCAGGAGATGGCCGCTCAGCTGAAAGCCTGCAGAGGGACAGGAGACCCAGGACCTGTGATGACCGAGTCCCATAGTGAACCCACAGCTTTGGGGTCTCCAGAGTCACAGAAGTGAGTTAGTTATTCAGCCTACATAGCCTGTGTGTATGTGTTCATGTGGATGTTCATGTGTGAGAGTACGGGCGGAACCCGGGCCTTGTGTAGTGTGGTTAGTACCTTGATGGCTGAGCCATCTCCCCAGTCCACTGGTATTCTCAAGACCCTTAAGATCCAGGGTGTTGTAGCTATCTCCTGAGGGGGATCCTGAGGGGGATCCAGGGTGTTGTAGTTATCTCCTGAGGGGGATGCCACCCTCAAGGAGGGGTGCTGTGTAGGGACTCACTCCTCACATCATACTAGAGAGAGGTGCCATGCACACTGGAGGCCAGCGCGGCCCTGGAGATGCCCTGGCGACCACAGGACATGGCTCCTCTTCTCTGGCCTTCGTTTTTCTCATTCATCAGAGATTCTGGATGAGGTGGAATTCCATCTGGGTCTGACTTCATTGCTCTGCTTCTTAACGCATGTTTTCGGGAGTGGAATTCATTCCCCGCTGTGACTCCGGGTGTGTGCCTGTCCGCATGTGCACAGGAGCATTTGGAAGCCCACGGGGGTCTTCTTGCTTATGCTCCCCCTTCCACCAGAGGTGGAGGCTGGTCGGGCTCAGAGCATGGTCTCTGCGGCACACACAGTCCCGTCATTCCTAAACCCTGGCATCTGTATCCATAGGCACAGAGGAGCAGGATAAGCCGCTCTCCCCCATATCAACTTAGGATGACAAAGACCTGGTGAAATCCCGTAGTTCCCTGCTCAGTCTGTTCTGCTCAGGAAATGGGGTCGCACTCTCGTTTATGACACAGTCTGTTCTTCACAGAGGACCCGAGGGGTCACACTGTGCTGCCGCTGTAAATGCCTGTTTAGCGCACGGCAAGGCTGGCCAATCACAGACAGCCCTGATCTTTTGTTGTTGATTCTTTTCCCCACGTTTTCTCCCCTCCCCCTTTCCTCGTTGCCCCTCCCCTGTTCCACCCAGCCCCCTTTCTCATTCCTGTCACGTGTCCAATTGACTGCCCCATCCACCCTCTCTCAGGTTCTTTCTCCACTTAAAACAACAGGTGAAAAATCAGCTAGAACACACCCCTGACTCGGTTTCTTTACCTGCAGCTTTCAGCGCGGTCCGCAGCTCATAGGAAGACATGGTGCCAGACTTGTCCACATCGAACTGGAGAAACAGGTTCTGGGCCAGGGAGTGGAGCATTGAGAAGTCAGAGTCCAGTGACCAGTGACAGCTGGTAGCAGCCCCGGAATAACAGCTGCCTTCTAGGCAAGGTTGGACCAGGACCTTCCCCCTCCTCCCTCCCTCCCTTTCTTCCTTTCTTCCTTCCGTCCTTCCTCCCTTCCTCTCTCTTTCATTTTCTTTCCTTTTTTTCTCTTTTTCTTTGACAGAGTCTCATCTAGCCCAGGCTAGACTCCAAATCTCTATGTAGCAGACGATGAACTTAAACTTCTGATCTTTGTGTCTCTGCTGCCTAAGTGCTGGGATTATAGATGTGCAGCAACATGCCCAGTTTCTTGCTGTAGATCACACCCAGGGTTTCATGCATGTCAAGCAAACACATTATCAGTTTAGCAGACCCCCCAGCCCGTGGACCCCTTTTTACTTTTCTTTTCTGTCTTTCCTCCTCCTTTTTGTTATCGTTATTTTTAGTTACTTATTTTTTGGAGACAGGGTTTCTTTGAGTAGCCCTGACTGTCCCGGAACTTATTTTGTAGACCAGGCTGGCCTCAAACTCGGAGAGATCTGCCCAACCTCTGCCTCCTGAGTGCTGGGATTAAAGGTGTGTGTCACCCTTGCCCAGCCGGGCCCTCTTGTCTTCAGTGAAGGTCTCACAGGGCAGGTTCTACTCCCAGCCTCCTTTCCTTTCATGCAGAAGCACCATGGCACCTCTGCCAACATCAGGACGCACTGCGGCTCCTTGACCCCCCTCCCAACACTGCTTAACCTGTAGCCTAGGCCTTTGCCCCACTCTGCTGGGGGTTTGGACCAGATCACATACCATCCAGTGCTTCAGCTTGTCCCAGAACACCCGGAACTCTTCAAACTCCAGCTTCCCATTGCCACTGGTCTGGCCATGTGGGCTAAGGGTCCTTCAACTTAGGATCCTCGTGGTAGCCTGGCTCTGGGCTCACAGGAGGAGGCCAGGGTTGTGTGGTAACAGAGTTGGGGCTCTAGGGGAGGGACCTTAGTGATGGAAACAGGCAGCTCTGAAGAGAGGGAATGGCAGATAAGATGGGGGGTCACCTGAATATTTATAATACAGGAAAGCAGGCCCATTATCCCCTTGGGGGAGACCTCAGATCCCCTCAAAAACCCTCTTCCCACTGTGTGGTTCTGACCCTTTTAATTTTTACCCAACCCTAGTTAGGTTGGGAAAGTCCTCTATTTCTAGAGCTGCGGTGCCTGCCCCAGGACAGTGAGCACCTAGGACACCCCTGCTCAGGGGGACCCCGGGACAGTGAGCACCTAGGACACCCCTGCTCAGGGGGACCCCGGGACAGTGAGCACCTAGGACACCCCTGCTCAGGGGTATCTGTCCATGGAAAGGATACGTCCATCAGAGAGATGATGTTTCTGCAGGACAGCAGGCTCAGCTTCTTGAACTTGAGGGCTGTTTCTGCAATCACAGGGGAAGCTGTGCCATCAATGACCCTGACAAGGCAAATTTATCCCCTATTCTTCTGAGAGTCCATGGTGTATTTAGATCAGGCTCTCTGGGACCATCCTGTGGACACCGTCTGAGGATGCTGAGAGCAGGGACTGGACTTCTGGAAGAAAGGCTGACAATCTGTGCGGAAAGCCTTAGAGATGGGACTGCTCTCACGCATATACTTTAGCACAAGGGATCCTAAGATTTGTATCATCTGCCTGTTTATTAAAGATGTGCTTCCTTAGCCGGGCGGTGGTGGCGCACGCCTTTAATCCCAGCACTCAGGAGGCAGAGGCAGGCAGATCTCTGTGAGTTTGAGGCCAGCCTGGTCTACAAGAGCTAGTTCCAGGACAGGAACCAAAAGCTACGGAGAAACCCTGTCTCGAAAATTCAAAAAAAAAAAAAAAAAAAAAAAAAAAGATGTGCTTCCTTTTAATTTGTGTGTATGTGGGTTTGTCTGTGCATGTGTATGCACCAGTGCCTGTGGAGGCCAGAAGAGGGCATGAGGTGCCTCGGAGTCGAATTACAGGAGATTATGAGCAGCCTAACTCTAGTGCTGGAAACCCAGCTCTGGTTCTCTGCAAGGGCAGCTCCTAACCACTGGGCCATCCCTCTAGCCCAATCAGCATCCTGTCTATAACTGCAAAGGGTATTTAGAAATTTTAGAAATGGCTAGCGAGGAACAGTAACGTGAGTTAACGGCAAGCACACAGTAGCCCGCTGTTCCCCAAGTGCTCTTTAATGGCCAGCTCACACACGTTCAAAGGGCAGGATTTAAAATAGCAGAGGAGCTGAATGCAGTGGTGTATGCCTATAATCCCCACACTAGGGAGGCAGAGGCAGGGGGAATCACAGCAAGTTCCAGGTCAGTCACGGCCCAAGAGAGATCTGGTTTTAAACAAAAAACAATCAAATAAACAAAAAATAAACCCCCAAAAGTGCTGAAGAAATTTGATATTGATACACAGCTGGTAGAGGTAGTTGGGTGTACAATATGTCTTTAATCCCAGCATTCAAGATCCTGGACTGGAGGAATGCAAATTTGAGGCCAGTCTAGGCATTTAGCCAGACCCTGTCTCAAAAAATAAAAACAAGGAAAAAAATTAAAAAAATAAAATAAAATAAAAACAAGGGCTAGGGAGAGGGTTCAGGCAGTGGAGTTATTGCCTTATAAGCACGAAGATCTAAGTTCAATTCTCCAGAACCCACACAAAAACAAAAAAATCAGAAGCACTGGCATGAATCTGTAATCCCAGCACTGGGAAGGTGGCATCCTAGGGGTTCCCTGGCTGGCCAGACTAGTTTACTTGGTGAGTCCCAGGTCAATGACAGACTGTGTCCAAACAAACAAAGACAGGAAGAGCCATATCTGAGGGTGCTCTCTGGCTCTACATGCAGGTGCACACCTGTCCATGTGAACACACCACACACATACATACACAGACACACAGACACATACACACACACGCATCAGTATTCCACGTGTAAGAATCCAGTAACAACCACAAATTGCATGATTCTTTTGTATGTAATGCCCAGAATGTCAGGTCTAAGACAGAAGGTAGCTGAGAGTTTGCCAGAGCTATGGGAGGACAGAATAGGGAGTGACTGCTGTGGCAAAAATGTCCCGGAATGGACTTTGCTAACACACATATACAAACATAGACACATATACACATGTACACACGTACATGTACACACAAGTGGACATACAACACAGATAACACACATGCACATATGCCCAGCACAGACAAGGCACACAGACACAAATGCACACACATTCACAGAGCACACACAGAGTGACAGTGGTTACTTGGGGTCAAGATATGAGATGGATTTTATCTTTGCCATTAACTTTTCTGTAGAAAAGTCTACAGAACACTCTATCAAGCCTGCATCACTTCTGCAGTTGGGAAACCAGCAATGAGAACAGTTTCTACAGCCTGCATACAGGTCAGCCATGGCGAGCAGGTCCGAGGCTCTAAGGAGCAGGGCCTGAGTGAGCCCTGCTAGTGAGGCCATTCTTCCTCTCCAGTCCCTGTCCCCTGTGGGAATAACACTTACTCTTTTGCAGAACAGCATTTAAAACATACTCAAGCTCCTCAGCAGACACTTCCATGTCCTGTGGAGTAGAGACAATTGTTCTTCATGATTCTTATCAATCCTAAATTGGACCTGGCTCCTTGGAGAGAAAGGCACCGAGGACACTGTGCTGGGAGCTGAGTTCACCTCCATGGTAGCTGCAGCCCAGTGCTTTCTCGGGTGGGGGGGGGGAGACAGCAGCCTGGAGAAACTCAGGGAAGGGAAAGGCGTGCTGCTCATTCCCCAGAGGATGCAAGATTCCCCGAGAAGGCTTCAAAAAGCCTCCAGATACTTTAAAGGGTCAGAAGGCATTCGGAGAGCCAGCAGGTCCTGGTACCTCCTCACAGGAGTAGGCAGAGAACTGGAAACACTTCATGTATGGGCGTGTCACCTGCTAGTCAAGACCTAGGGCACAGTTCATTGGTTAATATAAAACCTCTAGGGGTCAATTTTGGAATTGTCATTAAAGAGAGCAGCTAGCTCCACCATCTACAAAGCAGAAGCTGGTGTTACCGGAGCCACAGAAGGAAGCCTGCAGTTCTAGGAGGTCCAGGCACTTCAAAGTAGATTGTGGTGTGTGTGTGCGTGCACGCACGCATGAGAAAAAGAGAGAGAGAGAGGTATAGCTACACATGTATGGAGGTCAGAGAACAACTTTCTGGGGCTGACCCCCTTCTGTCACCTTTACCTGGGTCCTAGGGATCCAATGCTGATCAATAGGCTTTCATGGCAAGTGCTTATACTTGCTAAACTATCTTACCAGATGCTGTTTAGTTTTTTTGAGACAAGGTAGCCCGTCTAGTCTGGAAATCTTCCTACTCAGCTTTTCTTGTGCTTACATGACAGGCACGAGTCACCACATCCAGCTACCTATGTGGTTTTTATGCCCTTGGAGGTCTGGTAGCTCCTCAAGACACCCAGGTGCTGAACTAACCCCGTGTGTGTAGATAGTCACTGTTGACCTCATTTATACATATGCCAGTCGGCTCTGCCACTGAAGCTTCCTGGCCCGGGGAGTGGGTCTTTGGGATGTTCAGCGCTGGTAAGAAAGTATATTGCAGAACACGGCTCCTCCGACCAGGGGAAACAGGCATGGGGCCACACACCCAGCCCCCCAGTTGGATGTGGAGCAGGACAGAAGCTGAGCAGGTAGAACTTCACTCTCGAGGGGCTCTTATTGGTTGTTGCGAATTAAGGCTGAGTGAATGTTCCTGCACGGTTCCCCACTTCCTTTCAAATGCTGCATGCACTGCTCCCTCAGGGACTTCTGTCCCTGCCTCATGCACCTGCTCAAGGACTCACGGCTATGGTGATGTGGGTGGGACCAGCCCATCACCTCTAAAATCCTAGGGAGATCATTTGCCCCTCTCACCCCTATCGTCCTCTGCCTGGATCTGGAGATGGGTGGCTGCATATGGCCCCGTTTCTCCACCCGAGTCCCCTGCCCCACTTTCTAAGTATCTGAGAAGCAACCAGCTGATATGGTCCTCTGAGCATGAGATCATGCCCCCAGGCTGGCCCTTTCAATCCAGGAGCCCCAGGCAGGAGAAAGGAGCAAGGTAATACAGTCACTAGTGTCTGACGAGCTAATCCGTCATCCATCAGGCTCTTCCTATTATGGTCTCTAAGGAGGCCCAAAGCTAGGTGAGCTTTTATCTCATTCCTAAGAACTGCTAGGGCTCCCCAAAAGGAAGCTGAGCAGAGATGAGAACGAGACAGAAGACCAAGGACAAGCAATGGGCCCTAGCCCTAACCCTAACCTTCTTCCTACTCCTAACCTATCGCTGGGCAACAGAGGTGCATTGATTGACACTGTCAGCAACCCCAGGGACTGAGCTGGCTTTATTTTGTAACAAGCCCAGAAGGGCTTGGGGAAATGCTGTTGACAAGCTCATGAGCACAGTCCCCTGCTGGGAACCCAGAGCAGGCCCTTAGCCAGGGTCAGAGTGTAGAGGGGACCAAGACAGTTGTATCCTACCTCACCAGCAATTCGCTGGAACAGGGCCTGGAACTGCTGCTCCTCCTCTGTTTCCTCCTCCTGTAGAGTTGGCTTTGGGGGCTGAAAGAACCAAATGAGGTTGTGTAAAGGTCAGAGAGAAACTCACAGAAGAGAAGCCAGACACGTGCTTTCCCGCATTAACAGCAGAAAAGAGGAGCCCACACTGAACACTATAGGCTGTCCCTGAAGGAAAAGCCAGCAGAGCTCTCCCTAGCATGTGGGAGGTCCTTAGTTCAATCCCCACACAACAAAAGGAAGGAACGGGAAGTGCCCAGCACAGAACACGCTGGCCAGCATCAAGCTGCTCCAGAGAGTTTCACATGGGGCTAGAGAAGAGGGCCTTTTCAGTCACGTGGCCAGAGCTGTCCTGCGGGTTCATCCGGCATCTCCTGATCTCTCAAAGCTAGATGAACAACTTGGTTTCATCAGGAACATGAAGCTTAGCTTGAGAGAACTCATTGCAGTTGTCCAGAGTGGGAAATCTGTACTCCCTAAGTCTCCCTTAACATGAATAAGAAGGCTAAGGATGTCTGGGCCTGCCTGGCAGCTTGGCACAGGGCTGCCAGGCTTCAGCCTCATCTCCTGATCGAATATCTCTCTTGATAGTCACCTTCCAAATCTGTCACCAGCACCCAGAGCAGGCAGATGGCTCAGTAAACTTTAGGTGTTTTGCTCTGCTGTAGATTTTGGCCCAAAGGTCCTGAGTTCAAGTCCCAGCAACCACATGATGGCTCACAACCATCTGTAATGAGTTCTGGTGCCCTCTTGAGGAAGAGACCTGGTCAGTTGTCCTCATCAACTTAGATCATGAAACCCATACAGACAATTTCAACAGAACCGCCATATACCGGCTGCCCATGTATATTTAAAAAATAATAAATAAACTGCAGTCCTAGGGGACAGCAGAGAGCAGCAGGCTTTCCCCGAAGCGGGTTCTGCTGTCTGTGGACATGCGGACCTTTTCAGAACATTTTGGAGTCTTCCCTCACCCCTCACATAGCCAACATTTATTATGCAGCTTTGGATTTCACAATGACATGTTGATTCAAGCATATTATGTACTTTGACCTTATTAATTCCTCCATTAGCCTCTGCTGCTCTCCCTGCAAGATCCCTTCCTCTTTTTGGTTAGCCCCCTTCTACTTTTATGACACATATATGACACAGACATGTGCACATGGATAGATAGGTCGTAAGCATAGCTCAGAGCTCTCACAGCCCCCACAGTGAGTCCTGTGTTCTCCAACTCAACCGGCCTCATTTTTATTTTCTTTTCTTTTTTCTTTTCTTTTCTTCTCTTCTTCCCCTCTCCTTCTCTCCCTCCCTTCTTTCTTCTTTCCTTCCTTCTTCTTGTTCTCTTCCCTTCCTCCCTCTGATCTTCCTTCTTTCTATCCTCCCTCCCTACTTCTTCTATTCTTCCCTCCCCCTCCTTCTTTTCCTTCCTCCCCTTCCTTCCTTCTTTATCTTTCTGTGTGTGTGTGTGTGTGTGTGTGTGTGTGTGTGTGTGTGTATGTTTTGAGATGGAGCCTTATATATCCCAAGCAGGTCTTTACCCAGTAGCCAAGACTGGTCTTGAATTCCTGAGCCTCTTGTTTCCACCTCATAAGTGCTGGAATCACAAGTGTGCCCCATCTCAGCTATCTTCTTAAATGAGTAAATCTGAAGTCATTTCACTTCTTTAACAATTAGCAGAGGCCTCTCAGGAGAAGGGGAAGCCCAAAGAAAGCTGGTACCCGAGAGGACTTTACCCCAAGCACCTTCCTGGCCCCTGCCTGGCCCCTGCCTGGCCCCTGCCTGGCCCCTGCCTGGCCCCTGCCTGGCCCCTGCCTGGCCCCTGCCTGGCCCCTGCCTGGCCCTACAGGTGTCACAAAAGCCCTGACCTCTGGGTTAGAACCAGTCAGGGCGCTTACATCTCTTACCTCGCTGCAAGCAGCCAGCTACTGTGGTTTTAAAGAAGAGTTCTAGAACCTTCAGCTGAACCCCTCCCTCCCCAGCCACACCAGAGGACTCACCTCAGGAAGATCAATGTCTACATTCTCATCCAGGTCCCTGCCGTGGTAGAAAGCACAGAATTTTAGTTGCGGGCATGCATCTCATGGGACCAGAGCTATGGAAGGGTTCTGGCCTGTCAGAGCCCTCTTGTTCGGTGGCACTTGTGTCTCATGGGGTTGGCAACTCCTCCCTGCACCAAGACCCCATCCCCAGCCTTTCAACCCCGCCCAGAGTGCCGGAGAGGAGACTGGCATTATCCCAAGGGCAGCCTGCCATCCTGAGCACGTGAAAGCAAGAGACTATGACAGCACCAACTTTTCAGACGCACCCCAAAAGGGCTCTTGGGGTGATCTTCAGAACAGGGCTCCTCTGAAAATCATAAGCTCTGCCTCCAGAGGAGACAGGCATTGTCAGAGACCAGCCGCTTGGCCTGCTCACCACTATTCCTCTGGGGTTGGACCCTGAATTTCACAGAAAGGACAAAGCCTCCTAAGCAGCGGCATTCATCTCTCTCTGCTTCTTGACAGCACAGACGATGTGAGCTGCTTCAGGCTCCCTCCTGCTGCCTTGGCTCCCCCACTCACGGGGAACGCTCCAAGCGTTGTGGGCTCTGCAGCTCCCACTCCTCACCGAGTAACTGCTCTCTTCTCAGAGAAGATTCTCAGGCAGAAGTCAGCCTCCTGGTGTGGCTCAAAGGTGCTGGGGATGAGGACATAGTCTCCCGGGGGCAGCTGGAAGCGACCCGACACTTCTCTTAAGTTGATGAATGTCTTGCTTCGGGCCAGGGAGGCGTGGTACCTGAAAAAGTCCCTACTCAGGTGTCCATCCTGGTCCTGGTTCGTGTCTGGGCACTGCAAGGGAAAGCAGAGGTCATCATCAGGGAGACATGACTCTGGTCTCCATACTCAACTCAGCTGCAGAACTGGCTGTTTATTGTGGCCCAGAGTTCAGAAGCAACAGGGAACTCAAAGTCCTTGCAGGGACACTGAGAGCAGCTGGTCCCTACCTGGTAAATGGCATAGCCGATGGTCAGCATGTTGGCACCAAACCTCTTGAGCTTCCTGCGGTCTTTCTGCATCAAGGCAGCTAGGAAGGTGCAGCCCTCCTGGCCCTCATCCCTCTCCGTCAGGGACAGCTTTATCTGTGGGTTGGTCCAGAAGGTGTCTGCATTTGAAAGGGGGTGAATTACTATGCATTCCTTAAAAATGCAAAATCATAGCTCAGATAACAAGATACTTGCTGTGTGGGCACATGAGTTCAATTTCCCAGAACCTACTCCCACCGAAAAATGAAAACAAAATAAACAATAAACAAAATGCTCAGCAGGACGGCTCAGGGGATAAAGGCATTTTTCTGTCAAAGCTGATGACCTCGGACCCACTTGACAGAGGGAGAAGGTCCACTCCCAGAAGCTGTCCTCCAGCCTCCGCTGGTGCACCATGGAAGGCGCATGCATGTTTGCACACATATGCACACGTGTGTATATATACACACTAAATAAAGGTGATAAATGAAAACATGAGGTGGGTATTGCACATGCAGTTAGAGCTGGGGATGTGGAACCAGGCAGATTCCTGGCACTCACTGACCAGCCAGCCTAGTCTCCTTGATGAGCTTCTGGCCAGTGAGAGACCCTGCCTTAAAAACAAGGCGGTGACTTTGAGGAGTCATAGTCAAGGCTGTCTTTTGTCTCTCAACTCACATGAGCACGCAGAAAAAAAATTACAAATCAAAATAAAAACCCAACACATGGGTTCATACATGTGAGCACTCATAACACTAACACAAAGACCAAAATGACAAGACCCACACTCCGAAGGACACATACGCTCTCTACTGCACCCCCGCTGCTTGCTTCCAATCCTGGAGAGGTGATCTCTTTCCTCTCTGTTTCCGTTGGTCCTCTCGTCCTACTTTCTTTACCCTCAGCAATACTCAGACTCCTGTCTTCTGCTTCCTCCACCTCTTCAGCCATTACCCACACAGCCCTTTAAGGCTCTGATGCCTGCCCCCACTTCTCTGTGGGGCAGTAGATCCTTTCCCCCCACTAATCTGGTGTGACTTGTGGCTGTGTCCCCTGAACCTTACAACAGGGCATTTCCCTGGGTGTCTCTTGCCAGCTTCCTGCCTAAGACTCGGCTGTCATCTTCTGGGCTTGCTGTCCAGCTCTACAGCATGCCCCTTCCATGTCCCCAGATAGACTGGATATGGGAATAGGAGACAGAAGGACAGAGAGGCCACCTACCCAGGAAGTTGCGGCAGCCACCAGCCGTGGAGCCACGAACCCAGCTTCCTTGGTGGATGGTCACTTCCCATTTGTGGAGGGCATTGTCTTCCAGGGCATCAGGTGTGAGGTTGCAGATCTCCACTTTGTCAAAATGGGCCTTGAAGTCCTCGAATGCCATCCTGAGATAGAGGCCAGGACACATAATCGGGCGTCATGACAATGGCAGCAGCTGTCCGTACAGTCAACCACCTAACTCTCTTCCTGGGGAGGGGGACACTCCTGAGGTCCCTCCCAGGAGGAAGGAGACAGGGAGAAAGACAGAGGGAAGAGGGAAGGTGATGGGGAAGGAAAGGGAGAAAGAGGGCGGTTGTTGGATACATGACCCTGATCGCACACAAAAATGGAAAGGAAGCCATTACCAAAACTCCCCGTCGTCAAGAGCAGAGTGACCCAGGCGCTTCTGCTCCTCAAGGTCCACAGAGCGCCACTCGAGGGAGCTGAAAGATCAGAGCCTGGGTTCAGGGCCACCACCCTGGAGTCACACCAAACCAGACATACATAATGTAGGGATCATATCCTGCTTAGTGAGGCTCACTGGGCTCAGGGACATGAGGCCAGCTCACCGCTGGCTCCAGCGTGACGATGGTTAGAAGGTGTTGCTGGTAGACAGTCCCTTCATAGGCCATTGTGGGACAGTCCCAAGGAACTGATACAGTAGCCCAGCTGGAGGTCATGGTTCATGCATGCCGCTAACTCACAGCCTGCCTGTGGCCTGGAACAAGCCAAAGCCTCCTTGTCTATAAACTGTCAGCGGATAGTGCTTCTAACTCCTTTGATTGCCATTTGAAATACCAAGTGCCTCCTTTATGTTACCAGGAACTCAGGAAGGGTCTTCTGTGGCTGAATCCAACTTCAGGCCCCAACTGGAAGGCTCAAGTAGACCTAGAACTCACTCTCAGAAGAGCTGCCAAGGAGAAACGCGGACACCTTGCTCAAGCTTGGCATTCCGGTCTCAGTGCTCTGTGTGTTGGATTCCCTCATTGTCTTCTAACCAGCAGGCCCCCTAGCCTTCTGTGGGATTCACCTATATTATTTAATTATCCTCTTTCTCTCCGTGCATTCACACATAACCCACCCATCCATCATCTATCTACCCATCTTCCTTTGCTCTATTCATCGATCATCTGTACACTCATTCTTCAACCTCCATCTGTCTACCCAGCCATCAATTATCTACCCATGCACTTCTTACCTTCCACATCCATCAGTCCGTCATCTCCCTACCTGCCAATCACCATCCAGCTACCCATTCATCCACACACACAGCCATCGGTCATCTATACACTCATTTTAACCCATCATGTACCAACCTGTCCATCATCTATACATCCATCAATCATCTATGCATCCATACATTAATATCTTTGTCCATTATCCATCATCAGTGCATTCATTCATCTATCATTCTATCATTATCTAACCCAACAATCATTTTATCCATCATCCATCAATACATTCACCACCTATCGATCAAACATATAATATCATCTATCTATCTATCTATCTATCTATCTATCTATCTATCTATCTATCTATCTAGTATTTATCATCTATTGCTCTAATTATCCTGTAGATCTTAGAAATCCCAATATATACTGTTTTTCTTTCCTAATTAAGGTAAGCACTTTTATATTTTCACACGAAGTTTGCATTTTCTGATTCCTCTGGCCTGTCTAAGTGGCCAGTGTCACTACTCTTACACTTGGGGCTGTCATCAAGTAGAATAAGGTTACTTGAACACACACTGCAATAGACCACAACACAGTGGTGGTCGATATTTATTTCTAGAATTTTCCATATGATACTGTGTTTTCAGACCTCAGTTGACCATATTTAATTGATACTCTGAATGGTGAGACCTCAGGTGAAGGGGGTAGCTGTCATTTAAATCTTGTCACTTCTGCTGTGGTTTGGTGACTGTGTGGCAGGTCTAGGCAGGGCTCATGGCATCCAGGGAGGGCCCCAACAGGACAGAAGAGAGAACTAAGGGTCTCTGTTGACTCGCTGAGTCATCTTCTTCAAAGTGGGTCGCATTCAATGATGGGCAGCTGAGCAAGGCCTTTGACGTGGCAGCATAGGACCCCAAGGCACTAGAATGGTCATGCCACCTGCTCTGTGGGCAGACAGCCTCTGTCCTTCTCCAACTGCAGCCTCTGTCTCTCCTTCAGCTAGAGTTTCAGAAGGAGAAAATGGCAACTTCCTTTTATAGACTGATTCTGCAACTCATGTTAATTCTTGTTTCAGCGTCAGTCTTGTTAATTCAGGCCTCACTCTGTCTCAGTTCTCCCCATTTCCACTGGCAGAGGGAAGCCCATCTTGCCCTTCCTTTGCCGTCCTGGTCCAAATCCTTCCTAGCCAGTCTCCTTGATATCTGAGAAGGGCAAATGTGGACCAGCAGCACAAGAGTCTTGCAGGGCTGTGGAGAGGCCGCATCTTCTCAGTTCCCAGTCACCTGATCACTGTCCCTGGGACTGGTGGGGACAGCCTGGAAAGCCAGCCTTCCCAAATTACCAGAGTCTAGTAATGGGCCAATTTCCTGTTCTTCTTCTGTTTCTCTGTTGGCTTTCACCAGAGATCAATGGCTACCAGAAAGAGCCGTAGAGTGACCCGGTTGGCAGTGTTTCAGGGATTCCCAGCCTCAAACACCCATGCACACTCACCCACAAACACATGTATACATGGATTCCCGTAACTGGAGTCAAAGTCCTTCTTGATACCCCAGTGGCAGTAACTATCTGCAAATGTGACTGCGTGGCGGTGAAAGATCTATTCTGAGAGTTGTTTATCCAGGATCAAGTTTGACATAGGTATTCTAAGTGAGGCCTGAAGGGAAGAACCAGGGAGTTCTGCACAGGTCTCCAGACACGTGGAGCTGGCCACGGAGAAGGAATGGAGCCTCTCACCTGTCGCTCCAGCGCCCGGTCCACTCCACCTGGCCCCAAGGGTTTCGAACTCTGATGAGCTTGATTCTCCGGCCTTGGAAGTTTACCTCAAAGGAAAAAGCGTCAAGGAAACAGTGTGATGAGCCTGACATTGGCTTTAGTCATCTATGAGGCCCGGGTCCGTTTCTATGTATGGCGACATTATTCAGGCTCGTGGGTAAAACACACTGGAGATGTGCTGCCCAAACGCCTGTCTTCTTTCAGGCCCACTCCTTGCTTTTCTGAGACAGGTTTCTCTATATCCTGGCCTCCAATTTCCCACACTCCCGTCCCAGCTTCCTAAGTACTAGGATTATAAGCCTGCACCACCAGGCCTGGTGAGAAATCCATTTTCTTTTGAGACAGAGTCCCACTAAGCACCCAGGCTCATCTCGAGCTTGCTGTGTAACCCAGGCTGGCATCAGCCTCCCGTTGCTGGAGTAACAGGATACTGGGGCTACAGATGTGCAACGCTACCCCAGATGTGCAACGCTATCCCAGATGGCCCATCCATTTGAGGCACTTGGGTGGTAGAAGCCCGAGAACCAAAACTTCAAGACCATCTTTGACAATATAACAAGTCCAAGGCCAGCCTAAAGTATGTGAGATTCTATCTCAGACAAGAAAAAGGAAACAATTCAAGCCTCAGAGTTCAGGAGCTTATGGTTCTGTAATCATACAAGCCAACTCTTGTCAGAAATCTCATGTTCAGAAACGAGCAAGCACCTTGTCTGTGGACAGAATGCAGAAGCAGGTGGATCTCTGTGAGTTTGAGGCCAGTTTGGTCTACAGAGCGAGTTCTAGGACAGTCAGGGCTACACAGAGAAACCCTGTCTCCAAAAACCAATCAAGCCACGAACCAAACAAAGAATAAACTCAGACCAACTGCAATTTCCAAATGCTGAGTTCGGAGTGAGATCACCTGCCTGCTCTCTGGTTCCTGCCTCTCACCCCAGCCCACCTGTGTTAGGTAGTTCTCTGCTCATAGCAAATCTGAAGACGGGTGTTGTCCTGTTTCCTGACCTCAGTCTCCTGAAGTGGGCCCCACCCCTACCTGGTCCAACCCTGTCACAGTGTAGGCGTGGCCCTTAATGAGACCAAAATGTGTGCGGGCTTCAGATTCAGAGGCATCCAGGATCTAGAACAAAGGAAGACCAAGGGTCATACCCATCCTCTGAGCAGGACTCCCCAGACCAGCCCTAGCCCCAGCTCTGTGCCCAGCTCGCACATCCCAGTCCTCAGTTCCGCTAGGGCAACCATGTATGCAAGTGCAGGATGCCCTAATAGGTTCATCAGTGATAGACAGCAATACCAATCTCTTCTAAGGGTGTCGGCGAGGGGGAATGACGACCCCATAGATTGAAATGAGTTTGCTTTTCTATCTCCAAATGGAAACTAGCCACCCTGATTATAGATGGGTAAATGGCACCCACAGAGAAGAAGCATACCCTGGTGACGTGATTTGGTCACAAAACATGAATCGGCAGGAGAAGTGTTTACAAAAACCAGATTTTTATAGTTAATCTAAAAAGAAAGGGGAACTTGAGTAGCTTTCAAAAGCAGAGGGTATGAAATTATACCTGCATATGTATCCTACTGCATAGAGGAATTAGAAAAATGCAGTTGGCTTTCAATCTGGTGGCTTTTTTTTCATGGCATAGAAAGTAAAAGGAACACATTTCAGAAAAGCACACCGGAAGGTCCCTTGGGTGGGATGACGTCTGCGTTGAGGTACAGCAGTGTGACAGTACTGGCATTGAGCACAGCCAGCGCCCTGGCCGCTGGGCTGCTGGGGAAGCAGTCCTGGGTTTGATAGGACAGACAGACCCTGCGCTTCCAGACCTCACGGGTGCCTCACTTGGCTGCAGGGATATTTGCCTTTTGCAACCCAAAAAGCATTAAATAAAAGCTTGCATTTGCTTGTTTGTTTGAGACAATCTGGCGTATTCCAACCTGTCCTCCGGTTATGGAGTGGAAGATGACTTTGAACTTCTGACCCTCCTGACACCTTCTCCTGAGTGCTGGGAGTCACAGCTGTGTCTCCCAGTCCCTTTATACAGTGTTGGGGATGGGTCCCAGGGCCGCCTGCAAGCCAGCAAGTGTTCTACCACCTTGTGTGGTAATTAAAGATGGCCATACTCAAGTCCCTTCTGGGTTGCCACTTCTGCCTGTTGGTGCTTAGATGGCCGGCCAACCACTTACGTCTATGGAGCAGCCCAGCAGGGAACCACGCTTCAAGGCCTTCTCCAGAATATCATAGAAGTCCTCCGGTGCTTCTCGCATTTGGAAGGTCTCGGCCACACCCCCAGTGAAGTCTTCCATGGCCTCCATGGTGCTGCCGCCCTTCAGTGCCTCATAACTCCCGTTAAGCCTATGACGATGGAAGAGTGGCTTGTTTGAGGGGGTGGAGGGACAGGGAGGGTTTGCTCAGTCCGTAGAGTGCAAACCAGACTCTATGAGGAAAGGCAGTGGTTGGTAGTGGGGCAAGCCCTGGGCACCAGCCAGCTAAGCAACTGAGACTGGTAAGGGGAGGAGTCTGTGGAGCGCTCCCACAGTCTTCCTGCTGAACATGCTTTGTGTGTTTAAACTGCTCGCTTTTTTGTTTGTTCTCCTGCCTCAGCCTCCTAAGTGCTGAGATTTGTAGCTGGAATTTTCTTTGGACTGCCAACTAGCTCCCCAGTAAAGACACAGAGATGTATTAATTATGAATGCTCAAACTTAGCTTAGGCTTGTCCCACTAGCTTTTTTTAATTTAATTTATTCTGTTTCTATTTATCTACATTTTGCCTCGGGTTTTTTTCCATTCTTTCATTCTGTATTCCCACTTTCCTGCTTCCTCTCTGTCTGCCTGGCCCCTGGAGTCTCCCTGGCATTTCTTTTCTTTCTTCCCCAAGCCTAAATTCCTCCTCCTACTTACTTGCCTAGCCTGGAAGTTTCACCTATATCTCCTCCCTCTGTATTGATCATTCAATTTTTTATTAGATTAATCAGGTGCCTTTAGGCAGGCAAGATAAAACAGCAACACACCTTTACACAGTTAAAAAATGTAGCACATTGTTATATAGTTAAATATTCCACAATGGGGATTGTTTTTTATTGTTCCTTGTTGAGATAGGCTCTGATTCCATAGACTAAGTGGGCCTCAAACTCATAGCCATCCTTCTATCTCAGATTACCCATTTCTAAGACTGTAGGAGTAAGTTACCACTTTCAGCTTCTAACTGAAAAAAAAAAAACACTTAAGACACAATATTGCTATATAGCCCTGGCTAGCCTGAAACTTGCTATGCAGGCCAGATTGGGCTCAAACTTATGTTGATCCTCTTACCTCAGTTTCCCCCAAGCTGAAGTTAAAGACATTCATCACCATGCCCAGCTTCTTCTTCTTTTTTTAGCTTTGGTGCCCGTCCCGGACCTAGCTCTTGTAGACCAGGCTGGCCTCGAACTCCCAGAGATCCGCCTGCCTCTGTCTCCCGAGTGCTGGGATTAAAGGCGTGCGCCACCACCGCCCGGCCCCAGCTTCTTCTTGAAGTGTGTGTGTGTGTGTGTGTGTGAATGTATGTGAGCAGGTGTTGTGTATGTGCACATTTGTGTATGGATGCACATGCCTGTGCACACACAGGCCAGGGGAGAGTTGTGAGTATCATGTCTATCACCCTCCTTCTTGTTCCCTTACAGGGTCTTTCACTGAGTCTGGGGCTAGGACAATGGCCAGCAAATTCCAGAAACCTTCCTGCCCCTGTTCCCTACAGCACTGGGGTTACAGCCATTCAGGGCCAACCTAGCATTTTGTATTTGTGTGTATAACTTATGTTTATACACACACACTTCTCACCGCTGCCTCCAATGGGAGCATCAACCCTGTGCTCCAGCTCCCTCCGTCCACATATGCTATATGTCCTTCCGCACCGGTGGGTAACCTTGCCCTCCCACGGCTAGCTTCCGGCTTATCTCTAACCTGACGTACGTCTCATCATTTGTTCACTGTGGACCGCTGCATCAGGCTTGTCTGCCTGTGTCCTAGGAGATGTGAGCACTCTTCCCTACTAACCACATCATAGTTTCTCCAAGCATCCCTGTGAGGGGATGAGCCTGGGCCTCCGGGAGCGGGAGGTGGGAGCCTCACTCACTTAGCGTAGGCTTTCTCCAGCAGTGCGCTCCAGAACTCATTGTGGTCAGCGGAATGGAGGAAGACCAGGCGGTCCCTGAAGGTGGGCAGGCGGTCATCGATCACAACATCCAGCCACTCGCTGTGCTGCCAGAACTGGTGCCAGGGCAAGATGAGGAGACAAGGGTGAGTCCCAAGATGTGGCCTCAGTGGTAAATGCTCACCCCTTGGGTCCTCCCTCTGAGCAAACTTCCCTTGTCCTCCAAGGAGAATCTTATCTGGTGTCATGCAGGGCCACATGAACGTCGTGGCAGAGTCATCTGGGCGTCATAGCAGGTAACCCAGGTGTCACAGCAAGGCTACTTGGATTTGTCCACTCAGCCATATACTGGGCTTTCATCCATCATAAAATTCAATTTCAGAACTGTGTCACCAGTGGAAGTGGGTGAGGAATCAGTCACAGTAGACATGTCTGTGTTCTGAGCTAACACATCTTCTCCATAGGGAACCAGGTTAGGTGGCAGGGGAGGGTGGTGTATGGGCTCAGCTCTGTTCCCACACAGCCCAGTCTCTGTGTATACTTCTATCTTGTCCTGGCCGTTCATTATCCCACATTTTCCAACCCGCATAGTCCCCCTTGGTTCATAGATAGAGCTCCAACATGAATGTGTATGAACTTGGTTTCCCTATGTGCCATGTATGTAGAAATGAGGGTCATATGGGTAATGCACCTGAGAGTCTGTTTGGGTGTATGCATGTGTGAACATAAGCATTTATGGGCTTGAGTATCTATATACATACTTATGTTTGTGAACATGTCTGTGAGTGTTCATGTGCATGCATGAGGTGTGTGTTCATGTACATGCACTTGTGAGTTAATCCATGTGTGTATACCCTTAAATATGCACTGTATGGGTGTCCTAGATGGCATCAACTGTCAGCCTGACAGCCTGGAGTCATCTCAGCATGGCAGTTGAGGAATTGCCCAGACTGGGTTGACCTGTGGCGTGTCTGAGAGCTTGTCTTTTTTTTTAAAAAAAATATTTATTTATTTATTTATTATGTATACAATATTCTGTCTGCATGTACGCCTGCAGGCCAGAAGAGGGCACCAGACACCATTACAGATGGCTGTGAGCCACCATGTGGTTGCTGGGAATTGAACTCAGGATCTTTGGAAGAGCAGACAATGCTCTTAACCTCTGAGCCATCTCTCTGGCCCCCTGAGAGTTTGTCTTGACTGAAAACTGATGTGGGAGAGCTCAGCTCACTGTGGGGGCCCCACCCTCAGCAGACAGTCCCGCCCTATGTAAGACCGCTAGCACGCGCTAGTGATCAAACCATTGCTCCACGGTGTCTGCTTGAGTTCCTACCCTGACTTCCGCTCAGTGAAGAACCGTGACCTGAAAGTATAAGCTGAATAAACCCTGTCCTCCTCTAGGTTACTTTTCCATCAAAGGGCTCTATCACAGAGACGGAAAGAAACCAGTACAGAGAGTGAGCACATGCGTGATTGTGTGCGGGACAGAATGTGTATATGTGAATGTGTGGGTGAATGTGTATGTGTGTGTGTGCGTGTGTGCACGCATGTGTGAGTGTGCATATATGTGAGCTAGCCCATCTATGTGGGTGTACTGTGTGTGAGTCCGCAGGTATGATAATGCAAAAACGTGTGTTGCCTGCATGTATAGAAGCATGTGTGTCTTTGCACAGGCATGTTAGTGCATGGGTGTGTTTATGAAATCAGGTAGGTATACATACATATGTGAGTCTATACACCTATGAACATGTGTTTGTACATTGTGCTCATTTGTGTATTACACGTGTATTTACCTAGGTGGAAAGAGATGGGCAGAGGAAGCAAGATAACAATAGAAATCAGACTCCTGGGACAAGCCTCACCATCAGCTGTCACATAAGGTCGTGGCTTGTGTGACCGTGTTTTCTGTTTGAAAGCCTCTAACAGCTCCCCAACTGCATTTCCTCAGTGAAGGGAGCCGCTCTGCTTATGAGACATGCCCTGGCTCCTCAGAGGAGCAGCCGTATTTCCTTGAGGACACTGTGTGTGCCTCCTTTCCTGATGCTTGCTGCCTCTAGAAATCCCCGCAGAAGATCCCCACGGTTCACACTAGGACTCATACACACTACCACACAGCTCCCAGAGCTGTCAACAGTACAAAGCTGCACACACTTTCTCCTGGGCCTCCTCCCCCCTCCCCCCGAAACAAACCTAAAGGCTCAGGCTTTCCTTACCTGGAAGTGAAATATCCCAGCATAGCCAGAGCCAAAGCCTTGGTCCTGGGGAACCACCCTGGCCAGTGCTTTCTGGTTGAGGGTTAGGGAGGCAATGGCCGCCAGGAGCCAGCAGTCTCCTGCAGAGAGAAGGTCACACAGGCATCAAACTTTCTGCTGCTGATTCTCAGGAGTCAGTTCCCGAGGGGTATGGAGACACATTTCCGCTTTTCTAAAGACGACAGAGTGACAGCGAATCCCTCGGTCCCCTCCCCCTGTCCAGCCTGCTCTTCTGTCGCGCTCTGTGTGCCTCCTAGACACTGGGGCAGCATTTGCTGAGTGGTCGCCTCTCATCTTCATAAGGTCCCAGAGGACCAGAGCTGCACGATGTCTCAGTGGCTCTGGAGTCAGGGTGGGGAAGGGGTCTCGGAAACAACCGAGTGCTGTCTGCTGCAGTCCTGGGCTACTGCCTCTGCTAGACCAGGCTTGGTTCAGCTCTGAGCAGCAACAGCTCCAGGGAGGCTCCTTAGCTTTCCTTTCTCCCTTCCTTTCTTCCTTCTCCTTTCATTTTTTCCTTCTCTTTTTCCTTTTTGCTCTTTTCTCATTCTATATACCAGGCTGACCTGGACCCCGTATGTAGCCTAGACTGCTCTCTCCATCCATCTATCCATCTATCACCCATCCATCTATGTATCATTTATACATCATCTACTCATCTCTCACTCATCCAGCTCTAGCCATCATCCATCCACTCACCATTCACCTGCCTGTCCATCCATCACTGTCCTTCATCACTAATCTACCCATGCAACATTTACCTATCCACCGTTCTTCTATCCATCCATTCATTGACCATCCATCATCTATCAATTGTACTATCTATCATCTGTCAATCATATAGCATATCTGTACATTTATGAATGATTTGTCGATTTTGTATGGTATATCATTATCTATTTTTCTATCATCTATCTGTATTATCAATCTTGTATATCTATTATCTACCATCTATTGTTAGCTATCATTTATCATCTATCTACTTGTTATATATTGACTATCTTTTATAGTCTACCTATATATATTATGTCTTCAATTTATCATCTATTGTCTATTATCTGTCTTCAATCTATCATCTACATATCCTTATCCATATTCTATCTATCTATCTATCTATCTATCTATCTATCTATCTATCTATCTATCTTTCTCAATCTAGTCTAATGTCACCAGTTTGAGCATCTGGCTTTGGGATTCTATGTGAAGAAACTCAGTGAAGACATTGAGAGTCCAGTGTTCTTACCACAAGGATCACGGTGACAGCCTGGGCTCTGAGTAGCTCAATCTACACAAGCCATGCTTCCTTCTTTAGCAGATTCTATGACGTGTTTGTTTTTCACATATCCAGCAAGGGTAAGTTTTGCCCTAACTCTTGATGCACTGAACTGATTTCCCGCTGTGAGCCTGAAAGCCACTGTGATGTAATAGCTAGAAGTGAGGCTTCTGTAGACAAATGGCCTTGCAATCTGACTGCTGGCTGTCATTCATGACCTTGGACATATCGCTTGGTTCCCTTGCCTCAGTTTCCTGATGTGCAGTCTTGGGAGGTGTCTGGGAATAGGAACAACAGTGTTCAGTCTTAGGGAGTGTATCTGCAGGTGCATAAGTTCACGGTATAGGCATCAGTGAGCTACGAAACCATGAGGTGACCGTGAGGAGCTGAAGGGCTGGGAGCCTCTGAATCAGGTGCTGCTTTAAGGGGAGACTCAACTCTCTGGAAACTTCTGAACAGGCCCAGAGCCCAAGCTCTATGTACCAGAAAAGCGGGAGTGGCAGGGGTGGGGAGGCCACTGGACTCCCTGCGGGGAAGGAAGCTGAACACTAGGGAGGGAGGGGACAGGGTGGCAACCTTGTTCTGCCCAGCCCTGTGCCCAGATCCCAAGGGGCCTGTGCTGCTCTCACTCTGGGGCACTTAAGTGTCATCCCCTGTTGTCCCCTCTCCTCTCTACTTACCCAGCTCCCCTTGGCAGATGTCAGTCCTGGTGGCTCCTCCAAGAACGAATTCTGGGTTTTCCACAATTTCCTGGAGGGGGAGAGTACCTTAGGGAAAGGCCCAAAGCATAGCACCCATCGCAAAAAGAAAGGCAGCCCTGCCCCTTGGGGGAAGAAGATTCTCCTGGAAGGGCAGGAGGAGGAAAAACTGCCAGGGATGTACACTTTGACCTTCCTGAACTCAGTTTAGTCCATCCATAGCTCAGCTCATGGGAGAGCCTGGCACGGGCACCTTCCTCTATAGAAACTCACACGGTATCTCACCAGGAAGTTCCAGCCACATACCAAGCCTCGGTGCGGGGCCCGGCACAAGCTGGTTTTAGGTAGCCCCTTACCATGAGAATTACCAGCTGCGGGCCTTTGAACTCTTCTCCGTGGAATGAGCACATGATCAGCTCCTCAGGCCAGCATCCCCACACCCTACCCAGCTGCTTTCCTTTCCCAATAGATTGTCTGTATCTGCACCACATCTGGAGGGATGTCTTTATGTCACACGTAATTTAGTCCACATATACTAGGAACGCTTTATTACACATTACTCTATTAGGAATTTAGAGTAAGTGTGTGTATTTTATGTATATTACTATAAACATTAACATAGAAACCTAATATGGAAAGTTCTATAAAGAACATTAAAAAGTAAAAGCAATTATGCCGGGCGGTGGTGGTGCATGCCTTTAATCCCAGCACTTGGGAGGCAGAGGCAGGCGGATCTCTGTGAGTTCGAGGCCAGCCTGGTCTACAAGAGCTAGTTCCAGGACAGGAATCAAAAGCTACGGAGAGCTGGGCGGTGGTGGCGCACGCCTTTAATCCCAGCACTCGGGAGGCAAAGGCAGGCAGATCTCTGGGAGTTCGAGGCCAGCCTGGTCTACAAGAGCTAGTTCCGGGACGGGCACCAAAGCTACAGAGAAACCCTGTCTCGAAAAAAAAAAATAAATAAAAAGTAAAAGCAATTATATGGAACATGTGGGGTTTATTGAGACAGGGTTTCACTATGTAACTTTAGCTGTCCTAGAACTGGCTATGAAGACCAGGCTGACCTTGAACTCACAGAGATCCTCCTACCTCTGCCTCCAGATGCCACCACATCCTCTAAGATGTGTATATATGAAAAGGTATTTAAAATCTCGTAAGAATGAAGTCATGACACATGAAGCACGAGATGGCAGTCACCTGTTAACAGAACAGCAGGGGTCTCGGGACCCCTGACACGGCAAAGGTAACAGCTCCAGGGGGAACCTTGTTTCTGCCCTTCTGCCTGTGCTGAGCACGGCTCCCAGGCCTCAGCATGCTCGGCAACTGCCCTACCACCCATCTCCATCCCCAGGTTTATTTTATTTTGAGACATGTTTCACGAAGTTGCCCCAGCTGGCCTTGTACTCCCCAGTCTAGTCCAAGCCAGCCTTGAACTTGGGTTCCTTCTGCCTGAGCCTGCTGGTTGCTAGGATCATCATAGCAGTCACTATATAAAAAAGAGATGGGAATATAATGATTTGTTCTGTCTCTTTAAGAGACAAGCCACACCCACTCTCTCCCTATCTCCTGAGGCAGGCTGATCTTCAGCTTCCAGCCTGAGTTCTTTCTCTTTTCCATCTCCCTCCCTGAGAGGGAGCTTCAGTCTCTCTCTTCTCTCCCTTCTCTCCTCTCTCCTCTCTCCTCTCTCTCTCTCTCTCTCTGCTCTTCTCTCCTCCCCCCTTCCCTTCCATGCTTCCATAACCCACTTAATAAATATCTGACCTCGTTCTGCATCTCTGCATGGCGTGCCTATCCATGTCTCTGTCTCTTGCCCACTGCCACGTGTCTCCCTGCGCTGGACCAGCCACCACTCAGGGACCTGCAGTCACCCCTGCCTGGGACTGTCTGCTCTCGGGACCCCCTGCCCACTGACTGCCACCACATGGCCTGCGGCCTGCCACCACTGGGGATCCTGCAGCATTTTTAATTTTTCCATTACCCCAGGAGTCTCTGAGAGGATCCTGGGGTAGCTCCAGCTGCAGCTCCTCCTCCTCCTAGCAGTTCAAATTGTGTTTCCTCCCTGGGCTTTGTTCCCAGAGAGATGGTGGGAGTGGGGAGTCTACTAAGGCCAGGGGCTGAAGTGAACGCTGGGAGCTCTCCATGAGGCCCTCAGGATGGGGCAGTTTTGGGGAGTGTAGTGTCCTAGGTCACCTGCCGAAGAAGGGCTCTGCGCCTTTATTTGTTTCTAAAGTGTTCATGTGACCTTAGGGGGAGGGTTCTGGGGACAGACTGTGCTGTTGGCTGTGCCAGAAGCCCAGGCCTGGCAGAAGACCTACATGGGAGGCCAGCTTCTCCCCGAGACCCTGCACAACCTTTTGTACCGGCCCGCGGCCCCAGAAACCTTGGAGTCCGTCCATTAACTGACCCCATCCGCCATGCCCAGGGCAGACAACGAGGCGGCAGAACAGCTCCTCCTTCATCCTTGTGTCTCAGGGTGGCTGTGTGGCCTTCTCTGTGCAGCACGGCACACTGCTGTCCTCTTCTGCTGTCCTCTCCCAGGACATACCCAGCCTGGTCTGTCCCCTCTTACTCCTGGGGACACCAAGTTCCTTTCTTCTCCTCCCCTCCCCCACTCTCCTCCACCCAGGCTGAAGGTGAAGCTAAGAACCCACCACCTCTGCTGTCCTACTGGTTTTGTGTTTCCTTTTGTCACGCACAGCTGTGTTTGACAAGAAGGAGGGCCACTCTGCCCACAGCCCATAAAGGGGCTTGACACAAGCTATTGAAACGGACCCTGTATGAGGTATGCACTTAGCCACAGGCTTTCTGGAGGCTGAGGTAGCTTAGGGCCTCTCTGTAGGCCTGCCCTGCATCAGGCCCTACACGTCCACCTTGGCAAGACAAGAAGACTCTTGGGGTTCGCCATGGCTTTAGGGCTGAATGCAGAGAACAGGCTTCCCGACTAGGAAACAGATGAGTGTTTTGGGGACATATGTAGATAGGGAACAGTTTGGGTCACACTCACAGGGGAGGCAGATCCAGTCCTGAAAGAGTCCACAGGATGGGCTGTGGAAACAGGGACTGAAAACGGAATGTAAAGATTACAGGCGTGGCTTGGCCCCAGCCTCAGTCAGGAAAGGACAGAAGGACCCAAATTTGGGATATCTTTGCAAAGGGTATGTGGTAGGTACCTTGGAGGCTGTGCTTCAGGGCCCTGCCCTCCGGATCAAAGCTTCCCAGTGTCGGGAAACTCTGGATGGGTAGCAGCCGTGCAGACGACAGCAGCCTTCAGGGCTGCGGGCTGACTCAGAGTCCCCATGGCCTTAGTAGTCTCCCACTCCAGTAGGGGAACAAAGGCCTTTAGACTCCAGGCCAGTGGTTCTCAACCTTCTAATGCCGTGACCCTTTAATTTGCTCCTCATGTTGTAGTGACCCCAACAATACAATTATTTTCATTGCTACTTCCTAAGTGTTGTTGTGAATTGTAATGTAAATATCTGACAGGCAGGATATCTGATATGAGACTCCAGTGAAAGGGTTGTTTGACCCTAAGGGATTGTTGTGACACACAGGTTGAGAACAGCCGTTCTAGTGGAACAATGGTAGTGTAGGTACAAAGCTGGGACTCCCAACTACCTGGATATTAGTGTAGGTGCAAGGCTGGGCCTCCTGAATGAGCCAAGCAGAGTCACAGTGGACTGTTAAGGACTTTGCTGGCTGTCCTGCAAGAACAGTATGACCTCAGCAGGAAGGCTGAGAGAGGAGAGAAGACTGTGGAAGGAAGAAGGGCCAGGGCAAACTGAGAATGGGGGAACAGAGGGGCCAGCATCTGGGAATATCCTGGAGTCTTGATGGCTGGCCGAACCCACATACCAAATCTTTGCTACACCCAGAAGTCCCCAGGCCAGATTCCCACGTATTGCAGAGATCAGTACATTTGTACATGTAGATACACACAGAGGGATTCACATGCACAGGACACATGCAAATGCACATGCGTGCACACAGACACCAGTGCAGAGACACATACACATGCATGAACACAGAACTACACATGCATAAGACACACAAATTCACATGTGCATATGTGCACATAGGCATGCACAACACACTTGCAAATGTACTTTTGTGTGTACAAAATGTTCACATATATACACCCATGTGTCAGGAGTGTGGCTATTGAGGTGGGTGCCCCAGTAAGTCTGCTCCCAGGAGCTTCTAGAGCAAGTACTTCCAAACTTTTCTCATCACGTGAACAAGAAACGCGAGTGTCTGTGGCATCCTAAGATGGAAGGGAAGCTGGCTAGGACCAAAGTGACCAGGCCAAGCACGACTATCCTGGGAGGAGGCATCAACTTTCCAAGAGCAATTTCCCAAGATCTTGATTCCCAGCAGTTCCCAGGATTGAATGAACTGTGCCTGTAGCCCATGGCCCGGGCAGCTGTTCACCTCTGGATGGAATGCACCCGCCGCCTGAGAAGCTGCTCAACACTGCATGAAAAGCAGTAGCCCAGGCAGCTGCCCACCACTGGGTAAAATGCACACTCATCCTGGCCAGCAGCCATGCACCCATTTATCCTTGTCCCGAGGGCTGGAAGCCAGCCCAAGAAGACCTGAAGGTTACCAAAGTGCCATCGGAGGTCACTTCTCTGTGTCTTAGGACCTGTGCTTTTTCACATTGGATGTCCATTTTCTTTCATGGCACAGAACAGTCTACTTATTCACCCTCATGGCCCAGGTATCTACTTTTACCGCCAATGGCCACATGCAGAAAACCAAACTAAGTGTCTTTCAAGTGCCCAGACAGAGATCCTGGGAGCCTTTACTGTGTCCTACCAGGACCACTGAATGCTCTCTGCTGTTCCCCACACATAAGACACCAAAATAGGACTCAATACTGCACCTTCCCATGAGGACAATTGCCTCGCTGATGGAGGCCAGGACCATCTGTGTGCAGAGACACATATGCATACATGTGTATATATATGAACATGCAGATGGGTACACAAATACCCATGATGGATATATATGTACATGGAGATGGCACACCAAATACACAATACACACACAATCTAAAACAAACATACATGTGTGTACATACACTTATAAAGTGCACATTGCCCAGGACAGGAACTAGCAGTGAGTATTGGTTAATTTTGATCATCTTGATACAAGCTAGAGTCACTGTGGAAGTGGAAACTTCAATTGAGGAGTTGCCGCCATCAATCTGAACTGTAGGCAAGTCTGTGGGGGCATTTTATTGATTAAAAATTGATGTGGGGGGTTCAAGGACATTGTGGTAGGTGTCCCCCTGGGCAGGTGGTCTGGGGTTGTGTGGGAAAGGTAACTGAGCAAGCCATGGGGACCAAATAAGTAGGCAGTGTTCCCTCTATGATCTCTGTTTCAGGTCCTGTCTCCAGGTTCCTGCCCCGAGTTCCTGCTCTGATGTCCATTTATGATGGACTGTAAGCTGTCAGGTGAAGAAGCCCTTTCCTCTCCAGGCTGCTTCTGGTCATGGTGCTTAGAAGAGCAGAAGAAAGCAAACTGGGGCAACCCCACTGGTTTATAGCTAATGCCCCCAGGAGCCCTGATGTCTTTCTTGTGTGTTTTCTAAAACCTAGACATGGCGTGTATTGAGCACATTGACATCACTGAAACAATGTGCAAGAGGAAGCAGTGGTTACGGTAAGGAGGATGAGGGCTGAAGGCTGGCAAGATGGCGCGGTAGGTAGAGCCCTTGCATATGGGCCCAAGGACCTGAATTTGACCCCCAGATCCCACAAGGAAAAGAGACTCCCATGAGTTGGTCCCTGACTTCCATACATGGGCTATGGCATGCTTGTTTATTTATTCATGCCTTCAGGCAGAATAAATAAGGGCTGGTAAGAGGCTCAGCAGGTAAAGGTGATTTATGCCAAGGCCAATGGCCTGAATTTGATCCCTAAGACTCACATAGTGGAAGGAGAGAACCTGTTCCTGTACGTTGTCATCTGACCATCACATGACCATTGTGGCACCCATGTGTGCACGCGCATGCACGCACACACACACACACACACACACACAAATAAACGAACAAACAGATAAAATATCAAGATGAAACTCTGAGTGGCCGATGACGGAGAAGCACAGTGAAAATGTGTTGTTTACTAAGCACGCTTGTGTGCCCGCCAGGACCCACCTCAGTCATCTCTAGGTGAGGCAGTAGCCGGTCCACTGCCCTTCCCTGCACACAACATCTGTTCCCACCCAGAGGGTGCAGCTTCATGGCCCTGGGTCACAGGGAGGGCCCTGACTAATCAGGGCTGCAAATATTGACCGTGTGTCCTGAGCACCAGCTGGGGCCTCCTAGGCACCACATTGGGGGTGGGGTGGCACCCACTGGCTTTGTCTCTCTGGGAGCGGTGTGTGTTGCTTTGGAAAAGGAGCCCTGCTTTACCTGGGATCCAGGTATCGAAGACTTGCTGAGAACCTGTAGCAACATCCACCTAACCCCCTGGTTCATCCTCAGCTCTGGACCAAAAACTTCAGAGCAGGGCTGGCTGTCTCCTAACACATCACACACATCTCAACTGCCCCCCCACCCCCGGCCCCACCCCCGCACCTGCCATCCTGGATAGTTTGCCTTTGTGTTCCAATTGACCAAGTTACCAGAGCACTGTCCTTGGGCTACAGCTCTGATCCTGCTCACAGTTCTAGATGAGACTTTTTCTCTCTCTGTCTCCAGATGCAGTGGGACTCAGAGCTGGAGGCCAAATGTTGTGGCTGGGGAACAGCTGAAGGTGTCTCCAGCCAGCACACTACCAGAAAACCTCCCACAAAGGACAGAAAGTGGTCTTACAAGTGACCGGCTCTTCTCCATCCCCTTCAGTCTGCCCCCCTCTCTCCCCTTATCCCTATCCCCGGTCCTGTCTCTCCTCCCTCTCACCCTACTCACCCCTGGTCGTTTCCACACAAAGGGGACCTGGGGCCTCTCGCTGTAGAACAGGGAACTGTTGCTGGCAGGGAAGTCAGCATCCTCAAACAAGGTTCTCGACTGTAGGCAACCCTGCCTCAACTGTTCAAAGCTTTGACCCGAAGAGTGGATAGTCCTGGCATCCCCAGGGACTGGGTGTGGCTGGGGCCTCAGAGACCGATGCAGGTGAGGCATGACTGCTTCTCCACAGCCTGGTAGAGGCAGAAGATGTGAGAGACGAGGGGAGAGTGGCCAACAAAGAGGAACAACCAGAGGCCCTCACCCTGGCCTCCACCAGCTTGCTGGGCACCTCCCTGTGAAATGAGATAGGGCCCCTCCCAAATGGCAAATACCGAGTGAGACCTCTGCCCACTCAGGCTCTTAGGAGGCACAGGCATCTCTAGAGCATGGCAAAGTCTGAGCAGAGGGAGGCGGTACCTCTGTTCGAGGCAGGGGGAGTCCCTGAAGGACAGGCAGGGCAGCTTCATATGAAAGGATAGCAAGCAACCAAAGGGGTCCAGGAGTGTGGGGCCCAGAGTCAGAGCAGAGCGGCAGAGCTTTGTGGGTGGAGGGACCTGGGTGAACGACAATGCCACACTGCCAGCAGAGCTCCCTGGGTTCTTGTGAGCACAATCCCAGCCTGACTTCCATCAGGGCTCAGCAGCCTCTTCTGCGGGAGGCCAAGTGCACGGAGCGCCATCTGTGATCCAGCCACTCACTCGCCTGATGGTCACAGTAGCCGAAGCAAGTGTGTTGCCACAAAGATGAGGTTATAGCCGTACTGAGCCTTCCCTACAAGGCTGGGGAATTGACTCAGCTTGGGCAAGTTCTTACTGTCTACTCAACGAGGAGCCGAGATTTAGCCTCCAGGATCTACATTGGAAAAAGCTGGGCATAGTAGCATCCACTTGTGATCCAAGCACTGAGAAAGTGGAGATGGGTAGGTCTCTTGGGGCTAGCTCAGGCCAATGAGAAATGCTGTCTCAAAAGAACAAGGCACTCCAGCAGGGGTGGCACACATCTTTAATTCTAGCACTCAGGAGGCAGAGGCAGGTGAATCTCTGTGAGTTCCAGGCCAGCCTGGTCTCCAAAGTGAGTTTCAGGATAGCCAAAGCTAGTTATTACACAGAGAAATCCTGTCTCCAAAAAGAAAAAAAACAAAAACAAAAACAACAAACAAACAAAAGAGCAAGGTATGAGGGCTGGAGAGATGGCTCAGCAGCTAGGAGCACTGACTGCTCTTCCAGAAGACCCTAGTTCGATTCCCAGCACCCACGTATTAGCTCACAACCATCTGTAACTCCAGTTCTAGGTAACTCAATCACTTCTTCTGGCTTCTACAAACACTGCATACATTTGGCGCATACACATAATGCAGGCAAAACACCTGTACAGATAAAGAAATAATAACAGCAACAAGGAGTTTGGCAGCAGAGGAATATCATCTCTCTCTCTCTCTCTCTCTCTCTCTCTCTCTCTCTCTCTCTCTCTCTCTTCTCTCTCACAAACATACAGACACACACACACACACAGACACACTCATACACTCCCTACAAAAGCATGAGGTCCTGGTGGTTTGGCCCCCGAGACAAGTGAACTCAGCTATAAATCTCCTCTCCAGACCCTGTGCTATCCACGTCCCTCATCACATCAAACCCTCCGTCAGGATCCTGAGCAAAGCGTCTAGGCATCTCAGAGGTAGACCCAGGCGCTGTCCAGCACAGACTCTCTTCCTGGAGCCAGGACAATGGTGCCTGAGCAGTTAGCAGGGCCTGCGGCAGGGTCTCCAGGTCTAAGGGAGCCACTGGGAAATGCCGACTGGCTGTCTGGCTGAGATGAAGACGATCCCCACCTTTATAGTGCCCCGTCAAACTGACTTGTGAGAAACTGTGCTGAGACTATTGCCCCACTGACAGAGCACACGTCTAGCGCGCAGCAGGCCCTGGGCTGGGTGGTCAGCGCCTCCGAAACAGGCATGTTGGTCCAAGACTGCAAAGCCAGCACTGGGTGGTGGGCAGGAGCCGCGGAAATCTCAAGTTCCACAGCCTGGGCTAGCCTGGGCTAGAGACCCTATGGAAAGTGTGGAGGGGAGGAAGGAAAGAGGAAAAAGAAATTGTCTAATTTCTTCCCATCTGAACTTCACGGTCAAGTTCTCCAGAACAGGCCAGTCCCTCAGAGGCTTTCTGTCCTCGCACACCAAGGGTGTCATTTGGATGTGCCTTACTGACTCGCAGCAACTGAGACAGCCTTCAGGGTGCAAGGAGGTGACGATCCATAGCTGAGGACGAAGGTCTGTCTCCTAGCCAAGGGTCGTCAGTGGGATTTCCTTCTGTGGGAGGACAGTTTCATGCCATGTGCTGATACCATCACCTTGAGACAGGGTGCCCAGTAGGATGGGGCGGCCACAGGCCTCTGCTGGAGCCCAGATATGTGTGACGATGCTGCATGGTGGGAATGACCAGCACCCCACTGTGTGGGGGACAACGAAAGTGAGCTCACTGTGTTGGATCGGGGATCAGGAGGCAGGTGCTATGCCTGTAAAGGGGTGGCAGTGGCGGGCATGGGATTGCACACTGACTGGGAAGGCAGCCTTGGGAAAGCAGCTCTCTGAGGGGGCTCCATCAGAAGTTTGAACAGAGGAAAAGAAGGCCCTTCCCTTCTGGTGGTGTAGTTGAGACAGGTAGTGAGGGGGTAATGTCGGGAGTCATGAGAGCCGCCCACCGACAGGGAGCGCTGTTGGAGCTAGACCTGAAGTCACCTTCCACAGCTTGCAGGTATGGCTCTGGTTACCAAGGAACCAGATGATGCAGGAGCCTGGCTGCAAAGAACCACCCAGGCAGAAAGGAGCCCATCAATCACAAGACTTCACCCGGAGGCAGGGCAGGCTTTCCTTCCTCCTGCTAGAGGATTTGGTGCCTTGGAGCAGATGCTCGCAAAGTCGAGTCTTGCCTCCCACAGAGACCCAGAACTGTGGCCTGTGTCTCCAGAGATGGTCCAGGACCGTGATGAACGTTCCCGGTTGCTGCAACTGGCTAAGCCTGCCTAGTCCTTGAAGAGATTTTGCATAGCTACAGGAGAAAGTCCCCATGATGACAGGCTGCACACAGCGACTCCTCATGAAAGGGGGAAGTGAGTTCTTCCATCTTCGACAGGAAGGATCACACCTCTTATTTATATCTGGTACTTGCCTTGACCTGACAGCATTCAGGTTGATATCACTGCCTGGAGCCCAGGGAGGGCGACAGGAGGCTGCGGTCCCCAGGCTCTGGCCTGGCTGAGTATGGATGAAAGCAGAAGGGTGGAGTAGCAAAGGGCACAGTGCGGGAGGTGGTGGGGAGGTTACATCAGGCACAGGGTCAGGTCACCTTTGCTCTTTAAAACACACACACACACATTTACTTTGTGTGTGTGTGTGTGTGTGTGCGTGTGTGTGTGTGATTATGAGTTTCATAGGACAATGTAAGGTGTCAGCTCTCTCTACCATGTGGATCCCAGGGACTGAAGCCAGGTTATAAGTTGCCTGCTGAACTGTCTTGCCACCTTTGTCCTCCTACGTGGCGATCCTCGCGGTCACAGACTATGTGGACACACGAGAGGTACATCTGTGAGCAAGGCGAGCCCACCTGCAGCCACCTTGCTCCGGACTCTCCTCCCTATCTCCTCTTCTTTTCTTCCAGTTCTTTGCGTGTGGGAGTGGGTGTATGTGTGTAAGGTGGAGTATGTGCATATTTGAAGTCAGAAGGGAACTAGGAACTATTGGTGTTGTTTCTTAGGGATCGCACCTTTTTTTTTGGAGATGATGTCTCTCACTGGCTTGCAACAGACAAGAGTAGCCATTCGGTGAGCGCCAGAGTGCAACTGTCTCTACCTCCCCAGTCTCTCTCTCTGTCTCTCTCTCTGTGTCTCTCTCTGTGTCTCTCTCACTCTGGTCCTTCTGCCTGTGAGGCACACACCTTTGTTTTAAACACCGTGTGTGTTAACCAGGTGCCAATCTCTCCCACCTGGAACACCAGTGCAGCAACCGTAGCCACACAGCTGGACCACGTGCCTCGGACTGTGTATAAGGCCACGGCTACTTCTCATCACTCAGATGAGCACAGCAGCCATTGTGGTTACTTCTCACACGCATGTCCAGGCAGTGGGGGCTGTCAAGCTCTATACAGTGACTGGCGTTATGACTTAGTGGCAGCTAAGGAGCCCCAGCAACCACAGAGTTTCCTGGCAGTCCTCCGCTGAGGCCCTTGATCCACCTTCTTGGCTTGTTTGTTTGGTACAGAATCTTACTCTTAGCTCAGGCTGGCCTTGAACCGGAGGTGGTCCTCCTGGCTCTACCTCCCTAGATTGGAATTGTAGGCTTGCACCTCCATGCACTGCATCCACGCCGCTTTGCCCCCCTCTTCCTCGTCTGCAGTGGAAAGACACTAGTATTTGTGTTTCCAAATGTCTTTGCTGTGTTTTCCATAGAAGAGCTGACCATTGAGTAAATATTATTTCCAGAGCTCAGTTTTCGCAAGAGACAGCCAGGCCCATAGGACAGATCTTCTACCATTGCTTGAAGCTCTGTTGGAAAGAGGGTGATGACATTTTTCCGTAGGAAGGGCCATGCCTTATCGACACTCACTGAGCTGGGACAGAAGCTCCCTCCCATAGATTTTCCCAGCACCCGTGCCAAGGCAAACATGGAGTTCGGACTGCAATGTGTGGCTGTGGCTGTGGGCGCATGGGTGCTAATGAGCCAGAGTAGAGAGGGTTAGGAAACAGTACTTTCTCTCTGCTGCTGTTACCTCATTCTACTGGGATGGAAATAGCGCTCTGTGGGCCACTCTGAGGACATCCCCAGTATCTGTCACTTTAACTCTGAAGATTCGGTTTAGATGTGTGTGACTGCTGAGGAATTTTTACTGATAAATAGCTTCTGAGGTTGACTATTGGAGTCTGCCTGAGAGCAGCTCAATGGGTAGAGTGTTTGCCTTGCACGCATGAAGTCCCGAGTTCAATCCTCAGTGGCCCGTAGACCAGGCAGAGTGATGCGTTTCTGTAACCCCAGTGCTTGCCCGTCCCTTCTTCCTTCTCCCCCAGGCCCCGTCTGGGTGGAGGTAGGTTGTGCCTGTGTCCACTCCAAGGCTAAGAGATAACTAAGGTTCTGGGTGGTGGTGACAGTGCGAGCCTGTCACCCTCTATGGTGGACAGCTTGAAGGAACCCTCCAGCAGGCCTTCTCCCCCGGGTCTGTCCCCATTTTGTCACCCTTCCTTGGTGTCCCACCAGCCTCAACCTCTAAAACCTCATCTTCACAGCCCTTTTCAACCCTCGTCCACAGCGACACTCCAAAACCTCCACCCTCCAAAACAGGCAGCTCCGGTCCACAGGCCCAGAACATTTTGTTTCAATATGGCTGCACCACAGATGAAATTTCCCAGCCTCCCCAGATGTGTTAGAAGTTTCGGGAAGGCACTTTCTACTGGTGGTGTGGACCAACAGCACGTTAGAAGCTCCTGTGCAGAACAGGCAACTAACGCAATGATAGCTGTTCAAAGCCATACATCCCGGGAGCAGCTGGGGACGTGAGGCTCATTCCCTTGCAGGAGGGCCCCTTCCTGGCAGGTCCTAAGAGGTTACAAATGCATCAGGAGGGGCTTGAGTCCCAAGGCCTGTATGGCTGACTTCAGGCAGTCACAACCCAGTCAGTCCCGTGACTGTGGCCCCGACCCTGGAACTGGGGTAAATGTGTAACTGGACACAACGCCAGTCCATTCTGCATGGCGCTCATCTGTCACCAGGGCTTCCTGGAAGGGAACCAAAGGAACATCGCCCTGGCCTTGGACCATCTTGGCTAAGCCTGGATTCCCATGGCCTCCCGACCTGGATCCTCCCCCTGCCTCTGTACGGAGTAGCCCGGGAATAGATCCACCTCCACCCTTTGCAGCATAAATAAGCTGGGTCAGCCCAACCAGGGAAAGCTGTGCTTGTCTGGGCTGAAGTTAAAGGTAAGCAGGGCCCTCTCGGTTCCTTTGTGGTCCTTCACGGGGTCCTGCTGGGCAGTAGCTGAGCTGTGGGTGGGAAGAGGAGGGAGGATGTGGCCAGAGACACTGAAAAGGGTTGGCCGGCATTTGTTCTGGAGCGAGAAGCCAGAAGTCTGTGGTGGCGGGTGCTTCAGGAGACATGACCACCGACCGCGTCCCCTCTCCCAAAAGGCTAGATATGCAGGCAGGCTGGTCTCTGCTTCTCACCATTTGCTCTGGGTTCACTGGAAATAGCTTGTTTCCAGCCAGGCAGTACAGCCAGACCTTCTGCCTCCTGTGTGCCCAGCTGGGTCCTCAAAGGCAGAGGGATTTGCACAGAACCAGGGTGGCCAAGTCCATGGGACCTATTCCAGCTTGAAGGGAGAACAAGACTTCATTGTTCAAGCTGCAAGCAGCAAGGAGAGGCAAGTTGCATGGTTATCTCAAATATCACCCCTATCCAGGCTCAGTGCTAGGGCACATGTCATCGGCTCCTTATCATGTCCTGTGGAGCCTCAACTTGTCCCCTGTAAGCAGGCCTGCTCATGGCTCTAAGGTTCCCTGAGGCCGGGTATGTTAAGAGGGCTCAGTAATGTGGAAGTCCTTTGATAATGTCAGGCTAAGCAAAAAGGCAGCTCCTTCCTTTTTAGCGTGTGGTGCATGTGTGCGTGTGTGTATTTATATGTATATGTGTGTGTGAGAGATGTATGTGTGGTATGCATGTACTTATGTGGTGTGTGTGTGTATACTGTGTAGTATATGTGTGTTGTGTTTTGTTTTTTGAGACCCGGTCTCACTCTGTAGCTCTAACTGTCCTGGAACTCACAGAATTCTGTCTGCCTCTGCTTCCTGAGTGCATCACCATGTCCAGCCCCATGTATGTGTGTAGTTATGTGTATGTGGTATATGCGTATGTATGCGTGTGTGGTGTATGTATTATGTCTGTGTATTTGTGAATGAGTGTATATGTGTTTGGTGGAGAAATGGGTTCAGGAGCCCATAAACACAGATGGAGACCAGAGGAGGACTTTGGGTGTCCTGACTGCTACTCTCCTCCCTGTTTCTTGAGTCAAGGTCCCCCACTGAAGGCGAGATAGGCTGGTAGCCCCAGAGATCATCCTGTCTCTGCCTGCCACAACCCTGGTGTAAGTGATCATGATTGATTTTTTTACAAGGGTCATGGGGAAGGCAGATCACTGGGGCATACAGTGAATACAGCGGCAGGATACAGGATGCTTCTGGTGTCTAGGTAAGGAGGAACTGAGGGAGGAGTCTAGGGGACGTGGGGCAGGCAGAGAGTGGTGAAGATGAGCTGGTGACATAAGACAGCACTGAACATGTATCCTGTCAATGACAGGACAGGCAAAACAGCCCTGAGAAGCCACAGGACAGGGACACAAGGACATGCCTGTTTGGGAAGGAATAGAAAGGGGTCTAGAACTCCTCTGATCTCAGGACCTGATGCAACCTGGTTTCAGATGAACTTGGATGGCAGCAGGTTACAGCTGAGACCAATAGCCAGCTTTGCTTGAGAACGGCAGTGATGTCCTTCCTGGGACACCAGCTATGACACAGCTCCCTAGAAAGCTCCCACTCACAGGAACAGCAATATGAGAAGGGCTACACCCACCTACATGGCCCATACTACCACATGGGTGTCTGAGGCCGGTTCCGACCCTGTGTTTATGATAGCACAGCTGGGCAGACGCTCTTCTGCATAGGAAGGTCTGAGGCACACAGGTAGAGTTTTCCACTCTGCTTTTCTAAACCACAAGACTTTGAGGATGGTGGGTGGAACCAGATGTGTGTGCCAGGAGGAGAAGGTACTGGAGGGTCAGAAGCCAAAGGTCATCTGACCAGCAGGATGACCTGAGCAGAGCAAAGAGAACTTGCCTGTCTGTGCAGCCCAGGCAGATTTTTTTTTTCTGTGCAGCCCAGGCAGGTGCCCTGACCCAAGCATGGGAGGCAGGGGTGACCTCGTAGCTTTGCAACACCATAGTGGCTTTCTGAGATCATTAACTCATAAAGGGAAAGCTTTGCTTTGGCTCCTGGTGGTCTGGACCTGCTGGGGGTATCAGGTAGCAATGGCAGGAACATTTGGCCAAACAAGGTGCTCCTCATGTAGCTGAGAAGAAAAACCAATGAAGAGGGAAAAACAAATACTGAGGTCCTGCAGCCCCTCTTAATGGCACACTGCCTCTGACCTCAGGTCCTCCCAGGGGCCCTACACCCTAAACGTCTACAGAACCTTCCACAGAACAATGCTGTGGCTTAAGATTTTCACCTAGGGACCTCGGGGGTGGTTTGTTGAGCACCCTGGGGATGGAAGGTGGAAAGTCGTATGTGTGAAGGTGAAGTAGGGGAAACAAAGGCTTCAAGGTGACCTCTAGTCGGGGCTGAGGCCCAAGGACCAGCAGCAGTGCCCATGGACAAGTACGGTAAGAGATAGAAGGTCACACAGCAGGATGTTTCTATAGAAACAAACACACATGATCCATATGGTCAGAACTGGGTGATGGACAAAATTCACCCCCTAGGAGCAGAGGAATGTGATGTTGGCTTTTCAGCCAGCTCAGGAGCCTCCCTCTGGGAGCACAGGCTAACTCTATATACTGTCTATGATAGCTGAGGTTGGATAAGGGCTGAGGTTCAAGGGAAAAGGGTATCCAGCTCACTGGGTACCTCTACCCCCTGGTCCATCATTGGGCAGGGCCCCAAGTACTGTCCATGCCCCACAGCTATCTGGGCAGCTGACAAATCAATTCCTGGCGCACCGTGGACCACTAAAGCCAAGCCTGGGTGAGCAGGCCAACTGTGGATCTTCTTCGGTCACTGTGGGATCCAGCCTGCCTATGACAAGTGTGGAAGACAGACCTGGACTGGGGAAAGGGCTTTGGCACCCAATTCTGGCTATATGCTAGGGCCTCACGGACACTAAGACCAGTCGTAGGGTACACCCGTGTGGGTACGAGGGTGACACAAAGAAAGCTGGCAGTCCACAGACAGCTCTCCAGGGATGGACTCATAGCCATTGTCACCTGCATGACTGGTTCTACTGTGTCACCAGGGCTGTGTCACAGTCTAGTATGCTAACAAAAGGTACTCCAGATGTCAGGTGGTGGTGGTGCATGCCTGTAATTCCAGCTACTAGGGAGGCTGAAGCAGGAGGATCAGAAGTTCAAGGCTGCCCAGAATACAGAACGATTTCAAGGTTCATCCAGGCAACTTAAGAACGGACAGAAGAAGGTTGGAGATGTAGCTCATTCGGTAGAATGCTCCCTCAGTATTCATGAGAGCCTGGAGTGGGTTCCTAGGCCTCTTAGAAACTGGGTGGTGGAGTATGCCTGCAATGCAAGAACTCGGAGGTGGAGGCAGGAGGATCAGAACTTCAGTCAATCCTAATCTACACATAGCGAGTTCAAGACCAGCTGGGGCTACAGAAAACCCTGTCTAACTAAAAAAGTAAACCATCTGGGGATGGAATGTGATGTACAGCACTTAGCTGGCAGGCAAGGGGCCCTCGATTCCATCCCCAGTCACTTTTCAAGGCCCTGGAGGAGAGAGTATTAGCATGTAACCTGGGGAGCAATTCTATGAATGACTGTGTTTTCCACGTGGACCGTCCTGAGTTTTCCGTGGATCTTTGACTAAAATTCCTTCTTCTCCCCATCCCAGCTGTGGGTGGGTTCTCCTGAGTCATCTACAAGAGCCATGCTTTTGGTTTTGAGTGAATTATTAAGTACATAGCAAACACAAGTAAAACTTAATAGCAAGTGGTAGATAGAAGGAACAGAGAGATGGTAAAACTTCAGGTCATGCTCTCAAAGTACCCAGCGGAAGTAAGCGATGCAGACGCAGTTGGACCTGACATGGGGATGAGGAGGAAGCCCCATTTCTAGAGCAATAGTCCCGTGAACTAAAACAGCCGTGGCCATGTACTCAGAGAATGTACGTTACACACGGTCACTGGAAATACCAGAGCAACTAAAGGTTTGGCTTCAGGGCTCCAAATAACCACTTACCACTTTCACATAATGTCATTCTAGGACACACAGAAGCGAGCGCTCGTATCAACGATGACTCCCACAGGACTGGGCCTGAAAGCCATCAGCTTCTGCATCCTGACCTGGGTCAGCCTGGCAGCTGGGGACCGGGTATACATCCACCCCTTCCATCTGCTCTTCTATAGCAAGAGCAGCTGTGCCCAGCTGGAGAGCTCCGATGCAGAGACACCCCCAGATCCCACATTTGCGCCTGTGCCCATTCAGGCCAAGACCTCCCCTGTGGATGAGAAGACCCTGCATGACCAGCTCGTGCTGGCCACTGAGAAGCTAGGGGCCGAGGATCAGCAGCGGGCTGCCCAGGTTGCAATGATAGCCAATTTCATGGGCTTCCGCATGTACAAGATGCTGAGCGAGGCAGGAGGCGTGGCTAGTGGGGCCATTCTCTCCCCTCCAGCTCTCTTTGGCACCCTGGTCTCTTTCTACCTTGGGTCTTTGGACCCCACAGCCAGCCAGCTGCAGGCACTGTTGGGTGTCCCCGTGAAGGATAGAGACTGTACTTCCCGGCTGGATGGACACAAGGTCCTCGCTGCTCTGCAGACCATTCAGGGCCTGCTGGTCACCCAGGGTGGAACTAGCAGCCAGGCACCTCTGCTACTGTCCACTGTGGTGGGCCTCTTTATGGCCCCAGGCCTACGCCTAAAGCAGCCATTTGTTCAGGGCCTGGCCCCCTTCACCCCTGCCATCTTCCCACGCTCGCTGGATTTAGCCACCGACCCAGGTCTTGCCACTGAGAAAATCAACAGGTTCATAAAGGCTGTGACTGGGTGGAAGATGAACTTGCCACTGGAGGGAGGCAGCAAAGACAGTACCCTGCTTTTCAACACCTATGTTCGCTTCCAAGGTGAGACAAACCCTTGGGTCAGTCAGTCCCTTGTGCCAGAGGTAGCATCTGGGTTTCCATGGCATCCCCACGGTCCACGTGTGAGATAGGCAGGGTTGGCGGGTTCCTGTCTCTGTGTTACTGGTGAAGCCCTGAAGGCTCAGGAAGCAAACCTGACTCAGGATGGCACAGCCCCACCTCCCTACTCCGCAGCCCTTCTGTGCTGGGTCATGTTCCTGTGTCTTGAGAAGCCTAGGACTCGGGTGGCTAGCCCACGCAGAAACACCCAACTTACTCGCTCACATAGGAAGTTACCCATAGATCCCTGTCTGGGAAGTTGTTTATTCATTCTGTGAACCCTTCCTACTTGCGAGACTGGACAGGAGTCTCAGGGGGACAGGAGATTCTGACCCTAGGCTTCTTATCGAACATCAGCAAGTATGGAGGCCCCGAGGGCAAATGCCCGAGGCATCACTGCCTGGACGTGGAGTGGAGGCAGAGGGATCAGTGCCCTGCTGACTTGGACACTGTGACAATATGTTTGTAGTCTATAAGTTCACATGGGAAAGACCTTGGCCTGCCTTTGAGACTGGGAAAGGAGGAGGGTCAGAATGTTAGGAGAAGGAGGCAGCCCCGAGGCTGCTGAAGGGTGGCTACACTCTATAAGTCAGAAGGGACCCTGGAGCTGAGCACAGTCCCTGTGAGGAGCCCTGGGAAGATTGCCACTGAAAAAGGAGCACTCCCGAAGGGCAAAGGCGTCAGCTGTGGCTTAGTTTTTGAGACAGTTTCTTCCCGAACCTGGAGCTTACCATTTCAGCTAGACTGACCAGTGAGCTCCAGGGGCCCTCATATCTCCGCGTTCCCAGTGCTGGCATTCTAGACCTGCACTGCCTAGCCTGGCTATTACAGGGCTCGGGGCTCTAGGCCCAGGTCATCATGTGTGTAGGACAAGTAGCCACCTCCCCAGCCTACAATCTCCGAGTTTGTAAAAAGTGAGTCAGCAAGCCAGAATGGATCTGGACTGAGCTTGCCTGTCCAGGCAGGGGCAGACTGAGTCCCTGCAGGTGACAGGTGTGACACCTCAGACTCCACACTAGCGTGCGCTGTGTTTTCTGCCACCATCAGGGCCACTCTGGGGTGCTCAAGTGGCTGGAATTTGCAAAAGGGTGTCAGAGAGCACCTGGGCATGAAGTCTCCAGGCCAGGCCAGTGCAGCCTCAGGGCAGGGAGAGCAGGTGGGGAAGTTGAGGCAGGAGCTGGGGTGGGAGAGTCCCGCCTCAGATTCCCCATCCACCCTCACTGAGCTGTCCCCCTGGTCTCTGGCTTTCAGGGAAGATGAAAGGCTTCTCCAAGCTGGCTGGCCTCCATGAGTTCTGGGTGGACAACAGCACCTCAGTGTCTGTCCCCATGCTCTCGGGTACTGGTGTGTTCCAGCACTGGAGCGACTCCCAGAACAACTTCTCGATGACGCGCGCACCCCTGGGTGAGAGTGCCACCCTGTTGCTGATCCAACCCCACTGCATCTCCGATCTGGACAGGGTGGAGGCCCTCGTCTTCCAGCATGACTTCCTGACTCGGATAAAGAACCCGCCTCCTCGGTAGGCAGGGTGGGACCCTTGTCTGTCTGTCCGCCCCCTCCCCATCCTGCTCTCATGAGCTGTGGAGCTGTGGGTACAGCTTGTTATCAACAGATACTACCTCCCTCCACAGGGAGGCGATGAGCCGACCAGGGCTGTCTGAGGCTTACTATTGCTGTGAGGAAACAGTGCCCAGAAGCAACTTAGGGAGGAAAGGGTTTACTTGACTTCTGTATCCTGAATCACAGTCCACTGAGGGGAGCCAAGGCAGGAGCTCAAGCATGGCAGGAGCCTAGGGGTAGGAGCTGATGCAGAGGCCCTGGGGGATGCTGCTTGCTCAGCCTGCTTTTCCTATAGAACCCAGGGCCACCAGCCCAGGGATGAACCCGCCCACAGTGGGCTGGGCCCTTCCACATCACACACACTGATAGAGAAAACTCTACAGCCTTTCCTACAGCCTAATCTGGGGGAGGCATTTTCTCAATTGAGGTTCCTTCCTCTCAGACGACAATAGCTTGTGTCAAGTTGCCATTAAACTAGCCAACACTAGGGCCATTATCTTACTAGTATTTTGGTTTTAAGAGAGGGTCTGGAATTTGTGGTAATGCCCCTGCCTCAGCTGTACAGCTAGAGTGAGAACAAAGGGCAGACAGCTGCCCACCATCAGCAAGTTTTCTGTAGTACAGATGTCTCAGGTCCTTCTCCTGTTTCCGGCCATGTGAAGGTTTCTGCTGATTTTGAGAATTTCCTTGGGGCAAGGATGCCCTGTATTATGTGACCTTCCCTGAGGAGACACAAGCAAACACTTGTTCACCCCAGATAGGGCACTGACTACAGACCAAAGGAAAAAGTCCCTCCAAGCTGAATTTGGTCATTCAGTCCATTCATGAGTGTGGGTGCATCACTAAAGAGCCCACTACAGCATGGATGACCGCGCAGGAAAGCTGCGTCCCTGGAGCTTCCTGCACAGCTGGAGGAGGCAGCTCTCCAGTCTCTCCCCAGCAGCTGTTTCCTGTTTACACAACACTGAGGAGGGGCTTTCTGAGGCTTAATGTGCCTCCTTCCAGAAGGGACCGCTTTAACTCAGGACAGAGCTACACAACACTAACTGGGGGAGGGCTCAGGGCCTCTTTCCTAAGTGGATGGGAGCTCCCCACACCCTAACAGCAATATCTCCGCAGGGCCATCCGCCTGACCCTACCCCAGCTGGAAATCCGAGGATCCTACAACCTGCAGGACCTGCTGGGCCAGGCCAAGCTGTCAACCCTGTTGGGTGCTGAGGCAAATCTGGGCAAGATCAGTGATACCAACCCCAGGGTGGGAGAGGTGAGCGCTGCTCTGGCTGGGTCCTGGGGAGGGAGAGTGGAGGGCGACGTGGAGGAAGCTGTGGGCAAGACCAGCAGGACTGGAAGGAAGAACAAGGCCTGGAGGCCTTGCCGGTGCCCGTTGGCATTCCAGAGACGTGCCGAACAGCCCTCTCTCACTCAGCTCTCTTGCTACCTCTATCTAGCTCCAGGTCCATCTCTGTCCCTACTCAGTCCAGCCTTGCATCCTCCAGAAACTGTAGTAGATTAGGGTGGGAGGAATGACCCCAAGCCCTGATCGTGCCTGTGGGGAGCAGCTCAGTAGACAGAGAACTATGTAAAACAGAGGGTGTGCTTCGCTACTGTTGGCATTGTCTAGCTGCTGGGAAACAGGGATTACTGTAGAAAGCACGATCCCACGGTGCCATCTGGCCAAACATTGGAGAGCAACATCAAGATGGTAGGTGGAGATGTGGATATGGGGCATGCTGAGCAGGAGCTCCTGTGGGAGCTGGGTGCTGGTGCCCAGTACCCACTTCCTCCTGACAGGCTGGACAGTGTCCTCCCTCGGGGCAGGTCAGCAGTCTCTGGCCTGCAAGCCCTCCTGAAGGAGAGCTATCTCTGCTTTGCAGGTTCTCAACAGCATTCTCTTTGAACTCAAAGCGGGCGAGGAGGCACAGCCAGCTGAGTCTGCCCAGCAGCCTGACTCTCCTGAGGCACTGGATGTGACCCTGAGCAGCCCGTTCCTGTTCACCATCTACGAGCGGAACTCAGGCGCCCTGCACTTTCTGGGTAGAGTGGGTAACCCTCAGAGCGTACTGTGAGGTCTGGTGCCATAGGGGCCCTTCAAGGTCTCATGTGCAGCCATGGAAACAAGGCTAGCTTCAGAGAGCTATCCTGGGCAAAAACCAGTGCTGTCATCCCTGGCTTTCAATCACTGCTCCCAGCGAGGCAGAGGCCATCTCCATGGAGACTGCACTGCCCGAGAATAAACAATGAGCATCAGAGCTGGCCTCCTGGACTGCGGCTTTGTTTGGAGAGTGGGGTGGAAGCCAGGAGCTGGTACTGAGCACAGACCACTGCTCCTCACAGGACTACCATTCTGGGAAGAATTTGGACCAAACAACTGTTTGTGAAACCAAAAAGCATCCTCTTTTTACTCAAGAACAAAAATTGGGTTTTAACATTAAAATGTAATTGTTCCCTTGCTTTGGGCTTGTATTTAGCTCACTGAGTGTGAGACCATGACCTTCAGAGTCCCTACACCACCCTATGTTTTCTTACCCTTGGCACCATGTTTTGAAAAACTGAATTCATACTAGTGTAACCCCACATGACTTTGCTGAGAAACACACATGGTCAGTTTACGACAGGCTAAGCAAAGCGTTCCTGAAGCTCTTGACGGAGAGGCCGAGGTGTGACAGCTAGGTACAGAGGAGAGCCCTGTCCCCGAGCAGCACTAAGAGAGGACCTAGGCAGAGGGTACTTTATTTACCCCATAGATACAGGCTACTGGCTTCTCTGCCTGTCTCCTTCAGATTATACCCACAGCTTGCAGGTGTGTGTGTAGCCGACTCCCTCCTCCCTGAACAAACAGGGAAGCAGGTGAACAATGCGGCGTGTTAGCCACAGGAAAAGTCCAGAGAGCACCTTAGGACGGCTGTAGAACCCATGGTGCACACCGTGAGAAATCGTGTGTTAGCGTCTGGCATGTCCTCTCTGGCCTACGCTGCAGTTCGGGACTCTGCACGGGTATAGATGGGTGTAGCCTAAGTTCTCAGACAGAACTGCTCCTGAGTTTGGAGTTGGGACTACATGGTCCCAAAAGGACAGGTGGAGTGTGTTCCTGTGACCAAGGTCCATCCTGGCAGAAGAGCTACTGTGTCCCTCAAGTCTCGGTTTTCCTCTCCCTCTTCCGACACCACCATGGCAGCTTGTCTGTTTTACCCTGTGGATGTGGCCAGTCCAGTCAGACCATCCAATGCTTGTGCCAGGCCGCATGGGGAGGGAGTCCCTGGCCTCTGCGCAGAACAGGAAATGCTAAGGTAAGAAGATTAACTCCCAGTCCAAAAGGCCCTGCTCCCAGAGGGAGGTGGAGTCTCATCACTGTGACAGACACCGGACAAACACAACTGAGAGGTGGGGCAGTGAGGCAGGAGGAGCAAGGACAGCTGGTCCCTTCCAGTTAGGACACACAGGGACCGGGTCTGGAGTTCAGCTGGTCCCTTCCAGTTAGGACACACAGGGACCGAGTCTGGAGTTCAGCTCACTTTCTCAGCCCACGGGACGCTGCTGCCCACTTTTAGGTGGGTCTTCCCACATCTATTTACCCAACCCAGAGGCTTTCCTCACAGGTTGCTTGGCTGATGCTAAATCCCATCAGACTGACAAGATGAAGCTCACAGGAGTAGATGACAACAGAGGTGAACTGATACCCAGGCTGAGAGTGTCCCTCAGGGAGCAGAAATCAGGAGTTCACGAAGGCCACCCTCCCCTACAGCAGCGTGGGCTCTTCCAGAGTGTATCTAGTGCCCCACTCCATCATGGGAATCCCTGACGAGGCCATCATGGAGCTCGCACAAGGCTCAAAGGTGCCAGGGCCACGGAGACTGCCTCAGATGTTCAGGCTGTCCCATGTGACTGGGGTCCCCACGTCACCTCCTCCTCCTCCTGGTCAGTGCACCACACCAGGACTGTGGGCTGGCACAGTAGACGACACCCCACAGCTATTCGCTTTAGCGGAGGAGCCTGACGACATTCTGCTAGTTGACCTGGTACCAGTGCCTGGTGGGGGACAGCACAACTGAGCTCTGCCTTGTGACAGGCTATGAAGCTGCAGAGGAGCTGCTCACAGACCTGTAGCCCTCAGCACGAGCAGTTCTCCCAGCTTTGCCAGCTACCTCCAATCCCACCCCAGTGCCTTGTGGGTTGCAGCATGGGACGTACAGCATGGGGTCCTCCAGTTGGAGCCACAGGCCCTCAGAGCGGAGGCAACAACACTGACTTTGAACTGCTGCAGAGCAGAATCATTTCTACACAGGCTGAGACATGAATGCATGCTCTTTGGTTGCACATGAAGGAGACGGTGGGCTGCAGGTAGGCCCCTGAATGATAGACAGGCCTCGTCCTTACAGGCCGCTTTTATACCGGGAAGCAGTGAACTACATCGGGGATGGGATTTTAGTGCATATGTTGGGAGCTAGAAAAATGGATCACTTTAACTTTAAACCTGACTGAATTGAAACTGAGTCTCAACAGGGAAACTAAGGAAAAATAACACGGGGGCTGTTTTGGAGGAGCCAGACACAAGTCTAAAAGTGTTAGCTGTGGTCTGATCCTCCTGCTCTCAAGTGCAGAAACATGGCAGGGGGGCTGGAATGCAATGGTCTGGAGTCAGCCAATAGGGTAAGAGATTAGGCCCCAGGGCCCACTATGGACCTCTGCCTGGCTGGGCTGAGGCCGGTGTGCATGTGTGACCACACGGACTGGCTATTGAGTTTGGAGTATTTATTCTGCTTCCAAATCCCACCTGTCAGTCATCTCAGTGACAGGCGTGGGCTACCTTTCTGTAGAAGGGAAATAGCAATACTGGAGTTGGGTTGGGGACAGTGTTCTCTCCTTTCTAGGATCAAGGGACAGCCTTCAGGGAACGAGGGTAGGCAGGGGTCCTTTGGGTATGGAAGAATGTGAGTTCGAGGCACAGCTATGACCTCTAGTGACTACCTAGAGACAGCACAGCTCCTCAGTAGAAGTCCATTCCATGCACCTACAACAGCCACCAAGCAGACAGGGCTGACTGGTCTCTGTGTGGGACAGAATTCCGTGCTAGAAGATCTCACAGACAGGACCCTTCTAACTGCCGAAGGGAATTGTGTCTCTGAAGACTGGCATGATGAAGGGGCCACCTGGACTGAATTCATAACTTACACATTTGCAGAAGACACTTCCTTTATTTAGGAAATGAATCTTTGCAGTCAGCTCTGGCTCCTGGCAGAGGAGCAGACGGCAAGATCAGAAGTGCTATTCTTAAGTGCTAAGGTGAGATGGCCATCGTGTAGCCTCTGAGGAGGCGCAGGACTGGCAGTGTCTCCTGAGCTGGAGACGGTGTTTCTACACTGTGCTGCTGCCCTGCTGCCCAGTGCCTCATCTGCAGGGCAGTACAGCCACACTTGGATATTTACTTCAATCCTACTATAGAAACCAGCTTGTCTACATTAAGATTTACAATAAAAATAAAACAATTTGTTCAGTAAACTATAGTAAAAAGCTTGAAATGTCATAAAAACTATCTTCCATACAATGGAAAGGTTGGTTCTTTCTGGGTGAAAGATGGCCCACATATACTGGGCAGGGGTGCAGGCTGTGGCTGGGTGACTCAGGGGACAAGGGTCGCTTTCTTCCCCGCTCCAGGTCCTGCCAGGATGCCTAGGGCTGTTCTGTAGTCGCCTGGTCCCTGGCAGCAAACACAAGCTCTGCGAGGGCTGGGAAGCTCTTGATGTCATTGGTCTGCAAGCCCATCTTCTGTATCTGCAAAGGTCATAAGAATCAACTGTCACCGTGACGAGATCTGACTGGGAAAAGAGGTCCCCAGTAAAACCAGGACAACCCGATTTGCCCTGCCCTCATTAAGGTAGAAAGAGTCCCCAAAGGAAGGAGGGCACATCTTCTGTTAGAACAAAGGACTGGCTCATTGCAGAACTGTATGTTTTGGGTCAAGTGCTTCTCATTCTAAGAAGCTAACATGTCTGAATCTCAGCCCACCACACTAGTCTCTGGCTGGGGTGACAGTCTCTTCTGTGGGCTTATAGAAAATGCTAGCGGAAAAAAGCCCTTGTGCAGAGAATAAAAAAGAAAATGATTCTTTACTGGAGAGTTTTGCTCTCCTGTTTCTCAGCACCCTTCTCAGGGTGTGCTGGGAGGACGGCACGCAGCACTGCAACAGCAGCAGAGACCCACAGCCTCCCTTCCGTCTGCTTCCCACTCTGCCCACATCTGTAGCAAGCTCTCCTGCCTGTGAGAAGACTGTAGGTTCCTTATGAAATAAACAAGACAGCTGCTGTTTTCAGGCTGTCTGTCTCTCTTTTTTGAGATAGTCTCCCAATCCAACTCATGGCAATCCTCCTGCCTAAGCATCCTGAATGCTGGGATAACAAGCTATGTGTAAACCAAACTGGAAAGATAGCAGTTTCCTACATGTGTAAATTTGGTGGCAGAAGGCTATCACTGCACACCCTCGTGGGAGGTCTACACGCTGCCATCAGCCATCCACCATGACTTGACGATCACATGGCAAGAGGCTGCAGGCCCCCAGCCACTGGCTCGGGACTCTGGGCAGCAAGGGCAGGTACGCTGACAGCTGGAGGGGATACTCTGGGTCCCTCTACCTTTTCTCTCTTCCACTTCCTGGCACGCATCCTCCTTCTCAGCAAGCTGGGCCTGCCTTTTTCTATCATTAGCCCTAGGGAGGTGACACCCAGCCTTGGCCACAGTCAGGCCCTCAGAGCCAGGCTTAAGTTGCTGGTACCTGTTCTCCCAGGAATTCCACATCGAGAGCCAGCTGCAGTCGGATCTTGTCGTCATCACTCATGCCACCGCTAGAGCTGACAGGGCTGGTGGCTGGGGCTCTCCTGGCTTGTTTGAGGCGCTTCAGGCTCTCCTCCATCTTCTTCACTGAGTTCAGCACATCAGACACAGTCTCAAAGTACCTCGGGCACAAGACAGTAACGAACCCTGACCTCCCGTGTACAGATAAATAAAAACACTAGTTCTAAACACAAGCAATGGAGGGAGGTCCTTCCCAGGTGGAGGATCCTCTGCAGCACATCCCAACACCAATCAGTCCATCTGCCTCTTAAAGTACAAACGCAGCTCGGGACTTTCAATGAGGCTCACTTACCCTCACGCTCTCACTATAACATTAACATCAGTCTCTTTCTCGCCTGGTTACCAAACTGGCTGTCTGGCACGGGGACTTTATTTGCCTACAAAACCACAGGATTAGGCACTGTTGGCTCTAAACTGACCCACAAGGTGGGGGTCGGAGCCTGAACTTGAAAAAAGAAAAAACCAAGCCTTTACTGTAAAATGTTGATTAATAATTAAATCAATAGTAAAATAAAGCGATATACTTCCTCCCTCTTTTGTGGTGCTGGGATAGACCTCAGGGCCGTAAGAATGCTAGGCAAATACTCCACCAAAGGACCAAGAAGTGGTTCCACTAGCCCCGAGGTAGCTAGACAGAGATTCAGTTAACTGGTCCTGCCTGGGGCCCTCTGCTGTGATCACAGGCTACACACACTTCCTCTTCTCACCAGAGCCATCCCCATCTAGTGGAACCATCAGGAGGGACAGCTGAGCATGGAGGACAGAAGTGGTGCCCTTGGAGTTCAGGGTTGGGGACTCACAGAACCGAGGTCAGCCTGACTGTACTGCTGGTGGGAGAGGGTGGGTGAGGGAGAGACTGGACCAAGTGACTGTTACACCTTGCCCACTGACAGGTCCGTGATTGCTTGCTGCTATGTGGGTGAGGAAGGCATGCCATGGCCATGCCCAGGGTGCAGATAGGCACCTCTCCAGCAGCCAGCAGCTTACCTGTGTGTGCTCTCAGACAGAGCTTCCTGCACCCAGTGCTTCATCATTGCTGGCTTCACCTTGTGCCCATGTCCGTGCTGTAGCTGGTAGAATGGCTTCAGTGCGCTCTCCACATAAGAAGAGGCTGTGCTGGGGACCTCCTGCAGCGCCATTGTCAATAGGGGTTAAGGACAGAAGGAAACAAAGTCATTATCATCAGTGTTCAGTTCATCCCTCACAGAAAGTAACCAGAGGACCACAGAAATCACCTGGGGACAGCAGTGTGTCAAGAGGAAGCTCCCCTCCCCAGATTTTCCCTCTTCTCCGGGGTCAGGCTTGCTTCTGAGGCAGGATGCACAGGGCCGAGTCCTGACTCCTCCCACTAGGAGAGGCCCAGGGGACTCGGTTCCTTGCTCTACAGGTGACGACTGATGTGCTGTGCACACTTAAACACACACCATGATGCCCATAGAACAGAAGGAAACGGAAGACCCCTAGCAATGTGCTCAAGCCCTCCCCCAGGCAAGTGGGGGCTTCAGGTCCAACAACAAACAATACAACAAGATACTTTTGTTCCAAGTGATAATTCTACTGCACAACTAAATCTACTTTGTTGTTTTTTGAGCCAGAGTCTGACTTTGCAGTTCAGGATGGAATCAAACTTGTGATCCTCCTCTCAGCCTCCCAAGGACTGGGATTACAGGGTGCAAATTGCAGGGCTTTTTCAGTCCCAATGTTAGCATGAAAAGGGAAGCTGGACACGGTGGCTCACGGGTGTGATCACAAGCATCCATGAGTCTGGGGTGACCTCAGCTACAGAATGAATTCCAAGCTAGTCTGCTACAGACTTAGGTCCTGTTCTTACACGACGGCATCGGTGACGACAATAACCATGACAATAATGACGATGACAATGACGACAGCAATGATAACAGGAGAAAGGAACCCAGTCAGACAAATTGTGGTCAATGCAAGTCCAGCAACAGGAATCATTTCTTGCACCCAAAAATTCTTGCAACAAATGGGAAGAGTAATGCTAACAGGAGACAGGCCCCTGCCTAGCATGTAAACAAAAGGAAGGCCGCAGGCCACTGTTATAATTCCCGAGTTTGGGGCATTAAATAAACTGAAAGGCACTAAGTCTAAACCTTAACCACAACTATGGAAGACAACCAGAGGGAACACCAGTCATGTGAGAGCAAGAACGAGTGAGAACGCATGAAGACGAGGTTCAGGTGGGAAAAGGACCTTCCCTCAGATGGCTCTTCGGCAGCACCTAAGAAAAGTCTCTGACACCAGCCAGCATGCGCCTCTCTTCTGTCTGATAAACACCACTTGCCTTTTCCTTCTTGGTGCTGGGGTGGACCCAGGATCTTGCGCATGCTAGTAAATACTATATACCACTGAACTCCACCTAGCCCCGAGGATACACTAAAATAATCTTTTTCTATTGAGTTCTTAATTTATTATAGGTGGAAGTGTTTGTGTCAGGGCACACATGTGGAGGTCAGAGGACAGCTTGTATGAGTCAGGTGTCTTCTTCCAGCAGGGAGGACCCAGGGATGGAATTCAGGACTGTCAGTTTGGCAGCAAGCCCCCTTACCCCCTGAGCTATCTATCTCAATGGCCCCTAACATATTCTTAATGTCATTCTTTCTATTGTTTTCACTGAAAGAACAAGGAAAATCAGGTATTTCCAATAACAATTTGCACGAGTAAGATAAATTAAAAATTTTTGTGACTATATGAAGACAAAAATAAATTTTTATGTAAATAGGACTTAGAAATGTTAAATGGTTTCCTGGGACTGGAAAGAAGAATCAGCAGTTAAGAACACTTGTTGCTCTTGTAGAGGACCCAGGCTTGACTCTTAGCGCCCATGTGATGACTCACAACCATCTGTAACCCCAGTTCCAGGGGACCCAATAGGCAGGCACACAGCACACATACATATCAAGTAAAATAAATCTAAAATAAACATTTTAATTGCTTTCTTTTTTAAAGAAAATACTTTTCCAGCCAGCTGTGATACTGCAGGCCTTTAACGCCAGGACTAAAATGCAGAGGCAAACCGATCTCCGTGGAGCTGAGGCCACCCTGGTTTATGCAGTGAGTTACAAGCCAGTCAAGACTCACACACACAAAAGGACTTTTCCTTAAGACCCAAAGTGCACAGTGTGGGTTGTGCTGGCAGCTGGCTCCTGATCCTTCCGAGTCCCTTAACTCAGGCCACCCTAAGACCTGCCTGTGGCCCACATCTCCCTGGCCCCACAGCACAAAGCTCTCTCCAGAAGTGACACTGACCTTGTTAGTTCTGCGGTAAAGTCTGGGGACCTCCAGGGCACTCTTCAGATAACTGAAGCAAGACTCACTCAGGTCCTGGACAATCCTGCTGCTCAGAGCTGGCACGTGGGCAGACAAGGAACTCTGAGAGTCTTCCAAGGCCGCTGTGGACACAGGGCAGCTGGATTGAGTCACTGGTCCAGCCTAGGGTAAGCTCCATTAAAATGTGACCATGGCATTTAGAGTGCACTAATAAATCATGTCGATGTATAAAACAAGGACTTCATTTACAGAAGCTCAAGAACTAAGAATTTACGAATGGAGTCCAGATGTTAGTTTAAACATTCTCTGCAGTCTATATAGCATTTTACTTTGTTATTTCTTACTCAAAGAATCTGAGTCTGAATTAATTTTTTTTACCTGAGATAGATGAAAAATTCTTAAAGCCGATCATTTCAAGTTTTGGCTTGACTATCTTCAGGAGTTCTGGAAGCTGAAACACACATTTTGGACCCTAGATTCTTCTTTCAAGCAGAACAAGCAGCTTTTCACCCACAAACTCTGATGTGATTAACCAGTGCTGAAACCTAAGCCAGAACTTGTAGGTCAAAGCTCCCATCCAGGGGGAGTCGCGCTCTGAGTACAGGAGCGCACAGCACGGGGCCACTGAAGGCAAAGGCAAACCAGAAACTCATTTCTCATTCTACAGCTCTCCACGACACCAAAACTGCTCATAATAAATAGACCATGTGTCCTCAGAAAAGACAACACACTTATTCAATCACTCAGAATATAAACTGTAGAAAGTAAAATCTACCTGAGGGCAAAATCTCTACGTGTGTCCCATAAAATTCTCTGAATGCTGAGAGCTAAACATGCAGTCGACAAAGAAAACAGACGGGGACCTTTCAATGTATCAACTCTCAAATATTTGGGGCAGTAAACTACAAACTAAAGCCAGTTCACCACAGGCCATGACCCAGCAGAGCTGAGCTGAAGACAGAAAAGTGGAGCCTGACGGTGCTGAGTGGTCAGGCTACTCACCAGGAAGCAAAGATAAGACATTCAGAGGCTGACTGTGGAGAGGACAAGTAGGGAAATGTCCACTAGGGCAGGTGCCCTTGCTGGGTGCCCGTGATCCCACAGCTTACAGACCCATGCATCTGCCAGTGTAGTGAAGCTCACCCATTCCTGAAGCCTGTCCAGGTCTGAGACCACATACAGCAGCTGAGTGCTGGAAATGGACGCTGTCTGAGCTTCTGAAGGATGGTTTCCTTGGTCTTCAGAAGGGTCTCTGCTGCCAGCCAAAGGTTTTCTAGTCTCCTTGGTGCTTTCATTAGAAATGGGCCTGCCAGAAAGCTGGGAAGAGATTTCAAGGCTCACTCGCTGACTGAGACCCAGGCATGTGTGCGTGCTCAGGATCTGCACACACACTAGCTATCTGCAGAGAGTGGTGCCCATCATCAAGAGAAGGAGAACATATCTGTCCCAGACAGGGGTTGGCCCTGCTCTCCTTAGAACTGCTGTTCTTGGCTGTCTCAGAAGACAGCCAGTGGGCAGGACAGTCTGAGGAAGTCTGTGAGCAGACGGGAGGGAGGAGAGAGAGAGGCCCTGACTTTCACAGAGCTCCCATCCCACCTAGCACCTCAGCTCAGAAATAAACCCTCACCACAGCCACAAACAAAAGCCATTTTGTCAAATTACAGAAGAACAGAGACTCAAGGTGCTTGACATTCCAGGTACACAGGGCAAAGGTCTGCAGCTCTAGACAGTGGGGTGTGCCTGGCACGGTACTGCCTTCTTTGTGGTGTGCTTCTCAAAGACTATCCCCATTTATAGATCCTGCACCACGAGGCCTGGCTTGTGTTCTGTCACTGAGTGTGTCCCTGAGATGGCTCTGAAAACTGAGGTCTGCAAGGACCTAAAGCTGGTGCTCAGTTCTTAGTAGTACCGACCTCCTAGGGACAAAGCTCTGGCCTTCACTGTGTGTGAAAAGTTAATATGTTTGACTGGCAGAAGACGATAGGGAGATCCTAAAATGGAGGGTAACTACTTTTATTTTGGTGATCATACGACTATTTAAAATTTAAACCTATTTACTTTTATTTTGAATATTTTAAATTTTATTTCCAAGGTGCTTTAGTCTGATTTTGAGAAACACACTTATTAGGTGGAACTTCCCAGGAACTACTCACAATCATGTGGCCAGGTACCCACAGCTGGACCTGACACCACGGGACACCTTGAATGTCCTACGGATGGGTGTTAGGCACATGCCACTCTAAGCTCCACCAGTGCTGACTGCAGAGGGGCTGCATGTTGCTAACCTCACTGACGAACACAGAGAACCGGGCCAGAATCTGCAGGGTGAGCCTCCACAGACGGTGCGCTAACAAAGGCAGGAACATCTCATCCGACCAGCATTTCTCCAGGCTGCTCCAGGTTCTGTGAGAAGCCAACAGGCAATACGGACTTCCATCTGAAGAAAAATCACGCCCCAGGGTATATCATTAGGTTAGAGCTGCCATCACATACAACTCAAAAGTAAAGCACAGGCCATGCTGTGGCCTCCTGGCCAGAGATGCTAGAACAGCACAAGATCACGTGTCTTTGGTGTGATGTGTTTGGTAACTCACCTGACACTGTTTCCCAGGCATGGAGTCAGTCAGCATCAAACACTGCACCGAACTATCTTTTAGTGGGTACTTTATACCACAGCAGCACACACACAATGGTATGTGGCAGCTTGCAGGCTTAAATTTCAGTTTTTACCCTGTCTTCCCCTACCTCAACATGGCTACTATCCTCACAGAGGAGGTCAATCCCTTATGACTATTTCCCCAGAGATGAACAGAAACAACTCCACAACCCAACAAGAGGTTTCAGGATAGACCTGGGTGTTGGAGCAGGCACTTCAACAGCAGAACCAGGACCCCGTATGACACAGAATTACTATGTATCTCAATGGCTCTCAAGAATGGGGTGTCATGAGTCTGCCATCTGCCCATAATCCCAGGAGGCCTAGGTTGTGCTACAACTGAGTCCTTCTCAGGAAGGGACAGGAGCATGCAACCCACGTGCACTCTTCACATGGCTGGGCTGGGCCTGGAAGGAAGGTGAAATGCCAAAGTCTACAGACAGCTGACTGAATCCACAGCATTCCACAGTGGATGTGTCCAACCTCAAGGGTGCTAGTCACAGAGTCTGTTGTGGACAGTGATCACACACAGGAGTACAGCTCTGACATGCCACATCCAGGATAGAAAAGGTCAATTTGGAACTTTGTAAAGCATCCCTTTTCATCATATCTCTAAAGCAAGAAATTCAATGAACCAAAAGGTTCTTTTCTTTCTGTTGCACAAAGAAAGAAGTTTCTGAGAATTCAGCCTGTGAGCAGAGCCCTTGCCCAGCATGCTATGGGGCCGTGAGTTCAACAGCATAGAAAAAAAGTCTTATTTTATTTAATAATAATAATAATAAAGATGTTAAGCCAGTGTCCTTACAGCACAACTTACTGTATGGCAAGAAAAGGCAGGAGCACTCCCAGGACCAGGGTTGAGCTGGCTCGTGAGCTCAGCTAACCCCTTTAGGGACACCTGTTGTTTCCATTCTAAGGTTACCTGGGGCGTCTTCCAGCCCATCTGTGAAAGATGCTTCTAAGGATCCTGCCACTTCTCTAAACCTGGGAAAGAAGAACACGGATTAGTGTTGCCGGTTCTGCAAATGCTTCCCTTACCTAGCCTCCTTTCTTGCCCACTGACACCCGATATTCTCAAGGATGTCCAAGACACCTTTTTTCTTTTTACTGTGTAAGAAACAAACTCCTCGACTAAGCCACTATTCTGTCGGTTCTCTGCTATTTGCAGCTAGTCTCAAATACACATCATCCAAGCCTTACTAAGAGGATCCCTTAAGTTCCACTTTGTAGTAACACTTCAAGGCCACACAGTGCTATTTCTAAACCCCTCTATCAGCAACACCACTGTGAAGAAACGTCCCAAAGTAAGACACAGGAAAGCTGGCTTTGCACCCATGTTCATCACTTAAGGGAGATTTCCAAGGTCCCAGTCAACCCTGGGCTCACTGAACATGCCCTTCTGGCTCCGGTGACCTTCCCGCTGTTCCCTACATCCTGATGACAGTCAGTCTCTAGCGTCCAAACACCCATCAGTTCTGGATTTCACTGACGGAGACGGTGTTTTCCTGACTGCGGAATGAAGCTGTCCTACGGCTTTGACAACTGCCTGCTTCCATGGACACGGTTTCCCAACACACATTTCCTCTGCACATTCATGTTCTTGCTAACTCCCTACTGACAGGGAACTCTGACTTATGCTCAAGACGGGCTCATCCAAGTGACACTTTTAGAGTCACTCCGTGGAAACGAGCTGTGCAGGTGCCTACAACAGGCCGGCCTTGGCAACACAGAGAAAAGTCACAGAGCAGAGAGAGAAGTGGAGAAGCGGCCCCCAAGGCAAGGCCCAGAGAAAGGGCTGCGGGTGGTAGCAGTATACACCAGCCCTAGAACTCTGCCAGAGCCCCACAGCATCTTTCAAAATCTACATAAAACACAGGAAAGGAGCCAGGTCTAGGGCCTGCCTCCACTGTCCACATGGAAAGCTGAATCTATCTAAGAGGCCAAGGTAAGGATGTGCATGGCTGGGGTAGCCAGTGGGATAGAAGACAGCACCAAACACAGCATGGTATTAGACAGGAAAACAGGCTGTTTAACAACCTGGGTAAAGGTATGGGGCCCCAAGTTATGTGAACACTTATGAGAATTCACAGGAGCGATGGAAAGTGCCCCCTGACAGCGAGCACTCCACAGGGCAGCGGTACATCTGCTGGTCAGCCAAGAAACACAGCTCTGAAAGAAAGGCCCAAGACAGCAGGCATAACTGCCTGAGGGAGGCCAGTGCCTTGCAAAGCTGCTGACTGCCGTGGTCCATGGTGAACCCTGAGCAGCCATGTACGGCCTTTAGATGCACTCGAATGTCACTGCCCAAGGGATCTCAGTAGGAGAGGAAAGATATCTAGACTCTAACATTTGGGTTTGGGGGAGACTCCGCCTCCACTCCTCCCTGAGCATCATAATCTACAGGAAGAGCATTCTTACAACATGACACCTGGGGCAGCCTGGAGTGGAGGGTGATGTCTTCTCTCTGCTCAAAGGATCACAGCATGAGGCATAGAAAACCCGTGGACATGCAGCTCTGAGAACAGGGAATAGGGAGACAGGGTGAAGATACCTAAGCCTTTATATCATGATTCCACGTCATAGAAGGAACTACAAATCATACACTCACAAGAATGTTCTGGGAGCACGTTCCAGCACTCTTCTATACATCTGAGCTGTCTGGGTCACGGGTGCCTTACCTGCTCTACTGAAGCTCATGGAACAACTGCATCAGCACAGACCCTGCGTCTCACTTTAGCAACCCTGCATTTCTTTCTGAGGAAGAGACTGTGGGAAATGAAGAGCAAGCTCAGGGCCTGGGTGACAAGGAACACCTGGCTCAGGGCATCGTAATTTTGCTGTTCAACAATAACCAGGTGCGCGGCTCTCACAATTAGGGGAGCTGATTCTTGTTTCTAGTCAGCAATTCTCTTCAGAGCTCGACAGCACAGTCTGTGAAGCACCTGGCCACCCGAACAAGAAAGCCTATGCGCTTCACCGAACACTCCACTCACAAGCTCCAGCAATGCTAGTCTGGGCAGGACCTGCCCCACCTGCCTCAGGAGACGCAGAAATGGCAGCCCTTCTGTTTGCTTCTTGGGGCAACAAGCTGCTGAGGACTTGTCTGAATTTCTCAGCATTCTACAGACTTGCTTATTGATACAGAAGACAGATCATGAGATCTGGAAGGAAAGTCTCACTGTCTTCCAGGTCAGGGAACAAAGGCCACAAAGGTCAGAGAGGAGAGAAAATAACCACCTGCTATTCAGACACTGAGCCAAGCATAGGCCCAGGACTGGGGCAGATGGTGACTGGAAAGGACAGAGTGACCGCCATCCAGCACCTTCAGCGCTCTTCATCACAAAACCAGAGGGACTGTGGCAACAAAGCCAGGCCTGGAGTCCAGCTTCCCCCAAGTCCAGTTTCTCTTCTACAACCAGAAAAGCATGCTTTCTTGGTAGCTGAGCATCAATGACATATGGACATCTTCACTTTAATTCTCCCACCTCAGAGAACTACTGACTGGAGTACTATCCCCTCCCAAAACACTTAAAAGCCTTAATAATAATTTTAAAATATTAGTTAACTAGCAAATGCTAGTCAGCTGAGTGTGATAGGCACCTATAACCCCAGGAATTGGGAGGCTGAGGCTAGAGGATCATGATTTTAAGGCCAGCCCAAGCCACATAGCAAGTCTATGCCTCAAACATGAAAAAAAAAAAAAAAAAAAAAAGACTATTTCCAAGGGCAGGGTGTGGCGCAGCGACCGACCTCAGCTGAAAGTAAACAGGTAGGTTCCACTTATTGCTGAAGCTGTGATAGGCAGGGTGTGCTCGGAGTCGCTTCACACTGGCCTGGGATCCACACTGCCGTTCAAACCTCTGTACAAAATCCATGCTCACAGTGTATTTCTAGAACAAGAAGAAATGGTGGGATTTTCTCTGTCAGCACGCTAGACAGAGTCAGCAGCATATGCTTACAACCACAAGCAAGACAGTAAAGCTCAACACGAATCAGGCTAGCGCTACTGACCTTAGGCAGCTTGCCTCCTAACTTCCCACCCCATGAGAGTTCAGCCATGCCCAGCGTGGCTCTGTGATAGTCCCCAGGACTCGTAGGGAAAAGCCCGCATGAAGCCCAGGTGTCACACTACAAGCCGAGGGCTTTTTAAATGACGCACTCCGCTTCCAGGGCAGCCCTGACCTCCGCATGGGATCACAGACAGGAGATTAAGCAGCACCTCTCCGCACTCCACAGGCTGAAGTCATTTAAAAGGAAATGAGGAAGAGCCTCCATCAGACGAGACATGGTATCAGCCCGTGGATGCACGGTGACAGAGCGCTGACGGACAACACTGAATGACGTGGGCCATCAGCAATGGCTTAAGCTCACAACTGTCTAACAAGGGAATCATGACAACCATTCCTCCTCCCACAGACACAGCTAGGAACACAGAAAGACACTTGCCTTATGTGGGGTCTCCTTCCCTTAAGCCCCAGGCTCCCTGAAAATCTTGCTGGACTTTGAGCTCTTTCTCAGTTAGAAATGGCTCAACGCTCTGTCACTAAATCCCTAAACTTAAAAGTTCATGCAGATAAGGATCTCACTGTAGTCAAAGCCACAGGTCTTACATTTCTTTCGCTAGTTTGGGGCAACTCTTACCCTCTGGGGTAGTCTAGGTGTAAGGAGCCAAGACAAAGGGGATTGCACCATCTCTGAAAACAGGGCAGACTGAAAGGGTACAAAGGCCCACCCGCTCAGAAGTGTGGCACAGGCTTCAAGCTGGAGGCATTTCTTGAAAGAAGCAAGAGACCCACAGAAACTGCGGCCACCAATACTGGGCCTGAGGGCCTGCTCGGTCCTGGTCTAGAATTCTGGAGTTCAGGTTCTCTCAGAAAGGCTCCCTTCTAAGCCTAAACCTCTGCCAAGTCACCTACGGTCCATATGAGTCTTGAAAGAACACAGCAAAATAGAAAGCCCCCCAATAAGCTAGAGAGTCCATATGGCTCTTTCACCCCACGCATGGTATCTAATCTAAAAAACACAATAGCTTTTAAAATCATAAAACCTGGTTACAGCCTGATGAAAACACAAGTTACCACATTACCCAACACTCCAAGTGCAGGACAGCAGCACAGTAGGCTGCTCTGGCACAGGAAGCTCCAGACTCGTCTGAACGGAAGCCTCTAGACAGCTGAGAGTACTAACGGATTAAACAGGAGGTCAAGAAAAGCAAGCAGGACTAGAAATGACGATGATGGTGATTAACACTGAGCACTGAACTCAGGCAGTTCTCACAGAGACCCTGGGGAAGGAAAGATGACAGCTCAAGAGACGGCACACATTACACTGCAGAGTGAACGGAAATGCTTTTCCTCAGTGCAGGAAACCACGAAGTCCAGTATCCCAAGATGTTCACAAGGCACCAGAGTCAGACCCTAACAGCAACCGGAGAAGACAGGTAAACTGACTGTTTCTAGGCCAAAGAGCTCCATCTCTAGCAAACTACCTTCCCCAAAGAAAAGCTGGGTCATCATCTGCAGACAAATGTAAACTGAGCGCTTATTGTAAAGACAAAAAGTGTGCAATCAATGAGGCTTACTATAAAGCCTGCCAAGGGACAAGATGCAGGAAGAAGGAACGTGCTACCATCTTCGGTAAGCAACAGTTGATGGAGGAGAGGATACACCTGGAGTCGTTCATGGAATGATGACTGTGAACACCAGGAAACACCGAATTTTAAACATATCAAACTGGAAGAGCCAGGAAGCAGCATGTCCAATTGGGGAAGAGGCCACAGAGCATGAATTCACCTAGAATTCTGTTAAGTGAAAAGGGGAGAACACACATGCTTCTTGTGACTTCAACAGCACAGAAACAAAAGAGTGGAAGGAAAAACAGCCCAAAGGAGAAAACCCTCCAAAGCCTAAACTACAAAAGGGCAGGAAAGTAGGGGAAAGGGGAGGGGAAAGAAGGAAAAAGGAAGTAAACCAGGGCAGAGTAGAACAAAGTAAGGCCACCACACCCCGAAAGCCACATAACTAAGTGCTGTTATTATGGACAGAGCACCAAAGCAAGCTCCAGAAGCAGGAGCTGGGGAAGGACGGCCACCTTCATGTTCAGTGCCATCAAAGACAACAGTAGGCCCCGCCAGGAGTGCCATCTTCAAGGCTTGCTACTTTTCCTCAACATCACACACCAGAAAGGGACATGTGTGTGGCACACGTGTGGGAAGTGCTGGGAGTCAGAACCCAGGTTCTCATGTTCCCACCACGAGCTCTTATCTAGCTCACACTTGACTTTTCATGGAAAGCAACTGCGTTGATACTGGCTTTCTGAGGGTCTTGGGGTTTTTTAAAGGAATGTTGAAATTGTTGTATGTATCCTCTGGGCTGAATTATGAGCACAATCTAAGAGGAGAGTGTGCTCTGGACAGACAGCTCAGCACTTAAATGAGCATACTGGTTTTTTTTTTTCTTTTCTTCCTTTTCTCTCTCTCTCTTTTTAAAATCGGGTATGGATGATTTGCCTTAGTGTCTGTCTGTGTCACTTGCATACTTGGTGCCTATGGAGGTCAGAAGAGGCTTTGGGGTTCTGGAACTGGAGTTGTAAGTCACTGTGTGGGTGCTGGGAACCTAATCCACATCCTCTGGAAGAGCAGCCAGTGCTCTTAACCATTGAGCCATCCCTCCAGTCAAATGTGTACTGTTGATTCCTAGTACTACATCATGAGTCTTACAATCACCTCTAACTCCAACTCTGATGCCTTCTTCTGGACACTGCACTCAAATGCCCATCCCCTCTGCACACACACAAATAGAAATAAAATCTTAAAATGAAATGAGAGCATTCTTATTCCTCTAAGTATCAATCATATCCACACTTGAAAGAAGCAGTTTGAGTTCAACAAAAACTTGTTCAACTATCACAGGTTTTTCATTGACCCAAAGCCCAAAACTATGACAATGACAGTGTGACTTTCCCTAGGCTAGAGAACATTTTTTAAGAACCAAGATGACAAGGCATTAATTACCTCATGAAAGACGTCAGGATTCCCTGGATTGAAGAGCGAGGGTAGCTTTTCCTCTAGTCCTCCAACTATTTCTGGCCACACAGAATTCACCAAGAAATCATAGCCAGGAACGACAGTGCCTTTCTCACTGTGGGGAAGAGCCAAGATCAGTCAGCTTACCCTGCCCTCTACTCACTGCGCTGTTTAAATAAAGGCCTTCAGCCTAAATCTCATTTTAATTGTTGTAAAGATTATACTTTGTGTCTAGATTATTTCAACATCACTTCTGGGTCTCAGTGTTACACTGACCTTGACTCCCACCACCTCCTCCATGATCCTGTCAGGGAGGAGGCAAAGCCACGGCATAAAGTCGATACAACTCTCCCACTCACTGGCCACTTGGAAAAAAGCAGCCTAAAGGCAGGCATAGTGGCACCGATCTGCCTTTTCAGCATTCATGCGGTTGAGACAGAAGAATTACAAATTCCAGGCCACATAAAAATACATGGTCTCAAAACCAGCAGTTTCATATCATAGGAAAGACACTTATTGTGGGCATGCAGGTTTACTATCCTATCTGTTCCTAAAGCACTTTGCTTCCACACTCTTAAAGAATGTATTCAGTTCTAAAATTCTATGACATTTCATGCAAGATCGTGGTCACAGATCTTGAGATAAGAGGATGCTTAGTTAATGTGTGTGTGCTTTATTTTGTATTGCCTGAACTAGGTACTAGATTTCTAATCTGCAAATTTAGCACTGAGATAAGACCACACTCTTAAGCTTACAAAGAGGTTTCTGTATGAAAGAGGTCAGCTAGCACTGCAGAACCAGACAGTTAAGAGTCTCCATTGTGCCAGGGGGCTGCACCCTCCCTACAAGCACTGAGAAGTCCTGAGAACAGGGGAGAAGGTTCAGCATGCAGATCTGAGAGCTGGAAACCTGCTCAGGCCCTGTTGAGTTAGACGACAGAAGAACGGTCAGGTGGCGATGGCGAGAGCACACGGATATTTGTCGAAGGACGAAAACTGACCGAAAGGAGGAGAACTAAGGACAGCCTTAGGGTCAGTATAAAACTTGCCAACTTGAACGCTGGACACTGGGGAGTAGCTAAATGGAAGAATGTACACTTTGCTTGTATAGGGTATATTGATATTTCATTTATATTTTAATAAATAAGGCTTGCCTGAAGATCAGAGAGTAAAACAGCCACACTGGTCAGTCATACAGAGCAGGCAGTGGTGGCACACACCTTTAATACCAGTAGCCACACTAGTTAGCTATAGAGGCCAGGCAGTGGTGGTGCACACCTTTAATCCCAGCCCTAGAGAGGAATATATGACAGGAGGCGACAGCTCGCAGCTCAATCTCATTCTGAGGATTCCTGGAGGCAGGATCTCCATTCTGGTCTGAGGAAGAGGTAAGAGCCAGTGGCTGGCTGCTTTGCTTTTCTCATCTTCAGGGTGAACCCCAATATCTGTCTCAGGGTTTAAGACCAGCACCATAAAACCAGAAATGGCTTGTTTTGTACAAGGAATGAGAGTTGGACCATGACCGCTTTCAGTTTAAACTGGAGTTGGGGAGGAGCTCAGAAAGGAAATGGAGGGCTCCAACAGAGAAGCAGCCTGAGAGCTGGCTTCACAGTAGCGTGTGCATCCAGGCCCTGTCTTCCAGCAGCAGGGAGGAGCAGCAGCACACTAGGCTCACAATGGACCTGCTTACTAAGCCAGCCCTGGGGAGCAGTTCAGGCTGAACCCTTGAACTCACCTCGACACAGCTCCTCCTGTGACCTCCCGGAGAAGGCGGCAGTGGTGGGGAACGAATTCCAGGAGCTTGTTATACATGAGCTGAAGGCCATTGGGATGAGACTTAACAAGCTGTTCAACGATCACCTACAATAATGGAAACTGTTTTAGAATGTCATTTAAAAGAAAACCATGAACTAGATACTACAAAAGTAGGAGGGTTAAACTTGGGCCACTCTTCTGTTCAGCTGTTTTTTTTTTTTTTTGGTTTTTCGAGACAGGGTTTCTCTGTGGCTTTGGAGCCTGTCCTGGAAGTAGCTCTGTAGACCAGGCTGGTCTCAAACTCACAGAGATCCGCCTGCCTCTGCCTCCCGAGTGCTGGGATTAAAGGCGTGCGCCACCATCGCCCGGCTCTGTTTTTTTTTTTTTTGAGACAGTCTTACTGTACAGCTTGACTTGAACTTACCAAGAAATCAGCTGGCCTCAAACTCACAGAGATTTGCCTGCCTTTACCTCCACAGTGCTGGGATTAAAGGCGTTCTCAACACGCTCAGGTTAGCTGTATTTTTTCTAAATAGTAAAGCCAAACTGGTCACATTCAGAATCAGTTGCTATGTTCAGCTACAAAGCCCTGATTTGATGTGGGTAGGAAGGAGGCTAGGTGGCAGAGACTGGCCTGAGACTGAAGAACCTGCTTCCTCCAGAATAGGTCTAGAGCAAGGGGTCCATTGCAGTTCCTCACAGCCTGACCCTGGACTCTTCTATCACTAGTAGGCTTAGTTAGGGTAGGTATAAGGCAGACAAATGAAAATTTATTTAATTTTAATATTTTATTTTTGGTTGTAAGGTTGAAATTCAAAATATAACAGAAACTATAAGTTTTAAAGGTCAGGGGGCCATAATTCACTTAATGCTATCTTTAAATGAGAAATGTCTTTAGACTCATGGTTGAATACTTGGTTCCCAGAGGTAGAGCCTTGTGAGGAAGTACTTCACTATGGATGGACTTACCATACTTCCTGTTCCTGCTTGCTGCTTCCTGTATGTGGATAAAAATGTGACCACCCAGCTTTCTGCTTTTGCCAACATGCTAGGTCCTCTCTGCCATCATAAGCTCTATCCCTCTAGAACTGCAAGCTAAAATAGACCCATTCTTCCCAAGTTAATTTTGATCGTGGTGTTTTACCACAGCAATAGAAAGCAAACTAATACACTCGATGCACCCACAAACTTCAACTGTTTCTTTACTTCAGCACTGCAGACTCAGCTCAGTGAAAGGCACAGGCTGGTACCTGTAACTGAAATATCCATTTACTGGTAAATGCCAGGACAGTTTGTTCTCTTCCTCCACAGACAGTCACAGAGTGTAACTGAAAACCTACTTTAACAAATCTAAGCTTATCCAGGATTAAAATTAATCTCTATAGTTAATGTCAAAGATGTACAGTAGCAGGCTGCAGAACAGCCCCCCGCCCCCAGATCGGACAAACACCTGCCATCACAAATGCTGGCAGTTCCCAACAGAGCACACTGCTCCTACCTGACAGCTAATCCAACGGGTGGAGGACATTTGTCTAAGTGTCCCACAGTCAGAGCTTGATATGAAAGTCCTGCATCTCTGATTCCCACCCTCTGAGCCCTGACAATTCCTCCTCCTTCCTTAAGCCTTGGCCAATGTCTTCCCTGAAGAGCTGTGGACACACAGTCAGCCTTCCCTTCCACACGCTTCACTGCTCTGGACTCCGCAGGTGCTGGACCAGTTGTCTGCTTGCCTATTCCACCTATAAGTCCAGTGGTTGTCTTCTAGTGACTTAACTGCGGCTGATTCGTCACTTTAACAGAGCTAAAATGTTTTGACCTAGATAAGAAGGCATATTCAAACTGTATCATGAGCGCCCACCAGAATGCACTTAGTTCCAGTTACCAACTGTGCAGCAGGGCCCTCTTCTAGCATCTCCAGTGTATCCATCTCTACCTGACACAAAGCGAAGGCAGCACAGCATGGTTCTGGAGAAGCTCCCCACACCAGAAGCACATACCTCATCAACATACGGCTTTACCAGGACTTGGCCAACCAGAGCTTCTGCATCCCGTGTCTTGTCAATCATGGCATAGGTACGCAGGCAGTGCCGGATGATGTCCACATTTGAGGTCTGCAAACCTTCCAGCAGAAGGCCTTCTAGAGACCGCTGCAACATTGCTGTAATGCCAGCTATGCGCTGTGGGAAGCCGTCAGAAAGTTCCCATCACAATGCTTTCCAACTTCAAACGGCTGTACACACGCTGGTGCCTGACCCCACTATAGGCAGTGTGTGCACATTTAAAAGGGGGACCCTGCCTGGGGCAATAGCCTATCTCCTCTCATGACCTTTCTCCAAGTAGACCACTGGCTCAGCAAAGAAGAATTTACAAAGAGACAGTCAGTATGAGAAAATGTCACTTTCCTCTGAAGCTACAAGGTGAACTGGTTTCTGATAGACATTATAGATCTAAAGCTGGTGAAATGGCTCAGCCGTTAAGAGCACTTGCTGCTCTGAGTTCAGTTCCTAGCACCCACAGTGAATGACTTACAGTCACCTCTAATTCCAGTTCCAGGAGACCTGACACCCTCTTCCGGCCTCTATGGACATCTGCAAACGCACAGACATTTAGGCATGCACATAGAGACTAAATGGTTGTTTTAAAAGGAAAAAAAAGAAAGAAAGGGAAAAAAAGCTCAGTCTAGGGATCTGGGAAAATTCAATGTTATCTGTGCCATATGGTGTCAGATTTAGAGTGTCACTCTTACAACTTACACTTTCCACAAAATCTGTAGTGAATGACACTTGGAAAATAGGAGTCCCAAACTAAAACCCCAACCTAGGGTCAGCACCCTATAGTTCACAGTCAGTGCCAGGCATGTTGCTAACCACTGACTGAGGTTCTCTGCAACCCAAAGCCCAGCTCCAACCCACACTTACGGGTCTCACTTTGTCCAAAAGGGGCATGCCTTTGCTTTGCACAGCATGAAACTGAAGCTGGTTAAATTCTGTAGCAATTCTCTCCAAAACCTGCCCAGTTAAGAGAGGGCTGGGAAAGACAACAAACAGAGAGTTTAATTGCGAGGCTGTTGACTCCCCAGAGAGCATGGCACCTGACTGGTCATGTCGGTCCAAACTGTAGTGCTCGGGCTGAGACATGGCTACCTTGTCACAAGGTCAAAATCTATCTTTGTGCCATCTGTCTGTCTCCTCCAAATGGCATTCCCAGACCTCTGCAGCTGCACTGGACCACTGGTAAAGTGTATGTGACTGGTGCTGCTGGGTTGCATCCCTCAGGACCACAGGCTCATGGGGTGCCACGTGCCCCCACCTTCTCTAAGGCCCACTCCCAACTGCCCTCACTGTCCCTGCTTTGCCTGTTTGTCTCTCTCCTCCTGCGATCCCTGAACCTTCTCTTCTTTACTTGCTCATCTCCCTCTCTCCTTCTGAAACACCTGATAATTCTTGAACAGCAAATACCTTTGTCAATTTTAATAAAGTTGGCCTTCTAGTAGTAATAAATAAATTTCTTAAATACCTTCCTATTTAAATAGTAGTTTAAAGTTATGTTACCAATGGCTGAAAGAGCACTCTCTATATGCTTGCATAAAATACAATGCAAGCACCTGTTCCCTAAAACATGCTATAGAATACCACTGCCACTCAAGGAGGAAAACAGCAAAGGAGAAATATGTTATTTTACTGGCAGAATGGTGAGCTAGGAAAAATGACCCTAGCAAGGGCCGGAGAGATGGCTCAGAGTTTAAGAGCACTGGCTCCACGTCCAGAGGTCATGAGTTCAATTCCCAGCAACCACACAGTAGCTCAGAACTATCCATAATGAGGTATAGTGCCCTCTTATGGCATGCAGGTGTACTGGGTAGATAATACATAAATAAATCTTAAAAAAAAAAAAAATGTCCCTAGTATAAGGATACAGGAAAGCATCATAATGAGGTCATTGGAATGCCCGGCCCTGGATTGTCCAATCAAAATTAGTTCAGAGTGGAGGTGAAAGGCTGCCCTGAAGATGCTCCTGTCTTTAGTGTCTACAGCTCTTCTCCTGAAGCCTGGGGTTGTTTATGTCTAGTGTCTCAACACCCCTCAGCCTAACTACTCACTAATTTGCCCTTGCCTTCCCTTTGCTAGAGCAACAGTATTGATCTAAACTGAGCGAAGCTCCCAGCGGTGATCCTGAGCAAAGCAGGCACAGTGTCACAGATGTGCTCATCACCGGGGCAGCTGGAGGCCCACTCTTCCCGAGGGCACCACGCCCACCCAGGAGCTGACAAGGTAGTGAGGACTGACCCTGATGCCAGCGACCTTACAATCTGACAGGAAAAGGATTCCATAGCTTCTGTTCCTGGTAGGTGTCTGCAAGCCTGACAGCAGAAGGGAGGTGGAGGTCGGGGGGCGCTTCCTATGGTGACTTCTATGTGTCTTGTCTGCACATTTTGATGCAGAACTGCACGAAACTCTCAAGGGCAGGAGAGATCAGAGGTATCCAAGATGACAGAGTGAATGTCACAAACGAGCCCCCCCCAGCTTCTGCTTCCATTTAGCAGGGTCACCCCCTTTCCACACCTTATGCATGTCTTGAGTAGATCTGAAACATGTTAAGTGAACTGGACAGTCAAAGGGAGGTGACAAGGAAAGAAAGGCCGTCAGTAAGATGGACAGGGGTCTGGACACCGAGCTCAAGCCTGGATCCTGCAGTTGTGGAAGCCACAGCTCTGGAGAATGTAGAAGTGAGAAAGGGAGGCTTGGGGATTTGAATTCCCAGAATGGGAACCATATGGCAGAGTCATGCGCTGAAAGGGTGGGAGGCCAGGCCTAAATTTGGCAGAGGAGAAAGCGAGAGGAAGCAGATGCGGCCATGACACAGCACCAGCCTGCAGCTCCAGGAGCGCACAGCGGGGAGAGGGGGAGAGCAGCAAACACTGAGAACTGCTCTGCCAAGAGTCCAAGGAGGCACCAGGGTAACGGAGGCGTGGGTTCCAGAGAGGAGAAGGGAGACGGGAAAGAGCAAAGAGTGGGTCTCTTCTGCCTTGGAGAGAGTGAGGAAAAAACAAGAGAGTCAGTTTCTCACTCTATGGGTGCATGTCCGAAGAATGGCTGGCGAGGCTTTGGTGGAAAAGCTCGAGTGCGGCTGACAGAGCAGTACCCCTGGATACTACATGACAGCTTTTCAGGGTGTGCGCTAGGGTTCCGAGACTGCGCCCTGCACTGAGCTGGGATGAGAGGAGGGGCAGTGGAGCAGTCATCCCGGAAAGAAGCTGGCAGGAGGCGTCAGGTGCTGGCTGAGGACAGCTGGAAGGACTGGCCCTTTAGCGTCTGTCTCCCAAATGCTGGGATGAGAGGCAGGTGTCACCACACCTGGCTGAGTCACTTTAAAAAAACAGCAAACCAGACGCAGATATTCTTTCTTTCTTTTCCAAAAATGAATCTCACTCAAAAAAGTTTTAGCCTGGATGTGAAGTACTTAGTGAAAATACTCACCTGCTCGCTTCTAGGGATGGTGCATCTTTGCAACTCTGGGAGTTCAGGATTTTTTCAATTTTCTCAACTGATCGAATAACCTGTATAAGTCTCAACACATTCATCTATAAAGAGGACATCAAATAAAAACAAAGAGAAAAGCAGTTATCAGGATGGTGAGAGGCCATCTTAAATATCCTTACATAATCCTGAATTCCCAAGGACATAAACTCAATTCTGGCTTTCCTACAGTGAGATTTCAAAATCCTACCCTAAGAATACAGTAAACAACACAAAATAAGATGGCAGCTATCTTGCCAGCCCTTATACTTATTTTCTTTTTTGGTTTTTCGAGACAGGGTTTCTCTGTAGCTTTGGAGCCTGTCCTGGAACTCCCTTTGTAGACCAGGCTGGCCTCGAACTCACAGAGATCCGCCTGCCTCTGCCTCCCGAGTGCTGGGATTAAAGGCGTGCGCCACCACCGCCTGGCTATACTTATTTTCTTAAGATACATTTTCATGTTTTTCGTCTCCAATATACTCATCTTCTTTAAATGTATGAGCACAGCACACCTACATACCCAAGTGTCAGTTCATTAAAGACACTTATTGCAAAAGTCCACACACGGACAAAGAGAGACACGTGGTACGGCAGGATGACGCCCAGGCTCCCCAGAACACTGGGCTGTTGGCAGATACTGAGCTCCCGTCTTTCAAAGTGCAAAAGAACACCCCTGGTGGCTTGCTTGCTAAGCTTCACTGTGGGGTGCTACTATTTAATCTATTTAATCTAGTGACCACTCAGGCACTTTTGTCCAATTTCGTCTTCCGTCAGGAAGTCCTGGTTGACAAACATGAGAAGCCTGGAAGGAGTGCTTGTGGCATGTAACTTATCACTTTAAAATATTACTGTTGCTCCTCTCTCCTTGTTCACAGACAGGCAGAGGAATGCCTAGGCACAGAGATACCAATGTCATCGTGCTCAGCTCAGCAGAGTACCCAGAGAGAAACCACGTGCCCCGCAGTGCTGAAAAGGCATTAGACTGAGCCGAGGTTCAGGAGCAGACACCGCAGCATACCTTCTTCTTCCTGATGTCTTCCTGCTTACACATCTGTTCCTCTACTGCAAGGATCCCTTCACTGACAGACGACCTGAGACTCTTGAAAATAATAAAGGAATGAAGTGTGACATTATAAAAGTGACACATTCAATTCTATTTTATAAGACTCAGTACCCAGGTCAATATTCAGACATCAACCAAGATTACAAAGCGTGAGACAGAATCACTGTGAGGCAACCAAGATATGCAGACACAGTGATATACAAAGCCAAGGTCATGGCAGATTAAGGGCCAAAAAAGGTAGCACAGGACAGCACAGCTGACGTGAAGAAAAGACAACAAAGCCTGTGTATGTGAGCATCTGGGATGTAAAGCTATGGTACAGACCCTGAAAATCTGTACACAAGCACAGGGAAGTCTTAGAAGGCCACAGGAATGAGGTCAGCCCTGCTCAGGGTAGGCAAGGCACATCCTGGTACCTGCAGGCTTCCCTTTCAAGAGAAGGAAAGATGGGGGTGGGTGTTAGCTTCTTTTTGAGGAGCCTAGAATCTACACAAGAAATATGGATAAAGCATCTTAAGAATGGAGAAACTCAGGAAACAAGAAGCCAGGAGCAGGAGGCCAGAAGAGCAGAGGAACACCAGACACACCAGAAACTACTCTATTAGGCCAACTAGGAGATAATCAGGGATGAAGGCAATGAAAACTAGAGTAAGGTGGGTAAATCACAAAAATGCTACAGAAAAGTAAACTCACTCATTCAGTAAATGCTACAAAATATTGTAACACTGGCTACCGACAAGCCAAACAATGGCATGCTTCAATCCCCGACCTCAGGATCTCAAAGGCCCACTGCAGGGCTGAGGATGGAAAACCAGCAGAGTCTGCCTAAAGTGAGTAGTAGCGTATGGCAGCAAGGTAGGCAGCGGAACAGAGGGAGGTGGGAGGTGACGAAGGAAGGAAGAACAAGCTGGCGTGAGAGCTGCTGCAGGCAGAGAACAGTTAGCTGCTATTCATCTGCACAGAAAGCTGAAGTCGCAGCTCCAGGAGCTCCAGGTAAAGTCACAGGGATGTGGAACCCAGCAGTGGACACAGAATCATTCCCCTTCATTCTGTGGAGAGTGACTCAGAAGACCTTCAGAAAAACAACCAAGACATCAGCATCCACACTGCTTGTGAGGTCAAAGCCCAGCTCAGGAGGTAACGCCATAGGCCTCCTTACTTAAGGACACCATTCCCCAACACCACACGTGCAACAAAGCCCACCTGTCACATGTTCAAACAAGGTCTGTTTTTCAAGCCCATGGTGACACACACAGGTCACCTTGGGATGAACATCAAGTACATACATGACAGCTCCACGTGCCAAAGAGCCTGGCAGTCAGGGGCCCTGAGACAGTTGAGGGATGGACCAGGAGGCAAAGGACGGAGTGGCACAGTGACCTACTGACATGACACCAAACTCCCTTGTAAGAGTCAGCCAGAAGTCCATCCCCAGTGGCTCCCTTACACTGCACAGCACATCAGAGAAACATTACATGTCTTTGTGTGAGGGTTTTCTGTCTAACTGGTATTGTCCTTCAGTTGCTTCAGGGTGTAAAGAGCTCTGTGGGCAGGCTAGGAACCTAACCACACATCATCATACAGCTGGGAAAATACTTATAAAGTAGCAAATGCTCAGGATGTACGCCAGCTCTGACCCAGTGACTGATCACTAACAAGCTGACTCCACCGTCCCCTCATCCAGTCACTTTAAAGTCATCTATTCCAACTCTGTTGTCTTTACACCAGTCATGTGTAGACTGTAATAGCTCATGCTAAACACAGAGAATCCTTTATCTCCGACTCTTTCAGAGATGTGAACTCTAACTACTGACCATTCAAAACAACAAACCGACAGACTAGGAATTCCTGGATCCCTAGCAGACAGGTGTATCATGCTTATGCTAAACTTTTTACTAAGAGTGGGGCGACTTACCAGAACCTCTTCTCGTAATTGTCCCAAAGGCACAGATAGCTGGTTGAGGGATCTGTCCATGCCGACCTAGAGGCAAAATCATGACAGCTCAGAATCATCAGTCCTATCCAGTGTAAGGGTCTACGTAACATCCAAGTGTCCATGATCACTGTTGGCAGAGTACAGAAACGATTGCGGCTATACATGGAGACCTTGAGAATACGAAATGAGAGCACATAAGTCTCCTTACGCACAAATTACCTTGGGATGATTTGGGGTTTTTTTTTTTTTTTGGCGCTAGGGTAGCACAAGTGCTTCCCACTGAACCCTGAGCCCCAGGGCGAGTTGAACAACTAAAGATTGGAATCAGAAGTGACTGTTACCTGGAAATGATGGTTTTCAACTGGCTGGTGCCAGGGTCTGATGAAGGACATCCCACCTGATTCTAACTCACGGGGGAAAGCCAGGGTATGATGAAGGACATCCCACCTGACTCTACCTCATGGGAAAAAGCAAACTTAAAAACAACGGAAATAAAACTTTCTAAGTTTCTGATTCTACTAGAACAGCCCTCTTAGTAACTACAGCACATTCACAGTAAAACACAGTTCATTCATTTCCATGTTTCTTAAAATTTCCAGAGGTTGCACTTTCTATGTTGCTTTGGACAAACATTTAAAAGCAAAATAACATATGAGCAAGATTGAAAAGCAACAAACGAAAAGATTTGTCTTAGGGTATTAAATCAAACATTCCTATGCTGCTCTGAGAAGTAGCCGGCAGGGTCCTCACCATTCCTGAAGGCTGGCCTCCTGGAGACCAGTGCTGTCTCCACTTCCTGCTAGCATGTGCGTGTGTGTCATGCCAGTGAGTAGGCTCCCACCGAGTGGCTGCCACGTGCGCTGGCAAAAGAGCCTAACCATGGAGCTTCTTGGGAACCTGTCAGCACTCACAATAATGGCTTCTTACTGCCCCTCCCTTCACTCCAGTCAGCTAACACCCTAGACCTACTCAAGAGTAATCAAGCCACATTGGGCATGGTGATGCACACCTATAATCCAGCACCCCAGAGACAGAGGACTACTGCAAGTCTGTGAGCAGCCTAGGCTACACAGCTAAATTCCAGGCAGCGAGGACGACAGATTAAGACCCTGATTCAAAAGTCAGGCATGATAGCACACACCTTTAAGGCAGCACTTGGGAGGTAGAGGCAGGTGGATCTCTGGGTTTCGGGCCATCTTAGTCTACAGAGTGCCAATACCAGCACAGCTGGAGAGACTCTGCCTCAAAAACACAAGACTGTCTCAGGAAAATCAAAAATACAAAGTGAATAATAAGCTCACAATAGTGAGCAAGAACTTAAAAAAAAAAAGAAAAAAGGAAAGAAAAAGAAAAGAAAATTCAGTTCTTTTGTGACTGACATTAATGAATGCCTGAAACAATATGACTTCTCAAATGCTGCACTTTTTTTTGGTTTTTCGAGACAGGGTTTCTCCGTAGCTTTGGAGCCTGTCCTAGAACTAGCTCTTGTAGAGCAGGCTGGCCTCGAACTCACAGAGATCCACCTGCCTCTGCCTCACAGAGTGCTGGGATTAAAGGCATGCGCCACCACCGCCCAGCCAAAAGCTGAACTTTTAAGAACCAACCCAGACAAAGAGGACCTACGTGTCCACCAGTGGTGGGGACTATGGAGGGAAGCTCACCAGGTTTGTTGAGAGGTTGACAAAGTCCGCATAGTCCTTGTTGATGAGCTCTACCATGGCCGTCTTCAGCAGCTTGTAATACAGCTCCAGGTCGTCTCTCAACTCCTCCAGCTGCACACGCTTCCTGCAGTCAGACACGAAATGATCCACGTCGAAATCCTCCTGGAGAGCAGGAAAGTCAAGTCACGATACATGAAGACCCACAAAGCCAGTCTGCCCAGAGCTCCTTCTGCTCACATGCTGTGACAGAGGTCCTGTCCACTCACAGAGGCGCCCAGAAGGGCTAAGGGCAGTCTCCTCATGGTCTCAGTCTACAGGGAACTTAAGTTTCGAAAATGACACGATTCACTTAAGGCTCTTCTAAAAACAGAAAAGCTTTCCTTGCTTAACTTTCTAAGCATTAAATGTCCAGTATAAAATTTTCAATAGACTATGAAAGACAGCAAAGAAAGAAAAACCATGAAATCTTCATGCGGGTGTGTGTGTGTGCGTGTGTGATGGGACCTATGACAGCTGCTGTGATTTTGAGAGGGAAAGATGAGTATAATGGCTGATGCTGTCAATTGGAGACAAAGACTGGGAATGTCTGGGAGCAGTTTCGAGCTCAACAATGGTATTCATCTCTCCCTTCTAACCACAGGCATAAAGTGACCAAGCAGCTACCTTAAGTTCTGCCACCATTTCCTTCTGCTATGACGAACTGACTGTAACTCCTCACACTGTAAGCTGGAATAGACCCTTCCTCAAGTTGCTTTTGGTCAGGTATTTGGTCATAGCAATGTGAAAATACAGACAGCCGCCAATGACAACTCTCCAGCCAGAAGCTGTGTGTGATGGGGATAGCTAAGGTAGAGAAGACAGCAAAAAACTAGAACCTGGTGTACTGGTTCGAATGAAAATGGCCCCATATGGCTGGGCAATTGTGGCACACGTCTTTAATCCCAACACTCAGGAGGCAGAGACAGGCGGATCTCTGTGAGTTTGAGGCCAGTCTGGTCTACAGGAGTTAGTTCCAGGCCAGGCTCCAAAACTACTGAGAAACCCTGTCTGGAAAAAAAAAAAAACAAAAAGAAAGAAAGAAGAAAAAAAGAAAGAAAATGGCCCCATAGGTCCATAGGGAGTGGCACTATTTGGGGGTGTGGTCTTGTTGCAACAGGTGTGACCTTGTTGGAGGAAGTGAGATCTCAGATGCTTGTGCTAGGCCTAGTACACACTCCTTTTGCTGCCTGTGGATCAAGATGCAGGACTCTCAGCAGCTTTTCCAGCACCATGTCTGCCTGCATGCCATGTTCCACCATGATAATGAACTAAATAAACCTCTGAAACTGTAAGTGACCCCAAATTAAATGTTTTCCTTTATAAGAGTTGCTGTGGTCACGGTGTCTCTTCACAGCAACAGGAACCCTAACTAAGACACCAGATAAGAACTGTCATCAGAGAGACTTCACTAAGCAAGTGGAAACCGATGCAGAGAGCCACAGCCATGCAGCAGACAGAGCTCAGGGGACCCTGCTGAAGAGAAGGAAGAAGAATTGTAGGAGCCAAAGTGGTCAAGGACATCACAAGAAAAATCCACAGAATTAACTAACCTGGGCTCACAGAGCTCAGAGACTTAACCGACAGCCAGGGAGCTGCATGAGACTGAACAGGCCCTCTGCACATGCGCTACACTAGTATAGCTTGTCTTCTTGTGGGTTTTCTAAGAGTGGATGCAGGGGTTACTCTGATCCTTTTACTGGTTTTTAGGACCCTATTTCCCATGCTGTGTTGCCTTGACCAGTCTTAATATCAAGTCACTTAGTCTTTCTGCAACTTGATATGTCATGTTTTATCACCCATGGGAGGCCTGTACTTCTTTGAATAGAAATGAAGGAGTAGATGGGGCAAGGGAGGTAAAAGGGAGGTCGGAGAAGGGACTGGGAGGAGAGGAGGGTGGGAAAACAGTGGTCAGGATGTAAAATAAATAAGTAAATAAATAAATCCAGGAAGAGGAGGAGGGGAAGGACACCAGGTAAGTCTGAAAGCCACCATGGAACAAGCACAGTTTCTGAGCCCACACATTCTTCCTCTGACCACGCTCAATAGCCAAACCACACCTCTCCTTCAAGTCCAGAGCTGAAGCTGGCACACAGCAGGTGGTCAATGGGTGCCTATGGGTGAGTAGTCAATGGCTACCATTGCATTATCTAGCAGGCTGCCACCAGGGCAATCTAACCAGTTTGCAAACAAATGACTGTAGTTCATGGAGTCTCAACTCCAACGTGTACCTGACATCCTAACCTTGTAAAAGACCTACGCCTCTGCAAAATACGCTGTGTAAGATACTCATGCATACATATAATCTATAGCAGGCACCCTTGTGCCACCAAACCAACCCATAAAATGTTTCTTTAAAGGAAACACAAATAACCCAGGACCTTAGCTTCTGGCTCCACCTAGAAAAACTCACGGTGCACAGAACAGCTCTTCTATGTAGTTTCCTCTACGACTGAACTGGTCACAATTTTTTTTTTCTTTTCTCTTTTCTTTTTCAAGATGGGGCTTCTTTGTAGCTTTACAGCCTGTCCTGGAACTAGCTCTTGTTGACCAGGCTGGTCTCGAACTCACAGAGATTCATCTGCTTCTGCCTCGCTGAGATTAAAGGCCACCACCGCTTGGCCTGAACTGGTCACATTAACAGAACTACAAATTGCTTGGCACACTCAGAGGTTTGATAGCATGAAACAGCATGGAGGTGCCAGCAGCCCAGCCGTTCATTCCCCGGTCTGCTGGATGTGTTTCACAACCTGCATTTGGTACCATCTTCTTTCTGATGCTGCATTTAACAGAGGTCTCAGGTCAGCGTGAGAAAGACATGGCAGGTAATGCGGCGGAAAGGCTGCTGGCACCAGGCATGCAGGAGGCCTGAGTTAAGAAGTGAACATATCTAAGTTTTCTCACCTAAGGTCAAAATAGGCCATGATGCCCTGTTGAGCTTTCTTCCTCCAGACACCTATCCCCACCATGTACCTCTGGCTCTTTCTATCACCTTTTTGGGGTCACTCTTGGTCATGGGATGGGACAGGGGCTTTCTGAAGCGTTCTCTCCAGCATCCTATTTGAACTCATTTACCGGGGCGGGTGAGATGGCACACCAGAGTTTGCCTCCCTGCACCCAGCACCCACATGGCAGCTCACAAGCACCTGTAACTCTTAACTCCAGGGAATCCAATGGTCTTCTGGTCTCTGAGACTTCTGCACACACTGTGCACATAAACTCGGGAAGGCAAGCACATACAGACATAAAATAATACATCTCCAAATTACACTTCCTGCAGTGGTTCAGCAACATCACACATGGAAAAGACACATATAAATTCAAACCAAAAACTCGGAGATTTGGCCATGTTAACTGAATGCAAATACCAAAACAGAGCTAGGCCAATTAAGTCAGAGGGAAAAATTTCCACGTAAGGAGAGTCACGAGCACACGCGCGCGCACACACACTATCCTGTAAGACTTAAACTCATTTGCTCAATATTTCAGGTGCCAAAGAGACAAAATTTCTAAATCCCTCACCATGGAAACAGTGGTCCCTCAAATCTCAACTTTGACACATTAAACGGCACAACCTGTCGGCTCTCCGTCCTCGAGGTGGGGATGGGGGGGGGGGGCTGGAGACAGGAGAATCAAGACCTGCCTGGGCTACAACTCAAAACCCTGCCTCCAGAAAGAAATTGCGTATAAACATGTTTTGGGGTCGTTTAACTGACAGCGGCGGAGGGATACAACTAATAGGCAAACTCCTTCCGTCCCGGCTGAAATTCCATCAGCGAAGTGTCTTCCGTTTGGACTGGTAGGGTGACTCCTTCACGTCGGAGTGAAGTTCAGCCCGATCGGCCCCGTTCCCTGCGACTCGCCGGAGCGCCTGGGAACCGCAGGGCCTCCCCGGCGGCTGCCGCCCCGCCGGGTGTCCCTCACCTTCATGAACTCGTCCTTATCGAAGCACAGCGTGTCCGGCCCGGTGGGCAGGTTCATCCCGCGTCTCTCCATCACGCCGGCCTCAGCTCCCAGGCTCCGATGGCACTAAGGACGCAGGCGACAGACACCACTGGGGACGCGGCAGTCCAGCCCCGGCACGGCGCTGACCCCGCTTCCGCCAGCGGCGACGCGCTACAACCAATAGGCGGGCGGCGCGGGCGGCTGCGCACAGTGAACCGGAGGGGAGGCGCTCGCAGCCGGGCGCTACTGCCTCCGGTAGCCTAGCGCGGTACTGCAGCGTCACGCCCACGCCGCAAGCTGGAGAGATCAGAGCAGCCTAGTTCTTTTTCCCCAAGAGGGGAGAGAGTCCAGAGCTGCGTCCTCCGAGAGAAAACGCCACCGCCCTTAAATACGGTCCTTAAAAACCGGTCAGAGGTCCAAAGCTACAGAGAAACCCTGTCTCGAAAAAACAAAAAACAAACAAAAAACGGTCAGAGGACGAAGGCAGAGGCCGGTGGATCTCAGTGAGTTTGAGACCTTCTGGTCTACAGAACTAATTCCAGGACAGCCAGGGATACATAAAAAACCCTGTCTTGGGGGGCGGGGGTAATGCTATTCCTATGCATTTCAGGTTACCCCAAACATGAAACCATCCCTCTGACTGAATGTGGGGGTAAAATTTAGAGACCCTATTGCCGGAGCCTGCCCTGAATAGGTAAGGCCTTCTTAAAGTGACTCTGCGAAGTGTCTAGAGAAGACGTGAGTGGGAAAAGATACAACAAGTAGACTGCACCCTATGTCCTTAACATGCGCGCGTGCGCGTGCGCGTGTGTGCGTGCCTGTGTGTGCGTGCGTGTGTGTATGACAAATTTTTGTTTTCTTTTTACCATCTTTCTCTTTCCAGGAAGTCTTCCACCCACACAAGTCTAAGCAACGTGAATTGACCACTCTCCAGTAGCTCCAGCCTTTCCCCGGGTTCTCTTTACCTGGGACACAACCACCGTAACTGTCATTGGGAGAATTTGCTAGAACACTCCCCAGGCATCCTATTTATCAATTCCTCGGGTGAAAGAGCAAACAAACAAAACCGTTCTTGCCTACTCAAAACATCATTCTCGTACCCAATAATATGAGCGGTTCTCTGCTAACATTGGATTGAGAGATTTGGTCTTCAGCCCCTGGCTAGAATTCCAGAGTGGCAACTTGAAAGCACTGAATGAGGGGCCCAGGTTCTGGCAGAGAAAGAAACACAGATACCTGGGAAACCTGACTGGTCCCTAGAAGCTTTGAGCTAGAATTTACCATTCCCTTCCGAAGCTGTTCTCCAGCCTTGATGAAAGAAAGGAAACTGAACATGTACGGCCTCGTGTGTTAATCGTAGGGCTGCTGAGGGATTCACTGGTACGGAAGAAGATCCCAGGGTCCCCGTGTCTGTTCGCTTTCCCAGGATTTGGTAAGGAGCAGCCTGGAGTCTGTCGTATGGATGCCGTTCTCTCCCAACACACCCCAGGCAGTGGGGGAGGGTGGAGACCAGACCTGCCCAGGGGGCGACACCAACTGGCATGGCCGTTTTCTTCTGTGTTACACAGTGCAAATGACAGCTCCCCAGGGGTCAGTGAGCAGCCTCTCTCTAGAGCAGGCTGCACTGGAGACAGACTTACTGTTTGTCCGTATTCCCCTCGCTTGTGTGCAGCCGTTTGGGGGTCATGCCAGCTTCTTACTGTCTGGGGTCTGTGCTTTAGAGAAACTCTTATTTCCTGCTTCACATTCAAGCACATGGTTAATTCTCCACTGTCAACTTGACTGGATTTGGAATCTCTGACCAGAAACACTCCAGCCATGTTTGTGACGGTGTTCCCAGAGACGTTTAACTGAGGAAGGAAGACCCACCCTAAGTGTGAGCAGCACGTTCCTCAGGCTAGGGTCCCAAACTGACTAGAAGGGAGAAGGCAAGGGCATTTATCTCTCTCTGCTTCCCGACGGTGGATGCCATGCGACCAGCTGCCTGTGCTCCAGCCTCCATGTGGACCCTGCCAAGGTGATCTGGATGCTCAAGCTTCCTTCTTTAGTTACTTAGTATCACAGCAAGGAAATTAATGACTACGAGTACCATCTCTGGTAATTATGCCCCTGCCACGGTATTTAAGGAAGAGTAATTAGGACGTGACTGTGAAACGGAGCATTGCCCGACTCCGAAAGGGGTCAGCATGCCTAGTTTGCTGTCGCATCTCTGAGCTGCATCTTTCCTCGGGAGACTTTGGCCGACGATTGTTCTGTCTTGTTAAGTCTCGCCTGTTCTTTGACCTCACACACCTGCTGCCTCGTCTCTAAGTAAGCAGTCACCCTGCTTCGACTTGCCATCTCTGGAAGATTCTTCGTTCCCACTTCCAGCGGCATGGTGACAAGCCCCTATTTCTCTCTTCCCACTCTGCCCTATTTATAGGTTTCCTGTTTTTGGCAGGTTTGCAACTGAACACTCAAAAATTGCAGGGAGAAATAGCACACTCGGGAAACTCATGTGGGCATTTTCTTTAGGCATTGCCGCCCGGCACAAGAGGCCTGGCTATTGCTGGTGATCAGGAGTTTCCAGTTTTCTAGGGATTGTACACCTACCCCGAAGACCGAGTGTATAGCTCTGACCTCAATGTCCCTAGAGGAAAACAGGCCAAATGGGATCCCTGGGGGGAGGAAGGATCACCCTCAGCTCCCAGGTCTACGAAGACTAGGGAAGCTCATGAAGCTCATGGGGATGCATTGATAAATATTTTAAAAGTCTTTCTTTGGTCCTACCAGGTCTCCCCCCATTACGGCACTGGGAAGTGAACTCAGGCCCTCATGAATTTGTGTGCCCTGTCACTAAACTGTATCGATAGCCTCTATCTTATCTTTACTTTTTAAAACAGAACTTAATTTTGAATTATTCGTGTGTGTGTGTGCATGTATATGTGTGTGTATGTGTGTGTGTGTGTGTGTGTGTGTGTGTGTGCATATGTATGTGGGTGTACATGAGTACAGGTACCCGCTGCGGCTACAGGGAGGCTAGAGGCATCGGTTTCTTTTGGAGCTGGAGTTGCAGGTAGTTGTGAGCTGTCTGACACGGGCATTAGGAACTGAACTCAGGTCCTCCGCAAGAGTCATATGCCGCTGGGCAGTGGTGGCGCACGCCTTTAATCCCAGCACTTGGGAGGCAGAGGCAGGCGGATCTCTGTGAGTTCGAGACCAGCCTGGTCTACAAGAGCTAGTTCCAGGACAGGCTCCAAAACCACGGAGAAAACCTGTCTCGAAAAACCAAAAAAAAAAAAAAAAAAAGAGTCATATGCCTTCTGACTACTGATTGGTCCCTCCAACTCCTCCAACCCCCTTTTACTTTTTGTTTTGAGATAAAGTTTCACTAAGTTCCCAAGACTGACCTTGAACTCGGCAGACCTTGAACTTGTGATCTTCCTGGCCCAGGCTCCCAAGTAAGCCGGGGTTACAGGCTCTTGTCATTAGACGTAGTTGACCCTGTATGATTCTCCAGCAACTCCTGCATTTCTCTCTGCCCTCCTTTACTCCCAGGGTAGCTGCTAAAATGCATATCCAGGCTGTGGCTGCTAAGCTGGGCTATCCCTGCAAGCTCCCTGAAGAGCCCTGTGCTTAGATAAATTTAAGTGAGTCCTGTTTCAGAGCTTCTGATTCTGTGTATGGCTGTCAGGAAAACGGATGGGAATGAGGCTGGGCGTGTGGTGGTCCACGCCTGTCACTCCGGTACTCGGAGAATAAGGCAGGAAAACAAGGAGGTCTAGATTGACTTCAGTTACACAGTGGATAGTCAGTGCTGACTGCAGAGGAAGATCTTGTCTCAGAAAGAAAGGAAGGAAGGAAGGGAGGGAGGGAGGGAGGGAGGGAGGGAGGGAGGGAGGAAGGAATGAAGAAGAAATCAGAAACACAAGGTGATTTGCCAGATAACAAGAGCGACCATGCACTTCTCCCACTTACCAGAATCACCAGCTTCGCTGCTCCTGCCTGGGCTGATACCAAAGGATGAATTGAGGCTGCATTTCAGGTAAGCGCCCCTAGAGGACGATGTCGGTACCGGCAGCCCTTAATTCTGCAGCTCTGATTTGTTCAAGTTGAAAGTTACTAATCATTTTGGGGAAGAAGAAAAAGAAGTTTGGGGGCAAATGTTGAAATGCTCCGATTTGAGTCAGAGGCAGTGATAGCCTTTTAAGTTAAAATAAATTTTGGGTTTTTTGTTCTGTTTTGTTTTTTAGGATTACCAAGTTATTGTATTTTCAGATACAATAGAGAAAACTCAGAAATAGGAATTTTGATTTATGTTTTTCAGAGTCAGTGTGGTGTAGTAAACGAAATAATTGAAATACAGATTGTTAGTGTCTTTTAAAAATCAAATTATATTAGGAGCGTTTTATTCCAGTGAAGTTAATTTTTTCTTATATCATCTTGCTAAAATAATATTTTCACTCTTGTGTTAATACTGACTGTCAACTTGACAGGATCTAGAATCACCTAAGAGACAAAGCCCTGGGCATGGAGGGAGTTTCTAGATTGGGTTAACTGGAGTGGGAAAGCCCACCCCGAATGTGGTGACACCATCCCGTGGGCTGAACCCTAGACTGAATAAAAAATAGAAAGCGAGGTGGGCACCAAGCATCCTCTCTCTGTGTCCTGACTGTGGATACCATGTGACCAGCTGCCGCGCGTTCCTGTTGCCATGGCTACCCCCACGATGCTCTACTACGCCTCGGAATAGAAACTCTTCCTCTCTTAGGTTGCTTTTAGCAGGTGTTTTGTTACAACAACAGGACAAGCAGCTAACACACTTCTTTTATCTTTTTTATTATTATTATTATTATTATTTTTATTTATTTATTTATTTATTTATTTATTGGATTTTCGAGACAGGGTTTCTCCGTAGCTTTTGGTTCCTGTCCTGGAACTAGCTCTTGTAGACCAGGCTGGTCTCGAACTCACAGAGATCCGCCTGCCTCTGCCTCCCGAGTGCTGGGATTAAAGGCATGCGCCACCACCGCCCGGCCCACACTTCTTTTAATAAGTGGCCGCTCACCCACCTTGTAGTGAAAGGCGCACCCTTGGAATGGCTTCTTCCTTCCTTTGTCCCTATGCCTGGACTGTCAGTGAATCTTGTTTATTTTACTACCCAGCAGGATCCAGCTTCGTAGTTGCCGCTGAGGACTGAACCCAGGGCCTGAGCATGGCGGGTGAATGCTTTACCATTGAGCTTTCGCCTCCCCCAAAACTTGACTTTTTTTTAAAACCCAGGCTTCTGTCTGGTGTTGGACTACAACAGTGTTGTCTAACATCACCGATGAGCATGATGTGGCCAAATCCAGGCTTGAGTCCAACCCCAAATCATCCGTCCTGAGGATAGGGGACAAGACTCACGGACAAGGATGCTTTGATATTCTGTGCCACTGGAGCGCATTTGTTCTTCCTGTTGCAGGAGGGGAGCTGCACACAGACAACGTGAATAGTGCAGCCTGTGCACACTTCTGTCTGTCCCAAACCGCCTTGGAAGTGTGTAAATCCGTGTACACAAAGTAAGAAGCAATACTTAGGGCAAAGTGCAGGAGACACAGTGAGAGAAGCTCCAGCACAGGAACCTCAGAGCTGTGACTGATCACTTGACCAGGGGGTGAGACTACACTTTGGAATGATTGACAGCCTTTGTTCACCCTCCCTACAAAGCCTGCTGGCTGGAGTTGAGAAGGAGGGCAGTTTTTAAGGTGTTGGTACACTGCCTTCTGGGATCTCTGACTCTGAAATACTACTTAAAGATCCAATTCCCACCTCTGATTGGTGTTTGTGGTGATGGCAGAGTGAATGCCAGTGTTCTGTTCACTCTCATTGACTCAGCAATAACTCCATTTTTCTGACAGTCTCCTAGCTTCTGGCTGTACCCTGGGGACTAGAAGCCTCCTTGGGTCCTGCCTGTGGGATTTTCCTGAAATCCCCCTTCGGCCCTGGGATAGTCAGACCTCTGGTTCCTATTCTTGTAATCCCCTGATCTGAGTGCCTACAGCTGCTCTGAGCACGAGACCTTCAGGAGTTCCTGATGGCAGGAGAGTGGTTTCTGGTGGGTTTGGCTGGGGCGTGGCTATCTCTCTATAATCTGCCCCTGAACACAATAAAGGGGGCATTCTTGGGGCTTTGGTATCAGTGCTAAAAGGTCTGCGTGTCGGTCTGTGTCTGCGTATGTGTTCTCAACCTCCAGCCCCTTGCCCGCAGCTCGCAAACTGGGTTCAAGCGCTCCTAACGCAGACACGGGGGCGCCGTGTGCGGCAGGTTCCTTTGCTCTATGGCTCTGTAAGAAATGGCCACACATCAAGCAGCCTTAACTCTCTCTCTCTCTCTCTCTCTCTCTCTCCTTCCTTCTTTCATTTTCTTTTTTTTTGGGGGGGGCGGGTGGTTTCGAGACTGGGCTTCTCTGTGTAGCTTTGGAGCCTGCCCTGGAACTAGCTCTTGTAGACCAGGCTGGCTTTGAACTCACAGAGCTCTGCCTGCCTCTGCCTCTGTTTGTGGTGATGGCAGAGGCAGGCACTCACTTCTTGTGCCAGTTTCTGCTTGCCGTGAGTCTTTCCATACCTTAATTGACCTCTCCACTCAGAAGCTCCACAATCAAAAGTTGTAGCTGAGACAACTTAGTGGCTGGAAAGACGGCTTAGTAACTAAGAAAGAGTTCTTGTGTGGTTCGCAAATGTCTACAACTCCAGCTCCCAGGGATCAGACACCCTCCTCTGACCTCTGCAGATACTGCACTTGTGTGCACATACACCCATATAGACATACAGTTTAAAAGAATAATAATAATGAAATTTAAAAGGTCACCTGAAAATGTCACCAGCACAGCTCTCTTACCTGCAGTGTCTCAGAGCTCTTGGCTCTCATCTCGGTTTTAAATGTGGTTTATGTCTCGCCTGGATATCCCCTGAACTTAGACCAGCACATTTAGCTACCCACCAGTCATCTCCATGTGTCTTCAAAAGGTTTCTCAAGTTTAGGACATTAGAAGCCAGACCCTGGCTTCCCGAGGCAGCTGCCTGCCCATCTGGGTAAACAAACTGCATTGCTCTAGTGTCTCAGGACTCAAACCTTAGAGCCATCGCAGTCCCGCTCACCTGCGTGCTCCTCTTCCCACAGGTTCTGTGTTGTTCCTCTGGCATTCAGCCAGACTCTCCCAACCCCTCCCAGCCGACCTGTCTACCCAGCTTACTCTGGCCCCTACAGGTGCCTCATGCCATCCAGATCAGCAGCGAAGGGTGGAGACAGTGACGTCGTTGGGCCCCTGCCCCACCTCAGAGTTCTGGCAAAGACTGGAGACGTTTAGAATCTGCACGGTTGGGAAAATGGGTGCTCCTACCCTTTGGAGGTCAGAGACCAGGGATGCTGGCTCAGGCCACCTAGAGAAGATTGCCTGATCCATGATCCCCATGGCATAGCAGGTGAGTGACCTCTTCATGGTTCCCGCCCTCTGCACTCCACAAAAGCCTGCAGGATACTCTAATCCCACGCAGCAGCCTTGGCTTGATTCAACCATCACCCCTGAGGGTTAATCAGTGCTATGGCCACCACAGCGGCATTTCTTCTCTCTTCCCTGCTCCCAGTGGTGCTTCCCTGGTGTACTTGTCTCTACCTCACCGGCCTCTGTGGCTTTTATCAAATGCACAGGCCTTCCCTGGCCTTCCCTGGGATGTGCTTCTCCACATGTCATCAAAGCTTAGCCTTATCTCCCCAGGACCTTAAGCTAGTGGCAGAGACTTCCGACTCAATTCTACTTGTCCCCTTGTGCTCCATCCACCCTCTCTGCCTCTGAGTTCTGCTTTACTTTCAATTCCTGAGATATACGATAGATAGGAAATGGATAAGTAGATAGATATATGCATACATACATAATGCAAACATACATACATACACACATAGCTACATACATGATATATAGATAACAGATAGGGCTGAATTCATCATTCAGAAGTACATTCTTAAGACCTTGCATTCAATCCCCAATATTGCCAAACAAAGCAGAAAGTATGATAGACTGATAATAGGTAGATAGATAGGTGATAGATGCGTGGATAGATACACAGATTTATAGATAGATGATTGACAGGTAGAAAGATAGCTATTTGTCTACCAATTGTCTGACACCTCCATAAAATGGAAGTTTCACCAGACAGCACTTTGACCCTCTGCTGACTTGCCCTTCTCTGTGGTTTGCAGGCAGCTGGTGCCCAGGAGGTGCCCAGGAAAGTTGAACAGTGTCCAGCCTCCACCCCATCACTCCCCACAAAGCAGCCAAACTAACCAAAAAGCACAGGAAAGAGGCCCCTCCTTCTCCCCAGTGAAAATGGCTTTGATGTCCTCATCTTGCTCTTTGGTTGCCTGTTTGCTAGCCAGACCCCACTAGATTCCATTCCAGAGCCCCCCAACATGGTGCTGTCGTCACCACCACCACACATAATTGGTTTTTTGTTTTTTTTTTTTTTTGTTTTTTTTTTTTTGGTTTTTCGAGACAGGGTTTCTCCGTGGTTTTGGAGCCTGTCCTGGAACTAGCTCTTGTAGACCGGGCTGGTCTCGAACTCACAGAGATCCACCTGCCTCTGCCTCCCAAGTGCTGGAATTAAAGGCGTGCACTACCACCGCCCAGCTTGTTTTTAATTTTTAAACATGTTTTAAAATGTTAAATCCTAAAATAAATGCACAAGAAGTCTAACCATTAGCCTAATGGTTTCTAACCGCTCATTTTCCCCTTCTGCTCAGGCCCGCACCATCTCTGCCAAAATGACTCCGCGCTTCCAATTTGCCTCCCACCTCCAGCCATCTGCCTCCTTCTGCCTCTCCCCACATCAATTCATTCTCCACACAGACTCCAAAATGGTGATCCTAAAATATACGTCCTTCACTGTCCTTCTGCCTAACATCACTTAACCCCACCTGAAGATGTCCATATCTCCTTAGGAAGGATCTTTAAAAACCCAAACAAACAGAGAGACCATCATGGCTCACTGTAGTCATGCACTGGTTATTTTTCTTGTTGCTGCAGCCGAAGAAAGCCCTGATGTAGAGCAACTGAAGGGAGGGAGAGTTTATTTTGGTTAGCACTTTGAGGATCCAGTCGGTACTGGCTGGGACGGTGGCAGTAGGAGCAGCTCTCATCTTTGACTAGAGACGTGAGAGGCTGCTTGCTCACATGTGGGTAGTCAGGAGACAGAGTCGTGAGTGGTGCCACTCCGCACACTCCTCCCTCCCGCCGCCACCCCTCAGAACAGAACAGAAATAGTTCCTGAGGATGGGAGTGGGTCAGCGAGCTGAGGGAAAATCTCCTAAGCCCTGTTTCCTTTAGTCTGGAACCCTATGGGATAGTACCACTTCCCCCTCAGTTAACCCCTACAGATACCCTCATAGGTACACCCAAACATGGGCCTCATTGATGTCATAGGTATTTCTTCTTGTAGCGTATTTGTGTGAAGTGCATGTTATGTGTGTGTGCATGCATGTGTATGCATGTATGTACATGTGTGTGCATGTGTGTATGTGCATGTCTCTCTGTGCGTGCATGTATTTGTTCAGACGTGTTCAAGTGCACATGCATGCACGTGTGTGTATTTGTGCAGACATGTGTTTGGGTGCACATGCGTGTGTGTGTATGTGTGTGTGTGCATATGGAAGCCAGAGGTGGGTGCTGGGTGTTTTCCTCTCACTCGCCATATTGTTTTTTGAACTTGGAGATCACTGATTGGCTAGACTGGCTGGGCAACGAGCCCCAGGCTCTTCTTGTCTCTGCACCCCTTCCGTGTCACAGGTGTGTCCTACCGCACCTACATGGGTGTTGGGGATCCAAACTCAGATCCTCTTGTTTTTGTGGCTGGCAGTTTTCCATGGGAAGTCTCCCTGGCTTTAGGAATGTCTTAATCCAATCAAGTTGACAATGACAAGTGATCACCCCAAACTTTGCCCCTTATCAACTTGTCATTCAGACATATCTCTCTGAGTGATGGTATCCCACCCCTAAGGTCTCATTTTCCTTTCCTAGTTTACAATGCCATTGAGCCAAACTTTAAAAGTCCCCCAGGCTTTCATTGGGCTGACACCATTCAAAATTCCAAAGTCTCCTCTGATTCAAGGCAAATGCTTAATTGTGGTCCATGCTTTCAGGCACTGGAGAGATGGCTTGGTGGTTAGAAGTTCAGATGACCCTAGCAGAGAACCTGCCTTCAGTTCCTGGCAGCCTGCAACTACCTGTGACTCCAGCTCTGCAGGGTTTAACGCTCTGTTCCGATATCTGAGGGGTCTGCGTTCACATGTGTACATACCCCAAACAGAGACACAGAGATACTCACATCATTTAAAAAAATGAATCTTTAAAACAAGGAAAGGTGCATCCTTCCAATACCCAGTGGTGCAGGGCAAGCATCCTCTTTCCAACAAGGAGAAAGCACAGGCTAGCAAGAGCAGACAAAAAGGAAGTTGCAGCCCAGCAGGGCAGACCCCAAAGGGCACAGCTCTACGCCTGGCATCCGGAGCCCCTAATGACATCATCTGCAGCCCTGTTAGCTTCCTCTCCTGCTCCATTGCCTGTGGCGAATCTTCTCAAGGCTCGTAGTTTCTTTCAGAGAATGTCCCATATTTCTGGCATCTCTGACATCATGAGTTCTACCCATTTCAACTTAAGCTTCAAGCTTAAGCCCCTGGGTATCCTAATACAGGAGACAAGACTGTGAGGTGCAGGACGGGGTGGGCAGGAGGATGGTAATTCCGTGGACTGCATAAAGCAATGGCAGCTGTGCTGAGCTGGAGTCCCAGGATAGTTGGAAATTTTCGGTCCCGTGACACACACACCAGGTAGTCCAATGCCAGGTCAGTGGGATTGTTGCCACTTGTTTTAATCAGTGTTCTTTGCTGTAAAGAGAGACACGGTGACCATAGCAATTCTAATAAAGGAAAGCATTTATTTGGGGCTGGATTACAGTTCAGAGATTTGATCCATAGTTATTGTGGTAGAAAGCATGGCAGGATAAAGACAGACTAAGAGTTTTATGTCTGAATTGGCAGACAGCTGGAAGAAAGTGCCACGCTGGTCCTGACTTGAGCATCTTGAGACACACTTCCTCCAACCATGCCACACCTACTCCAACAAGGCCACACCTCCTAATAGCACCACTCCCTATGAGCCTATGGGGGCCATCTTCTTTCAACCCACCACACCACCGCAATATTGTATCCTTTTTATGGGGTCCGAGTGGGGGTGTGGCACCCTTTGTCAGATGGCTTGGTAAACTCTCAAGCTTTTTTCCTTTATGACATAAACACACCCATGTCTGCATATGCTCCCAGTCGACGTTAATATTAAATGATAGCTTTATACTAATAGGTTATAAAAGTCATAACAATTGCTGCAGAGAGGAGACTCCCTGTTAGTTGTACAGGGAGCTTCAGGAGTGCAGCTTCTGCATGATGTCACCATGCTGGGGTGTGCCTTTTGGTGACACAGCTGGCTTTGCATTGCCCTGTAAGTAACCCCAGCAAATTACTGGTCCACCAAGCTAGGCTTGGGTGAATTGCTCCCTTGGTCCGTGGTGGTACCCACTCTGGGGAGAGCAGGTGTTTGTTTGCACCTTCCCGGTCCCCATGAAAGCAGCAGAATGCCCTAAGTGGCTGCTTACCATAGTCTTTCCTGGTAGCTTCCTTCTCTCTCCTTTAATCGGGTTTAGCCATCTGTCCCGGGATTCCACAATCCATGTGCGTTCTTCATCATTTCAGAGGTGACGGGGCCAGCCACACTGTCTGCTAACAACAGCTCAGGAATTAGAGAGCGTTAATCTCCTCTGGGAAGTGGGTAAGAACTAGAAGGCATTTTGTTTACATTGAGTGGACGTGGGGATTTATTTTATATTCATAGTCTATCACACAACACATGAATGTACCTTCAAGTGTCTCAAAAATATACTCTTTGCTATTAAAGTGGAAAACTGACACCCTCAGGTGTGTTGTCTGGTGAATTAAGAGGGATTAGGAGGTGTGGCCTTATGGAAGTAGGTGTGGCCTTGTTGGAGGCTGTATGTCACTGGGGGTGGACTTTGGGGTTTCAAAGGCTCAATCCTGGCCAGTGTCTTTCTTTTCCTGCTACTTTAGGATTCTCCAGCATCACGTCTGCTCGTGTGCTAGCATGCTTCCTGCCATGACAATATGGACTAAACCTCTAAAACTACAAGCTGACCCCAGTTAAGTGCTTTTCTTTATAGGACTTGCTGTGGTCATGGTGTCTCTTCACGGCAATAGGACATAGGCTAAGACAGAAGTTAGTATCAGGAGTGGGGTATTCCTGTGACCAGACTGACCATGATTCTTGTTGACAGAATGTATGTGGACTTTGAGATTTTGGATTAGGAAACCAGTCAAATTCTTTAAGTGAGGCTTAGTGGGCCTTGCTAGTAAGAGTGTGACAAACAGTGGTGCTGAGAGCAAGTAGATTGTGGTGGCCTGGTTCAAGAGGCTTCAGAGGGGAAGAATGGCAGTAAGTGGCCTGGAGACCTTTCCTGTGATATTTTGGCAAAGAATGTGGCTGCTTTTCTCCCTATGAGCCTATGGGGGCCCATCTTCTTTCAAACCACCACACCACTGCAATATTGTATCCTTTTTATGGGGTCCGACTGGCACTACTTGAGAGGGATTAGGAGGTGTGGCTTTGTTGGGGTAGGTGTGGCCTTATTGGAGGAAGTGTGTCACTGGGGGTCGACTTTGAGGTTTCAGAAGGTCAGGTCAGGCTAATGTCTCTCTTTTCCTGCTTCCTTCAGATCTGGATATAGAACTCTCAGCTACTTCTCCAGCACCATGTCTGCCTGCATGCCACCATGCTTCCTGCCATGATGATAATGGACCAAACCTCTGAAACTGTCAGCCGGCCACAGTTAAATACTTTCTGTTATAAGAGTCGCCATGGCCATGGTGACTGAGATAAACAGTGACAGAAAGAGACACCTGCCCTTCTGAGCTCGTGATGATTTTCCTGATGTCTCTGGCAGATGTGAATGGTGGAGTGTGAGTGGCAGATTGGTAGCTACACCCCTCCTGACATTTTTCTTTTAAAAATTATGTATATATGTGTGGGTCTGTGCATGTGAGTGCAATGCCTACATAGGCCAGCAGAGGGCGTGGGACCTCTTGGAGCTGGAGTTACAGGTGTCCTGAGCTCCCACATGGATGCTAGAAATGGAACCCAGGTCCTGTGAGAGAGCAGGATGTACACTTACCGGCTCGGCCATCTCTCCAAAACCCTAAAACTTTTTAAATTTAATTATTTTTTATTTATTTATTTATTGGTTTTTTCGAGACAGGGTTTCTCTGTGGTTTTGGAGCCTGTCCTGGAACTAGCTTTTGTAGACCAGGCTGGTCTCGAACTCACAGAGATCCACCTGCCTCTGCTTCCCAAGTGCTGGGATTAAAAGCGTGCGCCACCACCGCCCGGCCCTAATTATTTTTTAAAATTTAATATAATTAAAATAATTTAATGAATTAATTAATTTTCAAGACAGGATTTCTCTGTGCAGCCCTGGCTGTCCTGGATCTAGCTCTGTACACCATGCTGGCCTCAAACTCACAGCAATCCACCTGCCTCTGCCTCCTAAGTGGTAGGATTAAAGGTATGTGTCACCACTGCCCGGCCCCCTAAAACTGCTTAATATTTAAAACTTCTCAATAATTTAAATACTATGGGTTCCCTGGAAACCATCCGCAAAGACATCCGTCGACTGAATGACCTTCTGGAAAGTGATAGGGAGACTTCATCCTGGAAGGACAGCGGCGTCCGTGGCCTACGCTGTGCAGGGCCGTGACTTTTAGAGAGTTCTGGAATGATTTCCATCTCCTTTCCTAGTCTTCTTCTGGATGTTGCTGCAGGATTTTGAGCCCTACATAGTTTATGGGGTGGAATCTCAGGAATATTTAAGGAGGCCTGCTACCAGGCCCTGCTAGGCTCTGCTTGCAAACGATGTCAGCCTGCTCATCTGTGCTAAGACTTCTGGCATCTTCTGAGGCCCCATCCTGCTGCACCCTGCTCTCAGCGGGTGGCTGCACGATTGCTTTAGCACCTTTGTTAATCGTCATTGCTCCCCTCACTCCTGCTCTCCTCCTCTGATATATGCTCTGCCACCAGGCCCCCAAGGACTTTGATAAGTGCTTCCCACGGTGCACAGGGGTGGTCCCCAGGCATCCCCAAGCTGGGGGTCTCCTCAGGCTTCCCAGGCTTCCCTGTTTCTTCTGACCCCCAGGGAGCTAACTAGCAGGAGTCCTTTGATGGCTTCGTTCAAGGCATCCCCCCCCCTCATCACACTCCAGGACAGCAGAGGAGAGGAGCTGGGGTGGGGGGAGTGGGTGTGACACTGCCAAACACCCCAAACTCCAGGTCACAAAGAACCTGTGCATGTTTGTATGCAGATGCTATGTCCCCAATGCACACCTCACCGCTCAGCCCCTCTGCTGCGCAAAGTCGAACGATTTACTTCCAAATGTGGTTGGAAATCATAAAGTTCCAGATTTTAGGTTGGATCTGTTGTGGGATAATCTTTCTTCTTCACTGTAAAGATGAGTCTCTACCAAGGCACCATCTGATTGGTTTAATAATGAGCCAAACAGCCAATAGCTAGGTACGAGAAAATAGGCAGGACTTCCAGGGAGACATAGAAACTATATATACATTCTGACATGTGGCAACGAGCTATAGATTATTATTATAAATGGGTTAGTTGAAGCTATAAGAGCTAGTTGGGAACAAGCCTAAGCTAAGGCCAAGCTTTCATGCTTAATAAAAAGTCTCTGTGTTGGGGGAGGCTGCTCATTCATTTGCTGGCCACCCAGACTCCCGAAATAATCACACAGAAACTGTATTATTTAAATCACTGCTTGACCAATCACTTAAGCTTATTGCTAGCTAGCTCTTATATCTTTGGTTAACCCATTTCTATTAATCTGTGTTTTGCCACATGGCTGTGACTTACCGGCAAGGTTCCAGTATGTCTGTCTCCAGTGGGGCTACATGGTGTCTCCTTGACTCTGCCTACTCTCTCTATAATTCTCTTCCAGCCTGGCTATATTCTGTTATGCCATTGGCTGAGAGCAGCTTCTTTATTCATTAACCAATAAAAGCAGTATGTATACAGAAGGGCTTCCCACACCATCTCTGTGTTATTATTTGAGAGCTGGCTGTTCAAAGACTGACTACATGGATCTGTGATCCATTTTCCATAACCTTTTTGAGTGGTTGCAGGTGTATTTGAGGATTCATTCCTCTGTGTTTACCCAAGGACAGAGATGTTACTAGCCAGCTCAGAGGGTGCCAGGATGTCTGTGCCCATTTATCACTGCAATGCCCATGCACCTCTGCAATATTCATCATCCCTGCAATGCCCATGCATTCATGCCATGCCCATGCATGCCTGTGATTCCCATGAATCCCTGCAATGCCCATGCAGTTATGCAATATCCATGAACCCCATGCAATGCCCATGCATGCCTGTGATGCCCATGCACCCCTGCAATGCCCATGCATCTCTGCCATGCCCTTGCATGCCTGTGATACCCATGCATCCCTGCAATGCCCATGCATCCCTGCCATGCCCATGCATGCCTGTGATACCCATGCATCCCTGCCAGGCCCTTGCATGCCTGTGATACCCATGCATCCCTGCAATGCCCATGCATTCCTGCCAGGCCCTTGCATGCCAGTGATACCCATGCATGCCTGTGATACCCATGCATCCCTGCCAGGCCCTTGCATGCCTGTGATACCCATGCATCCCTGCCAGGCCCTTGCATGCCTGTGATACCCATGCATCCCTGCAATGCCCATGCACCCCTGCCAGGCTCTTGCATTCCTGTGATACCCATGCATCTCTGCAATGCTCATGCACCCCTGCCAGGCCCTTGCATGCCTGTGATACCCATGCATCCCTGCAATGCCCATGCACCCCTGCCAGGCCCTTGCATGCCTGTGATATCCATGCATCCCTGCAATGCTCATGCACCCCTGCCAAGCCATTGCATGCCTGTAATGCCCATGCACCTCTACAATACCCATGCACCCCTGCAATGCCCATGCACCCCTGCCAGGCCCATGCACCCCTGCAATGCCCAGCACCATTTGTCTTCTGATGAGGCCTGTGATGAGTAGTCTAAGAAGCTGAGAGAAAAATCCCCAAATTAGCGTTATTCTTAACTAGATTCCTACTTAGTCTTAATTGAAGTTAATGCATTCTGCACCCTCCTTTGTTTTTCAATTGCCTTCTGCAGATTAAATCAATTTACTTGTTCAAATTAAACCTTAAGATATCAGAACACATTAAACCACTTACAAGAGTTTTTATTTCAAACTATGCTGCTAGACAAAAATCTCAGTTTTTTTTTTTTTTTAACAAAAGTTAGTCACCCCTCTTTCTATTCTGGGGTACAATGGAGTATTCCAGAAGTCATGTTCAAATAAGCCTTAGAATGTAGACGTTACAGACAGCAGGACCACCATGAGCTTGGTGAGCTGTGGGAAGTGAGGCCGTTCAGGACCTTCCTTTGCCTCCTTGACTTATGATTGTTAATAGATGAATTTGTGCATGGCTATGTCTTGCTGATGGTTACAATTTCGTACATCAGATTATTTATAAAACTCTCTGAGAAGCCATGGATGATGGCCATTATCATATGAAGAGTCAATTTCTTTTAAAAAATTCAGAGTTCAGAAATGGGACGTAGCTCAGATGGCAGCATGCCTCTCATGCACGAGGCTCTGGGTTTGATCCCTAGCACCACATAATCCAGGCACGATGGTGCACCCTGTAACCCTCCATCTGGGAGTGGGCGGAGGAGGATCGAAAGTTCAAAGTCATTTTCAGCTACAGAGAGACTTCAAGGCCAGCTTAGGCTCTATAAGACCCTGTTTTGTTTTGTTTTGTTTGTTTGTTTTTAAAAGCAAATAAAAACTAAGCCAAAATAAAAATTCAAAGCTGTAAGAACACATCGCAATATGTGCTATACAGGCTGAATGTGAGGCTGGTATGAGCATAAGACATTTGTTTATCTGAGAACCTGTCTGTTGCCACAAGCCATCAAAAGGCTGTAAGCACCAAATGAACAGACCAGAGCCACGGAGCCTGAGACAGAGACCAGAGGGCTGTACCCAGGGGAGTTAGATCTTACACGGGTATGTTCCCAGGAGGGTGATTCAGATGGAATGATGGGTAATGGAAAGGATGGTGACTAGCCTCAGGAACAAAGCAGTGTCAGGGACCCTGGGTAGGTGTGACAGTAGAAGCAGCTGGGAGACTGGAAATACTGAGAGGCCTGGAGGCGCATGGGCCATGTCTCCCTGGAGAGGACCATGGTGACGCACTCAGTATCTTCACTGTGGCCTGCCATTGGTCACAGGCAGTATCCTCATTTCAGAGATCATGGAATGTGGAAAGAAGATGCATGGGTGGCATCCAGGAGAACCTGGCTCTTGTGTCCTTGTTCCAGTGCCATGGCAGGATGCTGCCCACCCTGGGTGTGGCAGAAAAATAAGCCACTTCCAGTCTGAGGTTGTGCTTAAAGGACGCTGAGTTGCTGCCTTCTCAGTCTCTCATGTTCTCTCTCCCTCTCTACCCCGCCCCCCTGCTGTGTGTGTGAGTGTACACACGTGTGCAAGCTTGCATGGGAGAAGGGAGGCAAGAGAAACAGATAGATAGGCACTCACTCATGTCTTACCTCTGAAGATGCTGCCAGTCCTGTTGCAAGCCTTCTGTGGTGAGCAGCAGAGGCCCCCCCAGGCTGCAGAGAACTGAGGCTTGCTGACAATCACACAGTGAGCAGGTTAACCAGCTTCCACCTGATTCCAGGCCCACTGGCATTTGACAGTATCACATAGGAGACCTCTCAGCTGATTGCTGGTGTCTAGTCCTTAAAAACAGTGAGAATAGGGCTGGAGAGATGGCTCACGGGTGAAGAGCACTGGCTGCTCTTCCAGAGGTCACAGGTTCAATTCCCAGCACCCACAGGGCAGCTCACAACTTCTGTAAAGCCCTGTTCCAGGGGATCTAAATAACCCTCACACAAACATATATACATGCAGGCAAAACAGCAGTGTACATAAAGTACAAATAAATAAATTATTTAAAAAACAGAATAATTCACGGTTCTAAGTAAGTTCTGAGGTAACTTGTTGCACAGCTGTAGATAACCCATGCCCTTGTGACCCACATGTGGGTATCTTAGCTGGGTAAATGTCAACCAAGGACTCAGAAACAAATACATGTAAGTTAGAGCCTCCTTGGAGACCCAGTGCTTTGGAAATGAGCGTAGGACATCACACTGGGACTTGGTGTGGGCAGCGTGGTTGGGGATGGAGATGGTTTACAGGAATTAGGGCACAGGAGGCCAAATGTGACATCAGCAGCTGAGCAGCGTCTGTCTACACAGTCCCTATGCTGCCCAGGACAAAGACAGTAGGGTATGTGACAGAGCTAGACTCTCAAGGGTGTGGGCCAGCATGCACTTCCAGGATGAGGGCAGTTCTAAGCAGACACCAAGATCAGTTAGCGCTATGGACAAACAGCAGGTGGCTATAATGATTTGGAGCCCAGGGGTTAGGAAGCCATAATAGTGTTGAGGAACCAGGGATATCCAATCTTCTGATCGTGACATGGCGTTGTTGTCCACAAATGTGTTGTTTGCGTTGATGGCAGCCAATTGGCACAGATTGGAAACACCTCTATCCTTAGCCTCACCATGGCCTGTAATGCAAGCTTGAGTAGAATCATGAAAGACGTGGCTCACTTCCCAGGTACGGATATCATTTGAGAAAGCAGAACGTGTCCTGTCTTCTGGCTGCTCTAGCTCGGGTCAGCAGACGCTAACCTCACACCTAGGGTCTGCTCCATCTCATTTCTTCCCATCAGCACTGGTCTCCTATAGGAGTGTCTACGGGAGCATTCTAGAGTCTGTCTGGGTTTGTGCGATGGCGCCTGAGATGAGTTAGGAGAGATGGAGGGAAGGACGGGTGAGGACGTGAGGAAGGAGTCTGAGCCTCTGCCAGAGCACCGAGCAGCTTCAGATCCTACCCTCCAGCTGGGCAAGCAAAGCCTTTGCCCTCTGTCTGAGGTGTCAGGGCCTCAACATGGTCTAGTACAGTGTATGGTTTTGCTAACGACACATTGGACCTAGGCTCCTAACTGGGCAGCCTGTGGAAAAGGCCTGGTTTCCGGTCTCCACTACCCAGGCCCGGCTATAGTGGTGCTGGCGTTTACTTCTCGGTTTTTCTTGAAGGAAGGAAGGAGCTCCAGGTCCTCCTGCTGGGGTGGAGCCACCCATCTGGAGTGGAGGAAGTGTGAATTACCACTTGGCTTGTCGGAAAAGATTCTCCTGGGGGTACCTTTGTTCCCCTTTTGAGAAAGGGATTTGTGTTTTCACCTGAACTAAACTATCTCGTGGATGTGTGTGCGTGTGGAGAGCAGAGGTCGGCCTGGGGGTTGTTCCTCAGGCGCCACCTACCTTGAATCTCACCCAATAGGCTAGACTGTCTGACTAGCAAGCCCCAGGGATCCTTGTGCCTCTGTCTCCCCAGGCTGCCAGCACTACTGTGCCCAGCTCTTCCGTGTGGGTCCTGGGTTTCCAAACTCAGGACCTCATGCATATGAAGTAAACCCCACTGAGCCAGCTTCAAAAAATATATATATTTATATTTATACCTGAGTTAGAGAGAAAGGAATCCCTGCTCGGTTTAGTTCATGTTTTAAGTATATTGCTGGGAGTTGGCAGGCGAGCGCTCTATTTTTATGAGGCTGAAGGTGGGGTGTGAAGGATGTGAGCTGTGTGATCGACTGAGATGAGTCACCTTTACCTGGACCCTCCCAGTTTTAGGTGGAAGAGACCTCCCACTCCCAGTGAATCTGCCGTCCACATCCCTCTCCCCAGGACTTGAGAGAGCTACACAAATGGCCTGCAGCATTTCACACCACTGGAGAAGAAAGCCAAGCCTCTTTGGGGCGTATGGCCATAACATGATTGACATGCCTGCTTTCAAGATGAATAGCTGAGTGCTATTTACCAACATGCGCGTTTTATGGATCTCATTGTCTCCCCTTTATGTCTCACAAAAAGAGGCCCTGCAGGGTTCTCTTCCTGGCAATATGGCAACTCAGTGACCCAGGTCATTCTTCCTGCTGAAAATGCTTCAGGGAGCCGGCAAGACACCAAGAAACACACAGGGGAAAGTCAAGGACAAGTGGGACTGGGGTAAGTGAGCAGTCAGCTTACAGCCTGGGGAACAGGCCAAGTCACTGAGCCCTGGTTCTCGCTACCCTAGAGCTCTGGCTATAAAACAAAGCTTATCCAGTAATGATACATCCCGGGTGTGGATTGTAGGTGTGTGTGGGATAGCTCTGAGGGACGTCCCGAGAGGTAAGGCATGGGGCAGTCAAGTTAACTGGCTGGAAGACTCTAGGCACGCTAGGGAACCTGCCCCAGAGCAAGTATGGCCTGGAGATATACCCAATGCTCACCCCCGCACCCCAGGACGGCAGGGAAAATAGCACAGCTCCTCGGCATGCACCAAAAGGCAAACCCACCTGCATCAAACCGGAACCATAGACCAATCCTTATATACAGACTCACATGGGTGAGATAAGGGTGAACAGTTAATCTTAATGACACTAGACTAGACTAAAGATGCCAGAATCTGTGCCCCCCCCCACCAGCCAAAGTAAGGATAGATCCCTCTAGGAAAGAATATGCCTTGACTTTAGACATTAGTTTCCTCCAGTAAACTTCCTAGGCAGACAATTCGCTCACAGACTGATATAATACAAGTTATCGAAAACTTTTTTTTTTTTTTTTTTTTTTTTTTGAGACAGGTTTTCTCTGTGTAATAGTCCTGGAACTCACTCTGTAGACCGGGCTGGCCTTAAAGTCACTGAGATCTGTCTGCCTCTGCCTCCCGAGTGCTGGGATTAAATGTGTGCGCCACCATGGCCTGGCTTCAGAAACATTTTTGATATCATGAGTGAGAGATGACAGAAACAGCGAACAGCAGAGAAGGTCTTGAGAGGGTCTTTGATGTTGGAATTAGACATATAGGAACTATTTTATGTTAGAAGGTTGAGGAACTTGACTGACCAAAGAGATCTGAAAAAGATGAAGTTGAACATGTAAAAATAAAGTAATGCATCTCACAAATGGAATGGCTGGTTTCGCGGCCTGTTTTAGACATGGCTAAAGAGAGAATTGATGAAGAGGAAGATGGCTCTTATATAAAGCCTTGCACAAAAGAAAAAGGTAGCACCTTGAAAGCAAAGGTACGCGGTAAGGAAAGCATAAAGAGCAGCTAACGTCGGAGCAAAGGGCAGGATTTGGTGGAAGAGTCCCTGCTTATCAGCATGTGTGAGACCCAGTTTTCTGCACCTTCCCCCAAAGAAAGAGCATGTAACATGGGTTAAACAAGACTTTTAGGAGAGAGATGAGAGGCAGCGACACAGTTGAGGAGACAATGGCCGGCATTCTAGAACTTTCAAGATGCAAATCTACATATGCAAAGTCCCCCAAATAGACCCAAATACAGATGAGCAAAGACCTCAAAAGGAGTGAAAGAGAAGAGTGTTAGGGCTTCAAAGGAGCAAGGTTACGTCTTGGCAGGGCTGAGGGCACATGCCTCCGGGCTCGCCTAACCTGGGCAAGTGCTGGTGTTGGCACCCCAGCAGTGAAGACAGATTTTTCAGTAACGACAATAGCAGCTATGCATAACAAAATACTTTGAGATGAGCTAAGAAAAAAATGACTCATTTAAAACCCCACCTGGGCTTTTTAAAAAGTGTGACATTGTGATTCATAATAAGAAACAGGTATTTTGGTCTTTGTCACCAGATCCTGGAACAATACTTCTAAAATCTTTGTAATTCTTTGAGCTATCAGGGTGCCAGGAGTATCCTTTGTCCTTGTACTTGGTCCTGGGAAGGGGGCCAGGCACAACAAAACTATAGGTGAGTGGAGGCAAATCATGATACAGAACACATTGTGGGTGAGACTGGCCTTCTGGGCCACTCTCCTAGGTTCTCCACTGGACTGATGCAGCTAACACTCTCCAGCACCTTTTGGTATGAAAATGTTGCATTTAACACTACTCAGTATCTTTAATAAGAAGTTTTCAGCAGCTCCACTTTCTGTTTATATGCATCCCATTCCCTGCCCTCACCCTTCAGACAGAGGACACCACATTAGATCTTAAACTCAGGAAGTCCCTGGAAGCTGGGTATCCCTGCTATGTCTATTACAGCTCTCACTTCCACTTACCGGCCTTCTCCAAATCATAGTGTGGAATGATGGGTGTCTGCAAAGCACAGATGTACACAAGCCTACGATGCTGTGATTGGGAAACACGGACAGGATGTGTTAGAGTACAAAGGAGCCTATATACAAATTTCTAAGATTAACTCTGTCATCTGGGTTTGGAGCCCACATCTGTAATCCCAGCCCTTAGGAAGCAGAGGCAGGAGGATCAGGAGTTCAAAGTCATCCTAGGCTACTGGCGAGTTTGAATCTACCCTGGGCTACTTGAGACCCTCTCTCCAAACAAATTAAAATTGTGAATCATGTAAATTATTAATTTCATAGATTTGGAAGTAGTACTTGTCTTAGTTTCTTTTCTATTGCTGTGAAGAGACACTGTGACCAAGGCAACTTATTTTTTTTTAATATTTATTTATTATGTATACAATATTCTGTTTGCATGTATGTCTGCAGGCCAGAAGAGGGCACCAGACCTCATTACAGATGGTTGTGAGCCACCATGTGGTTGCTGGGAATTGAACTCAGGACCTTTGGAAGAGCAGGCAATGCTCTTAACCACTGAGCCATCTCTCCAGCCCCCAAGGCAACTTATAAAAGAAAGCAGTTAATTTGGGTACTTGCAGTTCCACAGAGTTAGAGTCCACGAACATCAGGGCAGGAGCAGGGCAATAGTCAGACAGGCATGGACACCTACTCTGACAACGCCATACCTCCTCATCTTCTCAGACAGTTCCACGGGCGGGGGACCAAATACTCAATGTGTGAGTCTGTGGGGGCCGTTCTCACTCAGACTCCCACAGTACTAAAAAAATGGTATCTGCTAGCAGAAGTTGATTTTTTAAAAAAATCATTGAGAAATTTGAAATATACCCAAAAGTCTTTTAGCCCCATAACTGCTGTGGGTAGGATGTGGTTTACCTCCCACAGAAGGACGTCTACTCAAAACATGTGGAGGTGGTGGGAACCATTACTAGGCAGAACCTAGCCAAAGGTGATTGAGTGGCGGGGACACTGTTCTCAGAGGGACTCGTGCTGGTGTTGCAACGTGAGCAGGGGGCTGTGAAGGCGTGGGTCTGGTCCCTGAGTCTCTCTGACCTCTCGTGTTTGCATGTGAAGGCGTGGGTCTGGCCCCTGAGTCTCTCCGACCTCTCTTCGTTTTGCATGTGTTGTCTCTTTCAGAAATAAGCTCCTACTATGACACCTCAGCTGTGACCTTGTCAAGGTGCCCTCTCCAGGGGCTGAGCAGATGGGGCTGCCCCATCTTGAACATTAGATAGCAGCCGTATTATCTTCCTAACAGTGAGGTTAGCCTCCACATTTATCTTTACTTTAAAATCTCCAGCTTCAGGTCTTACGTTACAGTAACACAAAGCAGATTAATTCACTGCCTTGCCCACCTTCAGCTCCAGGAGAGACCCTCTGTTATTAACAACTGAAGATTTTTTAAAAGATTCATTTTTTAAATTTTTATTTGCATGTGTATATATTATCTGTGTCTCTGTGAGTACATGCTGTGTGTGTAGTTGCCAGTGGAGGCCAGACGAGGGCAGCATATCTCCGGAAGCGGGATTTGCCGGTGATTGTGAGCCTCCCTGTGTGAGTGTTAGGAACCCAATCCAGGTTTTCTAAAAGAGCAACCCATACTCCTAACTGTTGAGGCGTCTCCCCAGGGTCCACTAAACGTGTTCCAGATGCCACATTCTGGCATCATTTCTGAAGTTTCTAAGGTCACATAGATCCGAAGGGCGTTAAGCTGTATTTAGTGTGTCTCGAGAGTTGCTTATGACCGTGAAGGGTAGTGAGAGGGAACTGCTCCCTCGTCTCTTCCCCGGCAGACTCCAGGCAGCCTTCATGGGTCAAGCCAAAACTCCTGCGGCTCTGGAAGTGAAGTTTTTAAGTCATCTGCTTGCCCTTGGGTGAAAGGCGAGTTATAAATAGCTTCATTACATAGGCAAATTGTGTAATTGGCACAATATGTAAATGACTAGTGGGCGGTTTCAGAATGAGGAGTACTGTTACACAACCCTGTGCCTGGGGGCCAGTGAGGTCTCGAGGTCTGCCTAGAAGGGAGGTACCTGGGCCATGAACCTGTTTATCCGTCTGTCCAGGAACTGAAAGCCTCTCTAGGACAATACTTTTATTGCCCTGTGCCAATTTCAGACTCAGGAATTGTAATGAGGTCTAAAAATGTTGAAACAAAATGATCTTAGCCGACAATTTTATTAGTAATTGAATCTACAGGAGTACAGGAGTTGTATTATAAAGAAGCGGGCAAGGATGCTGGGGGCAGGGGACATGGCATAGTACAGGCCTAGAATCCGCCAGCGAGAGACTGGGGTGTGGAACAATAGTAGAGCAGGTGGGTAGTATTTGTAAGACCCCATGTCCCACCCACAGCACTGCCAAAACGGGTGGGGGAGGCGTGCTGGAGAGATGGGTCAGTGTCAAGACTGTTTGCTGTCTTTATTGCTTATCTGTAATCCTTTTTTGACCAGGACTGCTTCTTAAAATGCTAAGCTAGGTCTAAGGCTGCTTTACCTATTGGCTCCACCCAGTCCAACATGGCAGAGGCATGTTCACCGCCTCTGCGAGCTGTGCACACCACCCCAGTTCCAGGTATGCAGCAGGTCTATGTCACACCATTAAGCAGTTTGTAGCACGCTGTTCACAAGCCCCATTTAAGTACTAGACCTCCTGAAAGAGCCAGAGATGTTTGTGTAGTTAACACAAACCAGGGGTCTTCTTAAAGGAGCCATGCAGTTTTTGCTGCCAACGCTGAGTCAGGAAGACCTCTCTTAAACTAGCTGCCAGCAGAGTCCATCCGAAAAAACAAACAAAAAAATTGCTGGCTACAAAGAAGCTGTGCTACACACACACACACACACACACACACACACACATCTGAGAGACAGGGCTGGAGAAATGGTTCATCCATTAAGAGCACTGGCTGCTCTTCCAGAAAACCCAAGCTCTATTTCCAGCTCCCACATGGTGGAATACCCAGTTCTGGGTATTCAACATCTTCTGGCCTCTGTGGGCACTAGACATGCACATGGAGCACAGACATGCATGCAGGCAGAAACCCACACCCATAAAATAAAGCAACTTCAAATATCTTTTGTAGAAAAGACAATTCAAGGTTCTGAATATTGTTAGTGGCCTTCCAAAAACAACCAACATTTATTCTTTATTTATATATTTGTTTGGGGCACTGAAGGTTGGACCCCCAGCCTCACTTGTACTGTGCTCTGCCACTGAGCCACCCCCAGCTCAGGGTGAAGTCTCACTTCCCACAGTGGCTGGAGCAGATGGTGCTGTTGTGGGGGCAGAGTTGATTGGAAGCCAAGCATTTTCAGCCCTGTGTGGGAAGGCTTATACGATCAGTTTGTCTGCCCTTCTGTCAAACAGTCTTTGGGTCCCAAACCTGGGGACCCATTGGGCCTTCTCTCCTTGGAGGGTCTTAGCATCTCCCCCTCTCTGAGGAACAATGTAACGCTTTCCACATCTCAGCTTCTTGCTGCTTTTCCTTTTGGCTTCTCGACCTTCTAGGTGCAATACTGGCCTTGCCAGATGGCCTCTGAGAAAGGCGGTGCCAAATGCCATCTCACACAGTGTGGCTCTGTAGTCCTCAAAGCAGAGGCCAAGGAACTCAAGAGATGCTCTCCCTTCATTTTCGCTGCTGTGTAAAGACGCCCTGAGCAAAAGCGTCTTGGAAGAGCAGACCATCCATCTTTGGGGGACGTCAAGGCAAGAACTCTAGCATCTAGTCCCAGCACGTCCACAGTCAAGAGCAGAGGTGCACAAATCCATCCTCATTTGCTTACTTACTGCCTATGTGCAGCTAGCTTTCTTCATTCTTAGACGCTTTAGAGCCTAGTCAAGAAACCGTGCCTTCCACATTCATGATGCAAGGGTGGGTCTTCTTGTCTCAATTATCAATCAAGACAGTTGCCCATAGACATGCCTGAAGGCCAACACAATCTAGGTAATTCCTCAGTTAAGTATGTCTTCCTAGGTAATTCTAGGCTGTGTCAAACTGATAGTTAAAGCTAACAGCAATCTGGGGTCTTGTTATTGTATGGTTTTGGACCTAGTAAATCTGCAAGGGAGTGAAATGCTGAATTTCTGACAGTTTTGGCAGAGCTGATGAAATGGGCTGTAGCTCTTTGAGTGGCAGGTGTCCAAGTCACTGTAGCTTTTGCTATTTGTGCCACACAACCCACCATTAAAAACAAACAAACACAACACAATGATTTGGCTGGGGCAGGCAAGGAACAGCATACATCTCCACTGAGCCTGCCGCTTTGTAGGGCTGCAGAAGTGGGCCTGCCAGAGCCCTGAGCTGACAATCCCTTTTATCTCCCCGCTATGACAGGAGGATCCAGAGGGAGCTTCTGACCTCCAGGGAATCTTTACAAAGACTCTCTATTAAGGAGAAAGTGAGAGGGTTGTTCAGAGACCCCATGGTTGTGTCAGAAGTGAGAACTGGCCAATTCTAAGACCCAGAAACTCTCTGGCTTGGCTCTCTCTTACTTGGAATAGGGTTTCTGGGTGAGTAGGTCTGGGAAACTCACGAGGGATCTGACAATTCCTCACGACCCATGCACAGGCTGAATAGGCTGAATAATAAAATGAGTATTAGATCCTGTTTACAATTAAGTGGAATGGCCACTGGTTTAATCAATGCCCAAAGGGTATTGATTGAGTGGCTGGGAAGGTGTCCAGAGCTTTGTAGGCAACTGTTTCATGCTCAGCGTACAGCCCTGGTTTGGAAAGAACTTAGGTGGGAAAGAGAATTGCTGGCATCCTTCGCAGAGAGAACGGCCAGAGTCGAGTGGGCTTTCAGGTGGCCTTTCAAGGTGACCTGTGTCCTCTTCCAGTATCCAGGACCTCAGTGACAACATGGCGCTAGAAAGGAATGGGTGGAGACAACAGGGACAACACAAGTCCAATCCACACAGCAGGAAGAACTTCACAGCCAAATCCTGACGGCAACTTGGAACCTGGTGACGTCTTCGTATCAGGGTCTCAGTGTAGGCACTGAAAATAGGCCTGTCAGAGCCAGAACACCCACGGTCCAAGCTGAGTGGTCCTGGGTTTCTTATGTCTCTGGCCGAGGTCTTGGTTACCATAAAGCGGACAACTGGTAGGGCTGTCGGTGGTCACTGGCGTCTACGCTGAGCTCCCAGCATGCCAAGTGTCTAGTTTTGTTTCTATTACTGTGATCGAACACCCAGACCCATGTAACTTTAAACGAGAAAGAGTTTATTGGCTTATTGTTGAGGACCAGACTGGCCTGGAGCTTTTCCCTGGGACCAGGATATATGGAGAAGGAATGTAGTTCCTTGTCTACCTGGAACATACTGGGCAAGGCCAGGATCTTGGGGGAGCTGCAGTTTAGGATCCTGAAGACTTAACTCCCCCCCTCCAAGGCCTGTGGTTACCAACCCCAAGGCTAAGCACTCAATCTGCGATGCATCTGAGATATCCTATGTTCCCTTCATGCAACATTGCAGGATTAACTCCCTGCTGATGGTGTCCCATTGTGTGACAGTTTCCTGCTGATTCTGTCCCATCTCCCCTGCGCACTGTATAAGATGCTTATCTGAGTCCTCCTGGTTCTAACTTTTTTATCTTCTTTATTTCCTTATCCCCTGTCGATCATCCTCCTCAGGACCCTACCAATGAAGAACAACCTGCAGGTCTAGGTCAGTTTATAGTTCCTGGTTACCATCCATCACTGCAGAGAAGTCAATACAGGAGTTTGAAGCAGCCGGTCACGTCCACAGTTGCTGGCAATGAAAACTTCCAAAGACACTGTCTACTTGGTCTTCTGACGTGAGCAGGCTCCTCCCATTACCAAAGTTTGAAGTACTTTTCTCTTTATGGCTTTAAAGATCAGAAAACACATGTAGGTTTACCTGAGTTCTGGTCTAACTCTGGGTGGCTGCTTTTACTTAAGATTCAGCATCAAAGCAGAACATACATGCTCCTTCCCACTTCTGTGTGGATACCCGTGATTTACCCTGGAATTCAAAATTCTTTTTCCTTCTCCTTCTGCTCTCCGGAGCCCGAGAATTCAGCTGATAAAGCACAAATCATTAAGATCTTTGTATAATAATTTATTCCATGTAAGTTCTACAGGGCAGGAAATCTTTCCCACTGACGGGATGCAGGGAGAGTTACGAGTCACAGCTGAGTGATCAAGGAGGACTGGTGGGGTCTGCGGGAACACACAGCATCTGTGCAGGGTCTGAAGGAGTGTGAGCTGGTGTGAGGGGAAGGGATGCACAGTCTTGATTGAGAAAACCTCAGCATAGCAGGAATTAGTGAGTGTATCGGGGTTATGGTTGGGAGTGGCTCGAGATGGAGCCTGCTCTACAGGACTGCAGGAATGACGGGAAGAAGCTGAATTCTGTCGTAAGGGCCATGGGAAGCCATTGAAGGTGTCGGGATGGCGGGAGATACTGAACACCTTTTGATCTTTTGAAACAGGAGGACCAGGGGCCTATGTAACTGTGGTTACATTCAGTTCAGCCTGGGTGACCTATAAAGAAAACAGGTTTTCTTTATATTTATTTTCTTGCTTGTGTCTGGAGCTCAAGGTCGAGGGGCTGCATCTGGTGGCTTCTCACTGGCAGAGGTGGCACAAGGTGTGGTCGGATGGGAGACAATTAACATCTCTATGAAATGAGAAATAGCTGAATCAGTAGTGGAACCCGATACTGCCTGGCTGTTTAAGAAAAGCATCGGGTTAAACCCGCTGGCAAGGTCTTATATTGGATGCATTCTTTGGTGTAGGAAGCAGGGTGGAGGATATTGCATGCAGCAGGCCCCACCGAGGCAAGTCTATGCTTTTAATACATTTTACATTGTTCTGTGCATTGTCCTCTGTTCTTTGTTCATCCTCCACCTCACGAGACCCAGGTCCCTAATTTTCCCGCAAGAGATGGTTGCCTTGGCAGTTAATTGCTTCTCTAATTTCTCTTTAAGTTTGATGAGATGACCAAAACAGAAGGCAAGGGAACCATGGTTCAGAGGAGGGACTGAAGCTGGAATCAACCAGTCAGTCAGTAGCTTGCAGCTGGGTCAGTAGACAGGGAGCACCTGGACCAGGAGGCCAGACTTAGATGTGTGAGCCTAGCCAGGGGCACAGGGGAATGTGAGGGAGTTCAGCTCCAAGTAGACGGTACCATGGGCATCAGCCAACAGCTAGTGGTCAGGCAAGACTCTGCTTTCCAGGTAGGGGCAGGAACTTCTGTTTAGCAGAGAATCATGGAAGCCAGTGCCCACAGACAGACACCGTTGGGTAACACCAACTGGGTCTCATGAGAGCATGCGTGGGCAAGGTGAGGTCCTGCACCTTTTGACTGACAGGCAGGGGCAGCAGTGGCTGTGTTCCACTCTGGAGTCTTGGTAAAGACAGACCCTGGCTTGGGGAGGTTTATTCCTGAGTCTCCAGGAGGCAGAGGCCGGAGTCAGGTTGGAGTGGAGTTGGGGAAAGGGAACAAGGATGGGCTTTTTGTGGCCAGGCTGTCGGGCAGGAGGGAAGAGGTGAGAGGGCCTTGAAACCACCTTCGATTTAGAGGTTACCTTTTCGAGAATCATTTAGTCAGTGATCACTGGAGGGACTCACAGACCCAGAAAAGCTGCTACACTCAGGAAACGGGTCAAAACCAGCACAGGAAAGGGTGTGTGGGTGTGTATGGGGAGCGGGTGACATGCAGACCAGTCCTGCTGCAGGGCATCGTCTCCCTGTGGGTCGTGGGAATGGTACCCTATGGAGCACAGCCCAGCGGGGCTTCTTCACCCACTGGCCATTTGCAAGGGCCTATGTGACTGGTCTCAGCCCTTCAGTCTCCAGTCCCCTCAAAGGTCCCACTTGGATGGCATGGCCAAAGGTACCACCAAAACACACATTGTTATCATAAACTCCCTGGTGAGGCCTGAACTCCAAAATAGAAAGCGTCTGCCATCTGGGTGGCTATTCCAAGGCTTTGGAGCCCATCTCCCCAGAGCTGTTTGAGGAAAATGGGGGTTTTCATTAGCATCCTTTCCAAGATTCTGCTCTGCCTAACTCTTCAGGCCTGGCTTCTTGCAGCCTCTGGAAGCCCCACCCCAGTTGGTGAGGCAGGAGCAGCGAGTGAATTTCTCACCTTTGCTGTCAAAGGGAAGGCAGGAATCCAGCCTCTTCCATCCGTTATTCTGCCTTCCCGTGCATTGTGATGTTATTGGGGGCTGGGCGAGCTCCAAAAGGACGCATATGGAGATCTGTGGGCCGCCTCCGGGGTTCAGCTCGGCACTGGCTGTTTAGTGCACAGATGGTGCTCCAGATATTTCCCCCTCCTGCCTTGCAGTTGCTGAAGAACGAGGCTGCTCTCTCCCTGTCCCATGGTTTCCTCTCCCTTCCCAGAATTCCCACCACCATCAAACAATGCTTATCCTAGCAATGTCTAGGGTTTCTTGATTAGCTTATGGGCTCCAACCGCTTCTCTGTGCAACATCCTAAACACACTCAGGCAGGGGGCTGAAGAGATGGTTCAGTGCTCTCTTAATCAGGGATTCTATTGCTGTGATGAGATACCATATTACAGCAAATCTTAGAAAGGAAAACATTTAATTGGGGTTGGTTTACAGTTTCAGAGGATTAGTCCATTATGGCAGGGTATGGAGGTGTGCAGGCAGACATGTTGGAAAAGAAGTTGAGAATTATACGTCATGATCTGCAGACAACCGGAGTTTGTACCACTGGGCGTGGCTTGATCACGTATCAGACCTTAAACCCCACCTCCACAGTGACACACTTCCTCTAACAAGGCCACATCTCCTAATAGCCACTCCCTATGGCCAAGCAATTAAACACCTCAATCCACTCTGGCAGAGAGCCTGAGTTTGGCTATCAGGTTCCAGTAACTGGGAGATTCAATACTTCTGGTGTTTTCAGGCTTGAGCACTCATGACAGGCTCATGCACACACACACACACGTAATTGAGAACAAAATAAATCTTAAAAGAAAAAAAAAGACAACCTGGCAGAGAGGCTGAGTACTTTCCCTGTGAATGTTTTAGATACATTTGAATAAAACAAATATCTGTCTGTTTCCTTGTTTGCAACTGGGCCTCAAGTACCTAAGTCTGGCCTTGAACTGTAGCAGCCTCTGGAGCTGGCTCTCTCTGGGGCTCTTAGGGCTCCCCAGGTAAAGCTCTCCACTTGGCTGATTTGAGTCTAACATGAAATGACTCAGAGAAGGGCTCGAACTTGTTATTTTGCCAAGGATGACCTTGATTCCTGATCCTCCAGCCTCCACTGTCCAAGTGCTGGGACCACAGGCATATGCTATCATATCCAATGTCAATCAATAGAGTTAGACAGAATCAAATACAATTTCCAATTCCCACAGTAATGAATCGTCCAACCATGCCTTTCCTATTGTGGGCTCCACTTTGGGAGGAGATCGTTTACAGTCACTTCCCTTCATCCTCATTCAGCGAGATGGAGCATGCGTTCTGAAAACAGCTTCTGTTGGCGAGGGCCTTTTAGTCTCTATCAGATCACGTCTCCTTTGCAGCCTTCCGCAAAGCCACAACGTCCTGTGCTCATGTTCCACGGCTCATAGTGGTGCAGTGAACTATTTAACACCTTTTCGGCACATCCTGTGCTGACTTATCACTAAGAGCTTTAAAAGTCACGCAGAGTTCCCAGTAATAAGAGCTTCCTTGGGAGGCCCTCAGTCATTCTGTGCTCGGTGGACTGATGCTAGATTCTAGACTCCAAGACAACAGAGTGGAAGGCTTTAACTGGGGTGCGTTCAGACTCCCAGAGACGGCCATATTCAGTGATTCCTGCAGTGTTCCTCATTCTTGGCAATCTACTCCACAACAGAAGCTTTCTTTGAGTCTGTGTTTACTGCACAGAAAGATAGGGTACCCTAGATCCCAGTAGGGCCAGCAGGCAAATTGAGTCGTGCACTGCCTGCCGAGCTTGCCAGTCTCTTCTAAGATTTTTTTTCTCACCAGGGTTTTATATTTGGAAAGACAAAAGTCAGAGGGACCTGTACTCCGGAGAGGGCAATGGCCCCATGGCAACCTTCCAGTTCACACTGTACAGCATGGAGCACAGGGCATAGGAGAACCACACCCACGCCTCTTGGATGTGATGGGTCAACAGAACTCGTGAGGCAGGCTTTCCAGAACCTGGAAAAGCTAATGCTTCTTGTAATTGTGCCAGAGAACAATGATATGCAGGACAGTTCAACTGACCTGAAAATACAGTTCCTGTGTTGTGTGGTATGTGTATATGTGGAATGGTATATGGTGTTTGTGTGTGCGTGAGATATATGCATGTAGTATGTGTGTGGTATGTAAGGTATGTGAGTGATGTGGCAGGAGGAAGGCAGTGTGTATGTAGTATATTTGTGTATGGGGTGTGTGTGTGTGTGTGTGTGAAAGAGAGAGAGAGATCCAGCTCCTGGTCCTGCCCTTCACTGCCATTATTAATGCATGATCTATGCTATAAAATCTACTACTTCATCCTTGGTGTGACCTATCTTAGAAAGGCATCAAGACATGGAAACATCTGTTGTCCCAGAAACCATCCTGCTGCACTTCCCAACTAAGACTTCTGCATGTGGGAGGTCAACATCACAGACCAGTGGGTTCTCAACTTCACACAAGGCACTCGTGCCCCTGAGATGGTGGCTCTGGCTTCTGCTGTTAACAAGCTCTGAGCATCATCCATGTTACAGGAGGCAATAGTCTTGAAACAGTCTCTTAATCCCTCCTCATTAGAGCCCCAACAGCAGGAACAAGGGTCTGGGGAGATGGCTAGAAAGTCCGAGGACCTAAGTTCAGTCCCCAGCACACATATTAAGAAGCTAGGTATGGTTGTCCTCTCCTGTAACTGGAGCAGGGTAGTGACAGGCAGATCCTAGGGGCGTGCATCCCAGAGACTCACTGGCCTGGCACTAACTGAAAAATACTGAGGTCTGGGTCATTGAGAGACTTTATCTCACGGAAATAAGGTGCTGAGTGACAGGGGAGGGCACTTTACATCTTCCTGCCTCTGCATGGGTATAGATGTGCCCCCCACCCAAATGCACACTGCACATGCACTCCCACACGCACAAATGCACACTGTACATGTACCCTCCCACAAATGCAAACTGCACATAGACCCTGTGCAAATCCATACTACACAGGTATACTGCCCCCACACAAATTCACACTGCACATGCACACACACACACACACATAAATGCACACACACATAAATGTACCTGCACATGCACACACACACTCACACAAAGAGCAGGAAGGAGGCAACATTAGGAGCAGCTCTGTGAACATGTTCCTTTCCCAGAAGTAGTTTTTGGGATCCATTTGTCCATAAACAGCCACCACACTTTTATGAACTCTACTCTGAAACAGATGCGTTAAGTATTACCCCTCCAAACTTTGAAGCAAAATTGGAGCCTTTTCTTCATAAATATTTTAATGCTTTTATTAAGTATTTATTTTGGCATTTTCTTTATTGGGAAGTCACTGAAACTATGCAGTCTTTGGGATGTCTTTATAAAACTTGGAAAATGCACAGTCTTTGTTCCTTCTGCTATGCTGGAGATAAAGTGTGTGTAAGGCATGCTCAAGGCTACTCACAACTTCTTGAACCACAGATGCGCAGGGGCATTGATTAGCTGCTCAATGGCTACTTGATCAATTCCAGTGACTGAGACAGAAAGGACAGTGTGTGGTGACTGCCTTCCATGGGCTCAGAAGCAAATGCACTCAGCTCTCACTTAATGGTGGAGTTATACTCTGGGGAATGTGTCCTTAGGCTGTTTCTGTATGTTTTAATGAAGAACACTGACCCAAACCTAGGCAGTGCAGTCTGCTGTAGCCCTTTGGCTCCATCCTGCAGACTGTTGCAGCACCTTGGACACATGGTACAGCCTTCCGGGCTCCTTGGCTCCTTGCTGCAGCCTATCAGGTCCCTCAGCCCCACGGTGCAGCTGGGAGTTCCTTGGCTACAATCTGGACAGCCTAACATTGTACAGAATTCTGCAGCAACTCTACTACCATGGTATTTGCAGATCTAAGCAGACAAAAGACAGTAAAAACTTAGATTATAGGAATTTTTCAGCTCCATCATCATTCACAGAAACATCACCGGGTGGCACGTGGTGGGAGTTCATACTGCTACCCTGTCCAGTGCTGTGACTCACTCTAAGTGAAGTCACAGACTTCAAGCATTGCCATAGTCTGGGGTCCTGGTCTCTAACAACATCTGGGGTGGGACAGTGGGGTCTGGGATGGGACCACACAAAAGCTGGTAGCAAACCTGTGTTTGTCAGCAGGGTCCGAAATGCCTGTTTTATTCAAAGAAGGCATTCTGCCGATGCTTGCTGAACCAAGGAGTGATGGAGGAAATAGTAGGGTCCCGATGCTCCTAGCTCAGAGAGCAGAGGCCCAGCAGGATCTGTGACTGGCCTCTTACCCCCCCCCCCCCCCCCGCCATTCCTCTCTCCCCTCCCATTCTCTCACAAACCCTCATTTCCCCTTTTATTCTGTGGTGCTAGAAATGAAATCCAGGACATCCTGCAAGCAGGCAAGCTCCCTACCCCTGTGTATTACCACAGCCCACCCTCATTGCTGTTTAATCTGCGACATGGAGAGGACCATGTTCCCCAGCTGAAGAGCAGGTAAGACTGAGCCTGAATCCTTGGTGGGACTCTTCCCAACACTGATAGTAGGTGCTCAGGAGCAGATGTCAGAATGGGTAGAAGAAAATCCTATATTCATCCTGTCTTCTGACCCAACAAATGCAGTAGTCCCTTTGGCGGTGGGGCTAAAGATTCTAGTGATGCCAAACCCAGGGATGCTGTGCTCCTCAGTGATCTGTTGCTGCAAAGAGACGCCACTACCATAGCAACCTTTACAAAAGAAAGCATTTAATTGGGGGCTGGATTACAGTTTTAGAAAGCATGGCAGCACCAGGCAGACATGGTGCTGGAGAAGTAGTTGGGAGTTCTACATCTGGAGACACAGGCAGCAGGAAGAGAGACACTGGTACCTGACTTGGGCTTTTGAATGTTCAAAGTCCATCCCCTAGTGACACACTTCCTCCAACAAGGCCACCTCCAACTATTTAAAATTCTTTTAAATAGCTCCACTCCTTGTTGACTAAACATTCAGATATAGGTGCCTATGGGGGCCATTCTTATCCAAACCACCGCAGGTGCTCAAGTCCCTTCAGTAAAGTGACCACCTGTATCTCTCCCATCCCCCAGCCTTTGGGCAAGCATGAACAATACTGTAATAAAACTTGATGTGGAGCCAGGGACAAACTCTGCACCCTTGACTGAGAACCAAGGGACTTGCTGAATCAAACCCGTGAAAATGTCAAATCCAGGGTACTTGGCCCATGGCTCATCTCTGCCCCCCAACTCTAGCTTGTGAGCCTCTGCTGGTCCTCCTTTAAACAGAGACTGTTTCCTGGGGCAGGGAAGCTGCTGGGGTCCATGAGTCTTGGATCCCAGCAGAGCCCGCTTTCTCATCCATGCCCCTTAGCTTTCAGAAGCCGGGGCTGAGGCCCTCTCTTCCCCCCACCAGCAAGTGGAGGCCCCAGCATTTTTGTCCATCTTTTGTCGGCCACCCAGGCTCTCGGCCTGAGCCTTTCCTGCCCTTGCTCTGCGGCATTCAGTGTTCAGTCTTGGGCTGTTCATAGTCGTGCTGAAAGGCCGCCACCACCCCGTTCCTGGGAAAGTGGAACACAGAAACATTAAAGAACATTTTCAAAGAGAAAGGTCCTCTCACAGGATCATGAGGTCAATTCCTTCCCAGGGGTCAGCCCAAAATAAGCTTCCTACCTCCTCTGAGAAGCCCATTCTGCCTCTGCCTATCTGCCACCTGCCAGGCTGAAGAGAGAGAGTGGAGAGCCGCATGCCACTGTCAGAGACACAGCAAGGTCAGTCCTAATTCTCCAGTCCACGAAAGCCCCAATATCATTCACTGGAAACTGTGCTTCTGATTGAAGCAGACAGAGCCGAGGGGGGTAGCTCGATGAAAAACAATCAGAGCACTCAAGCACCCGTAGTTAGTATCCCTGGATATTCTAGGCAGCAGCACAGCTTGTCTTACGTCCCTCGCCTTATCCAGACATGGAATCTGACAGAACTCTCTAGCAGAACACGCTGAATGCACTGGGCATGTGGTCAGAGCCAAGGAGTGCAGTGGGCACATGCAGACTTCGGGGTCCAGTGTGCAGGACTGCAGAGACAGGAAGTGAGACTCTTTCCCTCTAGGGGTCTGCAGTGCTAGCTCCTACTCCCTTCCCCAGTCATGGCTACCGACTGCTCATTCAGCACAGCGTGGGTGCTGCAGTACCAAGAGGTGTCTCCGCAGCCCACCAGATGATGGTTGGACCCAACCTCTACCTCATCTCGTCCTGAGGGCCAGGCTCCATGGTCCCCATTTAGGCCACAAGTCTTTTCTATGCCTGCCGTATCAGTCCTGTGTTTTGTCATAATAATAAAAGGGTTAAGGCATTTGTATAGTTCTATACAAAGATGAGGTTTGTGGGGCTCTTGGTTCTGAGGGTTTAAAGCCATGACACGATGTGGCAGGGCTCTGGTAAGAATCTCTTGGCAGATGGTGACACAGGGAGGGAGTACAGGAAGAAGAGATCACACTTGGAAATAGGAAGCCAGGGAGACTCAGGGGTCAGCCTTACTCTTAGAACAACTCATTCTGGCCAGAGCTCAGGAGTCTCAGGCAGCTTCCTTCATCCTGTATAACGGCATGCTCCCAGTTATCTAAAGACCTTCTGCCGGGCTCTGCCTCTCAAGGTTCCAGTCCCTCTAGCTGCCACCTGAACCCCTGTGACAAGCTACATCCAACTGGAGTACCCATAGAGCCTGAAGCCCTGGAGACAAGAAGCCAAGGCTTGCAGAGTGAGCCAAGAAGCCCTGGTAGCTGGGCCACTCCCATTTTGCTGTTGGACACAGTTCTATCTATTGATTTAGGCATGTGCAAGGCCCTGGGTTCTATCCCCAGAATAACTAAAGAAAAAAATATCTCCAAGGGTGGGGAGGTATCTCAGAGATAGAGAATGTCACTGGGTAAACCTCAGTGCATGGTCACACGTGCTCACAGGTCAACCCGATGGAAGCAATTCCTCAACTGAGGTTCCTTCTTCGCAACTTTGTGCAACTGAGCACCAAGATTAGACACCATAGACTGCGTCTCAAAAAAGCAGAAAACAAAATAGAAAAGATGGCGGTGGCAGATGCTTCCAGCCCTTCCTTCATGTGCTCACACGGCTCCTTGAGTCAAGAGAAGAGTCCAACTGCTCTTGAACGTTGGCATGACCAACAGAAGACCATTGTCCTGGAATGTTCAGAGGCCTCATTATCCCACAATGTATGAGGAAGCCCAGACTAGGGATGGGGCATAAATGTCTGCTGACCAGCTTCTGTCTGCTGGGGTCCCCTCTACCATGCAAGTACCTCACCTGAGGGCTTGCTGCCTCTCTTGCAGATGACTCTTCTGTGAGGCTTCTTCACCCAGCATCATGTTTATGTGGGCATAGTTCTTTCCTCATGCATGTGAGAGTCCCCACTGACACCTAACTGTGACCCTGATGAAGGGGGCTCCCTAAGAGAGAGCCAGGTGCGTCAGTCGACAATGGAACTTGGAGGTGCCGTGAAATGGTGGCTCTGAGCCACTGTCGGGCAGCTCACTGCAGAGTGTTAGATAAGCAGAGTGGCAGTGGAGTTCCCCATCAACTGTTTGCTTTCTCCATGACATGTGGGGATAATGTATGTTTTTAATTACTGACATCTTACATTTGAGGAAATCCCATGATGGCTTGTCTTGTTTTACAGGGCTGCTGTGAGAATTGAATCTCTGCACTAATATAAGCATTCCTTCCTCTCAGGATCTGGGGGTGCAGGCAAGTCCCAGGCAGTAGAAGTCTATGGCTTTGTTCTCCCCGCCCCCGCCCCCTTCCAGGTCTGGGGCACGGTGGGCACATCTCTCTAGGCGCTCTCTCTCTCTCTCTCTCTCTCTCTCTCTCTCTCTCTCTCACACACACACACACACACACACACACACAGCTTGGTGCACTTGGTTTGTGTTTCTGCTGATCCCCCACCTGTAAATGCAAGCTCAACCCTAGTAAATATTGCCCAAGTTCCAACATGACCAGGCCGGCAGACATAACATGTAGACATAACATGCAGACATAACATGTAGACATAACATGCAGACATAACATGTAGACATAACATGTAGACATAACATGTAGACATAACATGCAGACATAACATGCAGACATAACATGCAGACATAACATGCAGACATAACATGCAACTTTGGGAGAGCACTCCTACCCCCCCCACCAGGAGGACTTGCTGCTTCCATCTGCCTCCAGTTACCAGAGACAGTTCCCTTGCCCGGATCGCCGACTCCAAGGCGGAGATTCCACTAAGTGTCCCATGCATTGTTACCTTAAACCTCCTCGGAAGCTGTCCTGAACTGCGTGGTCAGCAGTTGGTCCCTCCCTGGCGTGGGACTAGATGGTCAAACTCTCGCTGGTCTATAAGTACAGCTCTTGGTGAATCTGTGGGTCAGGCCAGTAAATTAAGTCTTGAATCTGAGGAGGTGCTAGGAGCTCCCAGATTTACAGCTGGTGGTCAGTACTGAGACTGTACCTGAAGTGGAGACGGTCTTACGGAGGATAGAACTTTTGACTGGCCCACCTGACATGGAGGTCAGGGTTTAGAGTGACCCACCCTTGACTCCCTTTCTCACTGAGTCAGTGGACACCACCGGATACCAGTGGATACACACTGTGCTCAGGCTGTGGGAACCACTTCTCCCCAGGGGTCTTAGTAAGTGAGAGTCCAGGCACCCACAGTGCAGCCTGCAGAGGAAAGTCACTGTGTCTGAGTTGGACAGGAAGTGACCAGACAGAATCTGGAGAACATGTGGGCAGGGGTGCAGCCACTTCCGGGAGTCTGGTAGCTGTTCCTTCTCAGAGTTTTGAACAGATGTCCTCTTGTGGTTTCACTGTGAGGTAGAGAGGGTGGGAGGAGGTCCTCAGCACGGCTACTGCTTCATCACCTTTGTACCAGGGTCACACAGGAAACGGGAGCTTTCGGAACCTAAGCCCCAGTCTAGAAAGCAGGGTAAGAAGGAGTGGGAGTGTCATAGACCCGTGGGGAGAAGGAGGTTTTAAGTGGTTTTTAAGTGTGTGTGTGTGTATGTGTGTGTATATGCGTGTATGTGTGTATATGAGTGTGTATGTATGTGTATGTGAGTGTGCTTATGTGTGTATATATGTATGTGTGTGAGTTTGTATGTGTTTATGTGTGTGTGAGTTTGTATGTGTGAATACGTGTGTGAGTGTGTATGTGTGTATGTGAGTGTGCATATGTATGTGTGTGTATGTGAGTGTGTATGTGTGTGTGTGTGTGTCTCTGCACCAGAGGATATCAAATGTCATCCTCAAGAACACTACCCACCTCCTTTGATACATCTCTCATGGGCCTGGAGCTCACCAGGTAGGCTAGACTGGCTGGCCAGTGGGCCCCAGGGGTCTTTCTGCCTCCGCTTTCCTAGCGCTGGGATGACTTGGCTGGACTTTTACATGGCCTCTAGGGATTGATCTCCAGTCCTCACGCTTGCAGGACAGCACCGTGCTAAGGGAGCAGTCCCGAGTTACTGCATCACGCATAAAGAGGTCATGGGGAGGCGAGGAAAAGGAAGGGACGCAGCAGTCAGGGCTGTGGGAAGATGGCCCCACCCCAGCTCAGGGAGAGCAGCTGAGCATTTGGGAACAGAGGCACCCTAAAATAGAGACAAAATTTCACGCCTGTGTGCTACAGATTTTCAGAAGTTCTACAAAGGACTTGTCACAGCAAACAGTCTTCCTGGAATTATTTTCCAAAGCCTGTTAGGGTTGAACCCCGAGGCCTCTGATTTCTTAGCAGTTAAGTTCCTCCTACAGACTCAAAAGACTCATGAGTCCCTGGGTAGGAAGGCTGGGGGGTCACTAAAAGCTGGAGGTTTGAGGATTAGTCCCCGAAACAATTCTAACCCTATAATACTACACATATCATACAGATGTTCCCCCACTTCGGGAGGCTACAGGGAAAACACCAAGTCATGAGTGAGTTTTGCTTTGATAGATTGGGAACTGAATAATCTATCATTAGATCTCTATTTCTTACAAATATGGTCAGACACCCTCACCATCCCGGGCTCAAGATCACTTCCTGTAAATCGAGCCGTTGAGACAATTTTTAAAGTCCATTTGACTTTACAAATTTAAGACACCGTCAGGTGCTGGACCTTGTACTTGGGGAAGAATCTTTCTGGATTCCAGCTGTTTTGTTTCTTGGTTAACAGCTCTGGCTGTCCTGGAACTCACTTTGTAGATCAGGCTGGCCTCGAACTCACAAAGATCCACCTGCCTCTGTCTCCTCAGTGCTGGGATTAAAGGCCTGTGCCACCACCACCCGACTTGAATTCCAACTTCTTAAAAACTGTGCTTCATACTTGTATGGGGTCATGTAACTGAACATGGGCATCACAGAAATTTTGGCAACAATGAAAAAAATTCTAAAAGTGTGACAAGTTAAAACTAGTTCAAAACCAAACACAATCCACATCCTTTTCAGAGAAGTGCTTTTCTGGGGTGCTTGCTGTGCCCTGACACAGGCCTTCACTGTAGCCCTCCTCTGAACACACATGCGTACTATGCACCTACATACAGCAATACACCACAAGACAGTACTAAGTATTGCTGGGAACATTTTGGCTCAGCTTCTAGACTATCACGTTTCTAGAACTATACCTAATACGCAACTTACAAATCCTGAGGTAAGAGTTTACAGCATAATCTTAAGAGACTTTTTTTGAGAGCAGAGCACAGAGAAATCATAGAGATAAAGATTTTTAAAGTAGAAGTCAGGCGGTGGTGGTGTGCGCCATTAATCCCAACACTTGGGAGGCAGAGGCAGGTGGATCTCTGGGAGTTCAATTGCTACAATACTATAAGAGCTAGTTCTAGCCTGGTCTACAAGAGCTAGAACTGTTAGAGAAACTCTGTCTCGAAAAAACAAAAAAAGCAAAAACCAAAAAAAAAAAAAAAAAAAAAAAAAGGTTGGAGAGCAGAGACCATGTAGAGCGGAGCAAGTTTAGCTGTACGTTAGCTGTACGATACTTGGGGATACTTGGGGATCATCTCTCTGAGCTGTAGCCGTCATTTTGACTTGTGGAGGAAGAGAGACGGTTGCAAATGGAACACCCTGAGGATGTGTTCCTAGAAGCTCCAAGAGGGAGGTGAGAGCTGAAGCTGCGGGCCTGCAGGCTGGGGTCAGAGACAGCCAGAAGAGTGCAGGAGAAAAGGAAGCCGGAAAGGGTCTTTTGCAGAGAGACCCATATGGGTGTAAAAGGCCAGAGCTGAGGGAAAATGTTGCCCGTGTGGTGGAAGCCCTAAGGCTGTAGAAGCTAGCCCCGGTATCCAGAGAGACACTGATGGCATAGGACAAGGAGAGAAATAGGTAAGGGACAAGGAGAAACAAACAGGAACTGAGAAGCAGGTGAACAGCTAAGGGGGAGGCAAGGAAATTAGCAAAGTACGGGCCCAGGAAGGACTAAGAGGGCTAGAGTAGGTAGCTCCAAGTAGGAAGAAGCAAGGAAAGAAAGAAAGAGTACCAGGCCGCCCAAGGCGGGACTGCAGCTCCTGGACCAGGCCGCCCAAGGCAGGACTGCAGCTCCTGGACCAGGCTACTCAAGGCGGGACTGCAGCTCCTGGAGGACCAGAGAGAGGGAAGAGAACCGGAGAGAAGGGAGATGTCTACGTGGGCTCAGCAGGCCAGAGTCACAGCAGGCTGCAGGAGCCAGAGAAGGACATGGGTGCCCATGTGGACTGCAGAACAGGTCAGAGGGCAGCAGAATTGGACTCCAGAATTTGAAATCAAATAAACAAATGATTCATACATACCTTAGGAGACTTGCTTCAGAAGCCACGTCGCAGGAGAGAATGACCTTCAGCTCATGGTTGGCAGAGTCTGCTCTATAACGCCAACCCTCACGCCACCCACTTTGCACTATTTGGTCCTTGCTCAGCCTGGAGGTGTAGCTAGGGTGTAGGCCACTGGCCTAGCACATGAGTTCCCTCTCCAGCACCTTGTGAGGGAAGGGAGAGAAACAGCAAATAAAAACACAATGCAAAATGAAAGACAGAAAAGAGAGCCCAGGATGCGATCCCATCTGTGCACGGCATCCAAAGCAGGCAAATAAACAGACAGAAACAGATGAACACTGCTGGGGGCTGAGCAGGGTGGAGGAGACCACGCTGAGAAGGTATAGGGCATTGCTGGAAGGTGAGGATTTCTCGGAGCTGATGAAAGCATTCTTGGACCGGATTCGCTGACAATTCCTCAACTCTGCAAGCGTTCTAAAAGTCACTGAGTTACGGACTTCCTCAAAAGCTTTCCAGAAGTCTACTGGGAGCTGGTGCGAGGCAGGGAAGAGTGAATGGCAGGTTTCAGCCCTGCAGTCCTATGCCTTCCTCTCCTGGTGGCCCTTTATGGTGACAAGTGTCAGGTACCACCCCTAGGAGAGAAGGAAGGCAGTCAGGGTGCATGTTAAAGACACATGGAAACTTGGTTTCTCCCCCATTGCTGGTGAGCTAGAACACACAAGTTCATAGCCTTCTGGTGATTGACAGAGCACGAACACAACAATCTGGCACGCTTATTTCGAGAAGGAAATTCCACAAAAATGGTTCCTCACGGAAGTGGTCTTGCCAGATGTCACAGGCATCGCGCATGTGACATGTATACAGCTTAGCAGCAGACAGTACTTCACCCCTTCTCTCCCCATTGCCCACCCCTCCCTCCCTCAGCATCTTGATCATGAATAGGGTAGATGAGTGACTCTGTGTTGTCCCCTCCTCGTGGGACAGGAGTCCTGGTCATCCTCATTGCTCTCCTTCTCCTCTCCCTCCCTCTGTGTCACCCTGCTCTCCTGTATCTGGAGATGCAAAGGTTTTTCTAAAGTCCTAGTCCTGAGCTGCTACTCAGCGGGAGGACCTGGGTCAGTCACCTGCCACTCTGTGGTGTCCCTCACTGCTGTCTCTGGGCTCCATGGTTTCTGACTACTCCCATTTGTCAAGATAACAGACAAACCTCTTTGGGGCAGGAGTTCCACCCAGTCACAGTAAATTCCTCTACCACCAGCATCTTGATTAAATGTATTCTGGGATGAAAGCTTCACTAATACCCAGGTTTGTAGCCCATTCTGTTTGATAGCTGCCTGACTTACCATTTCATTGGTTTATTCCCCTACTGAGCAGGCACCACGAGGCTCCTCTCTGCTCACATCCAGACCAAATGCAAGGAAGAACTTGGAGGCAGGCTGAGTCCACAGGTATCTCCGCTTCATCCTTTCCAGTTCTTGCTCCTTACCCCAGGAAAAGGCAACCTAGAAAGAAGAGGAAAGCAAAGCAAAACGCAAGGGGACTTCCTAGCTTTACTAGGTTAGACTAGCTTTGGCCCCGGGACATACACAGGGGTCAGAGTAGGAAACTGGAGCTCCTATTGGCCCTTCTATTCTATAGTAGGAGATGTTTGCGCTAGCTGTGGAGAGAGGCATTGCCGGTACCCACCTTCATGAACAGTGAATGGTGGTTTCATGGAGGGTGAGGCCACAGAGGTAGAATAAGGGCTTTAAAGAACCACAGGGACAGAATGAGAGACTAGAAGGGCCAGCGACTCTAGGGCTCTGGTGGGATCTCAGTCAGAGAAAGGGAGCAGTATAGAAGGAAAGGGAGGCCTCATCTTTCCCACGCCTATTACTTCTAGAAATCACTGAGAAGCAAACAAAAGTGGCTTTCTGGTCGTGAGGTGGCGTCTTGGATTTGGAACTGAAGTTGTGCTGTGGGACAATGGTCCGTACCCTGTCATTTGTATTTTAAATAAACACTGATTGGCCAATAGTTGAGCAGGAAGTATGGGCAGGGTGACCAGGCAGGAAGTAGAGGCGGGGCAATGAGAATTCTGGAAAGAGGGAAGTTTCTGTCTGCATTCGTCACCCAGACACAAAGGAAGCCAGGCACAGAGCAAGCAAGATGTGACTGACTCGCCAAAAAAGGTACCAAGTGACGTGGCTAACACAGATAAGAATTATGGGCTAATATAAATTATGAGTTAATAAGAACCCTGAGAATACTGGGCCAATCAGTTTATAATTAATGTAGACCTCTGTGTGATTTCTCTGGGACTTAATGACTGTGGGAACCGGGCAGGACAGAAACCTCAGTCAACAAAGTAGATCAGAAGGCAGAGGTACATCCCTGCACCGTACTGGAAACAGAGTGTGAAACCATATTTGTTGGTATTCGACATCAGATTTAGGTCAAGGTCACTGAATAGAGAAGGTGCTATTGGAAGTCGGGGGGTGGGGAGCCACAGCCTTAGCTACACCTCAGCTTGGCCGGCTGTACCCAGGCCTGTGTCCAAAGCTGAGGGCAATTTGGGACTTTTTCCTTAGTGGCCCCAGAAAAAGTACACAGAGCCACCTGAGCTCGGGGACACGGGGATTTGCTGGGCCTTGATGAAGACTTTGATGTGCTTTTGGAAACCAGGGTCCTAGATCTTTTCATACCACCCCCTGGGCCCTGGCACTTCCATTGGCTCCAGGGTGTCCTACCTGTTCCAATGCTCTCCTACAGTCCCACCTGCTAAGGCAGCAGGATCTTCCACCTGCCGGTCAGCATTGGTCAGCATCCCCCAGGCCGGTCAGCATCCCCCCAATCTGGTCAGCATCCCCCAGGGCACTGCAAAGGCATTAAGTGTGTCCAGAGAGAATGACTGCATGTCCTCAGGTGCATAGTCCAAGCACATAAGCCAGATTGGCTCGTAATGTTGCCTGGTTTCTCCCAAGACTTTCAAACCACTCAGAACCCCATTTCCCTGGCAACTGGAGCAAAGCTCGTTCCTGCTGAGGGCATGTTAAAAATAACACACACTCAGGCCACAGTTACCCACAGCTCCAATTACCTTCTGCACTCTCCCTTGGCTGCCGCACACACCCAGCTCCCTGGTTTCATATATCACCGAGGCAGCCCTGTCAGGATGTGGGGTAACTCACCTGCATTCCCTTGCTTATGCCTCCTCGCTGCCTGCAGGAAAAAGGCTGGAGTTTGGTGGTTAGCAGAGGGGCTAGCATATGTGTGAGTGTGTGTGTGTGTGTGTGTGTGTGTGTGTGTGTGTGTGGAGCATGTGCGAGTGCTTCTTGAGTTTATATATCATCCCTGGCTTCAAATCTAGTGTGTAGGAATCTTTCTTGCCTTTCCCCCATTTCCAATCAGAAGCTTTCATCCATGGTGAAGATCTCAGTTTCCCAAACAGCACGTTCATGGTTTATCGGATCATTCATGTGCAAACTGGAAATGGAACCCATGGCCACTCACATGCAAAGCAAGTGCTCTTGCCAGCCACGCTCAGGTCCCTCTCAGCCCTTCCCTGTGGAACACCGATCTTTAATCACTAACAGCTTTCAGAATTCTCTGATGAGATTGCCCTCTTCTTCCTCTCCCCACTCTGCCCCGTCCCTCCCTCTGTCCTGTCCCATCTGCCTTTCTTTCTTCCAATAAGATTAACATAAACACAAAAAGATTTTAAAGAGCTCAGTGAGCTGTGACATCTGTATAAACAGAACACGCCCCCTTCTCTCTAGAACATGCTCTCATGCATGTCCCACCTTTCATGGAAGAACATGAGGTAGATACATTCAACATGGTACCCTCAAACCTGAAGAAAGAGCTCAAGCTTCTTGTGGGGGAAATCAAGAGTGAGAAACAAGAGATGGGGATGGTGGCGCATGTCTGTAATCCCAGAATCTATGAAGCTGAGGCGGAAGATGGGGAGTTCCTGACCAGCCAGGGTACAGTGTCAAAAGTAACAACCACAACAACAACCACAACAAAGATGTTTATGGAAGGAGAGAGATGGCTTGGCGCTGGTTGATGGGTAAGAGTGCTTGCTGCTCTTGCAGAGGACCTGGCTTCCACTCTCAGCACCCACATGGTACTCACAACCATCTGTAACCCCTGTTTCAGGGGATCTGATGCCCTCTTCTGACCTTTTTGGGCACCAGGAACACATGTGGTATACAGACATACAGGCAGGCAAAACACGCATACACATAAAATAAAATAAATATTTTTTTAAAAGACCTTAATAAATAAATTTTGTTTTTCAGTTATGGCAAGCCTCTTATTCAGTATGTTATTCTCTATTTTAATATGTTAAAGACTGCATCCTTAAATGGTGACATTAAAGCTCTTTTACTCATAAAAAAACAAACACATACCGAAGGGTTTATTTTGCTACTCTTTAATCTGAGAAACAATAACAGGTTACAACTAATTAAAAGGAAAACTCCCCAGAGTAGACACAGAGAGAGGCAACCAGCAATGTCAGCACGAACCGCTTAATAAATGAGAAACTGGCTCTTTTTGTGGTGGCAAAGGAGTCAATTATGCTTCCCCTGGGGAAAAAACGTATTGTCACAGCTAAACCTGTGTGTTTCAGATGTGATGAGGAGGAGAAGCTGGGCTCATGCTTGTGACCCCAGCACCAGGAAGACCAAGACATGACAGTTCCCCTGAGTTCCAGATCAGATCGGGGAAACAGTGTGAGACCCTGCTCCCTACCCCCTAGAAAGTGGAAGTTAGTTCTAGCAGTAATAAACCAGGGAACTTAAAGAGGCCGGTGTAGACGTTTCTGACTCTCTGTGTGTGTTTAGATGAAGCTTGTCCCTCTCTGGGGTACAGGGAAGGTATCTCTTTAAGGGGAGTCTCAGAGAACCTCACTTTATTACTCAGGGTTCTCTAGAAGTGGTGGGATGAACCTATGTTATAAGGGGCATTTTTTTAGGTTGGTGTTGGGAGCAGTGAGACCCCAGACCCTGAATTTCTTGTAATCCCCTGATCTGAGTGCCTACAGCTGCTCTGAGCACGAGACCTTCAGGAGTTCCTGATGGCAGGAGAGTGGTTTCTGGTGGGTTTGGCTGGGGCGTGGCTATCTCTATATAATCTGCCCCTGAACACAATAAAGGGGGCATTCTTGGGGAATTCAAGGATGACCCATGTCGCTGTCTCTCTGTCTGTGTGTGTCTGTGTATTTTAACCTCCAGCCCCCCTTGCCCGAAGCTCGCGAACTGGGTGCCAGCACACAGAGCGCAGGCACTAGGGCGCGGTGCGCGGCAGGTTGGTTTACACAATATTGGGGGGGGGGGTAGTCCAACAATGGTTGGCTGAATGCTAGAGAGGCTGAGGAGTGGGTTTTCTACTTAGTGCTGGGTGCCTTAGTGCCCCAGTCTTCCCGTGGAGGACTGGAGGATTCCTGGAGAGCCAATGTCTACAGTCCACATTAGAGGGTCGAGGGAACTGGGTTCTGATGGCAGAAGAATGCAGGAGCAATGGCCCTCAACAGTGTGGATGTATTCAAGCAAGAAAAAAAGCAGGCAAGCTTTTCCGGGACTGAGGGAGCTGCTCACTCTGGGGGAGGGATTTCTCCTGTCTGGAAATCCTCCTAACAGACCCACCCAGAAGCATGTCTCTTGGTTTCTTCCAGATTTGATTAACCTGACAATGAAGATTAACCACCATGCCCTTCAAGGTCCTGATGCTGTGGTTTAGGGTGAAAGTCAAAGTGGCCATGGCCTTCCTGCTTCTGCTGTCTTCTCAGATGCTACAGTGCCATGTTTGGGGTAATGAATCTTAAAACACACTATATGGTTGCTAATTTATTAAATTAGTAGAGTAATTTGCTATAGTGGATCAACCAATACCAATATATTATTATGGGCTAAAGTCTATAATTTATCTTGATTTTTCTCAATTTCTTCCTAAGGTCCTTTAAATGTCTTGGGACCCCCGTTACCCCACAATGCCTCCTGTTGTCATGTTGCTGATGGTCACTTATTTCTACTGTCATGAGATATTCCTTTGTATCATGGTTGGTTTTATTTTATTTTGAGATTTATTTAATTTTATGTATATGGGTGTTTTGCCTACATGTATATCTATGCACCATGTTTGTGCCCAGTGCCCATGGAAGCCAGAAGAAGGCATCGGATCCCTTGGAGCTGGGATTGTAATCAGATTGTTGTGAGCCACCTCATGGGTGCTGGGAATCAAACCCAGGTTCTCTAGAAGAGCAGTCAGTACTCTCAGTTGCTGAGCCATCTCTCCAGCACTTGTGATTGTTTTTAATGTTAACTTGCCACAAATTAGAATCACTTGACCACGAAGAATCACCTGGAGAAGATCCCCAATTGCCTTGACTGAGTGGGACAACTCACCCTGAATGTGGGTGATACCTTCTGGTAGCAGTCCTGATGGCAAGGGAGATTATTTATCTGGCTTTTGCTCCTCGGCCTTCTCTTTGCCAAAGAGTTCATTTGCCCTGTTGCCATTGCTGATTCCTTTGCTGACATCACAGCAAGTGCTTCCAAGCTTTCTGGGCAGACTAGGGACCGGCAGCTCCAGAAAACTGAGATTCTTGCACAAGTTTGGAACTGCTGAAGCGCCCAGCCTCAAGGACCTCACAATAATGAGGTATCCAGATTTTTCAGCTGTGCTGAGGATCAATATGTGGATGTCAAGATACATTGTGCGTGATGTCAAAAATCATTGTGCACAATGGTTTTGATTAGTGGGCGTGTTTACCGCTATTTATTTCCAGTGCTGGGGATTGAAGTCAGGGCCCCACACATGCTGACCCAGCACCTCTGAGCTGCATTGCCAGCCTGCCTACAGTTCTGAATACAAGAAAGCTTTATAGTTTCTCATTCTTTTTAGTTTCTCATTCTTTTCTCTGCAATCTTGTGACTTTCCAGCATGGAACTTCAGGCAAATCTTCCTGAATATGTCAAGTCAGTATCTTCCTGGATCCACGAGCTGTTTTGCCATTGGTGGCAATAATTCATATACTAATATCACATATCTTTTGTATTCCAAACTTCAGTCTTTCACAGGACATTAACAAAGCTGCTAGAAAAACTGGATTGCCATGGCCATAGTGTGGAAAGGGGTAGACAGTGAAGTGAAATAAGAAAGGAGCCAGGAACAGAACTGTTCTCTCTAAAAGAAAGAATTCTATCTAAATCAACAGTGAAGTGGAGGTCATGTGACACCCTGAAGGGTGCTCTATGGCTCTGTGTCTGCAGTGGCCTCCATAGCAGCCAGCAGGGCTGGGGGTGCTTCAGGCTTCCTTCTGATGCCCATCACTGGGCTTTTCTCAGGTCTGTCTTGTGTCTCAAAACCTCAAGAGAGGATGTGATGGCTCTGGTGGTCACCATCAGCCAAGCTGGACTGAGGTGTTGGAGACCCCTGAATTCACAAAGCAGCTAATAACACAGCTGACCCAGGGTCCAGGGTCTCCATAAACTGGCCGCGGAGACAATAGGTACATGTGCTCTCTGGCTCATGGTGGGTGTGGCACCAAACGGGCCAGCTTGGGTTTCTCTTTAGCAAGGTTCTCCTCCACCGTCACCCTACTCATAAATATCCCACAGCAGCACACTAGTGACTGAATAGAGAATTGAAGATCTTCTAAATCTATGTAACCATCTGAGAGCTTGTTCCTGCCTTAAATGTCATCACCCACTCCAGGGCTCCCAATTCCAACAGGGCAAACATCCCATGCTGTTTTGCCATAGTTGAGCATGGGTATAATTCAGGGGGGCTTCCCAGTAGGATAAAAAATGAAAGAGGGAGAGGAGGAGGGGAAAGAGACTATCCATGTGGTTGATACGTTCCAGGTGTGGGATTTCTGCAATCCTACTTTCCATTTATAAAATTCACTTAATCATGATAGATGGCTGATGGATGGATGGAAGGATAGATAGAATACTATGTATATGATAGATAATAGTTGGATAGATATATATAGATAGTAGACTGATAGCTATAGACAGATAATTGATTAGATAGATGATAAATATAGAAAGACAATAGAATAGAATATATACAGATGATATATAGATATTATATATAGGTAATAATTGATATAGACAGATGACTGGCTATATAAATAAGTGAGAGATGATAGAGAAATATAGACAAATAATAGCTGATCAATAAATGACAGCTATGTAGGCATAAAACAGCTACAGATAGGTAACAGATGACAGATATAGATAGGCAATGTAAAGATCGGGGATAGATGGCCAACAGCGTTCACCCAGCACCATTCCCACGAGTAGCATACTATTACAGAATGAACAAACCAATAAGAAAAGAAACAGGATTTAAACCTGACAGTTTGGGGCTGAGCCTTTCTCTTGTGCCGTCAGAGGTCCAGGGGAAACGGGCTCTCGTGTCCTCTTTCCATGTCTTGTCCATAGCTGTTTTGGGGATGAACGACAAAGGACCTCAGATAAGTATGCAGTAGGGCCAACTGTGTTTATAGAGGAATGAGGGGCGAGATATCGCCACATCACACTCTGGGTGCCCCCAATATAAATAGATTCTATTTTCCAGTCACGAGGTGTGGCTGTATCGCCGGGTAAATGCCTTTTGCACGCCCTTCGGAAACAATCAGCAAGCTCCTTTAGTCTTTCAACTCCTCTCACCGACGCCACCTGCAGGAGTGATGGACAGACCTTGGCATATCTCAAAGAGGAGAAAGCAAATGTGATGTCAGGCAAATTTACCAGGTGTCTCTCTGTCTCTGTCAGTCTGTCTGACTGCCCCCTTCCATCTCTCTCTCTCAGACATGTGGGTGTCCAAACTCACCTCAGCCTAAGACTGTGATATCTCACGACTGTTGTGACCCAGGTCTTGCTGAGCTGCTGGGGCCTCACAGCCTGATTCACACACACGTCGAGTGTGACTTGGTATCATCACAAGCACTCCCCATGAGCTCAGTCTGCGTGTTCTCAGTCTGAAGTATGCTCCGTGAGGCATGAATAGCTGCAGCACAGAGCCCCAGGAGGCAGGAGGATGCTCCCTTCAGATGCCTGGAGCTGTTCTTGGCAGTCTCCGTGCTGCTGAAGGCTCATTATAACCCTGGATGCTATTCCCTCTGGGACATCTGACAATGGCCCTGCAAAGCTCCTCTGGCAGCCGGAGGGGTTTCATCCGGCCCTCCTACCTCCATGTGAGAGCCATCCCATCTGACCTTAGAGAAGCACTTAGAAAAATTCCTCCTCTGGGGTGCCTGGGGTTCCCTGGCTGGCCAGTTTAGCCTAATAGGTGAGCTCCAGACTCCAGACCCTGTCTCAAAAAATAAGACAGAGAATTGATTGAGGAAGACACTTGACATCAATGTTGATTCACAGCTTGCACAAGCACACGTGTGCGTACACACACACACAATATTGGCAACTTAAAAAAAAAATTCCCTCTATGCCTGTGTCAGGTACCATTCCAGAAATGCTGCCACCCATGATTCGGACAATTGGCCACTTTGCTGGTTTGGTTTGATATCATAAGCCTATCACAGAGGAAGGTCCTGGTATGCAGAGTTCTCTCAGGCTGAGTTTTGTCACTGAGTCCCCAAAACCCTTCTGCCCAAATCGACAAGGTCCCCCTGTGAAGGTCAAGGAACCTGTGGTTCCCCTGCTTCAGCCTTCCTCGTGCTGGGATTGCATAGAGGCACACACCATCAATAACGGCAGAGCTGCTCTTGTTTCTCTGTTAGGAAGCTGAAGCACCCTGAACAACCATAATCATGGAAAAAACCACACGAATGATTAAATGCCTTCCTTTTCTCTCAGAGAAAGCAGAACTGAAGCAGAGCCAGGGACTATCAAGACGTGGGATTTCTCCCACAGGCGCCTGTGCTTTGGTATATGTCTCCAGCTGTTAAGGGTGGTGGTGAGGCCTCACTAGCTGGGCTAGGCCTTTGGGATTATAGCCCAATCTCTCTGCTTCCTGCTCTTGTGTGAGAGGCATCAGCTGTAAGCTCCTGCCTTCGTGCCTTCCCCAGCATGACAGAGTGGTATAGTGACTCGAAACCCTCCCGCCCCCACATACACACACCATGTTGCTTCTGTCAGGCATCTGTCATAGTAACAGGGAAAGTAGTGGATATAGGAGCATGAGAGACAGGCATGTGAGGGCAGGTCTCACCCAAGCCTCTGCTGTGCTGAGTACATCGGTGTGGGAGTCTGCACTAGAACTCCAGTTGCTCCAGAGAGGAATCTGAGGCAAACACTTGCACAAGAAAGACACCGAAGGACTACAGCTTTGGGCTCGGAGTGAACTGAGTGAGCCTTGTCGGGGAGACGAAGCAAGCATGCTCACTTATCTGGTTTTGTATTAGAGAAAAGAAAACCTTTCCCTGGGAATACACAACGATAATAACACGTGATACAAGTTTTTGGTCTAAATTCACAGAACCTCTCTGCAGCACCAAATATTGCTGTGATGTTTCATTCAAAGTGGTCCCAGGTTGTTGGCATCTTTAGGAAAATGAAAAACCAACCCTCTCTATGAATACCAGCTGGACCACAGGGCTCTTCCTTAGAAAATGGCCCAAGGCTATAAGCCACTTACAAGTCGCAAAATCAGAAAAGGGAAGGGTACTGCATGTGAGAATTAGGAGAGTCAACCGCTGTCAGAGCAGATCACAGGGAACTGGAGGGCCTGCCGACAGTATGACTGTGAAGATAAAAACAATCCAGGGGCTGCAGAGGTCGCTCTGCAGCTAAGAGCACTCGCTGCTCCTGCAGAAGACCTGAGCTCGGTTCCCAGAGCCCACACAGCTTCCAACAGTCTCTAGCTTGAGTTCCAGAGGATCTGAGGCCCTCTTCTGGCCTCCAAGGGTATCAGGCATGTGTCTGTTACATATATGTAGCGTAGAGGCAAACACTCATACACATAAAAAAAACAAAGAACAAACAAAAACTAAATGGGATTGACTAACAAACCTAACACAAAATAAATGAGATAAAATAATGGGTGAACTAAACAGAAGATTCGATATGGTCAAAGAGACACTTAGTAAAATTAAAGATAGGTCAAGAATATTCTTTAGTGAGACACGGTGCATACCCACAATTCTTAGGAGACTAAGGCAGAGGATCAGGAGTTCAAGGGCAGTTTGGGCTACAGAGTGATGTTCTGTCAGGAAAAGTTAAGAGAAAGAAGGGAGGAAAAGAAAGGAAGTAGGAAAGAAAGGAGGGAGGGAAGAAGGAAGGAAGGAAGGAAGGAAGGAAGGAAGGAAGGAAGGAAGGAAGAGGGAGATAGTAATAGAGATTAAAACAGCGTGTTAGCATTTGTCTTAAGTGTAAGCCCTCGAATGGAAGAGTAGGCCATAGTTTAAAAGATAAGAGGAGCTGGGGTGTAGCTCACTCGGTAGAGTGCTTGCCTTGTATGCATAAAGCCCTGGGTTCAAGCCTTCAACACTGCACAGACTGAGTACTGCTGTGCCCATTTGAAACCCCAGGGGCTGGAGCAAGATGATCAGGGCTCAAGGTCAACCTCTGCTACACAGCAGTTGAGGCCAGTCTGGCTAATGTGAGACCCATTCTCCAAAAGCTGAAAGTTTAGGGAGACATGTTTCACAGAACTGTGAAAGACACCAAATTTAGATCTGTGTAACCCAGCGAATTCCAAAGTAATAAGCAGATAGAAGGACCATTATAAACAGAGGACAGCGTGGTTCCCAGAGGTCTTGGTGCCGAGCAGGACGCTGGCCAGCTTCAGTCCCTATAGGCTACTGTGGGACTTGGAAGAGCTCGGATGAGTCATGAGGCTGAAAAGAGCCCCAATGGGATCAAAACAGCAAAAGTCCTTTCACCACAAGAGTGTGTATATCAGCAGATGTTGAAAACAAGCCTTGTGTTCATCAGGAGGCAGGAAGCTGGCCAAACAAACCAAGCATCCACACAATGGAGGTCTTTAAAAGGAACTGAGATGTGATTTCCCAACAGAGAAGAGAGAGAAAAACTGAACGGTGGAGGCGGGGGGCAGGGGGGAACTTGATCAGTACAAAGGAAGGCCACACACACACACACACACACACACACACACACACACACACACACACACACACACACACACCACAAGAGAACACGAGGACAGAGACAAGAAAACAAGTGACACCAGGACATGGTTACTTACACCAGTGACCAGGTGGACACACTGTGCTTACAGGTGAATGCGTAGAATTGAAAAGAATTCTAAGTTGGCTGTGGTGGTTCCTGGCTATGACTTCAGCACTTGGGAGGCTGAGGAAGGTGGATTACTATAAGTTTGAGGTCAACCTGGGTGAAAATGTGACATCTTGTCTCAAAAACATAAAAAAAAAGCAAAAAGAATTCTATGCATATTCTTATGACAAGATGTACCTAACACATAAAGATCCTAGAAAAGCATCTATTGCCCCTCCCCCCACTCCCCTTTCCCTATCCCCACTCCTCTTCTCCTCCCCCCACTCCATTCCCCCTCCCTCTCGATACTGAAGAGCAGTACAAATTCCCTGCCCTGCGGGAAGACCAAGGTCCTCCCACTTCTATCTAGGTCCAGGAAGATGATTGTCCAAACAGGCTAAGCTCCCACATAGCCAGTTCTTGTATTAGGATCGAAACCTAGTGCCATTGTCCTTGGCTTCTCATCAGCCTTCATTGTCCGCCATGTTCAGAGGGCAATATTTGGGAGGAGGGGGAGGGAAATGGGAAACGGGGACAGGTGGAAATTTTAATTAAAAAAGAATAAAAATAATAAAAAAAAGAAAAGCATCTATTAGCACCCAAAAGATGACAAAAAGGCTTTTAAAAAGATGTGCTAGAAATTATACCAGAGATAAAGTAATTAGCCAGGTGGCACATGCCTTTAATCCCAGCACTCGGAAGGCAGAGGCAGGCGGATCTCTGAGTTCGAGGCCAGCCTGGTCTGCAGAACTAGTTCCAGGACAGGTAATTAAAGGCCCAATTTGAGAGAATGAACTGGTAGGAATGCGATATTTAACTTTAAAACATTCTACGTATATTTGACTAAAATATATTTGTCTAAAAAGAGAGGCATAAAATTTACCTTAATAGTGAGAGATCTAAAAGTACCTCTCCATAGTTGACTGTAGTGGGTACGCTGTGAGCTACCAAGTAGACAGAAGATCAGTAGGCATGAAGCGTGAACTCATCTTGACAGCCTTGCTGTAGAGATGGAGGAGAAGGAGGAGGAGGAGGGGCATGTACTCTCAGGCTCAGAGAAAGTACAAGCATGCATTTGGTGTCCACGAAAATGAGCCACCTTTAGATTAGAGAGCCCCTCTCACCCTGTGGGAGCTAAGAACAGCTCCGGAGACAATGCATGACTGTGTGAGGGATGGGAGAGCAGTAGATGAACCTGGAGGGAATTACACACCTCGGTGTCACAAGTAGACTCCGTGGGTTGCTGAGACAGCTCATTGGTAAAGGCTCTTGTCAGCTCATGACCTGAGTTCCATCTCCCAGACCCCGTGGAAGAGGGAAGGAACCAGCTGCAAGTTGTCCCACGTCATTGCCCAGATCCCTTACAGAAGGGAAGAAATCAATGCAATAATAGAAAAGGTTTTAAAATTGACTTATTTTCAAAAAGATTTATTTTAATTTAACGAATAAAAACAATGTTTGTTCATGGCATATTGAATACTATAGTGATATTTTATTTGTGTTTTAATAAAGCTTGCCTAAAGATCAGAGTGCAAAGCTAGCCACATTAGCCAGCCATCGAGGCTGGGCGTTGGTGGTGCACGCCTTTAATCCCAGCCCTAGAGAGGAATATACCGTGGGAGGAGGCAGGAGCTCAGGGTCTCAGTCTCTGTCTGAGGTTTGGTGGATCATCCTTTCGGTCTGAGCATTGGTAGAGGTGAGAACTCTCTAGTGACTTGGCTGCCTTGCTTTTCTGATCTTCAGCTTGAACCCCAGTATCTGTCTCTGGGTTTATATTATTCATGCTACAGAGTATTTTTTTTTTATTAGTTCTTTGAGTATTTGATGCAATGAAATATCCCCTCCCCCAACTCTTCCCAGAATTAACCCTCTCCCTTTCCCCCAAATTTGTGTCATCTTTTCCCCCCCAAATCTAAGTCAATTTGTGCTGCCCGTATATTCTTTTTAAAAATTTTTCCATTTGTTGGTTTTGTTTTTTGAGACAGGGTCTCACTATGTAACCCTGGCTGGCCTGGAATTGACAGTGTAGACCAGGCTGGCCTCCTACCAGAGAGATTTGCCTGCCTCTGTCTCCTTGCCTACATACTTTAGATTGTGTGGCCTTTTACTAGAGCATAACTGACTTGGAGAAATCTGGCCCTTCCCAGCAGTTAACAGTTGCCCATAGCTCCTCCGCTAGGGGTGGGAGTTCATGTCCTCTCTCCATGCTGAGATTTGGTATGACTGGGGCCTGTGCATGCTGTCACGATCCCTGGGGGTTCGTATGGGCAGGCACTCTGATGTGTCCAGAAGACACTGTTCCCTTGCCGTCACTTGCCACTTCGGCTCTTACCCTCTTCCCACCCCCTCTTCCGCAATGATCCTCAGGTCTTTGGAGGAGGGGTACAGCATGATGTTTGGTTGCAAAAATTAAACATCTAAGCTATTCATTGTCCCATCGCAAAATGACAGCGGGAATGGGAAAATATTTAGACATACAAAATGATCAAAATAATATACACAGGACTTGTGGGAGAATTCGAGCAGATGTCTATTAACTTAAGTCCTAATATTATAAAAAGAACGCCTCTAAAGAGATGAGCAAAGCATCCAAATTAGTTTGATTAACAATGTCATTTGTAGCAAGGCATGGTGGTGCACGCCTTTAATCCCAGGACTTGGGAGAGGGGTGGCAGGGGGAGAAAAGGGGCAAGCAGAGGGCAGGTGGAGCTCCATAAGTTTAAAGCCAGCATGGTCTATATAGTGAGTTCTAGGACAGTCAGGGCTATGGAGAGACCCTGGCTCAAACAACAATGAAATGTCTTTGCAGAGCAAGTTTTTAATTCTTATGTTTTTGAGATGGGTGTCTCAAATAGTCTGGATAATTTGGAAAAGATGTGTTGTTTTAGTTTGATGGAAGTCACTGTGGTAGTTTGAATAAAAATGGCCCCCCACAGGCCCACAGGGAGTGGCGTTGTTAGGAGGTATGGAGTAGATGTGGCCTTGTTAGGGACAGTGTATCACTGGAGGTGGGCTTTGAGGTCTCGGATGCTCAAACCAGGACTAGTGTGGTGTTCTTTTTCTGCTGCCTGCAAATTCAGGTGGAGAACTCTGAGCTTCTTCTCCAGCACTGTGTCTGCCTCACACCACCATGCTTCCATCCAAGGCCTAAACCTCTGACCTGTAAGCCAGTTCCATGTTTTCCTTTATGAGAGTTGCCGTGGTCATGGTGTCTCTTCACAGCAATAGAAGCCCAAACTAAGAGCCTCTGACAGGCTTCACCTCTGGAGTTAAGATGACAAATCCTCGTAAAACTACACCGAGCCAGCCACCTCGAAGAGCTTGTCTTATATATTCAAAGAATAAAATTCCTGAACCACAGAGGGTGAGATTTAGGGAGTTTTGTATAGATTCACTGGTGGGAGTGGGGCAGGGTGGAGGGGCGGAGCTACTTGCTGAGGTTTTGATGGAGACTTCCCCAAAGCTACAGCTCAATAGGAAGACCTCCCCATCCATGAACATGTGATGTTTGGCACTTGCTGAATTCTCTGGTTTTGCTCATCAGATCTTTGTGGTTCTCCCACACAGGTATTTGTAGTGGTAACTTTCCTTGCTGCTATAACTAAATACCTAACAAAAGCAGCTTAAGGGGCGGAGCACATATTTGGGCTCACCCGTTGTGGGTGCAACCCATCCTGGTAAGGAAGGCGTGACCTCAGGAGCATGAGGCAGCTGGTCACATGACATCCATAGTCAGGTTGCAGAGAGATGAGCGCTCTGCTCAGCTCGCTCCCCCCTCATCCAGTCTGAGACCACGGACCATAGGATGGTGCTGCCTGCATTTTAGGGAGTGTCTTCCCACCTCAGTTACCCCAGTTTAGATATTCCCTCATATACTTACTCAGAGGTTTGTTCCCTAGGCAATTCTTGATCCTGTCAAGTTGACAGTCAACATTAACATCCCAGTTACGAACATACTGTTAGATTTACACCCAAGTATTTTGATCTTTTTCCTTTTCTTTTTTTTTTTTGTGCTAAAAGAATTTTTAGAGGAAAATGAAATTAGAAAGCTTAGCAATTATAGAGAAGAAAAGTAAAAGGGGGAACATTAAGCCGCATAATTGAAGGCATAATTCCAAAGGCAAAATAGCACAAGCGCAGAATGCAGTTTGTTAAGAAGGCATAAAGAGAACCCAGAGGCTTCTTCAGAGGAGCAAACGTGGGAACAATCTGAGCCTCACAAGAAGAGCCTGGGAGCCTCAGAGGCAGAACTGAGTGTCCGCAGCGCTGACTCCGCCAGACTGCCCCAGCTCTTGCCACCACCCCACACCATACGCCCAGGAACAGAGGGGGATGGGAGGCGGGGGCAGGAAGCAAGAAGAGGAGACAGGGAAAGCAGAGCTCAGATATTGCATGTCTTCTCTGTTGGTCCCAAAGCCACCAAAGAGGAGCTGAGACGCCACCTGCTCTGAGAAGGCGCAGGCTGTCAGACAGACCCAGGGGAGGTACCAAATGAAGAACTTGGCTTGGCTGATGAGCTGTTTATTGGTGAAGGTTGAACTCTGAGAGCAAGGTTTCAGAAATTGGAGATAATGTGAGTTCAACTACAGTTTGGTAAAAAAGAAGGAGAAATCCCAGGGAGTGAGTGCCTAGACCAACGGGAAGGAAACTCAGAGGAAGGTTATCGGTGTAGGGTTCACATGGAGCATAGGCATCCCATGAGCAAGGCAGTGAGCTGTCTTACTCAAGCTGTATCCTCACCTCTTACCTAACTCATGAGAAATCAAACCTTGGGGAGGAAATCACGGAAGGAAGGCTGAATTCCATACCCATGCCAGCTCCCCTCCCCCCAAAGAGGAAGGACTCACAGGAAAGACAAGAGTGATCTCATCAGGTCCTTCAAAAGGGATGGCTCAAACAAGCCTAACCAGGAGGTTACAAGGATCACAGAAACAAACAAACAAACCCAAGCTGGGTGGTGGTAGAGCACACCTATAATTACAGCACACGGAAGGCAGAGGCAGGAAATCTCTGAGTTAGAGGCCAGCCTGGTCTACAAAGTGAGTTCCAGGATGGCCAGGACTACACAGAGAAACCCTGTCTCAAAGAACCCACCAAAGCCTGTGCTAAGCCCCAGTCCCTTTGTGTGCCCATTGGAGAATCTCAGAGCCAGCTAGGAGGACTCTTGTCAAGACTGCCATTTCCTCCCCATGAAATCCAGGGAGCTGACTCCCGAGTCTGCAGCTGCAGAGTCCAGGCTGTTTTGGAGAAACGGTAACAGTGCACTAACCACACACTCCTTGTCCTCCCACCTTGGAGCCTCGCTCTTGTCTGCAGCACCTGCCACATTTCACATTCTGGATTTAGGCAGTTCATCTCTCTATGGTGTCTTCCCTGACCGGTTGTCTCCAACAGTAGAGATGTTTGTTCTTTCTTCCTGAAAATCTTCTTCTTTATCTTCTTGATAAATATTTGTCAGATGAGCCTCTGTATTTGATGTGGGATTCCCCTGTGTATGCTATGAATATGTTTTATTATCATTGGTTAATAAAGAAGCTGCTTCAACCTATAGCAGGGCAGAATACAGCCAGGTTGGAAGAGATATATAGAGAGAGTAGGTGGAGTCAAGGAGATGCCATGTAGCTGCCAAGGGAGAACCTTACCCAGTAAGCCACAGCCTCATGGTGAGACACAGAGTAATAGAAATGTGCTATTTTAAGAAATAAGAGCTAGCCAATAAGAAGCCTGAGCTAACAGAACAATCAGTGTTGTAATTAATATAGCTTCTGTGTGATTATTTGGGTCTGGGCAGCTGGGAAACAAAAGAGCATTCTCCTTCTACAAATGGCACCTGGGTGACTGGGACTAACACGCATGGCCTGCCACTCACTTCAGTCCGGGTCCTTGTACACCCACTCAGGGTTAGGAGTGCTCACCAGCACCTCAGCATTCTCTGCCTGGGCACCTGACTAGCTCAGAACTGCTAGACGTGCATAGGCAGGAGAACATGGCGGATTCCCACCGCCATACACAGAGATATTTCCAGGCTGTGCAGTGTGCTGCATGGCAGAGATAGCTTTTACTCAGATAAAAAAAAAAAAAAAAAAAAAAAAAAAAAAAAAAAAGGTTTATGTGCTTCATGCTCCTTCCCAGAATTGAGGTGGTGAGCAGGGCTCTTATCTGACAGTCCCAGGCTGGCAGTAAATGTACCGCCTCCGTATTGAAAGGCTGAGAGAGGCGGAGCCAGCCTCCAGGGCCACTGTGGCCACACTGCTTACCATTTTAAAATGTTCCTGGTCAGAAAAGGATTTCAGATATGCAATAGGACAGATTCAGACACAAAAGACCTCTAAACGAGACACAGTGTGTTCAAAAAATGTATGTAGGCTTGGGAGAGAGAAGAAAAGAGTATAGACAGTTAGAAAAAGAAATAAAGTTTTAAAAAAATAAAACAAAGTTTTTAAAGAGACAGTCATAGATTAAAGGAATAAAGAAAAATAAACCATGTAAAGATGGAATATATACAGAGAGTCTGAATTATGTATATTATTGTGTTTTCTTTGAATTTTTTGACTGCGGAGAGACATTTGATTCTGGGGGCTGCTAAGTTAAACCAACATAAAGATATCTTGACTTCAAAATTTGGGTCTAAGGATATGTTATTTTGGAAAAGAGGTTCCTTTTTGTTTCCATAGAAGATGAGAATCTATGGATTCCTTCTAGGCTAATGTGGTTTGATGGAACAAGAACCCTCCCCTGAAAGTTCTCCATGAACTCTAAAAATACTTTGACCAACAAAAAGCAGGAAGCAGTTTGGAGAAAAATACACTCAGATTCCCAAAATGATTGTTTATAAATATTTGTTTTCATTTAAAAGGGGTTGGATATAAATCATTAATGGTCACAGTCAATCTCTATTTTAATAAAAATAAGGGAGATATGATATAGAGATGAATACTTTGCATTTGTATGGATCTTGGTCTATTGATACAAATTTAAGGTCAATTTTGATATATATATTTCTGTTCTTGTTTAAAGTATTATGTTTAGACAACTCATTTAAAAATGTAATGTATAATTTAAAATGCAAATTAATAGGTAGTCATTTATAACAGTCAAATTTGTAGTCAAGTTAGTTAGGTTTTCTAGATAGATAGAGATAAAATTCAGTTAGGTAGATAATCTTCAACACCTCAAAGACCTACAGAATATGGCATTTAAAATGTTTTAAGAACTTAGATTTTTCTTTTTCTTTTTTTTTTTTGGTTTTTCGAGACAGGGTTTCTCTGTGGTTTTGGAGCCTGTCCTGGAACTAGCTCTTGTAGACCAGGCTGGTCTCGAACTCACAGAGATCCGCCTGCCTCTGCCTCCCGAGTGCTGGGATTAAAGGCGTGCGCCACCACCGCCCGGCTTAGATTTTTCTTAACAGTGTGACATGTCTGCTTCTGGCAGCACCAATTGCTTCAGAGAGGTTGATGGACATTGAAGAAACTCGATATGGATTTTGCTTTCAATGTGACAAGGCTAGCCATTTAGGCAAGAAATTGCTCTTTCCTGGACTGCTTGACGGTATGCTACATGAACTATACATGCAGGACCCACAGAAAAGTGACTGTTGAACCTTTCAAAATATGGGATGGTCCTTCAGGGTTCCTGCATTACAAAAGAAACTGCCAGACATTCTGCAGGACACAGAAGAAAGTAATTGACAAATTGCCAAGTAAGCAAATTTCCTGCTTCATGGAAAAGTCTGCCAGGTGCTATGGGCATGTAGGCTGAAGATGGATGCCCCAATGTTACAGAAGAACTTTGGGTGACTGTCCAGGCAGAAAGATGTCCCTGTCAATTCTAAAGTTTTGGAAGTTGCGTATAATGCACTTCCTGTTTGCTTAGGTAATATTATATCCTTCTGGGGTCTTTGAAGAGTTGAAGAGAGATAGTTATAGTTTTCCTTAGTTATAATAAAAGATAAATTAGATATGAAACTTTAGACTCACAAAGATAAAATAGATGATAGTATGTTTTCTTTAATTTTGCCAGATATAAATAGACTAAATACTGTGACTGTAATTCTTGCTTGAACCTGTTTTGCTATATGTAATTTTACTATGTTAAAATTAATACCTTCCTTTTTATTTAGACAGAAAAAGGGAGATGCTGTGGGATTCCCCTCTGTATGCCATGAATATGTTTTATTATCATTGGTTAATAAAGAAGCTGCTTCAGCCTATAGCAGGGCAGAATATAGCCAGGCTGGAAGAGATATATATAGAGAGTAGGCAAAGTCAAGGAGATGCCATGTATCTGCCAAAGGAGATAGTCACTGGAATCTTACTCAGTAAGCCACAGTCTCATGGCAATAGACAGAAAAATAGGAATGGGTTGTTTTAAGATATAAGAGCTAGCCAATAAGAAGCCTAAGCTAATAGGCCAAACAGCTGTAATTAATATAGTTTCTGTGTGATTATTTGGATCTGGACATCCAGAAAATAAAGAGCCATCTCCTTCTACAAGTATTTAATCTAAAGGGGAAAGTACCTTGGAGATGTACTTGGTAGTTCCTTTAAAAGCTAAGTATCGAGGTGGGGAGAGGCAATAGCTCACCTGGTAAAGAGAACCTACATCTGCTCTCCAGAACCTATAAATAACTAGATACAGCCAGGCTTTGTAGCAGGTGCTTGTAACCCCAGCACTGAGGGATGGAGACAGGCAAATCATGGGGTGTCCTTGTAACCCCAGCACTGAGGGGATGGAGACCGGCAGATCATGGGGTGTCCTTGTAACCCCAGCACTGAGAGGATAGAGACAAGCAGATTGTGGGGTGTCCTTGCCCAGCTCATCTCTCCTGCTTGGTGAGCTCCAGGCTAGTGGGAGAATTTGTCTCAGAAAAAGAAAGTGTGGAGCTGGAGAGTGGCTCAGTGGTTAAGAGCTCTTGCTGCTCTTTGGAGTAGTGGAGTTTGGATCCTAGCACCCACGTCAGATGGCTCACAGTTGCCTGAAACCACAACTCCAGGGGGTCTGACACCTTCTTTGGCTTCTGTGGACACTGGTGTGGAGACACAAAGACATGCCCACATGTGCACAGGCACACATGCACACAAATAAATAATAACATAAATGCCTTTTAAGGTGAGGTGTAACACCTGAGGTTATGGTCTGGCCTCCACATGTACCACACCACAGACACATATACACACACACACACAGGTGTGTGTGTTAAATAAGCATCTGCCTATGACCTACCTTCTATGTTGTATCCACCCACCTATGTTCTAACCTATGAGGGCCAAGCAGTTTCTTTATTTTTTGACTAATGACCTTCCTCCATCAAAAATACACACCATAAAAGCCCCATTTGAGGATGATAATAACATCCTTGTTTCTGATCACCCAGATGCCTACCAACAGAAAAATGGCTAAGCAAAGAGTCCCTTAAACAGAAATGAAATACATTGATGGAAAAGAGCAAACAGCTATCTAAAAAGCAGCATGCGTGGTCTCAAAAGCTCGTGTGTTGTGAAAGAAGATGGACATAGAAATTCTATTTCTGGCAAGCTCACAGAATCAAAGAGCTGACCCACAGTGACCAAAGCAGAAAAGCTGTCCTGGCGGGTGCTGCTCTCCACAGGACTGTGCAGCTTCTTGGGTATGAAAGTTCTTTATCTAGTTTTGGATTTTGGCCCAGAAATAGAACTAATGTTTAAACTTACCAAATAGATCATTCAAGATGTGGGTATCTTATTGCACAGAGATGATAGATTAATTTACCAAAAAAAAAAAAAACTTTTAAAATGTTAACCAAGGGCTGGAGAGATGGCTCAGTGATTGATAGCACTGACTGCTCTTCCAGAGGACCTGGGTTTAGCTCCCAGCACCTACATGGGTACTCACAAATGCCTGTGGCTACAGCTCCAGAAGAGCCAGTGCCCCCCTCTGGCCTCTGCAGGCATTGCATGCACATAGTCATATACACACAGGCATACATACATATGCACACAATTTAAAATAAAAATAATTATCTTTAAAAAGTAAAATATTAGCCAATATGAGTCAGAGAATTCTTTTCTTTTGGAAAGCTGTGCTCTCTTGCCAAATGGATCCATTTTCTAGCTGGGAGATCTTGACACTTCCATTTCCTTGTGTGTAATCTGAGAAAGAGGATGTGTCCCTGATGGAATTTTTGTGAGGATGGAGTTAGGGAAGGTAGGAAATGCAGTTAGCCTCCTATTATCTAGCACAAAACAAGTGTTCCCTATGGTCACACCGTGTCATGCAATTAAAAAGACAGCTCTCCGTTGGGCTCCCTTTGCTCCAGTTCTGGTTGGGTCTCTCTAAACATGCCTCTGATCTGTGGGTGTGGAGAATGTTGCTCCGTGAGATCATAAGTGCCTCTGACCTTGCAGCAAAGCAAAACTGGGTCAAACTGAATCAATTTTGATAATGGCAAAGTTACCCGTCAGTTCTGAAGCCTGTTCCCCGAACCTCAGATCTGTCTTTTCTCTCACACGGGAACTTATGGGAACCACTCATTGACAAAGCCCTTTAAAACCATCGTTTTGATTCTCAGAGTAAATGTCTGCTAAAGGTTACCGATATGGTTGGTGCTGTCATTTTATTATCTCAGAAAATGAAAGTCATTATTTCTTGATTTTACATTATTGACCTGGGTAATGATTTCTGTCACTCTAGACAGCTGGGCTTGCTCCGGGGGAGCCTGTGATTGCTGGCTTCATGCTGTGTCTCTCTTTGTCCATCCCTCCCGGGACCCTGTGACACAGAGAGGTTAGGATGTCAGAGCCGGCTAAGGCTGTGAGAACAAGCGGCTGTCTCCTATGGAGTCACATCAGCTGAGACAGAGCTCTGGGAGTTTCTGGCCAGTAGCCCAGTCTCAGAGCTACAAGCTTCACATCTGAGAATCCAAGACTTAGGCGGTGAGATAGGAGAAAAGTCAGAATAGTCCCTGGCGGCCCTGCTGTGTGTGTCCTGAGTCCTGGTTATGGAAGGCAGGTGGTAAAAGCGGTAGAGATAGCTCCACCCCAAAACTCTTGAGCCTGCCCGTGGCTCTGCTCAGGATTTCTAGCCAAAGATTAGAGCTGGTGGCAGCAGCTCAGGGTTTCTAACCAAAGATTGCTGGGAGGGTGGATGTTCTTGTTAGTTACAGCAGCACACTCATGACCACATTTCAGTCAATGATGCACAAAGTAGACCTGTATGATTATAAGAAAGCTGAAGAATGCAAATGACTAGCAATAATGTAGCCAGGGCAACATCACAGATGGTACCTTGGCTCCCTGGTCTCAGCAAACCTGGCCCACAGCTCCATCCAGTACATATAGGGGAAGGTGTAGCTACTATAGGTTGAATGTAAAATGTCCTCTAAGGCTTATGTATTTAAATGCTTTGTCCCCAGCTAGGGGCCTATTTGGGGGAGGTTGAAAAACCTTTAAAAGGTGGAGTCTCACCAGAAGAAGAGGGTCACCGTGGGTAGAGCTCGAGGCTTGATTGCTAGGTACCATTTCCTGTTTGGTTTCTGTTTCTCTGCTGTGGAGGCAATGTGGTCAGCTGGTGTTGTGCGATACTTTGATTGTGTTCTGACGAATAAAGTTTGCTTGGAGTCAGCGGGCGGAGCTAGAGGACTGTAGAGAGCAGCAGGACAGGAAGTGGTGAGGCAGGGCTGAGACAGGATCCCGGCCTTTACAAACGGAGAACCAGTGAAGGTAGGAAGCGCCCGTGGCTGTTTCCCCGGTTCCTCTGATTTTTCAGGTTTTTACCCTGATATCTGATTGTAGATTTTTTATTGATAAAGATGAATTAGATAAACGCTTCAAGCTGGAATCATGTTCCTGGCACTAGGATGGTTCATATCTCCCGAAATAGGAGCCAAGTTGAACTCTTCCCCCGTGACGTTGCTTCTTGCCAGGTTTGTAGTCGCCACGTGAGAAAAGTGAGGAGTTAGCTGGCTTCTGCTGTCGGGCTGTGTTTTCCTCTAGCGTTATTTCAGTGCGTGTTCCTACTTATTATAAAATGAAAGCTCACTGTAGAGCAATATGGTACAACTCAGGGGCAGTCGTGCACGCTTCCACGATACTGAAGCGGAACCACTGGAGGGAGAAAGGGGTTATCTGGCTCACTGTTTCAATGGTTTAAGCCCAAAGTGGAGGAAGAATATGGTGGAACAGGGTAGCTCAGATTTGGGTGAATGGAAGGCAGCCGGGGTGAGGACAAGACATTGGCCTCTGAGTCACACCCTCAGTGACCTCCTTCTTCCATCAGGCCTTGACTTCCGCAGTTCCACTCCCTCCCAACAGCCTCTTCTAGATTCAAACCTGTCAATTCAATTCTGAAGACAGAGCCCCATGATATAATCACTTCCTAGCCTAACCAGGCCTGATCTGTTCATTCATTCTGTAAATTCTGCTACTCTCAAGAACCCTGAATAATACATGCTCCTATATTAACTTAATTACTCTTCCCCCCCTTTTTTAGGAGACAAGTTCTCCCCTCTTTTTCAGGATCTAAGTTCCACAGCATACTTTGAACTTCTGACCTCCTGCCTCTGCCTTCTGGGCACTGCGACTACGGGCCTGTACCATTAGACCCGGTTTATATGGTGCTGTGGACTGCATCCAGGGTACCAGGTGTACTACACAGGCACCCTGCCAACTGAGCTGCATCTCCAGGCCTGTTTTACTCAGTGACTTCTGTAAGGTCCTTGTCTCCAAACACTTTGTGTGGTATCAAGAGTTCTGACTTCAGCAAATGGATCGGGGTCTAGAAGTAACAGTTCAGTGGCTCACAATAGGCAAACTGCATTGAAACTAACAATGTGCCTTAAAAACAAACCAATATTACATTTTGGACTCCTCAGTCTATACTAATACATATCAATCGCTTCCCAGTGAGACCTTCTGCAGAGAACGAAGAGTGTTCTCATATAATTTCACATGTCCACAATCAAACAAACCAATGGCCACTAATTTGGGATCTGGCCACCTTCTGTCTGTGCCAGAAAGCACCTGCCTGGGGCTTTTCCTTTGTTCTAGCGTAAAATTAGCAGGGAGAGGAACTGAACATTTGGGCATCTCTGCGGAGTTTGTTTTTAATCCGATTTGGTGCAGTCGTCCAAACCTAATTAGCTGCTGGTTACACAGAGCAGGGACGAGGGTAATTACATGTCACAGCCACCGTGGGGCCCTTTCATTGCTGCTAGTATTTCCACTATTGATTTACACATAAGAGACAGGCTTCATTCAGAATCCCAAACTTATCAAATGAAAGATATTTGCTCGGTATCTTCTGTACCAAAGCACTTTTAATTGGTTATTTTAAAAAAAATAATAGCCATCTGCTTGCTTCTCTGAGGAGCCCGTCTCTGTACTGTCCCCATTGGAAAGCATTCTCTAGGAAGAATCCAGAATGTTCCTAAAGTGCTCAACCTGCCAATGTTGCTGAAAACACTGGCAGAACCACAGCTCCACACTGTCGCCTGTAGCAGCCTGAGATTAGGGACCTCAACTCGGGTAAAACCAGAGCCTTTGCTTCAATGCAGAGAAGAATTTCAGGGTGAGACAGTACGAAACAGAGTTGGAACTTATTAAAAGGGAGCTTTAATACAGATTGAAAACACAGGGGTCAGGAGAAAGTGAAGCCCATGGGACGAAACACACTGAAGAAGTATGTGTGCACACTCTTTTTAAATTTATTTTCATGTTATTTTATGTGTATTTGTGTTCTGCCTGTCATGTATGTCTGCACACCATGTGTGTGCCTGTGCCCCTGGAGGCCAGGGAAGGATGTCAGATGTCTGTAACTAGAGTTACAGACAGTTGTGAGCTGTTGTGTGGGTGTTGAGAATCAAAGCAGGGTCCTCTGGAAGAGCAACAAGTACTCCTAACTGTTAAGCTATCTCTCTAGCTCCATATGCAAATTCAATAAAAATTCAAGTTCTCGTTATTGTGTTGGGGCCTCACGAGTCTTGGCTAGTCTAGAATGGACTGTGTCGCCCAAGTTGCCTCTTCTTACCTTAGCCTCCTGAGTGCTGGCATTATGGTTTAAGCCACCACTCCCTGCTTTTCCTTCTTCTTTGAGATAGGGTTTCACTATGTAGCCCTGGCTAGCCCAAAACGCACTGTGTAGGCCACCAGGCTGGCCTCAAACTCAGAGACCCACCTGCTTCTGCCTACTGAGTTCTGGGATTAAAGCTGTATACCACGTGTGTGTGTGTGTGTGTGTGTGTGTATGTTAGTATGTACACATGTACACGTGTGAGTGCAGGTGCATGTGTGACCAGAAGGTGGCGCTGGATTTCCTGGAGTTGGAATTACAGGAGTTGTCAGCCAGTCTATGTGGGGCTAGGAGCCAAACTTGGGTCTTCTGCGAGAGTAGCACACACTCTTAACTGCTAGTCACCTCTCCAACCCCAGCCCTGATTTTACTTGTTTTCTAAGATTCTAGAGTTCCACCAAAGACACTTTATTATTATTATTGTTGTTGTTGAAAAAATTTCTGCCTCCTCCCCGCCTCCCATTTCCCTCCCCCTCCAAAGACACTTTTTTAAAGAATCCACTTTTCAATTTAGTTGTTCATCTCTCGTTTTGTATGACGTGTTAAATACAATTAATATCATTAGGAAAGCATGACAGCAACCAAGACTGAGTGCCTATAATGCTCTTGAAGGCAGTAGAGGATTCAGAAATGGGAGGAAAAATGAAGAGGCAATATTAGTCTGTACATGGGCGACAGATTCTCAAAATGGAAAATACAAGAGAAGAGGCAAGCTGGTCAGTTTTTGCCAATCTGACATAATGACATAACCCAGTGTCACCTGGGAAGGGGAGCCTCAACTGAAGATTTGCTTTAACCGGATGGTTTGTGGCCATGTCTTTTGTTTGTTAGTTGATGTAGGAGGACTCAGCCCATGGTACCGTCCTTAGGCATGTGGGCTTGGGCTGTGTAGAAAATGCAGCTGAATGTGAGTCACTAAGCAGCCTTTCTCCAATGGTCTCTTCTTCATTTCCTACCTCCAGTTCCTTCCTGCCTTGGCATCCCCAGATAATAGACCTGTAAGACGAAATAAACCTGTTCGTCCCCAAGTTGCTTTTAGTCATGGTGTTTTTCACTACTGAAAACAAACTAGAACAAGGGGTCAAGAAAACTCAGCTAAGCCAACTGCGCTTCAAAATTAACTCGTTGTTATGCTAATGTGAATAGAGTTAGAGTCACCATGGAAACACACCTCTGGATGTGTCTGAGTGTGTGTGTCTTCAGAGATATTTGCCTGAGATGCTCAGACCCACCATGAATCTAGGCAGCATCATTGCTTCATCAGGGAGAAAGCAAGTTGAGCACCAGGTTTTTTTGTTGTTGTTGGTTTTTTTTTTTTTTTGCCTTTTTAAATTGGTTTTTATTGAACTACATTTTTCCCTGCTCCCCTCCCTGCCTCTCCGCTCCCTTTCAGTCCTCTCCCATGGTCCATATGCTCCCCAATTTACTCAGGAGATCTTGTCTTTTTTTATCTCCCATATAGATTAGATCTATGTAAGTCTCTCTTAGGGTCCTCATTGTTTTATGACAGGATACACAGGAATGATTCTAAGAAGTGTATCACGAGACAATGTCATTCATGGTATGATCCATAAACCTAGAAGGTATAACCAAATGTATAGCTAGTCATGCAGTGTATATATGATACTGCCAATGAATGACTCCTAAACCTACATGCATGAAGCAGGGTGAGGATAACTTACACACAAGAGAAAAGCATGTGATCAAGAAGGTTGACTGAGTGTGCCTGCATGTTTGGGGCCCTGGGTTCCAACCCCATCACCCAATGACAGCACACACCTGCAATCCCAGCATTCAGAGGACAGAGGCAGAAGGATCAGGAGGTCAAGTGACCCTGCCGCTGATACCTTTGATGGTATTTTTCTTCAACAGAATATCTTCATGTGCTAAAGGCCTTAACTATTCTGTTAAGGAGTGGTCCTGTCTCTGCTATGGTGGGAAAATACTGTCTTCTGAACGTTCTGTGCCCTTCAGGTCTCCCAAGGCAGCATAGGGCCCATCCTTGGTTGCTGTTGGTCAGTCATTCAGGAGCCTTAGGTACCATCCCACTTTAAGACTCAGGGAGGTAGAGAGGGGTCCTGTGGTGAATATAAAAACATTTGTTAATTTTTTAATACATTTGCACATATACCTTTATGCCTATATTTACATATATTTGCATGGGATTTGCATATGTGCATGTAAATTATAATGATTATCTAAAATACTGATTTGCCCTCTGTTTTAGTAAGATGGGACATATGACAATTAAGAACATGTGGCATTTTCCCCAACTCTGTGATGTGAATTTGGCATTCTCCTAGGCCCCAGAGCTTTCAGACACTCTAATTAAGGTCCAATCCCTTGTGTACAGCAACACATCAGTGTATATCTTTTTAAAAAAATATTTATTTATTTATTATTATGTATAAAATGTTCTCTCTGTGTGTATGTCTGCAGGCCAGAAGAGGGCACCAGACCTCATTACATATGGTTGTGAGCCACCATGTGGTTGCTGGGAATTGAACTCAGGACCTTTGGAAGAGCAGGCAATGCTCTTAACCACTGAGCCATCTCTCCAGCCCCTCTTTTATTTATTTTTAAAAATTCACTGTGTCAACTTATTAGTGTCTGTGTGTGCATGGATATAGGGATATTTACTAAAGCATGGAAATACTGGGACATAGCCTTTTAGGGGCCTCATCCCTGGTGAGAGAATTGTTTGTTTGCTTGTTGTTTGTTTCAAGGTCTCTCTACTTAGCCCTGACCATCTTGAAACTTGCTGGCCTTGAACTCATAGAGATCCACCTGCCTCTGCCTGGCATTAAAGTGTTAATCCTGGAATTAAAGGTATAAGAACAGTTGATGGCTTCTGGGGTGTGCATGGGATCACAGGTATCTTTAGGGGGGTGGCCACCGGGAGTATATGTACATGCTCCAAGGAGTATATAAGCAACAAAATTGAACTTGGTGAATTATTTGGGGGGGGGGTGCAGGGCATGAGGGTGAGAAGGTTTACCTGGGTGGAATGGGAAGCAAGTGTGCATTGTGTGAAATTCCCAAATAATCAATACAAATAAAAAAAGTGTATGAGCCACCACACCCAGTCTATGAGAGAACTTTTAAAAGGAAAAAAAACAAAAAAAACAAAAAAAAAAAAAACGGAAGAACCAAAGTTCCCCCATTTTGTCTTTCACCTTCATCTTTTGTCTTGTGTAAGCTATTTCCCATAACACATTTCAATCCTCAGAAATGGCTAGGGGCAAAAGTAACAGGGTAGCCCCCCTGGAAAGAACAGATAATCCCAGAGTCTCCCCACCTGAAGGTCAGCTGATAAGAAAACCTGACAAGCAACAGGTGAGGTTTGAAAATAAAATTTCTGAAAAGTCCCTAGACACAAGCCAATCAGGATTGAACCCGTCACCCCACACCTGGCTAACTTTTCTGGATTTTGCCTTTAAATAGCGCCCTCTAGAATGGCGGGGCACCTCCTCTTGCTGCTGCTGCAGTAGTTGCTTTGATGAGGTTTCTGCCGACTTGTATTGGGCACACAATAAGCCTTGCTTTTGCATTTTGGTGAGTCTGTCTCTCTGGTGGTCTTTTGGGGTCCTCATGGACTGGGCATAACACAAACAAAAAAGTCTTCCAAGGGAAGAAGCCAGCCAGAGAAGGCAAAAGTTTAGCAGCTCAAATGGGCATTCTGTACAAAGAGCTGGGCTTTATGTTACCTTAGCCATGTTTTTTTACTTCCTTGCATTGTAACACATGCTTTTTCAAGCATACTGCGCTGTCTAAAATCTAAAGATTCATTGTTAAACTTTTTTTTTCAAGACAGGGTTTCTTTGTAGCTTTGAAACCTGTCCTGGAACTGGCTCTTGTAGACCACACTGGCTTCGAACTCACAGAAATCCGCCTACCTCTGCCTTCCAAGTGCTGGGATTAAAGGCATGTACCACAGTCGCCCTGTTATTTTTAAACTTTTATTTATTTATTTGTGTGTGCATTCTCATGTGTGCCCAAGCTTGTGCACACATGTACACATGTGTACAGGTGCCTGTGGAGTTCATAAAAATGTGTTTGATCCCATGGAGCTGGAGTTCCATGCATCTATGAGCGACTAGACATGGGCTCTGGGAACTAAACTCATTTATGTCCTCTGGAAGAGCAGAAAGGGCTCTTAACTGCTGAGCCATCTCTCCAGCCCCCTAGTAATTCTAGGTACGACTTCCTGCATCAGATGCTTAATTAGCGTCTTAAATCTCCCCCAGTGTTGCTACCACAATGAGAAGAAGATTGCCTTCAGAGCTCTGCTGTGCCTCTGTGCCTGGGCCAGCGACTCCGGACAACAGACAGGGAGGTTTCTAGCCTTCCTCTTTTCCAACTTGTGTTTTCTCAAGTATTGATTTTGTAAGTTCTATGTGAGACTTTCTGGACCTTACTCTTCACCTTGTTTTTCTGCTGTAGGACGATTACTAGGAGTTCAAGGCCAGCACCGTGGTCTAAGTAGGGTTACTATAGCTAAGGAGGAGGAGGAAGAAAAGGAGGAGGAGGAGGAAGAGGAAGAAGAGGAGGAAGAGGAGGAGGAACAGGAGAGAGGGACTGACAGCTGCACATCTAAAATCCACTATGGGAAACTCTATCTAAAAATCAAAAACACACTGTGCAGACAGAGTTTTGGATTCTGTGCAGATGCTTTAAATCTCTGTTATTCAAGAATATAAAATCCTAACTTGGCAATATTTATTTTTTCTTCAATCTAAACATTTCATAATATTCACTTGAAAAAATAATTATTTCAAACCCTGGATAAAGAAAGGTGGATTGAGACACTAACCAGTTATTTGTGCTGTCCGGCAGGGGTCTAGCTGCCCTAGATTAACACATAGAAATGTAGATTATCTAAACAACTCAAGGAGAAAAAGAAATCCTTGTGGGCCCCAGGTAGCCACACCCTAATTAGATGTGATTGGTTGATAGTTTCCCCATCATGATGAGAAGCCCCTTCCCCACCTTTTTCATGCCCTTGCCTGTGTTCTTGCTCACCAGCCTCACTGGTATTAACCCTAAACTGCCAAGTCGGAAGGGGAATCTCTGCAGTAAGAGGACTTATTGATTGATTTTGGATGCTGGTCAGAAAGAGATGCAGCTCCCAGCATCTCAGCTCTAGACAAGGTGAATGGGGGGATGCGGCCATCATCTGTAGGTAAAAAGCTTGCTTTACAAACATAAAGACGTGAGTTTGATCTCCAGAACCCAACTAAAAAGCTGGGCATGGTGGCATGTACCATGTGCTGTCCCTTGTGCTGTGACCCAGAATAAACCTGTTCTCCCTTAAATTGATCCTGTCAGACTATTTTTTTTTTATTATATCAACAAGAAAAAAAAAAACTGAGGAAGTACGCTATAAAAGGAGACTCGGATGCTGGAAAAACAGCACAGTAACAGAGTTCTTGCCCAAGTGTGCAAGGCCCTGAGTTCAATCCCATGCTCTGCAATCAATCAAACAATCAAAAATATAAAGTATAAATAGAAAGAAGGCTCGACACAATCAAAAATGACAATAGTTTTTAATTTTTAAAATAGATTTATTTTTGTCTTGTCTCTGAGTGTCTTGCCTGCATAGGATGTGCTCCAGGCGCATGCCTACTGTCCATGGAGGCTAGAAGAAGACATCAGATTGTGAGCCACCATATGGGTGCTGAGCACTAAACCGAATCCTTCGCAAGGGCAACAAGCGCTCTTAGCATTGAGCCACTTCCCCAGCCCCACCAGTGGTTTTGACACAAGCTGTGCACTTTTGTTCTGACGAAACCTGAGGAGTCTACTCTAGATGAACCGCTTTCACTGCCTGGAACTCTTTCAGGAGCCCCAAAGCTAAAAATTCTATGTTAATCTAAGATTAATTATTTTTGAAGTTACATCATTTGGAGGATGTTTTCAAGTGACTCAAAGGTAAACAAGCTCAGTGTAATATTTCCGATCTACAGCTACGCTCACAAGCTATGTTCCAACTAAAGGGAAGGATGAGGAGCAATGGTGGCACCAAGCAGAGGGTACTGGGCAGGTGAGAATTTATTGTCCCTTATTTTCTCTGTCTCCTCTCTCTCCTATACTTTGCACAAGAGGCAGTTGCCTGTCTTCAAAGATTGGCATATTTTCACCTTTTCTTGCCTGGAGAACTTGCTTCAACAAAATAACATGCTGAGTGCTTGACTATCAACTGAAGTAGTCATCTAACTTTAATTTTTATATCTATTTATTTAATGTTATGGGTATATGGTGGTTTACATGAGAGTGGCCCCCATGGGCCATTTGATTACTTACTTGGTCCCCATTTGGTGAAACTATTGGGGGAAGATTGGAGGTTTGGTTTTGTTGGAGGAGGTGGGCTTTGAAGTATGATGTAGTCATTTCAAGCTAGTTCTCTCTACCTTGTGGTTGTGAGTTGAGACGAGAGCTATCAGTTGCCCCTGCTCTGATACCTGTTCTGCCATCACAGACTCCAGCCCTCTGGAACTGGAAGCCCAATTAAATGCTTTCTTTTGTAAGTTGTCTTTAGCATGTTGGATTTTTACAACAGAATGTTTTGTCTTCAAGTTGGAAAACAGCCTGGGAACATCAGACACTGTCTCAAAAAGAAAAAAAAAAAGAAATAAAAGGAAGAGAATAGGGAACAACACTTTATTGACTAAGATAAGGGAGTTGCAGAGATTGCTCAGCAGTTCAGAGCAGCAGGTGTTCTCCCGTGGACACTCATCATGTCAGTGCCTGGTGCCTGCAGAAGCCAGAAGAGGGCATTGGACCCCTTGACACAGGAATTAGCCAGTTGTCAGCTGTCATCTTGAGACAGGCATTAGCCAGCTGTGAGCTGTCATGGAAGTCCTGGCAATTGAACTTGGGTCCTTTGGAAGAACAGGTTGACCTCCAATTTGCTATCTCACTTTGCAGCTGAGGAATGACCTGGGACTTCTGCTTCTATTGCTTCCATCTCCCAAGTGCTTGGATTGCAGGTCTGTGCCACCACAGCCAGTCTGCATTCCTGAGGATCAAACCCAGGGGTTCTGGTATGCTTGGTAAAAGTTTGCTAGCTGAACTAAATCCCCAGGCCCACAAACCTGTTTCTTTCCTGACCTTAAAATCCTCTTCCCTCTGTTACTCCCCATATGAGCTACTACTGGAAAGCACAAAGGCCCCATGTTTCATTGGTCTGAGCACCATGTCGGGGTCACTGATTGACTGTCTGTGCTTTAGCTGTGACTGTTTGGTTCAATGCTCACACACTGATGAAACAACCAGAATCACACTCACATTAGCTGGGGAAGGATGGACTCTTTCCTATAGACTGTACCCTCTAATGCCAGCACCCCCCCCCTTGATGGTCACTTCATTATTTTTAACAGGTAACACAAAATCTTACAGGAGTTTTACCCAGGGTTTGGATTTGATCCATGAGGTCTTATTTTGTCCTTCTAGCCTATGATTTCCCATGACCCTTTCTGATTATCTGTTTATAGGCACCCTACATTTTTGCTGTACACAGGAATGCTAGAAACCTCCCTTTCCTTGGCATGCTTTCCCAAAAGATTTGGAACGCTTTGCACACACTTTCTTCTTTATCAGCTACTACACACGGAGGAGAATGATATGCAAATCCCCCTTCTTTTTCCATCCTGTCGGCTTGTGATTGTCAGTGGGCTCATGCCTGTGCAGAGACCTGGTTTGGAGGATAGCAAGGACCAAAGGATAGGACATAATCTGGGGATAGGAAGATATGAGTGAAAGGTTCAGCTGGTGGCAGATTGGTCCCAACACCTTCATTCCGTATGCACACGTAGAAATAACAACCCTCCATCTTTTGTTTTGTGTAATTATCATTTAGTATACCCAGTAGGGTTTTCAAACCTTTTATATCTCCATGGATTTATTTTATTTCAGAGTGAACGTTACTTTATGACTCAATCACCATTAATGTGACTTATTTATGATGTTAGGGAGGAGTAGGGGAAGAAGGCATTCTGATGAGGGGAGGCTAGCTAGCCTGATGCTTCTGCCCCAGAAGAAGGGGAGACCGAACTCTGCTCCATTGTTATAGCGCTGAAACCCTGCCGACCCAGCTGTTTCTTTCCTGACCATACAATCCGCTTCGAGATTGCATGCTCCAGATATTCTACCAGATGTGCGTGTTCAAGGCCTGTGCAAGCAATACCAGAGCGCTCGTGGTGATAGATCTGGAAGCAATTTTGAATTCAGAAGGTGTCAGCGTCAAGGACTGTCAGGAATGACGAGCCACCTCAGACTAATGTTGTCGCCCTTACACGACAGTTGTTGAAGGAGACCGGTTTAGTGCCTGAGCCAGCTTCTCAACCGAGCAAGATTCGGGGAAACCAGAAGGGCAGCCTAAAATTCACCAGAGCGCGCGGCCCAGCCTGGCGAGACGCCCACCTGGAGCGTGTCCGCTGCACGAATTTCAGGACCGCTGGGCGGACAGCTCCCCGGCGCCGGGCGCGGCTGCGCAAGGGGCGGGCCAGCTGCACGGACCACGAGGACCCGCCTCCCTCCCCACGCCCGCGGGCGGCCAGGAGCCAGTGCGAGGTGCTCCCGGGGGCCGACGGGCCGCGCGCCACGCCCCCAAGGAGGCGGGGCGTCCGACTATCCCCCGCCCCCTCGAGGCCCGCAGTTTCCATTGGCCAGCGGTTGGAGGTGCTGGAGGCGGGCCCGGTTCGCGGCTCGCGCCCGGGAAGGTCGGCGGCGCAACGCGGCTGCCGTGGGGAGGGCGCACGGGGACGCGACGGGGCCGGGCGCGGCGGAGACGCAGCGGGCGGGGGCGGCGGCGACGGTGGCGGCGGCGCCGGGCAGTGGCTGAGTCTCCGCCGCGGCCGCAGCTAGCGGCGCCCGAGCTCTAAGGCGCATCCCGGGCTCGCGGCCCGAGCGGCCAAGACGGCGGGCCGGCCGGGCGCGGGGCGGCGCGCGCTGTGCTGCGGGCTGCGTTGGTGGGGAGCCGCGGGCCGCGGCGGGGGTCCCGGGCCCGGCGTGTGCGGCTGGGAGGCGCTCTGGGGTGTGGGCGCGCGGGCGGCGGCCGGGGCCATGGCCGAAGGTGGCGGGGGCGCGCGGAGGAGAGCTCCGGCGCTGCTGGAGGCAGCCCGCGCACGGTACGAGAGCCTGCACATCTCCGACGACGTGTTCGGCGAGTCGGGCCCGGATAGCGGCGGGAACCCCTTCTACAGCACCTCCGCAGCCTCGCACTCCTCTTCGGCCGCCTCCTCGGACGATGAGCGCGAGCGCCCCGCTCCTCCGGGGACCGCCCCGCCACCCCAAGCCGCGGATCCGTTGGAGCTGGAGGAGGATGAGGCCGGTGGAGGCTGGAGCGCCGCGCTGCGGGATCGCCCGCCCCCGCGCTTCGAGGACACCGGTGGTGAGGATCGACCGGGGACACTAGGATGCAGGGGCGCAGGGCGCGGCCTGAAGGCTGGAGTAAGAGCCGGGCGGTCGCCAGACACTCCCGACTCACACCTGTGATTTTCTGGAAGCAGATGGTTTGGGAGCAGGGATTTAAACAGGAGATGGCCCTCCTGCCCAGGGGGGTGGTCTCAGGTTTCTTGTGGGTGGAGACCACGCGAGCATTTCGCCAGAGGCTTTCTGTCATCTAGCGGAGTCACACCTGTGGGGTCAGTAAAGTATGGGCTTCCTGACACTGCCGAGGCAGGGTCGTTTGCAGTCCGCAGGACCTAGGTGCCAGGGGTGAGGCCGGTCCCAGCTGAAGTGCAGTGAGAGCCCAGTGCGAGGCTACCCTAGCATCTTCACTGAGCTCTGTTTTCTTGAGAAACTTCCTGTGGTGCCAGTCGATCTCTCCCTGAGAGGAGCAAAGGGTGATTCCTCTGCGTTAGTGCGCGTGCTCGTCGTTCGATTACTTTTAAGGTGTATAGACCGGACCCAGGTTATCTGGAGATGTCTGTAGTTGAGCCCAGTGACTGCCACTCCGGATCCTCAGGCTGCTCTTGGCTTTTGCAGAGTCGAATTCTAAAACTTTGCAGCAGCTCAGCCCTCTGCTTTCGGAGGAAGTGGAGGTTGCATTCTAGTGTGTGTCGTGTCCCCCCCCCCCCCCCCCCGCCCCTCGCGTGCTGCTGTTCAGACTCCATGGCTTCCAGGCAGGTGGATGTTAGGCCAAGTGTGGATAGGCACCCGGGAATGCCCTTTGCATGATCCCCCCACACACACACTTTGGATTAACCCCGGGGTAGTGTACACTTAGTCTGACACTCTAATTATTGTTCAGCCCAGCTGGAATGCAGGTGGACAGGAGGCAGGGCCCAGGGACTGGACCTGGAAACCTTGCTGCAGGGAACTGGAGATGGGAACGGTCGACCCAGCTTTGGAAGGAGTGGTCTGCAACTTTGCCAGGCTGCGGTGTGGGTGGGCAAAGTTGCAACTGGACTGGATGGAGGTTTACCATCCCCGTGCAAAGCTCTAAGTGGGTATATTTGAAAGCGGGGCCATTTGGCTGTGACTAGCCGTACTCTAAATCATGCTTCTATCCTAGCCTACATTTTCCAGTGTGCCATTAGGAGCCTTCTGCCCTGGGCAGCTGTTTTCCATACTGACTCTGGGGACTGTACCAGCCCAGTGTCCTGGTTTGTCAGTCTTTATGCTGTGAGCCTGTGTGATCCCATGCTGTAGCACTTAAGATAGAAGTCTACAGAGAAAGACTCAGCAAGCTCGTAGGTCTTAGGGCAAAATAAGGACATTGTACTGGGTTAGGCCTAGTTTAAGAATGATAAAGGTTCTGGAGTTGAGAAGTGTAAACACACCAAAGTGACTGTTTACAAAGTAGCTTACATCTTAGTAACCTGTAAGTTAAGAATTGAAAGCAGAGTCCTTTCGTCTGTCTACTGCACTGTCCCCATCAGAAGACCAGTGTTACCTGCCAATGGAATTAGATTCACATCCTGCCCTGAGCCTGAGTCACTGAGGTACCACAGGCAAAGGCGTTAGCAACTGTTTGCTGGTGTTTGTGGTTAGTGTTGTTTTTCTACTCTAGGAGTCACCCCGTCTTTTAAACTGAGGTCTACTTTAGAATTTTCTCTTTGGGCTATCATCTCCTTAAGGGAAACATGGGAAAAGGTGGAGGAGCAAAGCTGATGGTTTGTTCAGCATGCAGAATGTGATTTATCAGGGCTTCAAACAGACGCTGATTTCCAGGGTGGTCTGAGCAGACGCTGGAGCCCAGGAGCATGGAGAGAGACGGTTGTGTTTATTAGGAGGCCAGTTGCTGCAGAGCTTAGCGAAGAGGTTGAGCTCCTGGCCCACAGCATCAGGGACAGTCCAGCAATTGCTCTACACTGCTAGGGCGGCTGCCTGCATCTCCCTCCCTTCTGTGCCCTCCAGTTTCTTAATAGATAAACTGGGTGGGGAGGGGAGAGAGGAAGAGAGTGGCACTTTGATCTGTCACCAGGTTCCATAATGGAACATTTGCAATTGCTATGGCTGCTGCAGTCCAGTGAGGCCTGCACGGGACTCTAGGTTAATACGGGACTTACTGACTTGCCCCATCGTAAACAATTGTGTCTGTCCGTGAGTGTAAGAGAGTGTGTGGGAAGGTGTGCATTGCCTTTGCCGGTTGAGCGGGGGAGAGGAGTTTTCTTGGGGAGAATGCACCTGTTTGCTCTCTCAGCATCTGTGAAGACCTGGGGACCTTTGCTGAGCCTTTGTGCAGGAAAGCAGGGCACAATTGGGCCCATTCTGCATTGAGTTGCTGTCAGAGGTCTGTGGCTCTGTGGAGATTGTGCACACAGTAGAGAGACATTGATGCTAAGCAGAGGAGAGGAGAGGAGAGGAGAGAGACCGTGGTTACTGGTGAGAATCCCGGCCCTTCAGGCTGTTCACCCCTATTTTCCATGGCTTCAGCTTGCTGGATGGAGCATGCTTGGGGAGGCACAGCCAGCAGTGGCAGGGGAGCGGCTCTTCCACCCCTCTCGGGCTCTGCTCTGAGGTGTGGGTTCCCTTGGGAAGACTTAAATGTACACACTGATGGGAGGCTGGTTGACACGCTTTAACCCTTGATGGGAGATTCTTCCTAGGAACTGAACTGCTTTCTGGGAGCACAGATTTGCTGCTGAAACCCCTAAAATAGCCCTGCAAACTGTCAGCCTCCTGCCTTCCCATTGTGCACATCCTCAGCCCTGTGCCAGGACTCCTGGAAGCAGTGTGAAGTTCAGGCGGGCTGTGTCCAGGGCCTCTGACCTTCACGTTTCCTCTGCTACTGACAGGCCTTGGATCTCTTCTTGGAGGAGGCAGAGGAGCAGGCAACACCACAGTCTCGGGTCTCCTCTTCTATCTTTGGTGGATTTTTGTGGCGACTGTCTGTGCTTGGGCTGTTCGAAGGGGAAGTTCACAGACAAGTCCCCTCCCATCCATGATACCCTGCCAACAACTGCCTGAGACTTACTCCAATAGGAGCCTGACCTTGGGAAGATGAGAGGAACGTGTGGGGTTGGAAAGAAACATTGTTGAATTTAGAGTTTACTGCTGGCTTATTTTATAATTATTATCGTCACTGTTGTTATTTTAGAGACAGGTTTCTCTGTGTAGCAGTTCTGGTTGTCCTGGAACCTAATTTGTAAACCAGGCTGGTCTCGAACTCACAGAGATGCGCCTCTCTGCCTCCCTCCCGAGTGCTGGGTGGGATTAAAGGTGTGCGTCACCACACCTGGTTTACTGCTGGTTTATTGATAAAATCTTTTATTTTTAACTCTTGTAATAATTATTTGTTATATATATTCTTTGAGAGTTTCATATACATGCATGCAATGTATTTTGGTCATATTCATACTGTTCCCACCTCCAGCTCTTCCTAGACCCTCTCCCCCACATCTGCCTTCCAACTTTGTGTTCTCTCTCTCTCTCTCTCTCTCTCGCTCTCTTTTTAACCTACTGAGTCTAACTTATGCTGCCTGTATATTGCAGGGATGTGGGGCTGTCCACTGGAGCATGGTCAGCCTAACAGATACCACAGTCCTGAAGAAAACTCTGTCCCCTAGCTCCGTAGCTAGGGATGGGGCTGCTGTGCCCCAGCCCTCAGCCATCCTGGAATGTAGACGACCTTGATCTTGTCCAGAAAACACTGCACCACCCCAGTCCTCCCCAACCTCTGGCTCTTCGTTTTTCCCACCCCCTCTTCTGCGATGTTACCCTAGCCTTTCTGGCAGGGGTGTGCTGTAGATGTCCCGTTTATGGCTGAGCACTCCATAGGCGTTCTTTGAATGCTCACCGTTTGTGAATCTCTAATAACACGGTGATCTACTAAAGCCTTTCAACTAAAGAATAAGAAGAGAAAAATGTTTCTTTTTAAGGCTGGAGTTAAGTGGGGTCTTTGACCTGGGAGAGCGGGAGGCCCTTATGTGGAGTCGGGGAATCGAATCGGCGCCTTCTGTCTTGGCTCTGTGCCAGGTTGTGTGGCAGCAGGAGGAGCCTGGGACATAGGGAGCTGCAACTGCAGTCTCAGGCAGTGCTGCCTAACAGCTGAGCAGCCATGCAGGGTCCATGCATCTGGCTTCCTGGGAGCTCTGTGTCGGGCGGCTGTATCCAGGTGGGGAAGCTGGAGCTCTGTGTCCCGCGGCTGTGTCCAGGTGGGGAACCTGGAGATCCTGGTGGAGTTCATTTCAGTCACTGCCCATCTGTGTGTCGTCACAGGCCATGTTGACGCAGACTCTGTGGTAGAGAAGTTGTCAGTTTCTGCAGAAGAAGACAGCCTTAGCGTCTTAGCTGTGGAAGCAGATGGAAAGACTTGGCCAGGTGGACACGAGGACACCATCCCCTAGTTCTTTCTTGAACATCTTTCAGCCCTGCCACCATGCCTGACTTATTTCTATGTTAATATGTAGAACTGCTCGTGCAGTGTGTGCGTGGGGGGGGAGGGGTTACAGTTCTGTGAACTTTAACACGTGAATGTGCTTTTTTAAAACCAACCCTTGGGGGCTGGAGAGATGGCTCAGAGGTTAAGAGCATTGCCTGCTCTTCCAAAGGTCCTGAGTTCAATTCCCAGCAACCACATGGTGGCTCACAACCATCTGTAATGGGGTCTGGTGCCCTCTTCTGGCCTGCAGGCATACACACAGACAGAATATTGTATACATAATAAATAAATAAATAAATAAATAAATAAATAAATAAATAAATAAATAAAACCAACCCTTGTCAGGGTAGAGCAGGAAGAATTTCTATTATTCGTAGGAACATAGTGCTGCTTTTCAGGAGGTGGGCCTTCCTGTGCCAGGAGGCGGGCCTTCCTGTGCCAGCAGGTGTGGCTATGGATGCTCGCAGAGACTGTGGAAGGTCCTCACTTGTCTAAGAGTGTCAAACTCACCTTTATTTCTAAAAACTGTGCTTGTATATTTTTCTTAACATCGTAATAAACATCTTCACTCTTAAAAATAAAAAATTATTAAAGTTTTTTTAGTTCCACGATTTTCCATTATCTGGAAGAAGCTAATTGTGATGCTCAGTACATAAGTCATGTATATAAGATTACATCATGTTGGGTGAACTGAGTTTTGATTGCAATTAATGACCCGTGGACATTTTCCATTAAATTTTAAAGTTGTAAATTCTAACGGACATGTAATTCTCTGATGATCTGCTTAGCCTTGAGCCTTTGGCCTTAAAAATCACTATTGTGTGTGTATGTGATGTGTTGGGGGGGGCATGTGTGCCATGGTGTGTATTTAGAGATCAAAGGCCAATCGGATGGAATTAGTTCTTAGCTTTTACAGTACGTGGGGTCCAGTAATGGAACGTAGGTCTTCTGGCTTACGTGGCATCTCACTGATTCAGTGTTCTCAAAACTTAGTTTGTAGACACATCCTTTATTTAAGGATTTATTATAAGGTAAATAAAGACCCTTAACATAAAACCAGCATAATGGTGTCCAGGGGAAGGATTTTTGTACAGTTTTGGATCTTTTGGTACCTGTTGTGAAAGAACCTCCTAGAAGCATACCTGTTTACACCCTTGCCAGCAGTGGGTACCCTGGCTCCTCCACGAGAAGTTTTGGTCATGTGACAGATAACCTTCAAGAATTTAAAGCAGGGTGTGTTTTGGCTCCCTGTTTCAGTGGCTCCAATCCCTGGACGTCTCTACTCCTTGTGGTCTGAGGTGAGACATGGCATCATGGCAGAGCTGGTTGGTGGCGGATCAAAGTATTTCATCTCAGTAACAGCTGGGATACAGAGAGGGGGCAGAGATGGAGGGGCACGGAACAAGAAACATCCCTCAGTGGCCGGCCTCCAGTGATCTATTTCCGTTTGGTCTCATTTTCTAGAGTTCATTTCGGCACCTCACTAAAGGGCCATCAGCTTGTGACCCGCAAGTGAAGGCTGCCGGCCTTGGGGACCAAGTCTTCATAGCCGAGCCTTTGGGGAGCACTAGTGCAGTTTCATCCAGTTGCAGTGGTAAAACGCTGTCGAAAAGCAGCGTGGGGGAAGAACGTACGTCTTTCACCTCACTCTTTCAGGTCATCATCTATCATTAAGGGGCAACAGGGTTTCCAGGCAGACAGCTGCCAAGGCAACACCCCCACAGGCTGCTCTAGGCAGTTCCTCAGTGGGGGTTCCTTCCTCCCCGTGGCTCTAGGTTGTGTCAGGTTGGGGGAGAAAGCTGGTCAGTACAGATGCTCAGCTCCTGCGTGATTAGCGCCTTCCTTTCAGGATAGCAAACTAGCTTGCAATTTTGGGGTGTGCCTACACTTGTGGGGAGTCTTGCACTTAGTGAAGTCTGTGTAGGGGGTGTAACAGACATGGGGTGCTTGTGTCCTGAATCCCCATTCATGCACCCACACAGATACAAGTCAATACCTAAAAGATCCTCCTGCTCCTCCTAGCCAGTACCTCCCTCTTCTAGAGACAGCCATTAGAGTTTTATCATCTAGAGTATCTTTGCTTATATTATGCTTTCAAGACTAAGTCGTACTATGGCGTGCCTCAACTTTGTAAAAAAAATACTTGTAACTTAAAAAATGTATTATTTTAAATGATGTGTAAGTGTGTGTCTGCTGTGGGCATGTGCACATGACTGCAGGTTCCCACGGAAGCCAGCGCCGACAGATCCCCTGGAGCTGGAGTTAGAGATGGTTGTGAGCTACCTGATGTGGGTTCTGGGAGCTGGGCTCTGCTCCTCTGGAAGAGCAGCAAGTGCTCCTAACTACTGAACTGTCTCTGCAGTTACTTGCATGTATTTTTGAGGATCTATATTCCTCCGTTTATTTTGGGCACAAATACCTAAGTGTAGATTGCTGGCCATAGTCTACATGTCTGATGAGATTTTAGACTAGATTATTTTTCTTTGGAGGGGGGGCGGGTTGTCCTGTGCTTCTTATGGCACTAAGCAACATGTCAGGCCCACCTGTCTGCCCTTCTCCTCGGTGGTACCCAGGCACATTCCTGGACTTCACTGTGCTGGGGGCAGGATGACTGACATGCCGGGACCACTGTTGCAGTGGGTTCATTCTCCTTCAGCAGGGAGTGAGATGAGAGAGGTATTAATTCAGCAAGCACTTTGAGCCCTGCTGAGACAGGAGATCAATTCAGTCTCCTGGGACCTGGGAGGGTGGAGGGGAGGCTGACAAATGGTGGAGAAAGAGATGGGTCTTGGTGTGTGGTGATCGGGGAAAGAGATTTACGTGGGATTCCAGAACATGGTATAAGAACAAGTAAAAACTAGTCAGGGCTGAAAACTGTCTCAAGAGAGAGGCCACAGTGGGTGAGAGCCTCTTGCAGAGGATCCAGGTTTGATTCCAGCACCTACATAGTGGCTCACAGTTGTCTATAACTCCAGCTTCAGGGGTCTGACACCCACTTCCGGCCTTTGTGAGCACTGTGTGCAGTTGTTGTTCTTACATACATGCAGGCAAAAGACATACAAATAAAAATAAATACACCTTTTTAAAAAGATAAGAAGTTGGGCCATGGTGGTGAATGCCTTGAATTCCAGGCAAGATACAGGCGGATCTCTGAGTTGAAGTCCAGCCTGGTCTTCAGTGTGAGCTCCAGAACAGCCAGGGTTACACAGAGAAACCCCGTCTTGACAAAGGAAAGAGAGAGAGAAGGGGAGGGACTGAGCTTCTCTGTGTGAATGAACCCTGGGTGAGGATTGGTTTGAAACTTGCAGTTTGTATAGTTGCATCTCAAGTAACCTTGAGCTGAACTCCGAGTTGACCTTGGGGAGCACAGGACTCCCCACCCCATACACCTATGGGGGGATTCAGAGTGGTAGGGGACCTTCCAGGAAGATGGCTAGGAACAGGCAGTGTGGTACAGTGGTCATGGTAGACTGGTGGGTGGCCCGAGGGCCTCTGTTTTGCTCTCTAAGCTGTGGTGTGCTGGGCTGGCCTTTGTCTTTTGGTACTTTGCTGGGGGTCCTCTTCTGATTCTCCTTACATCTAAGAGTTTGTTTCTTGTTTAGAGTTTCTTCATTTATTTTTTTGTTTTGGTTTGGGAGACAGGATCACATTCAGTACCTCAGAATGATGTGGAACTTGATATGTGTGTAGCCCAAGCTGGACTTTCAGTCCCTAGTATGACCTGTACCACCACACCTGAGTACGATACCTTTCAAAAATAGGTTTTGGATTTTGGGACACTTTGAATCTTACTCTCAGATTGCAGGTAGTCAGTTCATACTACATTATCTGTTCATCAGTTAGTTGAGATTTGTTTGGGTTGTAACTACAGATTGGAATAAGAGCCAAAAGCTTACATCTTTGTGTGAATGTAGTCTTCATCCTTCTTGGGTCTGTGCCTCAAGGGTAGAGTTGCTGTTTCCTACAGTAACATTTTGGCTTCTCCCTGACTATTTTCCATTGTAGCTACCCTGTGTGCAAGTCTCAGAAGCAGTATGTGGCTTGCTAGGGGCTTTCTTCTTGTTCACACTGGGCCTAGGGGTTGATTTTAGTCATCTACTGAGGGCAGAGTAGATCTAAGAAGGTCCTGATTTGGGCTAGCCTCTACACCTGAAGTCAAGCATCTCTCCTTAACATTTATTGTATTTTGAATATTCTCTGTGTGTGTGTGTGTGTGTGTGTGTGTGCATGTTCATGTGTGTTCCGGTACCCGTGCCCGTTTGTGGAATGCATGTGGAGATAGAGGTCAGCCTTGGGTGTCCTCCTCCGTCCCTCATCACTGTATCTTTTCTAGGCAGAGCTCTCACATTTACCTGGATGTCATTGGTTCAGCTCATCAGGCTGGCCAGTCAGCCTGAAGATCTCCCAGTTCTGCCTCTTCCGTACTGAGATCACAAGTACACACCACTAGGCCTGGCCTTTTTCATGGGGGTTTTGGGAATTGAACTCAGATCCATATGCTTGTGTGGCAAACACTTTACGGATTGACTCCCCTCCCCGCCCAGCCCCCTCTGGAGAATCTAATCCAGTCCTTTCTCATGTCTCCTTGTTTGCCTTTTTCGTGATTGAATTGTAAGAGTTCTTTATATATTCTGGGTACTGTACTTGTCTTCTAGTAGACCAATGACTTCCAAATGTGTCCTTAAAAGCAGAGAGCCTGTACATTGTGGCGGTGTCTCCCTCCCTGCTCTATCTTTGTGTCTGGGAAGTAATGACAAGGTCACTACAGTCCCTGTGTCCCTGAGCTTCCGCCTGTAAGTGTCTCTTCTGTATACTGCTGTTATGAGAAATGACCTGGTCAAAGCAACTTAAGGACGGTTCGTCTGGGCCAAAGTTCAAGGGTCCAGCCCACCACGGTGGGGAAGTCCTGGCAGCTGGACACATGGCCTCTGCAGTCAGGAAGCAGCGTGGTGAATACAAGTGCTCGGCTCGGTTTTCCCTCCTCATGCAACCCAGGACCACATTTAGAGTAAGTCTTCCCGCTGCAAGGAAACCTTCCACAGGCATGCTCATCGCTGGGTAATTCTAGGACCTCCGGGTGACAGTTCGTGTAAGACATCACAGCGCTGTCCCCGTTAGCTCCTATGCGTGTATCCATTCCATTCTGAGTTTGCTCAGAATGACATCAGGGGTCTGTTTTGTTGTTTTGGGTGTAGAGGCTCAGTTTCTCAGCACTGCTCTCTGGCAGGACCACTCTGTCTTCACTGAATTGTCTTAGCACCCTTGTCAAACATCAGCTGACTGCTATTTATAGTTATATCTATCTCTCTCCCTCTGCACCCTCCCCCTTTCTCTGCAGAGACTGAAGCCAGGTCTTGTGCCTGCTAGGCTTGTACCCCACTACTGATCTGGTCCCTATTTTCTATCTTAATTCTATTTGTCTCTTTTTCTTCCCATACTTTATAATGAAATGACTATTTCTCCCTAATAATTTGAAAATGATATGCTGATTCCCTAACCAAGAGCTCTTCAGGCTGGGAGGATGTAGCATACTGATAGAGCACCCGCCTAACATGTACAAGACACCAGCTCTGATCCCCAGCACTGAGAGGTTAAGACCTCCCATATCAGAAACTTTGAGCTTTCTGTCCTCCAGTTGCAGGGTTTGTGATCTGCAGTCTTCCCACGCCACACATTCATGGATGTAATCACAGACACTCACACACGCATATAATAGATCCAATACGCATTTTACCCAAATGGCTAAATGTTTGCTTAAGTCTTGCCTATAGCTGACTGTGAAGTGAACGTCTAAGATGAAAAGAATATCTTTTGGAGTTTTGTTTAAAAGCATTTACATTAAAGTCTGTGGGTTGAGTGTTGAAAGGATCAACGGCATAGCTCAGGAGTAAAAATGACTTTTTCTTTCCCCCTCAGTTTTTTGAGACAGGGTTTCTCTGTAGCTTTGGAGCCTGTCCTGGAACTAGCTCTTGTAGACCAGGCTGGCCTAGAACTCACAGAGATCTGCCTGCCTTTGCCTCCTGAGTGCTGGGATTAAAGGCGTACGCCACCACTGCCTGGCAGGAATAATAATTTTTCACCCCGTCAGAGCCTGGATCTTGCCTGCAGCTGTTCTACTGGGAGCTCATGAAAAGAGAGAGATGTTCCCTTTCAGTGGGTTCAGGGAGGTCCCCTCATCTGGGGTGCGCTTCCCTTCCTCTGCTGGTTCTGCTCGCAGGTTTGCGTACAGATGTGAGGATTTGCTTCGGTGGGATGATGTCATTTCATTCACCAAAGCCGTGTGTGTGTGTGTGTGTGTGTGTGTGTGTGTGTGTGATGAACCTTGCTCACTGCCTCAGGGTGTTCCTTGGGCATTCTTAGGAGGAAGTTTCAGGGGTTGGCCCACCTGTGTGTATGTGTGTGTCGCGTGCATGTGTGTGTGTGTGCACGCTTTAACTCATGTTTCTTCACTGTTCATAGGATCACTTGGAAAGCAGGGAATGTGGCAGTGGACCAATGTGCTTTCCTTTCAAGCTAACAAAATCACTGGCTTTGTGTCCTCCTGCAGACATAAGTGGTGTGCAGTGAGGAACGCCTGCCCTCCCATGGGTGATCACTTGGTTCTCAGGGTTCCTGGGGGTGGGGATTAAAGCAACAGAACAGAAACAAGGCTGGGGCCTCCTTAATCTAGCAGGCCACAGAGGCCGGTGTGCTGGCATGTCCAAATGCCTGCTGCTCAGGGAAGGACAGTGCACATCACCCTAGGGAAAATTTTCTCTGCATACTACATTTTCCAGCAAGAACTTCATCACAGTGAGTCATCGTCAGAGCAGATCTCAGAGAGCCTTTCCTTCTTGGTGGACAAACGTGGTGGTCTGTCCTTGGCGCTCACAGCATCCCTCATGTAGAATGGGGCTTTAGTCTCTAGAAATGAAAATTACAAGGACTTATTCCCACTCCCCTTCTTTGACAAGGTCTCTGTGTGGTGTAAGCTGGTCTTGAACACATGGCCATCCAGCTGCCTCAACGCCAGCCAGTATCACAGATGAGAATCATAAGAAATTGACATCATTTGCCGTTCCTTTAGTATTTGAAAAGTTCCCAGAGTGAAGATAGTTTTTCCTTAGAGCTTTCTTTTTTTCATACATTGTATATTCTTTTTAGGTCGAGACTGTTTACCATGAGTCGTGTAGTAAAGGATTTTGACCTCTTTCTGAATTTTCAACTTCTTGCTTTTCTACTTTTTTTTGTTTTTGCTGCTGTTGTTTTTGATTTTAATTTTTTATTTCATTTTACATTCTATCCACAGTTCTCCCCAAGATAGGACATTCCTCTGAAATAGTTACATTTTAATTTTTTATTTCATTTTACATTCTATCCACAGTTCTCCCCAAGATAGGACATTTCTCTGAAATAGTTACATCCCAGATGAAATTAAATGGCTATAAAATTACATTAAATTATTAAGGGCTGTGTAGTTCAGCAGTATGCATTTTAATATATAAAACAGTTCTACAAAGATTATTACATTCTGAGCCAGTTTTCTGCCTTGTATCATGTCAGCTCTGAAAGGATGTTCTTTTTAAAAAAGTGTGTGTATGTATGTGTTTGTGTGTGTCTGTGTCTGTTATGTGACTGTCTGTGTGTCTGTGTACATGTGTGTAGTTCCCCACAGAGGCCAGAAGGAGGTGCTGGACCCCTTGGAACCGGAGACTTAACAGGCACTTGTGAGAACCACTTGGCATGGGTGCAGGGAACTGAACTTGGGTCCTCTGGAAGAGCAGGAAGTGCTCTTGACTCTTGAGCCATCTCTCCAGCCCCAAGGATAATTATTCTCTATAAAATTTGTCTAGGCTTTAGGGCTAGAGAGCCGGCTCAGCAGTTGAGAGCACTTCTGCCCTTCGAGAAGACCTGGGATCGATTCCCAGCACCCACATGATAGCATACATCTGTTTGTAACTCTGGTTCTAGTGAATCTGACTCCTATTGGCCTCTGAGGGCATCAGGTACAAACATGGTACACAGTCCAAAAACCCATACACATGCAATAGTCAACAGATTTTTTAAAAAGTTACCTGGGCAACTGACTGTCTAATTTTCAAGTGTAAAATGTGTTTTAGATTCTCTATTTTTGTGTGGTGTGTGTTGTTGGGGGTGTGTAGTGGATGCAGATGCTAGGAACCTGGTAAACTCTCGTTTCTGTTCTGAATCAGTAGCCATGAAAGTTTTTATTAAAAGCTTCTCCCTTGTCTTTGAGTACATTTATTCCTTTAAAACTGTATTCCACTTAAAGTCAGGCACGGTGGCACACACTGTTAGTCCTAGCACTTGGGAAGCAGAGGCAGGGGGATTTCTGAGTTTGAGGCAAGCCTGATTCTTGATACAGAGTGAGTTCTGGGACAGCTAGGGCACACAGAGAAACCCTGTATCAAATAAACAAACAAACAAACAAACAAGCAAGTAAATGTATACCACTTATTTAGTGTGTGTGTGTGTGTAGGCCAGGGCCACCTGTAGGAGCTACTTCTCCTCTTCCACCATGTAGGTTCCAGGGATCGAGCACAGGATGTCAGGCTCAGGGGCAAGCACCCTTTCCATCTTGCCCTCTCCAGGTATATCCATTCTTTCAGAGTTCCATTCCGTATGAATCTTGGGAATGTCTTCAGTCTGAGTTATGTCCGTGTTGCTTAACTGTATGTGCAAGTGAACAGTCAGGTAGCAATGGTGTGAGTGAGCTGGTTAGTGTGTGCTACTGAGGTGGGATTACTGCTGGGGAGAACTGATGGGAGGCCATGATTAAGTGATATTAATCACCCCTTTGGTGGGCTCCTGCTCAAGCCAAATCTTGGCTCCCTGCTGGCCAGTTTCCTCCTGGCTCATCTTGTATTCTCAGGCATGGCTTCTGCTGTCGTGACCTTCCCTACTGTTAGCCCTAGTTGTGGACCTGGGGTGTACACGCAACTCCAAAGATGCATTTCCTACCTTGGGAGCTGTGGATTTGCAGAGGGAAGCATCCCCAGGCCCCTTGTGCAGTCCTTGCTCCCTGCCCAGAGCTGCACTGCCTTCTGTACCCCTTTCCTTTTAGGTTTGAATTCATTCTGCCTGAATTATGGGCCTTGTTTCCCTTTAGTCTGAGATCCAGAAATGTCGCCAGTGAACACCCCGTGTCTTTTCTTGTCACCTCTGTGCAGAACTTGTGCCTTCGTTGCCACCCCTTGGTTATCCCTTCCATCCCCGCATCTCCGAATGAAGCCTTGCGGTCTCTGGCCCCACCTTTTCTGCTGCTCTCTTCATCCACCCCTGCTTTGCTCTTTGCAGTTTCGATCTCCCAAGTCAGTCATTCAGTAATCATTGTGACCATCTTTGCTAGAGGAGCTGTTAGTGGGGAGATCGGGCGTCATTGTGCTGGGTCTGTCATGAGACATGTATTGCCGAAGAAATCCTTTGGGTGCTGTGATTATTTTAATTAAAATTCAAGCTACACCTGTACCCTCCAGCTGCTCTTTCTTCTGGGGCGTGTGGTCTGTTTCTTCTAAGCAGGCTTCCTGCCTCTGCTCCTGAGACTCTTAAAGCCAGCACTTCCTGCAGGCTCCTGGGATCTGGGTCTGGTAAGGAACTGGCTTCCTACTCCCACGAGACTTTGCTTCTGGCAGCAGCTTTGGAGTTTAATTTGGGTCCTGCTGCTGCTTGTTAAGGCAGATGGGGAGCCTGTGCACCTCTGAAAAGTTGCAAACTAAGCGATCCCAAGCATGGTGGAAAGGTGGGTACCGCCGTGGTGACTATAGACACCCTATATGTCTATGGCACGCGTGTGGCGCTCAGAAGACAACTTGTAGGAGTTGGGCTTTTCCACCATGTGGGCTCTAGGGATGGAGCTGAGGCCATCAGTGTAGGTAGAAAATACCTTTGCTGAGCCATCTCCTTGGCCCCTACTTTGGGTGTTTCTCAGGGTGGCGAGGGAATCATACAGGTCCCGACCCTGATCGATCATAGCCATGGCCTGATACTTTACAGCTGATAAGCATTTCTGATTGCTCCTCTCAGTGGTAAAGCAGAGAATATTGCTTTCCAGGGAGCTGTGGGCATTACAGTGTGACATCCCTGAGCCTGGCACTTGGGTGCCCAGGAAGCAGCTGGCTTTTTCCTTCACTCCCCTGTCCCTGTGTGGTCTCGCTTCTAAGCACATTACATCTCAAGTACTGATCCAGGCTCTTGGGAGACTCTTGTGAGCAGAGCCGAGGCTGCCTGGGTGAGGCCTGTGCTCAGTAATGGGATCGTAACCAGCAGGAAACATGACACACTGATGGCATGCTAGAAGAAATGTTACAAAAGAAGCTGTGGGCAGGATTCAGGGTCCAGGGTCTCAGAAGTGACAGCAGGGAAGGCTCACCACAGAGTTAAATGGGACAGGCAGGCCTCCCTGAGAAGAACACGCTCACAGGTGGTAAGGGGAGCTGGCCAAGTGTCCGTGCAGGAAGTGGGTGTTGCACCCACACAGGCAGATGAAGTCCTTCATGAGACCTGGACTGCAAGCTTAGTGGCAGTAAGGCCCCGGGAGGGGTGAGGAGCAAACCAGGAAGTGGGGACATAGAAGAGGGAGGTCAGGCGGTTAAGGAAGGGGAGGTATGAAGTGGTCTTGCGGGACCTGACTTACAGGGTATGATGTCGAGTCTCTGGTGCCCTTTAACAGAGGCGTATGAGGCCTAGCGTGGCTTCTGAAGACACGTGCTGTGTTGAGAAGATGCCACAGGGCTTGAGTGATTAGACACTTGTAACCTGGGAAGAGATGGTGGGGTAGGAGTGATTGTTTCTGGGTATAGTTTGAATTCCAGTGCCTTGATGGGTTGAGAAATTGACCTTGAGAAATGAGTAAAAGAGGGATCGCCGGCACCATAGGCAAAGACATAGTACCTACCATCTTGGCAAGATTTGGGTTTTGCAGAGGTTGCAGATGCCATCAACAGCATCTTCTGGAGACTGTCCAGTCACCTGGCCCTGCACTTGCCATGTAACTGTTACTGTTGACAGTGTTGATTGTGTCCGTCTGTGGACCAGATCAGAAGTGTGGCACGTGTGGTCCATGGTGGTGGAGTGCATGGATGAGACGTGGGCCGTCATGGTGTTCCTTTGTAGAGTGGGTAGGTGTGGCCCTGCATTGCATTCTTTTCTCATTGCGGTGACAGAGACAGATGGATGAAAAACAGCTCGAGCAAAGAAGGGCTTTCTTGTAGCTCCTGTTTTGGAGATGTAGTCCTTCATAGATGTAAAATGTCATTTTAATGACCAGGGGATTGTCTTCTAGATCTAGATCTTGTCAGTTTGACAGTGTTAACCATCACGAGCTCCACGAGAAGACTGGAGGAAGCTGGGTCTAAAAGAGCATGTGTTTAGACTCTGAGTGGCCCTGTGTGACTCACCCCAGTGGTAGAAACAACCTCTCAGTGTAAGCTCATCCCAGATCGTCCTCAGGGGCACACTTACATAGGAAAACGTATACTGTTTATTGGATATTTAAATTGAACTGAGAGCTCTCACTTTGATTTGCTAAATCTGGTTCCTCTTCCTGGCAAGTCCTTGTTCATTACACATGCCACCCTAGTAACCTGTCAGGTTGCTAAGTAACAGGACTTGACTTTGAAAGAGCCTTTTGATTATTGTTGGTTCCACTGGGCTCCTGGGTCAGCTTTTTTAACCCACTGGCTGAGCTGCACATCAGAGAGTGGAAGGTTCCACGTGTCCTGATCACCTTGAGCTTCGGCGTCTTCTGCACGGAGAAGCTGTTTGCAGGCCTGAAATGGAGTCTGCCACCCTGCAGGCTGTGACAGTGCGGGCCACAGGGAGGGGACGCAGGTGGAAGGGATGCACAGAGGTGCAGCGTCCTCAGAGCCTGGAGACTGACATGGAAACCAGGGTGGAGTCAGTGAAAAGCACAGAGGCCTTGGGTCGATGGCTCTGCCCAAGACCTGTTTGTAATTCTGTCCTCTACATTTGGCCTGCTGATGGTCATCTTTTGTCTATTCAGGGCTAAACTGTGTGTGTCTGTGCCCCCCTCCCCGCCCCACGCCTAAATTCATGCATTAAAATCTTAATTCCAGCTGCCTTTATTTAGAGACAGGGTCTTGAAAGAAAGTGATGAAGTTTAATTAGAGCCCTTAGGGTGGGCCCTCGTCCGGTCTGACTGGTGTCCTTGAAAAAAAGGGGATTAGGACGTGTGACCCCACGGAGAAGATGTTCCACAGTCAAGGGGAGAGGCCTCAGGAGGAACCTGGCTTTGATCTTGTACGCCCCCCATGGCTGGTGGAGATTTCTTATGTGCACGCTCCTCGTCTGTGGGACTTCTCACGTTAACTAGCCAGCTGAGTTGTCATCCGATGGAAGGAGGTGAAAAAGGTCAGAGATCAGGTGAGGTTTGCAGATGATTGGCTGACTCTAGGGGTTCAGAGGAGATGTTTCTAAGGGGTTGGCCCTACTCATAACCTGCTGGGACCACAGTGCTGGGAACCAAAAGTGCCAGTATAGACTTGTAGGTCATCTGGTGCTATCAGCTCCTCTGGGCACAGCTAAACAGAGCCTCAAAATCTGTGTGTGTATATGGGCGCACTGTGCTGGGGGGGTGCTACCAACTCCTCTGGGGCACAGTTAGAGAGAGAAGCCTCCAAGCCTGTGTGTGTATATGGAAGCGGGGTGGTGGTGCTATCGGGAACCCCGGAATGACTCCGTGGTTGTGGTTTACTACCTTGGATGTGGAACCTCCCCTGGTGTCAGAGGTTGGATCACATGAGGAAAAAAATCACCCTACTCAGAAGCCATCAACAATCTGTTTTTGTTTGTTTGTTTGTTTTACCTAGGATAACTAAGGGAGAATGTGCAGTCAGAGGTCACAGCTCTCACGGAATCTGCATATGTTACACCCATGGGTTCCTCGAGGAGGTCTGGGGAAATACCCTAGAGGGATCCTATGGCAGAGACGTCTTTGGGTGGCTTACGTGTCGCTTTTATGCCATTGTTCTTAGGAATCAACTTGGTAAATATGCTTAAGTCCCTGGTGTTGCTTGGATTAACATGCCATTTAAAGATGTCTCTCTCTATAAAAATGTCAGCTCAGATTCAGAAACAGGACTTAGAAGTCAGGGTTAATTGGAGAGGGCGCCATCATAGCAGGGTTCTGGGTTTCCAGTTCGCTGTGCTTGTGATGTGATGTGCTGGTCGTGCTGGCTACAGAATGCTGCTGAGGAGGATTTGCTTTCGATGGCCTCATTAGGGACTTGGGCTGAGAGATTCGACCAGTGAGGATGAAGCGCCACTTGACAGACAAGGGGGCTTGCCAGGTGGGCACCCCTCACCGGTCTCAAGCTGGGGTCACTGAAGGGGTTCCATTAGAGTGAGTGTGCAGGTGTGTGTGCTCACACAGGTGTGTGTGCACATGTAGGCATACTTGTGTGCTCATATGGTTGTGCTCATTCGGGCTTGGGTGTGCTCATCATGTAGGGGTGTACCTGTACTTGTGTGTGTTGGTGCAGTTATGAACCCCTGCACCTAACTGTTCCTGGATGGGCAGACTGTGTCCTGGGACCAGAACAGACGTCTGGGGTTTTGGCAAACAACAGCCTGAAACTCTGTCCCAGCTGTGCCTGGAAAGGCTCAGGTGCAGCCCTTGTTAAGGAGGCCCACAGGTATGTGAAGCTGCCTGGAAACACCGGGTTTAGAAAAGGATATTAAAATATTGGGGACCATGTTATTTGGCTGGTGTAAACAGGCTCGTGACATTCTTGTGACCAATCTGACCAGCTCCTCATGGGCAGACTCTCTCTGTTTTTTTCAGGGAAGCAGGGTTCTGAGATGGCAGTGACCTGCTTGGATTCTCAGGACAGTGAGTGTAGCATTAGGGGTGAAGTCCATTCCTGTGGGTGCTGAGTGGACCTTGCAGGAGGGGACTTGGCAGGGTTTGCCTTTCCTGTTGGTTGGTGTGAGGGACACCTTCTGCGCTTGAGTGTGGAATGACCTGACCAAGGGTTGGGTCTCCAAAGGTAGGCTTGTTTTGTTGAGCCCTGGATGAGAGCTGTGAATTTGTTAAGGAGCTATAAGCGGAGTGTGGGCGAGAGAGTCTGGCTTTCTGCAAGGTTCTTAGTCCACCCAGAGTGATGAGCAGAGAGTGGGTGGTAGGTGGAGACCGCCCAGAGATCCATGGTTCTGGGGGCCTGTGCAGTCTTTTCTTCCTCTCTGGGTTTGGGTTGTTTGCCTTGGGACAGAAATCTGCTCTAAGAGGGACAGACCTCTCCTGTCCCATGAGACCCTCTGGTCCTTAAAGGTCTATGGGGGAAGGTGCCAGATGGACTTCCTGTACATCCTCCTGTCCTCAGGTTTGGAGCAAAATCTGTCCTCCCTTCTCTACCCACCTGCCCATTTCCGTTGTTCCGGGTGCTTGGCTGGCTGGGCCATGAGGGTTTTGCTGCCATCACTCACCTTCCTTGGCCCTCTCTCCTACAAGCCAGTACTGTTCCCTGTAGCTCTGTCTTCCATCCTTGACCCTCAGGCTTTGTTGGCATGCCCTTGCATCTACTTCAAGCCTCAGCAGGAGCCTGGGCAAGGGATAGGAGCTGATCAGAGCCACAACACTAAGGGACCATGTGGGCTTCGCCTGGGTATGTGGACCAGTAGGAGACGGGGCCACTGAGCCAAGATTTTGGAGGTCAGAAAGGTCAGAAATATAGATGATTTTCTGGCTCAGGATGTGTTTCCATGAAGCTCGGGATGAAGCCATTTGAGCAGATGGAAGGGTAGGACAGAGCCACAGTCCCAAGGCACCCTCCCAATTCCTGTGAGCTGAGATAAAAGTGAAGACTTTGTATCTGGGCTTTGGTAGGGGAAGGAGGCACCCGTAACTCAGTGACATTTGAAACTTTTGTCACCGAGGCTTGGATGGTGGCCTGTCTTATAAACTGGCACAGGCTTTGCCTTTCTGAGCTTTTGCTCCCACCCAGTGGGGTATAGGAAGGGAAGGAGGCCACAGGTCTTTTGGAGGCTTCTCAGCCACACCCGGGTCCCCTCATGATAAAGATGCCAGTTCCATGTGTGGGGTGGAGCCAGGGCCAGCTGGGGATCAGTGCCTTATAGCTCACAGAGGCATGAAAATGGGGAAGCAGGCATCAAAGGAAGTTAGATTTCCATCTGCACATCTGGTCGGGAAGCTTTGCAGCCCATAAGCCTCGAGCCAGCGTTCTCCGATGAGACGTTCATTTCATCTCCTGCCCCTTTCCGACTTCATCCATCCATGAAATGCATGCATGCCCAGCAGGATGTGTGTTTGGCTCCCTGCGCAGAAGGAAGGCAGCTGGGTCCTCTCAGCTTGCTCTCACTGCACTGAGCACTGAGGGAAGGTTCATGGTGGAGACTCATTTAGTCTAATAGTGTCAGAGAGGAACATCTTGAGTGCCTGAGTTGGGAAGCCTCTTCTCTTTATTGCTAAGCCTCTTCTCTTTATTGCTGTTGGAAATGATATGGATGGGCTTTATCTCTGGAGATAGCACGTTCTTAATTGTGTTCCACACACCGTGACAGTGGAATTTGTGCATGACTAGCCCTGCTCTGTGTGCACCTGGGGTCCTAGAAACTCTTCCAGCACATCCACAGCGGGTGTCAAGGAGTGTCTGGTGTTCCAGTCCTCACTGACACCAGCATCCGTTAAGGTGTACTCTTGTGTGGCAGTGCTCCAGAGTGGGCCCTTCAGGGTGCTGCAGGCAGCACCTTCCAGCTGTGGGATCGATTGATCAATATATCAGTCTGTCTATCAGTCTGTCTGTCTGTCTATCTATCTATGTATCTCAATCTGTTTATCTATCTATCTATTCATTTTATTTGTTTGTTTATTGAGATCCAACCTCATGTACCCAGGCTATCCTCAGACTTGCTGTATAGCCAAGGATAACCTTGGTCTTCTGATCCTGCCACCTCCACTTCCCAGATGCTGGACTAATAGCTGTGCACCACCGTGCCTGGCTTATGCAATGCTGGCAGATACTCTGAGCTACATCCTCAGTCCAAACCCATGGTTCTAGGCTACAGATACTAACCAGGCAGGGAAGGGTGGGTGGAGTCTGAGAACACCACTGTGGTGATCTTGACATCACACGTTTGCTCCAGATGAGAGGCCCGGCCATGGCTTTGGGTGTATTCCCTACCACACCTGTGCTCCAGGTAAGAGTCCGGCCATGGCCTTGAGTGTATCCCCCCCATCACACCTGTGCTTCAGGTGACAGGCCCAGCCATGGCCTTTGGTGTATCCCCACCCCTCATCACACCTGTGTTCCAGGTGAGAGACCCAACCACAGACTTGGGTCTGCCCCTCCTACCACATTTGTTTATGTGTATGAGTGTCTTGCCTGCATGTATGAATGTGTGCCACCTATGCGCTTGGTACTCACGGAGGTCAGAAGAAGGTGTCTGTTCCCGTGGAGACTGGAGTTACAAACAGTTGTGAGCTGCCCCGTGGGTACAGGGAATTGAACCAGGTTCTCCAATAAAGCAGAGAGGGCTCGTCACCACTGAGCCCCCTCTCCAGCCTGCCCTCACTTTTTCTGAAGCCTGCTGACAAACTGCTGGGAACACAGTGTCTCAAACATGCCTGGTTGGTTTCATTTGCTGTTGTCAGAAAAGATAGGCTGCAGACGAGCCAAGAGACAGTTGAGAGGCTGGGGCTTTTGCTGGGTGTTGTCAGGGTCTGGGAGGAAGCTGAGGCCAGGGGCGATGGATCAGCAGGTCAGTGCAGGTGTGTGGTAGGTTGTGCCATGTCTAGACCCTTTTGCTCTTAAAGGAGCATGAACCTGAGTTAGCGGTGGTAAAGAGTAACGCTCACTCAGATGCTGTGGATACAGGGAAGGGTGTCTAATCGCTCTTCCCTGCTCTCTGCCTAATGCTGTCCTGTGATAGCGTGGCCTCTTGGGTGACTTACTATGTTCTGGGACATTGCTTATGTTCAGGCTCCTTCTATCTCAGCTTGGCTGTCAGCTGTTGACCCCTGAGCTGAGGCTATCCCAGCTTGGCTGTCTGCTGCTGACCCTTGAGCTGGCCTGTCCCAGCTTGGCCATTAGCTGCTGACCTCTGAGCTGAGGCTATCACCCACCAAAAACATAATTTCCACTAGGCCCCACACCCTAGAGGTACACACATCACCTAGAGCATACAGCCTTCTACATGAGCTCTGGTGAGACACTCCAGACCCAAACTGTAGTGTGTCTTAAGGCTGAATTTTGTGTATTGTAGCTGAACATACTGTAAATGACTTTCCAAGTCCCTGTTTTTAATGAAGACTTCTGCAGAACTTGCACATCTCCATGGGTTCTTCTAAAACTCCAGCTCTTCTGGGCACTATGCCCCAAGCCTGCAGGATGAACAGCCTGCCTCCCACTCCAGACAGACTGAAGGCTGTGGTTCTTGTAGGTGGAGGCACCCAGCCTAGGGAGTCTGGGCAGCATTTCATCTGTCATGGAAACAGTACCCATGAGTACACCATGTGTGTTTCTTTGCTTGTTTTTTTTTGTTTTTGTTTTTGTTTTTTGTTTTTTGTTTTGTTTCTTTGCATGCAAGTATGTGTGTGTTTCACATGTGTAGGATTGTGGGTATGTGCATGTATACATGTGGAGGTCCCAGGTGGACATCGAGACTTTCTTGCTCATTCTCCGCCTTGTTCATTGAGGTAGGGTCCCCAGTTGAACTCAGAGCTCCTGACCCAGGCTAGTCTTGCTAGCCGCTTGTTTCAGAGATCTTCTCTGCCTTGCGAGTGCTGGAATTACAGGTGGGCCCGTAGCCACTTGCCGTTTGTGTAGGTTCTAGGATCTCACCTCGTCTTATACGTGTGCTGAAGCGCGCATCCCCATGCTTGTTTACTTTTGAGACAGGGTTTCCTGTGACACAGGATGGCCTTATATAGCTGAGGATGACCCTGAATCTCTGATCCTCCTTCCTTCACTCCCAAGTGCCAGGGTCACTGGCGTGCCTAGTTAATGTGGTACTAAGACTGAGCCAAGGGCTCTGTATGTGCCAGGCAGCCCTCCTACCAACTGAGCTGTCACTACAGACTCCAGCATAGATGTGTATAGGAGGAAACTCCACTTACTGTCCAGGCCACTGCTGAGTTTTAGTGATGCCTCCTCTTGTGAAGGAATTTGCTCAGCAGGGGGCTCACCTCAGCTCCCTTGGCTTCCTCCAGAGAGCTGGCCCAAGTGGATAGAGAACTGGTTCGGAGTACCCAGCTGCAGAAGTCCTTCCCATTCTCGGGCCTGCCTCAACCATAGCCGAAGGCGGTAGAGCCCCTTTGAGGCTTTCTTTGCCAGACAGTGGCAGGTGGCAGGTGGCTGGCTCCTCAGGAGGCCTCATATCCTCCTGCTCACTCTGCAGTTTATTCCTGGGCCAGTGTGGGTACTGAAACCCGAGGAAGCTGGGTGCATTTGAATGAGAGAGCAGCTGTGCCAGGCTCGTTCAACCCTGCCGTGGGTGGCTGGCCCACTGTGTCGCAGAGCCCTACCCTCAGCCATGACACGGTGCATCTGTCTCAAGGGTCCCAGCCGAGCTCCATGCTAGCTATTCTCATCTATGATCTACAGATTTGGATGTAAGTTATACTTCTGCGGCCGTCTACCATGGCTGGGCAGGGGTACTGGAGTTTGGTTTTGGTCAACAGGCACTGGCTGGCAGAAGAATGGTCTTGGAAAGTAACCCAATGGTAAGATACTCAGCTAACAGTTCCTGGTTACAGCCCATCACTGTAGGGAAGTCACAGGGGCAGAAACTCCGAGACAGCTGGTTATGCTCATTCAGTTAAGCAGCAGACTGCAGTAAACACGTGCGTTCTACTGCTCCGCCCCTCTCTCCGCTTAAGGTCTAGGGTTCCAGTTAAAGAATAGTCCTACTCACCAGGGGTGAAGATAATCCTGTTGCCGCCAGGCCCAGGCCCATCTTCCAGGTCATTTTAGAGTCAGTCGCTAGCCCTCACAGCCTGGAAGACCTCTTAATGTGTTAGGGATGTCACAGGGGCCTGAGTGACCCTGGAGTTTGCCACAACTTTGAAAAGGAGGTCAAGGTTGTTGGACAGATCCTCTCATAAGCAGCCTTGGAAGGGCTGTCCCAGTGACCTATTGACTTCCTTCCCTGGGGCTATGGAACCACTGAGCCCTGACTATCCCCACCGTGAGCCTCCGCTTTCTTATAGTTTCTGATAGGCAGAAAATCAGGCTGAGGGCCAAGCTGCCAAGTGCTTGGGAAAAGCGAGGGGGCTTCTGTCTTCCTTAGCCTGACCCAGCCACCTCTCAGGCCCCTGGCCTGCTCACTGCCGGTAAAGAGAATGTTCCTTCCCTCAGGGCCACGAGGCAAGCCCCACTTTGTCCTTTACCTTTCTTTCTGGACCACACAGATGATGTCTTCACAAGGAATTGAATCAGGGTCAAGAGAGAAGGGTGTTCTTAGTAAAACCTCATTTACTGTTGGCTCAGAAACACTGGGTCTGGAAATGAGGTCGCGAGAGCGCCTGTGCGGCAGGAAGCTCACCGTGCAGCTCCTATCTGGGTCTCTGCTCACCGTTTAGAAAATTTAAAATGTCATATAAATGGCCTTCTCCATTACGACTGCTGGGCTGCAGGGTTATTAAAAAGTAAAAAGTGCTTCTAGCACTTCCTGCTAAAACTCTGGCACCTGAGAGTGAAGAAGGGGCTGTCTCAGTAGAACGAGGCCCTGCAGGCCCCAAGTGGGAAGCACATGTCTAGAGATATCTCTGGAAGAAGGGGCCGTGTCTCTGTGTAGAGTGGGGTCCTGCAGGCCCCAAGTGAAACCTTGATTTCACCTTGATGTTTTGTTTTGTGATTCTGGGAATTGAACCCAGGATCTCATGCATGCTAGGCAAGTACTCAACCACTGAGCTATAGCCCTAGCCCTCTTTTCACTCTATTTTGGGACAGGTTCTTAACGTTGATGGCCTTGCACTCACTGTGTAGCCCAGGGAGGCTTTGAACTTCTTCTAATTCTCCTGCCTCAGCCTCCCTAGTAGCTGGGTTTAGAGTCCTACAACACCAGGCTCAGCTTCACCTTGAGTTTTGTGTTCTTTTTTTAATTTATGTGTGTGTGTTTCCTAGATGTTTGTCTGTTCAGCGTAAGCATGCCTGCTCCCCACAGAGGTCAGAGGAGGGCGTTGTATCCTTTGGAACAGGAGTTAACAGTTTGCAAGTCTCCATGTGGGTGTTGAGAATCAAGTACATACACGTGTATAACACACACACACACACATGGCAGGGGTAAGAATTTGCAGCAGTGCCTAGCATGGACTTTAGCAAAGCCATTTTTAACTTTTCAGCCCCTTCTCTTTGCCAGCTCTGTGCCGGGAGCCCACTGCCCTCGTATCACGGGAAGAATAGTCAGTGTTCGTCACTGCGGAGCCATCTTTCTAGCTTCTTCAATTTGTTTCTGATGCCAGTTTCAGGATGGAAGACTCAGGAGTGAGGTGGAACCCCTTCCTGACCTGGGGATTAGTCCAACACTGGGCAAAATGCCACATTTGAAATTTGTACTGTATTGTAATATTTCAAAAATATATGTTCTAAATATACAAAAGCAATTCAGAAAGGCCACTGAGAGTCATCTGAAGGAAGAGCCAAGGGCAGGCCTGAAGACACAGCGTGATTGGATGGGTTTGGGTTTGGCCACACTGGGGATCCTGAAGTTAAACGTTCCTAATGAGGTGTTCTTGAGTCTGATCAGAGAGACTCTCAAGGAAGGTAGCTCAGTTGTCACTGGACAGGCGGTGGCACCCTTCCGCCACCATGTCCCTCAGATCGCAGGGTTGTGATTCTGAGTCTCTGGACTCCGCATTAGGAAGGTAGAAGACATTTGCACTCCGTTTTTCCTGTCACCTAAAAATGACTGGCCTGGCTGTTTACGACTCTAAATTCTCCCTTCAAAGCAAGGCAGTGACTCGCCAGTTTTCCACTGTCAGGAGCAAGCCTGGTAATTTCCAGGCATCTGTCTCTTTATTCAAAGTCAAAGCCCTGCAGGCAGAGGCACCATGATTCAGCAAGCAGAAGGACAGGGTTGTCAGGGAGAGAGATGGGGCTGTGGAACCCAGAGGCTGAAATCCCAACCTCAAGGCCGGGTGTTGGTACACTAGGCTGGCTGGCAGAGTCGGAGGCTTCTACTCTCTGTTCTGCAGAGGGCAGAGCTATGCTGAGTGGCTGAAAACACATTTATATAAAATCAGCCCTTTAGCCAGGGCTTCACCACAGCTCAGCTCCAAGAAGAGATGTTTCATTGTGGTGACAGTGTTTTAGCGCAGTGAGTGGGCCAAACAGGCAGGGAAGTGGGGAAGGGCTACTACCCAGCCAGGTGCCAGTTCTGGTGGAGCCCTGTTCTGTAAGCACAGATTCCCACAGTAGGCAACAGGAGTGAGAGCTGGCCAGCATCACGGGAGCCAAACTGACCTCATTCTGCCCCTCTGCCGAGGAGCCTTGAACAAGTGACTCCTAGGCCACTTCATTTGGAAGACTGCAGTTTACAGAACTAAGGGAGGACACATGTAGAGATGCCCAGCGGAGTGCCCGGCCTGCTATGGCTGCTTGGTAGATGGAAGGCTGTTAGAATGGAGGACAGCTTGCACGGGACACCAGCCCCACATGCCAGAGCTGGGTTTAATCGGGATGGGTGCCAGTCCTGAAGTCTCCATGCGCCACCCTGGGCCACCTAGCCAAGCTCTCAGCCTTGCTGCCTCCCACTCCGTGTCAGAACCGGAAGGATCTGCACTTGCTCCTCTCTCCTCCACTCGGGCTCAACGCCGGGGGCTTTCTGGGGTGCGTGGTGGGAAGGGCAGGTACACTGCCGTACAGAGTCCACCCACTCTGCTTGTCTCTGATGTTATGGGAATTGGCTTGGCACGCTCTGCCCATTTTTGTCTTGGCTCCTTACCATCTGGCCTCCGTCCCTTTCTCTGCTTGCCCGGCCAGCCCACATAGCCTCTAAAACCAGAGAGTTTGGGAAGCTGGAAATGGAGGTAGGGAAATCCAGCTAGGGGTCAGGCTGGACACTACAAGTCTAGGGCGCTTCAAAGGCTCTCGAGTCCCAGGCACCATATCTGTTGCCCCACCCTCAGGCACTGTGAATCAGGGGGCTGGCACAGAAGCCTGGCACATAGCTACCGCAGCAGTTCCAGCCAGAGGACGTTGTGAACAAGGGTCAGTGCCCTTGTCACAGTTACAAACACCTGACACTTAAAGAGACTTGGATGGCCGAGACACACCTTCACACCAGGTTCATCGCCACACCTTGAACATCCTAATTTGCTCTGACTATCCTGGTTTCAGAGCTGAAGTCCTGGGTCCAGAAAGATCTCTCAGTCCTTTGCACACCTGGATAGGCGTTCATCCTGTAACCCTCCCAACAGTGATGAGCCAACTCCATCCCGTCGTGACCGCGCAGAATAGAGGCCGGAATCCCCACCTGGCATTGGCAAGCTTGCAGTGCTCTGCTGCCTCAGGAATGATCAGCTCTGGATGTTCCTTGTCTGACCACAAGAAATACCGTCACTCAAACACAGGGGGCCACATGCTGCTGATTGGTTCCTGCTGGCCTGGGACCCTCAACAGAAAGTGACCACTTGGTCACAAAGAATGGAATCATACATAGAGAAGTATTACGTTAAGACTGGAAAGCAAACTTTGACAAAGAAGCGAAGGGTGTGGCCTTTGAAGGATGAGAGCGCCTCTGAGGGTTTCAAGAGGACGTGGTGGCTGAGCAGGGCTTACAGGCTCTGCAGACGATGAGGAGCAGGCAGGAGGATGTGGAGGAGGAAGCGGTTAGGTCCCTAGCTTCAGTTACTCCATCTGCAAAGTGACGGCAGTAAGCTCTCACAGGAGTAGGGGATTAAGACTAAGTAAGCTCACAAGTTGGCACCTGACACCGTGGAGAGCATGATAAGGGCTATGGGTGCTGTGTGTCACGTGAGGAGTGGTCAAAGAGGGAGGAGCCAGCCCGTCTCTGGATTAGATGAGAAGGCTGACCACAGCGGGGATAAGCTTTTGGGAGGGGAGAGATTAACGGTTGAGAGCAAAACTGCCCGTGGTGTGGCCAAAACCATGTAATGACATGTGGATCGTGTCAAGGGCTCTAACGGGGTGCAACCACCCCTCAAGGCTCGGAAGCTGAGGGCTCTTGATACAGAAGACAGAAGGTGCCTGCAGAACACTGGAAGCAAGCAGGAGAGTTGCTTTAAAACTATCTCTGGGGGCTGGGCATGTGGCTCAGCTGGCCCAAGGCCCTGGAAACTGGAGGCAAGAGACTCAGAAATTCAAAGTCATCCTTGGCTATGCATCAAATTTGAAGCCAGCCTGGATAGCATGAGACCTTGTCTTTTTTAAACAAAATCATGGGATTGGGGGTGTGGCTCAGTTGGGAGAGTGATTTTCTGGCTTGTGCAGAGCCCGGGGCTCCATCCCCAGCAGTGCATGAACTTGGTGTGGGGTGAGCTCCTGAAGTCCGGGCACTTGGGAGGCAGAGGCAAGAGAATCAGAATTCAGTTTATCAGCTACAAAATGAGTTTGAGGCCAACCTGGAATACATAACGACACCCCCCCCAAAAAAAAAACATGGGGCTAGAGAAATGGCTTAGCAGTTAAGGGTGCTTGTGCTCCAGCAAAAGATTTATTTCCTAGCACCCACATAGCGACTCACAACCACCCAGCTCCAGGGGACTGGGCGCAGTCTTCTCACCTCCTCAGGCACCAGGCACGTGGGCACGTGGGCATATGCAGGCAAAACATTCATACTCAAGACATAAATCAGTCTTTAAAAATAAACCCAGAATGATGATAATTAGATGGGTGGGAACTGAAATTCTGGCAGCTCTAGTTCTCCCAAAGGTGCTGGGGACGCTGAGGGTGCAGGATCAGGAGAGGCCGGTGAGGCCTGTGGACAGCAGCTAGAACGTGGGTAGGAGACACTGGGGGAAGAACCAAGGAAGTCATGGCTCTAGGAGGTCGGTGGTTGGCTGGAGGGCTGGGAATGGGGTCCTTCCACTCACTTGGGGCTGCCAGGGTCAGCTTAGGATGGCACTGAACTTGAACGGGTAGCATGAATGAGTGTGGGCCGTTTCCGTAGGCCTCCCGTTTGACGAAGAGCTTCTGGTCTGTAGAGTGGCTGGATGGAAGAGGAGAAGGTCCTTCCCATTGGTGTTGCTACTGCAGCCCGGCAGGCAGGAGATGCCATCTTGTCTGTGTAGGATGTCGGGCAGCTGCTCTTCCTGTTGTGCTGACTCATGTAAAGGGGGCCTATGTCATCTGGCGTGGTGATGTACATCTGCCATTGTAGAACACGGGGATGGGGAGTTGGAGGACAGCCTGGGCTAAATAACAAAGGAATGGAAAGGGGGTGGGGTGAGGAGGATATTGTCCCCGTTTGCACTGGTGTTGACATGCTGCATAGCCCAAGGCCTTGAAAGGACCCTTCTTTCTCTTGGACACCACAGGTGGTGCCCACATCTAGAAGGTGGTGTCGCCATGCCCAGCGTTGGCAGGCGCTGGAAGTGTTAGGCTGTGAGGATGCACAGGACAAGAATATTTCTGCCCTTGTAGGGTGGTCTGCGGGAGACAAGGTGCAGGGGAGCGGTTCCCAAAGCTGGAGAGGTGTTGGGCAGCTTCATGTACACAAGAAGAGCTCCGCTCCAGGCCCTGCACCATGCTCACCTCTCTTCCCAAGTTCCAACCTGCTGCTGGCCCAAGTGCTGAGAGCTTGGATGCAGGGAGGGGAGCCATGAAAGGTTTTCCTCTGTGCTCAGTGGGTGCTTGGCAGCAGGGGCTTTTCTGGAGGTGCCTCCTGACCACCACTGCTCCTTAGTGCTGGGTGAGGTCACCTTAGTATGGAGTGCAGGAGGTGGAGCACAGTCTGGAGGTCCACAGAGAGCGTCCCCCAAATACCTTCTGCCTCCGTGGACTTCGGAATGTGTGCTTGGTGTCTGCCAACTCCCGTAGCTGGAAGAGCTGATGGTACGGCTTTTGTTATTGACTTGTAAAAACTTCTCCCTTCTCAGATGCAGAGTTGGCCTGAGGTGGATACTTAGTTTTCCTATAGTGGGAGCCTTCAACAGAGCCACTGTGTCTGTGCTGAGGCAGCATTTGATAGCTAGTGGCTAGTCCCTAACCAGTGTGAACCTCGTGCTACACTCCGCTTCCTGTACAGTGTTTTGTTTTATTCTCAAGATTGCTCTTTGTGTTGAAAACTCCTATTCTGCAGATCGGGAAGTAAAGGCTTTGTGGTGTCTGTGCCCTGTCTGTTTGGAAGTTAGGAGTGCGTGACTGCAGACCTGGGTGGGCGCTCCTCCTACAAGGTGATCTTGAGGCTCTGCCGGGCAGGCTGAGCCTCTCTGGTCAGCCTGGTGTTCCATCAACCCCTGGCTGAAGGGCTTCACTCCAGGCAGTGCTGTCTTGGCAATGCCCCTGGCTCTGCATTCCAGGCCATCTTGTGGGCTGGCATTTTCCTGGTCGCCTCTTCTCCTCTGTGAGGCATTTGTGTGTGCCTGGCCCTGCGGGATTCAGAACTTCGCCCCAGGTGCCTTTTCATCTCTGCTTCTCTAGTCTTCAAACTCAGCAACACAGTATTGGGATCTGGAGTTAGCTTTGAGGGAGCTTACTTACTTACGCCTCTGCTTCTGGGGGGTGCTTGTACGTGGAGTCAGGGGGTGCCTTCCAGGGGCTGTGTATATACCTAGCCTGGGGGGAAGGTTTTGGAGATTTTGTGAAACTGGAGTCGGGGGCAGGTCTCTGTGTATACTTGAAGCCAGGAGAGCCTGCAGGTGCTTGTACTTGGGGTCCAAGACCTCTGGAGTTGGGGGACTTTCCCATCTTAGGAGGACTGCCAGGCCCTGTCCACAGATAAGAACTTGTGCCCCGGTTGGCCTTTTCCTGCTTCCTAGCCATGTTTGTGCCTGCCTTTCTTGAGAATGTAGTCTGTGCCTTCACTATGCTAACAATCCTTTACAAAACCATCCAGCCTTTCTCCTGTGCCCTGCAGGTGAGGGCCATTTTCTTCCTCTCCCACAGTGGGAGCAGCAGCAGTGAGTCGAGTGCCCACTGACTGATTGGGATAGTTGTTCCAAGAACCAGGACGGGCACATTTTCAGCCTTTATTCTGTAAAGGAGGAAACTAAGTCCTTTGCCTGGCATCTACGTAGGGTCTCAAACCCATCCCACCTGCCCTCTGGGAAACATCTCAGCTCTCACAGCCCCAGGCTCGGGCCGATGCCTCACTCTGCAACCCTTGAAGTCAGAAGGAGAACACTGAGCAGTGGTGATGGGCATGGCAGCTGAGGGCAGCTCTGGAGGACTGGGGGAAGCACAGAGGCCAGGCCCTCAGCTTGCTTGGGGGTAGACGAGGCTCCTGGATGACTATTTCATATCCATTTTTGACCTCAGCATGCAAGGATCCTGCAGCCCGAGAAGACAATAGAATCTAGCAGGAAAAGTGGGCTAGCCTGGAAGGTCGGGCTGCTCCAGGTACTGTTAGACAAGTTTGGGCTTGAAGGATATCCAGCCTGGGTCTTCCACTTAGCAAAATTTTCCCTCTCTAGACTTGTCTCGGAAATACGCCTCCGTAGTGGCATGCTGGGTGCAGTCACCCATGGTACTCGGGCCACACTCCGCTCCTGGTTGACTCTGGAGGAAAAGGAAATAGTAACACTCATAGGAGCAGCCTGCATTTCCTGGCCAGGTGGTCCTAACACCATCCTACAGTGATTCTGTGAGGCAGGTGGGCCAAGACAGATGCCATGGTAGCTGGGTCCCTGGTACCAGGAGCTGTGCTCACAGCAGCTCTAGTCATTGGGAAAGAATGGAGGAAGAAGAAAGACATGGTTTATGGGGGCTCGTGAGACAGCCCAGCAGGCGAAGGTGCTCAGCACAAAGGCTGACAATGTGAGTTTGCTCCCAGGGATGCACACGGTGGAAGGAGAGACCTGATGCCCGCAAGTTGTCCTCTGATCTACACATGCACTCCAAGGCACGCTCATGCCCACATATATACACGTATACATGCGTGCTCACACATGCACAGACATAAAAAAGAAAACAGCATGGTATATGGGAGTTGTTGGCCCTCAGAAGGACTCTGGAGGAGCACAGCTACTATATTTGTGGCCTGCCACTTCATTGTGACTTGTTTCCATCTACAAGAAAAGCCAGGTACAATGGCTCCCATCTGTAGTCACAGGCACTTAGGAGCCTGAGGTCAGAGGTTGCCCTAAGTTTGAGACAACCCTGGGTCTATGGAGTAAGTTCTAGGCCAGCCCAGGCCACAGAAGGAGGTCCTGTCTCAAAAACTAAATTAAAATAAATAGCAGCAGCAATGCAAAAAGTGTACATGGAGGGAAAACTGAGCCGAGCTAGAGTTTTAGAAAACCCAGTCTAGCCCAATCTTCTAGGTGTTTGCACTAGGGTCCAGGGTGATAGAATTAGGGATTTTCTGTGGTACCTCTGGAGCATCCATGTAGACATTCCAGCTGGCCTCTGGGTCTGGGGCCAATTCAAGACTGTCTGGAAGAGGGTGTGCATGAAGCATGTCTGTTCTCAACTGTCCCTCCCCTCCCATGCTCGCCCCTGCACAGCCTCCTCTTGCTCTCTCCTGAACTTCACCAGCATCTGCTAACAACTGCACTTTCTTGCCTGAGTTTGACAAACAGTACCCTTAGTTTTCGAGAGGATATTTATATCCCGCGGAAAGCATAAACAACCATTTGACTGCCATAGTAACATTTTTGGGATCCTTTTATTTTTTTACAGCCTCATTAAATCTGCATCTTTTGCAGTTTGTTGCTTTCAGCCCGCACATCCACATTTGGGTGATTTTGCTTTCCATGTCTGCTTTCTTATTCCTTTTTGGAAATTTGGTGCAGGAGGAAGAAACTGAAGAAGGTATGGAAGCCTTTGGAAGTCCGTGAAGGGGAAAGGCGGCAAGTACCGAGGACGGTGGGCTCCAAAAGCTGTCCAGAGCTAAACACTACATCCGCTCCCCGTGAAGCTTTGTGAGTCCTGTTAGGGAATAAACATGGACCCAGAAGCAGGTGGATTGCAACACACAGAATGCCCACTCTAGAGAGGATGGAGATCACAGTATCCTGTGCAACTTTTGCAGGTGAAATCAGCCCTTGGCTTGGAGACACAGGCAGAATAGGAGGAATTAGGATTGCCTGAGCACTTAGATTCCATCCTTGGCTTGTGTTGGCTTGTGTGTTGGTCACTTTCCTGGCACTGTGACAAAGTCCTCACAAAAGTACCTCTCCTGGCTCATCATGACCAGGAAGGCATGGCAGCAGGAACTTGTGAGGTGGCTGGTTACATTACACCCATGATCAGGAAGTAGAGAGGAGTACATGTTGATACTCGGCTCACAGCCTTTCGTTATACAGCTTGAGACCAGTCTGGAATGGTACTGCCCACATTCCGGCCTGTGGAATGGTACTGCCCACATACAGGGTCTTCCCACTTTAATCAAATCTAGACGATGACTCAGACATGCCTAGAAGTCTGTCTCTTCCTGTGAAGTTGACAGTATTAACTGTTATACTGTGGCTTAGGGTTGTGGTCCCAGCAACACCCCTGCACACGCACACACACACACACACACATACACACTCCATTGGGACACTGTTGCTACCTTTACCAACCATATATTTAGTTGTGTCAATGACTTCCAGAAATCATAATTCAAATGTATAAAGAAGAAGTTGGAGATCCCCACGGGTCCTCTAGGCTGAAGCGTGTGTGGCTTACCCTCAGCCTCGCGTGTTTGCAAATGCATCTTTTAAAATTTTAAGTAAGTTTGGACTGTTTTGCTTTTATTACTTCATACTCTTTTTTAAAAACTTTGTTTTGTGTGTATGAGTGTTTGGTCTGCATGTATGTATGTGTACTACATGTGTGCAGTGCCCATGGAAGCCAGAAGAGGGCACTGGATTCCACTGGAACTGGAGTGACAGTTACAAGCTGCCTTGTGGGTGCCTCTAACCCTCTGTAATTCCAGTTCCTGGGATCTGGTGCCCTCCTCTGGCCTCTGGGCTCACTGCATGTACATGGTGTGCTAAACACTGGTACACATAAAAATACATTTAAAAATGCTCAGATATTTGGGAAGAAACTCTCCCCCATTGCCCTCCTATAGTCAGCGAGGCAAGAACATGGCCCCTCACCCTGGTCCCCATCACCTGAAGCAGGCCTCAGGCTTCAATCACAGCACCAGATGGGACTTTAGACTCCTGTTGCACAGGTATAGACTTGGTGGATTAACTCAAGAGCAGAAGCCTGTACCAGCTCTACATAGGGGTCACGGTTTCACCGTGGAGTGCCAAGTCCCCTCCCACTCACCCCTGGAGTGTGTGTCTGGAGAGTGAGCAGCCACTATCAAAATAAATCCCCTCCCTCTAGACTTCACCTGCTGAACTTCATTCCCAGCCAGCAACAACATGACAGAGTTTCAGCGGGAGCAGTGGGGTACTGCAGAGGAGATGGCTGAGATGAAGATGGGGAGACCAAGGCTGCCTACTGCAGGCCTTGGAGTGTCCCTGCTGGCACCTCGGGCGGCCATGGGGAGAATCTGTACGGGCCTCTTTGTGCTGCTCGGCTCTTGTCAAGTGAGTCTGCCTGCACCCGGGCACACGGGGTAGGAAGTCAGACCCTGCTCCCTCTGCACGGCCGTCAGCTGTTGGGCGCTAACAGGCTTCTCTGGAGAGCATGCGGTGACTAGGAGGGGATTGAAGTGCGGCTGCGTCCCCACTGTCTGCTTCCATTTGCAAGGCTTTCCTTGGAGAGGCGTGTCCTATGTCCTTTGTGTTTGTGCAGACGTGAAGGAGGACTCTCTAGGACTAAGGGGATGAGGGGGATGGTGGTAATGCCGCTGGGAAAAGGAGGAAGGAGGACTTTCTAGGACTAAGGGGATGAGGGGGATGGTGGTAATGCTGCTGGGAAAAGCAACACGGCGCCACGCCACAGCAGCAAGAGCCAGGGCGTTCTCTTCAGAGATCTCCGCTCGGGCAAAACTGGGATTCGTGACTTAGACAACGTAACCCATTTCAGAGTGAGCCGAATATGAAGCAAAGTTGGGTTTGTTGAAAAGAAAGGAAAGTGCTCTCAGAATTTAGCCGTCTGACTTGACTGACAGGTGTGGGCCCTGGAGGATCGGATTCCTCTGCACACCCATGTGAGATCTGTGGCTCTCAAACTAGAGCTCAGAAGGTTGCTAAGAAACCACCTTGTTTCTTTCTACCCTTGCCCAGAGAGTGTAATTTGTAACAAGCTTTAAAGTTAAAGTTTTTCTCAGTCAGCACAATTGTGAGTTAGGTTTGTAAGGTGTCTTCTGCATCTCAGAGACTGGAATGCTAGCAGCAGCTCACCCCTGAGTGACCACAGCCTTGATTGATTACCGCCTTTTGACAGTCTTGGGGAACGCTTCATCTGGCCCTCAAGTAAGCACGGTTTATTGTCTTTGATAAGACATCGTTCAGAAGACACACCTTGTCTCAGAGGCCTTTGTCAGTAGTACCTGGTGACTGCTCTTTTTCTTCAGTAAAAGCAGATCCGGTCCCAGAGCCTTCCCTCTCCCAGCCTTTTCCCCCTTCCCGTGTCACCCCTGATCTTACTGTCCTGCCTCGGGGAAAGACATCCTGCATCTGCCATGGCTGGCTCATAGTGTCCTGTGTCTCCAGGTGCTTTTCCTTTTGGTCCCCTGCTAGATGTGTATATGTTTGTGCTTGAGATTAGCAAGGTGAGGTATGGATTGGAGTCTTTCTAGGGTGGGATCGGCTTGAATAGGACGGGAATTCAGGGAAACCCAGCAGCATGAAACGGTTCCCGCCATCTCCAGAGAAGTCCAGCCTGGGTGCAGAGACTGGCAGAGGGCCCATTCTCAGTACAAGGCCCTGCTCTCCGTCACTCATCTCCAGGTGGTTGTTTCCTGATCCTACCTGGAAGGCAGCTGTCCCACGTGTCCTGGCACATGCTCTGGAGGGCCCTGCTGCCCTCACTCACTGTAACAGAACACAGGTCTCAGCGCTGCATGGCCGAGTAGATGGCCTGTCTCTAGGAGCCTTCATCTGCATCCTCCTTCCCTTGTGCCGACCCAGCCTCCTCTCCAAGGCTTGAGTAGCTTGTTATATATAGGTTTTGTTAACACCAGAGTGGGAGGACGGTGTCACTGGGAAAGGAACTGGCCTGGGCACAGACACTGTCCCTGCCCTTCAGAGGGTGCTGTGGGACAGTGTCTGAGCCCCATGCTTGGTCCTCATCTATAGATTTTCCTCAGAGATGTGGTGACGAGCACTTGGTCACTAACGGTCCTCCTAGTACACTGTCAACTGAATTGAGACCAGTGTCCCACACACCAGTCACCTCAAGCAGAGTGCCTCTGGCGTTGAAGATACCACCCGGCAGCTTTCTTCCCAAGGGTGTGAAAGCGGAACACCTTCACTGCGAGCAAAAATTGCTGCCCTGAGTCTGTAATCCTGTTTTTGGTTGTTTGTTTTGTTTTTAACAGATTTCTTTTGCTTTCCTTTTTTAATTATTCATTTTCCTTTTTAATTTTATGTGCATTGGTGTTTTTTGCTTGCATGTGTTTCATTGTGAAGGTGTCAGCTCCTGGAACTGCAATTACAGACAGTTGTGAGCTGCCGTGTGGGTGCTGGGAATTGAACCCAGGTCCTCTGGAAGAGCAGCCAGTACCCTTAACCACTGAGCCGTCTCTCCAGCCCCAATTCTATGTACTTTTAAACAGTAGCATGCATGTAGAGTGGATGGGTAGTGGTCGCATGCATGTAGAGCGGGTGGGTAGTGGTCGCATGCCTGTAGGGTGGGTGGGTAGCAGTTGCGTGCATGTAGAGTGGGTGGGTAGTGGTTGCGTGTATGTAGAGCAGGTGGGTAGTGGTCGCATGCATGTGGAGTGGGTGAGTAGTGGTCGCATGCATGTAGAGCAAGTGGGTAGCAGTTGTGTGCATGTAGAGCGGGTGGGTAGTGGTCGCATGCATGTAGAGCGGGTGGGTAGCAGTTGCGTGCATGTAGAGTGGGTGGAAAGCAGTTGTGTGCATGTAGAGCGGGTGGGTAGTGGTCGCATGCATGTGGAGTGGGTGAGTAGTGGTCGCGTGCATGCAGAGCGAGTGGGAAGCAGTTGTGTGCATGTAGTGCGGGTGGGTAGTAGTCACTTTTACATCTTTAGTTCCTCAAAACAGCAGACTCTGAATTGTGCTAAGCTTAGGCTCCAGCTGGCTGGCTGTCCACTGGCCTGAGTTGGTTCTTAAGACTGTCTGGGTCCCAAATAACAGCCCTACCCGAGGTCTGTCCTCACTAGAGACTTCATCCAATCTCTGCTTTTGTCTTTGTAAAAGCTCATAATTTGAAGCTTAGGAAAGAATAGCTTTGCCACAAGATGGGGCAATTAGAGGCGCTTTTGTGCTGGAATCTTAAATTGCAGTTTAAAGATACTTCAGCAGACTTGGGATGTAGCCGCATTGGTGGTGTTAACTCCCAGCACCATATACACCAGGTGTGCAATTTCAGCACTTAGGATGTGGAGGCAAGGGGTCAAAAGTTCAATAGTGAAGTTCAAGGTCAGCCTGGGACACCTGAGATTCTGTCTGGGAACCAACAGTCACGTGGGCTGTGTACGGATGTACTTAGAGACTTCTGTGTAAATCTCCCTTTGGAATTGTGTGGGGATTGTGCCTTGGACTGCGCTGTGAGGGCCTCGCTCCAACCAGACTCAGAAGGGAAGAGGGAGCCTTGTCACATTAGAGGGCATGCCACTCTAGTCTGTGTTTATTGAGCACATTTGTCGTGTGCTGTGGGTTGTATTTCTAAGACATGGGGCCTGACCTCAGCAGGTAATGGCTTCAGAGGGTTGTTTTTCTACATCTAGTCGTGAAGCCGTCTGGTGTTGATGTTGTGGAGTTATGGTGAAGGCCTCTGGTACAGGGAACTCCAGATGAAATGGACCCAGCTGGAGAGTGAAGGTGCATTCCCCAGAGCTAGGCTGTTGGGTTTATTCTGGTTCTAACACCGTATTATCCGTCAATTTTCTTGTTGCCGTGACAGATACCTAACAGGAGCAGCTTTAATTGAAACAGTTTATTTTGGCTCACAGTTCAAAGTAGACAGTCCGCTGTGGAGGGGAAGGCGCAGAGGCAGGGGCATGAGGCTGCTGGTCCCGTTGTCTCCAGTCAGGAAGGGGAGCGAGGTGGAAGTTGGTTCTCACTTTCTCCTTCTTTGTGCATTCTGGTACTCTGGACTGTGGGGTGGTGCCACCCACATCCTGGGGATGGTCCCCCATCTCAGTCAAGTCTCTAGGAGTAGCCTCACAGATGCTCTGAGGGCATTTCCATGATGAGTTTAAATCCAGTCAAGTTGACCGTGAGGACTAACCACCGCGTGACCTTGGAAATGGCCCTGTAAACCACAACAACTTCCCTCTGTGACTTAGATTCCCCTCGGGGTTAATGGGGTTAACAACAGAACAGATCGCATGAAGCTGGTGTCCAAGAACAGAAAATTATCATTTGTGATGGAGACAGCACACTCTTTAAAGCATGGTAAACGATGTGTGTGTGTTAAATTGGACGTTCTTATATTTATGGCCAAACAAGCGACACGTTCCCTTGGCAGTGCTTTGGAGCTAATACTCGTGAAGTATGTTGAGACATGGACAGGAGACAACAGACAGGTCCCTGCAATCCCTCAGCTCCCGGCCTGGGGAGACATGAGTACCCTGCCTGCACCTCTTCAGGCCTTCGCCCTTCTGGTCTCCTGGGTCTGCTGCTCCTTGCTCTGTCCCAGCCCCATGCTCACTGTCAAATGAGGACACTGAAGTCTGTGCCTTTGTCATTCTGGTACTTCTGAGCAGTGCTGTCGTCTTGGGATCGGATTCTGTACCCCAACTCCCCTTTCTCATTTTCTTCTTTCTCTTCTCTCGCAGCAGGGCGTGGGTGGGTGCACAAGGGATGGGAGGGATATAATTAGCATCCAGGGGAAGCAGCTCCAGCCCGCATGCTTTTCTGGGACAGCAGTACAATGAGGAAGACATGGGTATCCAGGGACCAAGGGCTCTGCTGCCATCCACCCCAACTGTCCTGCAACCCTTTGCCCCAGTGCATACCCAAAGTCAAAGCCAGCAGAGGGCCCGAAGGTGGGGCACAGAGCTCTCTGAGTCCCATGAGCTAGGCTGTGTATCCATGAAGGACCATGGGTCTATCTGAGCTGTGACAAGCTGTACCTTTAGCGCCTTCTAGCTGGATGTGTTTATGTTTATGAGACTGGGAGGCAACCACTCACCCAGGTGTCCAAGTGGGTCCATCTGGGAAGGAAGTCTGGTACTACGCACACTGCACACACACAGACCAGGAGGAGGCGGCTCCCACGTCGAGCAGGGAGCATAAAAGTGGGGTCCATGGCAGGGATCATAGGTCAGGTAGAGGAGGAGCTGCATCCACACCTGTCTGTTAGGCCATTTGGTTCCCAGTGACATCACTTTCACCATTGTCCTAGCCCCCTCAGTCCTGCTGTTGCTAAAGAGCTGTGTTTAAACAGGGGTCTGGCCTGCGTTAGAGGTCTTAGCTTTTCCCCTTTGTCTGGGCTGGAAGAGCCAGACTTGTCCCTTGAGCCTTGTAGAGCCTTTGGCTTCTCCAGAGGTCAAGGCCAGTCTAGACCACCCCCTTTTTGATGGCTTCTTTGGACTTTCCAGTTATTTTTAAATGCTAGGGTAGGATTATGAGAATAGAAATGTGTTTTCTGTGTCCAGCCTGTCCTGTGAACCCCTGGGACCCTCTGGTTAAGTTCATTTGAACATATGAACAGAAATTTGAAGCCAGGGTTTCAAACCAATTGTACACATGGCTTCTGCACACAGGTGCACAGGTACAGAATGCTTTTCCCGCCTCTTTTCTCTGTCTGAGGGTTCCTCCTGTGTTTCAGCTGGTCCCTGTCCCAGACTGCATCCTGTTGCTTTCCCCCATCCCTCATTTCCTAAGGAAACCTTTGTCCTTTCTTTCCCTCTCCCTTTTTCCCTTCCCCTTCCTCTCCTGTCCTTGACAGGGTTTTACCCTATAAAGCACAGACTGGCCTACAACTTGCTATGTAAGCTAGGCTCGTCTTGAACTCACAGCAATCCACTGTCTCAGTTTCCCAGGTGCTGGGATTTTAGGGACACACTGGGCTGCAGGCCTCACTTTGCACCATCCTTTACCGAATGAAGATTCCCAGAGTCTCCAGAGAGGCAGTTTGTGATGATATAGGACATTCTAGTTAACGGTTTTGAACTTACATGATTTAACCTGCAGAAAAGTGATTCCAGGCTTTTAAACTCAGCCTTTAAAATACAAATTGATCTTTAGCTGTGCCACAAAACTGATGACAGTATCTGCCCCAAGACGTGTTCCGATGGCCATCTCTACCCCAGGTAGCACGGCTGTTCTGGAAATGCAAGGAGAAGCTCTGCAGAGTCCCATGCAGAGCTACACAGTCAGCTCACTCTAAGTCACCCAGAGAGCATGGGCTATGTCCTACTTCTAACATTATCTCTGCATGGGGCTCGTGCCCCCTGGGGCTGACGTCAAGTTATGTGGGCCTTGCTAGGAAGCTAAGTGGCCTTATTGTGAGGCTACAGGCAGGAGCTGGATCAACCACTTACCTCCTTCTTCAAGGCAACCAACCCGTGTCACCATGTTCCAAGTGACAGGGATCATAGCCACCAAGAAAGACCAGCAAGGGAGCTTGTCAACCTGAATGGGTCAGGGAACCCAGCCTCTTTGCTGTGTGTTCGAGAAGCAGGCTGGAGAGGGCCTCGGGGATCCAGAAATGGCATGCATGGGAAGGAAGAGAAAATTCCACTCCTCTCTCTCCCTCAGCATGAGGCAGCAGTTACGATGCTGCTTCTCTCCCTTGCTGAATGCCATTCTGAATAATTTATGGCTCCACCCACAAACTGCTGAGCTGTGTTTATGGCACACCAGCAAACACAGCTCTGTTTTTCAGCATCCCCATGCCAACTGGACTGCCGCCTGGGTCAGCGTGGTGCATGTCAGGAGACAGGGAATATGGTGGCTACCCGCTGTCTACGTGAACTGAGAACAGAATTTCTTCACAAAGCCCTCAGAGATTTCCTATTGGTATCCCAGCAATAGCTGCCAGGCCTTGGGTTTATCTCCTCCTGCCGGTGCTATGTTGGGGATCATGTGGCCTTGTTCATCTTACTTTGTAGACAGTGTTTTGAAGCTGGTTTCCCTCGGTCCATTCTACAGAGAGAAAATGAGAGCTGGGAGCAAGTGGCCAGTCTGATGCACAGTGAACTGAATTTTAAGTCATCAGGCTAGGGAGGTGGCTTGGTGGTTAAAGTGCCTACCTTGTAAGCCCAAGGGTTAGACTTTGGATCCATATCTGTGAGCTCTGGGTTTGACTGAAAAACCCTGTCTCAGTGAATAAGGTGGGCAAGAAGAGTCACAATTCCAACCTGGGGCTTCCATATGCGTGGTCACACACACAGGTGTATGTGCACCCCCACACATACCTACTCATGTGCACACATGCACAGACACACATCATATACACCCATGTAAATGGAAACAAAAAAAAATGTGGTAGTTGCATCCCTGGATCTGGCCACTGCTCAAAAATCCAGCCGTGTCATTGGCTTTATCTGTCTTCCTTTCGCTGTGAGCAGCTTGGTTTTTCAGACCGTGCAAGCTGGTGGGGAAGGAAGACCTTTGAAGCTCTGGAGAATATGCGCAGTTTTTATTAAAAATTGCCACACAGATGCAAAAGAAAGCATGATTCCTCCAAACCAGAGCATGCTGCTTCAAGCCTGTTTAATAGAATTGCAATCAGTGGTTCCTGAAAATCATATAAACACACACATGCACATGTCTTTAATCCTAGCACTCAGGAGGTGGAGGCAGGTAGATCTCTGAGTTCTACCTGGTCTACAGAGCAAATTTCAGGACAGCCAAGGCTACACAAAGAAACTCTGCCTTAGAGAGGGGGAGAGAGAGAGAGTTCTTGACTTTAGGGTAATACAAAAGCAGTGTTGTATTTGAGTAGGAACCATATTTGTATTTTAAACCTGGATCTTTTCTATGATCAGCAGTATGTCAGCTTATAATCCTTCTGTTTGGAACAGTGATATTGAGCTATGGTTCCTGGTCGGTTGCCATTGTGAGGGGAGCAGCCGATACCCTGCAGTGTGCTGTGGCTGAATTAGAGCAGTCTGGTTAGGGCAGCGCATGCATTTTCCACTTAAGATGTTTTTGGTTCATGGTGAAAATGTTATAGTAAGTTTAAGAGTCTTGGTGTGTGTGTGTGTGTGTGTGTGTGTGTGTGTGTGTGTGTGTGTACACATGTGTAAAGAGGCCATATCAATAAAAATTGTGAGGCTTGTCTCCCAGTGGTGAAACTGTCTTACATTGTTCCCTTTGAATTAGCCCAGCAATGGTTTAAAATGATGTGAGAATGCTAAGTAAAGTTTGCTCTCTGCTGGCTGCAGCTGAAGCCTGGGAGTTTCCGAGTCCCCTTCCTCACACGGTACCTGCTGGAGAGCCACGGTGGAGCTGTAGGCTCCTCCCATCCATGTCTCTCACATCAGTCTTCAGGGGTGGGCTGCACACGGTAGAACTCTTGTTAGCTAGATTCTTGCAAGAGTGTTGTCACTGGTGTCCTGTAGAGTGCGTACGGGGACTGCCTAGGTGTGATGCGTGCGGGGACTGCCTAGGTGTGATGCATACGGGGACTGCCTAGGTGTGATGCATACGGGGACTGCCTAGGTGTGACGCGTACGGGGACTGCCTAGGTGTGATGGGTCTGGCAGCAGGAGGACCAGGGAACGGGAGATCAAGGTCGGAAGGAACAGAACAACAGGGCTTTTCTATGGAGACAGGTTCGGAAGGAAGGTAGGACTGATGGGTGTATTCTGGGAGACAGGAGCATCCAAGTGACAAGAAGCCCAGGGGATGGAGAGCTGGGCCGTGGCCTCCAACCGGGTAAGATGTCAGATGCAGGAGGGAGGGGAGGCTAGAGAGGGTAGCTGGCCTGAGGCCCAAGGCCAGGAGGACCTGGCCCCTGTCAGCTGGTGGTGGCTGTGGGAGTGAACACTTGGTCTGTCTTTGGGTTTCAGGTCCAACCAGAAAGATGCCGCCCAGCGCTAGCGCGGTGGACTTCTTCCAGCTCTTTGTCCCAGACAACGTGCTCAAGAACATGGTGGTGCAGACCAACATGTATGCCAGGAAGTTCCAGGAACGCTTTGGCAGTGACGGTGCCTGGGTGGAGGTGACACTGGCCGAGATGAAGGCCTTCCTGGGCTATGTGATCTCCACCAGCGTCTCGCACTGCGAGTCGGTACTCAGCATTTGGAGTGGAGGCTTCTACAGCAACCGGAGCCTCGCCCTCGTCATGAGCCAGGCCCGCTTCGAGAAGATCCTCAAGTACTTCCATGTCGTGGCCTTCCGTTCCAGCCAGACCACGCATGGGCTCTACAAGGTCCAGCCCTTCCTCGACTCCCTGCAGAGCAGCTTTGATGCTGCCTTCAGGCCATCTCAGACCCAGGTGAGGCCAGTGTGCATGTGTGTGTCTCCATGCATGTTCATGCATGCATATGTGTGTGGGTACACTTGCATGTGTGTGTGTATATACATACATACATATATACATATATATATATATATCTTCACACATGTCCATGCATGCGTGTGTGTGTGTGTGTGTGTGTGTGTGTGTGTGTGTGTGTGAGTGAGTGTCAGCCAAGGTGCCATTGAATGCTCTGAGACTTTTCTTAGCTAGGGACAGGATTTAGGATGTCTTCTCTCCCTGTCCAGCCATACTTTCTCCAGTGACTTGAACAAGTCACTTCAAGGTCACCAGCCATACTCTTAACCTTATGACCCAAACATGTTTGTAAGGGATAGTGGGGGCTTGAACCCCAACCCCCGACAGCTGGAATTCAACCCTTGCTCAGAGGTACAGCACTCTCCCCTTTCCATATCCTCCCGCTCCATGGCTCTTCCAGCACTAGGCCTTACACAGCCTCGTCTCAGGATCCCCATCCTGGTGGTGTTGCCTTCGCCTTCTGGACAGCGAAGGAGGGAGCTGGAGCTGCAGCTGCTCTTTTGGTCATTGGGACTTCTTACATGCAAAGGTTCACCTGGCCACTCGGGGTAGAACCTGAAGCCTTTTCCAGGGTCTGGAGGCCCAGCCTCCTGACTCCCTTGGCTCCTGACCCACCCTGCCCCCCATGGCTTCTGTACTGAGCACTGTCACGCTGCCACACACAGTCTGTGTCAGACTCTCAGACTCTCCTCAGAATTGCTGTTGATGTAGCACACCAAGGAGGTGGCTGATATCTGTAAAGCTCTCTAACTCAAATTAAGAAGTTGTGTACCTGGTAAGTAAGCTGAGTTCCCTCTGTGGAGAGATCTGGTTACACAGACGGACCATTCTTGATACCCATGACTTTCTTCTGGAGGCTCCTGCTAGGCTCCCATTCCTAATGTTCACTTTGGCCCAAGTCTGTCATGGTCCCCTATTCTGCACAACTGAAAACATCAGGGCTTTTTGTGGGGGTCTGTTACTGTGTCTTGGGACCATGGGCTTCTGAACTCTCTGCACAGGTCAGACTTGCTCTGGTTCCCAGGAGTGACCCGGCGCTGTCTCCCTTATACCACCATTGTGACTCTGCCCTGAACACACAGATGCTCAGGTACATGCACGTGTGTCTGTGTACGTGCACACACACATACACGTGTGCACATGCACACACAGGTACATGAACTCTCAGTGTGCAATCTTGGCAGCTTTCGTTCTAGCAAATGTTACCCTTTGCAGAGTCCTCAGAAGACCCCAGAATCTGCCAGCAAACGAAGCCATTTTTGTGTGTGACGTTCACATACAAGTACATTATTTTCATCAAAGCAGGAGTCAGATTAACCAGAGAAATATCCCTGGAGAGGGATTATGCAAATAAGCCAGAGATGTTTGTCTACCATACGTGCTACCTGGTACACCCTGAGTAGCTTGTCGCACAGAGGGGCCTCGGGGATAGTGCGGTGTGACAGAGGTGCTGGCTGTTTTCCCCAGAGGAGGAGGAGACTCAGATTCTTGCTGGCCCTGCTGGGATGTGCTTATCAGTGCGGTTGAAGATCGTGTGGAGATGTTCTAACTCGCTCACTGAGGAAGAGAAACAACAGATGCATGGTCCAGTCAAGAAGACAGGCAGGGAAAGAGCAGGGAGCGGGGGCACCTCCATGCTGTCTTCCCTATTCCTATGACCTCCTTAGATTGTCCATTTTGCTAGATGGTTCCATATGGGACTTTGGGTGTCTCATAAGCTTCAAGGAATCAGGAACTGTGAGGAACTGGGCATGAAGGTCTGGGCTACAGCACAGGCAGGCCACCTTGTCCATTCCTGTACCGAGCAGAGGCAGGGCCACATCCTGAAGTCACTTTCAAGATTTTCCAACAATAAAATCCAAGGGGCAGAGTGTGCCAGTGCATACCAGCGAGGTGTGGCTGATGCTTTCTTAGGAAAAAAAGCTTTATTTTTATTTTATATATATGAGTGGTTTTGCCTGCATGTAAGTACACTACATGTGTGCAGTGCCCACAGAGATCAGAAGCGGGCATTGGATCCCCTAGAACTGGAATTCTATAAGGTTGTGAGCTACCATGTGGGTGCCAGAAACCAAACATGGGCCCTCTGCAAGAGGAGCCATCCAAAATAGAACCAAAGGCACTGTTACCAAAAGAATGCTGGGTCTCGAGTGCAGAGCTCACCTTCCAGGGTGCCTGTGCCGGGCCATGGACTAAGGCGGCTCTTTAGGAGGGTCTCATGCCCTGAGCTGACTCAAACCTACCGAGAGAGACACACTCGACCACTGTCTCTAGGAGCTGGGGTCCTTGAAACTCGTTCCGCACGTGGCCAAAGATGCCTTCGGATGGTCCTCTTGTGGGTCCTGTCCCTTCTTTCCTGTGGCCACAAGGCTGCAGCAGTTGAGGACAGAGAATTATTCCAATCAATTTTGTTCATAAAAATAGGCAGTGGTTTGATGGTCCTCCATTTAGAGCACTGTGTCGTGTGGAAATCCGCGTGTCTGCACGTCATCTTTCTTTACAGCAGATGCACACTCTCATAGCTCAAACCCGTGGAATGGAAGCGGGGAGGGAACTGTGATACTCACTGTGCGGCCTCGGTCTTCTCCCCTCCCAAGCACTTCAGTGTGAAAAGCCAACTTGGAGTCTTTTTATTTTATTTTTTCCTTGAAAAGGTCATAAAATCGTGTTATCAAGACGCTGACATTGTTGAAGGACAGTTAATAATTGCTCAGGGTGTCGGAGCTGGAGCTATGGCTCAGTGGCTCGAATGCTTGCTGCTCTTGCCGAGGATCCAGGCTCACTTCAGAGCTCACATTGGACAGCTCCCGTCCCAGGGTCAGATGCCTCTGCCCCCCCCCCCCCCCCCCCCGTTGACACCTTTTGGGTTGCTTTCTTTCTTTCTTTGCTTTTACTTTTGCCCCTCCCCCCAAATAAATACATGGGAGACTTATTCTTACCTACAAATGCCCAACCTTAGCTTGGCTTGTTTCTAGCCAACTTTTCTTAAATTATCCCATCTGCCTTTTGCCTCTGGACTTTTGCCTTTCTCTATTCTATGTGCCTTTCTTTCCTCCTCACTCTGGGGCTGGCCGGGTGGCTGCATGCCTGGCCCCGGCATCCTCCTCTCCTCCTTTTCTTGCTTCTCAATTCCTTCCCTAGACTTCTCTTTCTATTTATTCTCTCTGCCTGCCAGCCCCACTGTCCCTCTTCTGCCGGGCTATTGACCATTCAGCTCTTTATTAGACCAATGGTGTGTTTTAGGCAGGCAGGCAGGCAGCTTCACAGAGTCAAACAAATGCAACATAAAAGAATGCAACACATCTTTGTGTCATTAAACAGATATTCCACAGCATAAACAAATATAACACATCTTAAATTAATATTCTACAACACATCTTCATTCATGTTCACATATGCCCCCCCACACACACACCTACACACACAATGACACAAATTGGGCCTGGTGACCCTGAGCCAATGATATAAATCACTGATATGGGCCACAGTCATACCTGGCTCCATCTCTGTGATGTAGGGTTTTGACACGACCCAAGGATCTAGGGTTTCAGATACAGTCACTGAAGATGGGCCTGGGATAGCGGCTCTGAGCCTGTTGTCTCATGCCAGGGAAGATCACAGGCACAGCCAGCGTGGGATTGTGCAAGGAGGACAGCAAGAACCACGCCATAGCTGATAAAGGACTCTGCTGCGGGTCAGGGTGTAGGTGAGTGCACCCATGCTTCCCAGCTGAGTCCTCCCCAGAGCAGCAGGTAAGGAGACTTCAGGTCAGGGAAGCCAAGTGACTTCGGCATGGTCACACAGCCTTCTGAAGGTGTTCCTGAGAACCAGGCTCACATTGCCCTATGAGAACTCATGTTTTTCCTTTTCCCGCAGGTGCTACATGAACCCCTGATTGATGAGGACCCCGTGTTTATCGCCACATGCACGGAGCGTGAGCTGCGGAAGAGGAAAAAGCGGAAATTCAGCCTGTGGGTCCGCCAGTGCTCTTCGACCGGCTTCATCATCCAGGTGAGTTGGGGGCACTGTGGAGGGGGATAAGAGGTGTCAGAAGTGGGGGCTGCGGGGATATGCAGACACTGGGGAGATGGCAAGGGCGAAGTGGAGTGCCCTGGGCCCAGTCAGCTCGCTCTCTTCCCACTGTCTGTCACACTTGGCTCCAGCAGAGGGCAGTCTGTCTCACTTCACCTACTATGGGAAGCTGGTCCTTGGAGAGGACACAGCCATGACTAGCTCCACCCCTGTCATGTAGGGGTTTTGAGATGACCTAAGGACCAATGGTGCCAGACACTTAGAGGCACCAAAGATGGCTTGGGATACTGGCTTTGAGTTTGTCTCGGTGGAGGCAAGCTTTGTTAAGGAGAATTCGGTAAAGGTGGGAGATTGAGGAAAAGAAAGAAAAGCCCCTGAGAGCTGGAGGGTTTCCAGGAGGGAAAGCCATCAGGCTTTTGCCTAGGGTTCATCTGGGGCCATGGCAGAGACTGGACAACGGCTGAAGTAATTGCTTTGAGGCTGGTTAGTCTTCTTGACTGCTGTGGGCTGAGCCGATGGAGGGACCACGTGCTCCATGCATGTCCCCTGACCCAAATATGGAGATTATCATGTGTTGTTCAGGCCATTGGGGTGGTTGGAGCCCAGCTCTGTCTATCTCTGGGTCCATCAACAAAGTGCTGACCTTGAGTGTCTGCTGCCTGTCAGTCATTGGCCGTGTTAGCTCCAACCTTATTGGCGTCTCAAGTGCTGCTGCTTACACTGTGTCCTCTCTGCTCATTTACGTGGCCAGCCCACAGTTTCAGGCTCCAATTACCTGCTGTGAATCGCCATCTGAAACTATCACGCAAACCACTCCAGGAATAACCGTCTCTTAGGTGCTGGGCCTTTCTTGAGTAGGGAGATGGAGTCCGAGGTCCACCCTGAGAAGGGAGTCACCCACTTGCCCAGCACATCCACCCTGTATACACCACCTGCCCATAAGTCACCTTGCTACTGTCTGTTATCGGGTCATCTAGCACAGTGCTTGTGCCAAAAATGAGCCGTATTTCCGTATAGCGACCCCCAGACAAAAGAGTCATGATGCCGACCCAGCAGATTCGTCAGATGTGTGCGGCAAAGTGCTAAGCCTAGACGCAGCGTGAAAGTTCTTGAATGGATAAGGAAAGAGAAACTGTTGAATGCTGGCTTGCTGAAGTTTGTGCTCAGAAGGAATCTCTCTATGACGCTGTGAAGAAGGGAGGTTTGGGCTCATTTGTTGTCATATTTCAAACTGCAAAAGGTGTAACCACAGCTCGCGTCAAGATGCAGAATAGTGCTGTCTGTCAAATGTCTGCTGGGGATCATGCAACAATCCTGGGATAGTGGTGATGGCTGAATTTTTATAAAAAGCACTTTGGGGGCAGGGGTGTAGCTTGGTAAAGTGCCTTCCTCGCGTGCACAAAGCCCTGGATTTGATCTCTAGCACCGCATAGCCTGGTATGGTAGTTCCTGCCTGTGAGCCCAGCACTTAGGAGGTTGAGGCATGAGGATCAAAAAACTTCTGGGTACCCAACTTCACAGTGGGCTTGTAGGCTGCATGCCACCAGTCACCTTTCTGGACCAGGAAAGCAAGCTCCGAGCATGTGATCTGCTTGCTCACAACTGCACCAGCAGTGAGTGATGCACCCATGCCCTGTGTCTCCATCATCTCTTGTGAGGGGATGTAGATAAGCCTCAGGGCTCTCTGGTGTGGCCAGACACCCCCACCACCTCACCTGTCTCTTCCCTGTGCACATTCACTATGCACCTCTGTGCCCTGGCTCCTCACAGAGCTGCTGATGGGATACATTCTGTACTAGCGGCAGGGAGCCCGGTTCTGTCCTGTTCTGAAGGAGAGAGAGTCACGCCAGTGAGGGTGATGGGGCTTCTGGATCATTTTTCTGGAGGCCTCAGTGCACCAGACCCCAGCGACAGTGAGCGGCATGTCAGCTGGTGCATCTCAGTGGCCTCTGCGTCCACCAGATCAGTTGCTGCCGTGGCCCTCGTGTTCTTTCGGGATCACAGGGATAAACAGGAGAACTGCTGTTGAATTCCAGGCCAGCCTGGGCTACAGAGTGAGACCCTATCTCTAAACAACAAGTATAGAGAGGGTCTGTAAGACAGTCTATGGGTAAAGGTGCTTGCTACCAAACCTGACAATTGCGTTTGATCCCTGGGACCCACGTGGTGGAAGTAGAGAGCTAATTCCCCCATGCTGTCCTCTGACTTCCCCATACTCTTCATAGTGCACAGTTACATGGTCACATGTAGGCACGCGTGTGTACATATGCACATACACATATCATAAACTAATACATTTAATTTTTAAGGTATGGAACTTATTGTATAGTAGTGAGCTGTCCTCACTTGGGGGTCTCTGAGCCCCCTTCTGGTGCCACTTCTAAATTCTTGACAGGGAGGAGAAGGCTGTTGGCTTAGCAGAACTTCATTGTACACCATGGCCACACCTTGAGAAGAATGCTTGGACTTGTCCGTGGACAGAGTACTGAGCAGTTTCAGATAGTCTTGCAAATGTGTGTCCCAAGCCAAGGACAAACTCTCAGCTGCCCATTACTGGTGTTTGGGGAAAATTGCCAGTCCCAGGAGAGCAAGATCCTGGCCTAGCTTTGAGTCCTGATCATCTCCAGACCTGCACAGAAGGCAGTACACACCGATGACCACAAACTTGTGTCTTAGAACACAGCGGTTTCCAGCTGCACTTCTCAGTGCTGGTGAAGAAGGTCTTTTATAATTAGTGTCTCCTCCTAATTTACTCTTATATTCAGCACCACCCCCACAAAACCCAGCACATCTGTAATTCCAGGGAATGCTTTACTTTTTAACATCCATTTTTTACTTTATGTATACGAGTTTTGATTATATGAGTGTATGCATGCCACATGTGTGCCTGGTGCCTGCAGACACCAGAAGAGGGCAGCAGATCTCCTGGAACAATTACAGACTGTTGTGAGCCAGCACGTGAATGCTGGGACCAAACAGAAGTGCTCTTAGGCACTGAGCCATCTCCCCAGTCCTAGTAAACTTTAGTGTTCTCTGTATTAGTCACTTTTCTTGTCACTAAGACCAAATACACGACAAGAAGCAGCCTAGAAGAGGTTTGTGCTAGTTCACTGGCACAGTGGCAGCAGGAGCAGCTTGGGCCGTGGCAGTGGGTAAGGTAGCTGTCTACACTGTGTTGACCGTCAGGAAGCAGAGATCTCAGTAGAAAACAGAGACCAAGACATAATCCTCAAAACCAGCACACCACACCCTTCAAGAAGGCCCCACCTCCAAATGGTTCCTTAACCTCTCAAAGCAGTACCACAGCTGGGAACCAACTGTCCAAACACACAAATGTAGGGAACATTTTGCATTCTGTCCACAACCTGCAGAGATAGCCATTTGAGTATGTAGTCAGCATGTCTATATAAACCATGTTGACTAAAGCTGGAGTGAGAGAGACGTCGACAATCCTTATGGCTCCCAGAGAGTGATGGACACCTCAATTTTGCAACAGAAGGTTCTTGAGCCCTGTGGAAACACAGTGGCTGATGTTTTGACTTCAGCCTTGTGGGCCATGAACACAGGAGTCAGCTGTGCTGTGCTCAGGCTCCTCTCTTGTAGGGTTGGTACCAACATACATGTCAGAGGGACATGCAGTATTTTGTTTTGTTTTTGGTTTTTTGAGACAGGGTTTCTCTGTAGCTTTGGAGCCTGTCCTGGAACTAGCTCTTGTAGACCAGGCTGGCCTCAGACTCACAGAGACCTGCCCACCTCTGCCCTAGTGCTGGGATTAAAGGCATGCACCACCACCGCCAGGCTAATATTTTAAAAACCCTGGAGCATAGTTTTTCTGAAGCTAAGTGTGGATGTGTGCAGCGTCAAAACACGTATATTCAGCTGCATTTACAGAAGATCCATGCAGGCCAGGAACACCAGCTTTCAGACCATTGCTGAACCCAGTGGCTCTGTTGTTCTGCCCCACTTCTCAGTTGCCTGCTCTGTTGAAGATTTTCTTGCTAAGTCACATTCCTGAGCGTTGACCTAAGCACAGAGTTGGGCCTTTGCGTTCTGTTCTCTTCAAGGACACATGTGCTTGGTAGATGACCTCCCAAACTCACCAGACAGGATGGGTCCTGGCATGGTAGCTGGGTCTCCCATATGTTCCTTCTGGGTGTTTCTCAGAGAGCCGAGCAGCCCTGGCATGGTCAGACTGCTCCAGTGTCAGCGTGTGCTGCAGGGCAGGGCAGGCATGAAAGAATGGTAGTGGGCTGTATACAAGGTCTCTGAGCACTCCCAAGAATGTCTGCTCTCTTTAGGTGAGGGGACTAGTTGGTACCCGACATCGAATCCATCCTCTTTCCCACGCCTTTGGTGGCAGTCACGGAGCTGGCATGGATTGTGTAGGGACTGCTTCCTAAGTTCAACACCACCTCTTTGATGACCTGGCCCTTGGAGTGTGTCTGACCTCCACTGTATCTCTGGTATGGTGAGACAGGTGAGGCCTGCTCTGCCTGCCTTTGAGCTGACTGGTCATTTTGCCCAGTGGTCAGTACCTATATAAGAGCGTACCTAGCCCTTGAAATGGCCCTTGCTTCTATGTTTTTTATATTTTTATTTATGTTTGGGAATTCAGAAGCAGGTTTGCATCACTTTTAACTGCCAGTTTCCCCACCTAGACTTTTCCAGAAAGAAGCCTCCAGGCTGAACCAGCAACTGCTCAGATTTTGGGTTGCCATGGTGGTGACCTGGGACTGCACGAGGCCGATGAGAGACTGGGGTAGCTTCCTCGTGTTCTCTGCCCTTGTGTGTCCTGCAGCTTCATGCTGTGGTCCATGTTGCCTTTGACTGTCTGACCTCTGTACATTTCTGTTCAAGATCTATGTCCACCTGAAGGAAGGCGGTGGCCCAGATGGCCTGGATGCTCTGAAGAACAAGCCCCAGCTCCACGGCATGGTGGCCCGAAGCCTGTGCCGGAATGCGGCTGGGAAGAATTATATCATCTTCACAGGGCCCAGTATCACCAGCCTCACCCTGTTCGAAGAATTTGAGAAGCAAGGTTTGTCCAGTGGCCATCCCAGCGTGGCCAGCTTCTTGGGGAAGGGTGGGAGGTGAAGAGGACAGGAGTGATGGCCAGCACAGACTGCACAGGCATCTCGGCTGCCCCGTGTCTGGGTTCTCGTGATCTCAAGGTGTTAGTCCTGGGCTCACCATCTAAAGACCACATCGGCGCCGAGCCCTGCCAGTCATCTGGGCACTCATGTGTGTGTCCTTTGCTGTGTGGTTCTGGCCATCGGGGGTGTGGAGGAAAAGCTCCTAGTAAGAGGGGTCTGGAAAGTATGAGAATCACCCACTATCACTAGTGAGACTCTCCTTCCCGTCCGGCAGAGACCTGTGTGGTCAGGGACAATCCCATGGGCTTCTTGGAGCAAGAGGTTCCATTTGTTCTTTGCAGACTTGATAAGCTTCCCATGGCTTTGACAGAAGTTGGATGTAAAAATGAAGACCTAAGTGCTAAGCTGTGCTTGGAGACAGCTCAGAAAGTGTCACTCATAGACAGAAGCTACTAGAATTGAGGCATTTTGCTCTGCCACACAGTAGATGTCAGGCCTTAAACTGCACCCTCTTGTATTGTGGAGGAATAAGCAGCTTACACCCTGGACCTTGGAAGCTGTGTTGAAATGGGGGAGCAGTCCACCTCGGCGCTGCAGGCTAGGTAAGGGTGACTGTCTGTTGCGGGCAGGCTAGGTAAGGGTGACTGTCTGCACTGGCCGTCGCGGGCAGGCTAGGTAAGGGTGACTGTCACGGGCAGGCTAGGTAAGGGTGTCTGTCTGCACTGCAGGCTAGGTAAGGGTGACTGTCTGCACTGCAGGCTAGGTAAGGGTGACTGTCTGCACTGGCCATCGCGGGCAGGCTCAGAACTCATCTGTGGCGAGAGCTCAGCAAGAGATCAGACTGAGGGGGGAGGAAGGCTGTAGAACTGGTCCTAGAACACATGACGCAGCAGCTTTGGAGGAGATCCGGCTCTCCATGAAACACAGTGGGCAGCTGGCCTGCTGCCTGAGCCCATGTCTATGGAGGAGTGTTTAGAGAGGCGTAACTTCTGATGGTGTCTGCACAGATATATGTGATGGTCCACTCCTGCCTGGGTTTGCTATCAGTACTGGGAGTTGTGATTTCTATCCCCCCCTCTGTGTGTGTGTGTGTTTGTGTGTGTGTGTGTGTGTATGAGAGAGAGAGAGAAAGAGAGAGAGAGGGAGGGAGGGAGGGAGGGAGGGAGGGAGGGAGGGAGGGAGGGAGGGAGGGAGAGAGAGAGAGAGAGAGAGCGAGCAGTGTGAGTGTTGGTACCGGAGCATGGCCTGGACCACTGGGACTGCTTCCCCAGGAGTCAGGAGTGTTGCTTCTGAGATCCAAGGCTCAGTAAGCTAGGAGATGGGCAGAGAACTCTGGCTGGACAAGAGTGATGGGTATGGACTTTGTCTTTTCCTAAGGTTAGGTAATATAGAAATTATATATAATTATATATAATTTCTATATTACCTCTAGAGTTACTGAGCTCTTTGTGTTGGAGTGCCGTGTGCCTCATCACAGTGACAAGAGCCCTTAGGACCGTGGGTGTGTCCACCCCAAGGCCTCTGGCTGCATTGTTGGCCACAGCCACAGCACCTTTACCATCTGAGCCGCGACCTGGGGTCTTGCCCTCCTTCAGGTCTCCTTCCTCTTCTTCTGTGAGGTACATGCAATAACCCAGCAGATACAGGTTTCTGGAAGCAGACGGCGTGATAAGCCCCACAGTGCCAACAAAGGGTCCTGTGGATGAGCGCCATATTGTTGCAACAATTCATTGCTCACATTTGTCGGGGCCTGGTGACCTGAGGGTGGATCTTACAGAGGAAGGAAGGCCCAAGGAGGACAGGGCCTCGACAGCTGCTTCTGAGGGTTCTGCTCACACCTACTTCTCTCCTTCCCTGGGTTGTGGGTGGGGCACCCTGACAACGGCACATGTGAGATTTTGCATCTTTCCTGCCAGGGATCTACTGCTGTGGCCTACTGAGTTCTAGGAAAAGCGACTGCACGGGCCTCCCTCCATCCATGTTGACCAACCCTGCCACCCCACTCGCCCGGGGCCAGTACCAGATCAGGACAAAGGGGAACATGTCTCTGATCTGCTGGTATAACAAGGGGCACTTCCGCTTCCTGACCAATGCCTACTCCCCTGTGCAGCAAGGTGAGTGGGGAGTGTGAGTGTGGGTCTAGGAAGTGGGGGGTATCCAGGGCACAAGCCTGGGGCACCCTCATGCTGGCTGTGTCCTTAGTCTTTGTTCTGTCCTAGGAAGGGGCAGGGAAGAGCCTCATGCAGCCCTTAGCAAGCTGGGAGGATTTGAATGACATGGCTTTGTGACCTACCTGCTTGTTAGGGTGTGATGCTCCTATTGTTTAGGACATAATGATGCGCTGCATTCGGGGTGGATGTGTGGATCTCTTATCATCGTGGACTCCTGCAAGCAAAACGCCTGTGTAACCCTGGCTGCCAGGCGGCCCACTGCTCTCCTCACTAGTTCTCTGGGGATTTAAAATCGATTCAGAACAGAGGGACTTAATTAGCCCAGAGTCTGTATTTAAAGTAACTGACAGTTAAGACAGTGTTAAACTGCTGAGAAAAAAATTGATGATTGCAAAGGAATCTGCAGAGCTGCTTCCAATGTGGCATTCACATGTGCTGTTTGCATTCCCCTTTGCATGCTGAGAGTATGATCTGCAGGTTCCTGTGGCACGCACACGCACATGTGTGTGCGCGCGCGTGTGTATTATATATGTCCATGTATATATAGTGGTACAATGTATGTATGGTTGTGTTACACATGTCATCCACATGTGCTTCTGTGGCAGTGTGTGTATGTGTACTTCCTCCGTATAGTATGCGTTTCTGTCGTGTGACCTAAAACTAGCCAGCACAGTGGGATACTCTAAGCATGCCCGGTGCACACCATGCTAGGAAGGACACTTCCATCTTTGTCCCTGTGTCTAGCAGAGGCTAGGCAGACAGTGCAGGGCAGGCCAGGGGACAGGCATCATACAGCAGCCATTGGTGCAATGGAATGTGGAGGTCCCGTGGGTTCTCTCTTGGTCCCCAGGCTCTGCTGGTTGTGACTTGGGCTATGACTTTGGAGGCATTAGCTGCATTCCCTTTGTAAGTGCCAAGAATTTTGAGATAGATGTGTCTGTCAGTGATGGGTAGCAGTGGGGAAGGCAAGGAACTTTCCAGCCCAAGGCCCCGGGAAAGGACCTTGAGAGGTGTGAGGGGGTTGGGCCTGGTGTGGAAGGATGGCCTCCTTGCTCCTCTCTAATATGATCCCACCCACACAATAAAGGACGCAGAGAAACTGCCACTGTCCCCTCCCAGCAGCCCTTGACCAAGTCGGCCACTATGGGGAGGAAGAGAGAGCGCTGCTTCCCCTCAGCTCCTCTCGGGCTTGTCCTGGTAGTGTTCTCCTGTGCTTTTTAGAGTCACCTGCAGGCGTCATCCCTGCGCCCCCTTGGTGGCGATGTCTTTGCACTTGCTGCCTTCACCGTCCCCTCCCCTTCTCTGCTAAAGCACCCGATGGGTGGTCCTGATGCAGTTCCCCATCCCACCCCACGCCACCCCCAGAAACTGGCCAGCCAGGAACACAGGGAAGTGCTTAAGTGCCTGAAAGAAGACTGAGCGCCCCTCTTCTCCCCCACAGGTGTCATCATCAAGAGGCGGAGTGGGGAAATCCCCTGCCCTCTGGCTGTGGAGGCCTTTGCTGCTCACCTCAGCTACATCTGCAGATACGATGATAAGTACAGCAGGTGCATGTTGGGGCGGCCGCTGTGCCTTCAGATGGCAGTGGCTGGGGCTTTGGGGGCAAATGACACCGGCACACTGGTGTGTTGGGAGGTAGTGTTGGCCCAGACATGCTGAGAGCATGCGTTTGGAGCATGAGGAGCTATGAGGTCGTTCCTGGCCCCCCTCCTGGCCCCAGGTGGCCTACACACCCACCTTAGCTCCACACACACCACCACACACCTCTCAGCTCACAGTCCAGGCCTCCAACCCCACCTAAGGCCCCTTCCTCACAAGATACCCAGTGGTGGGCATCCTGGCACGCACTTCAGCCTTTATCCTCCATGGGCTTCATCCATCCCACCCCCTCCCTTCTGTCCACTGAGTCCTTGGTTCCTTTGCACAAGAATGCCTGTGATCAGGTGTGGGCTTGCACTGTGCACATACAGTATGCAGAAGGCACATGCAGTGTGTGCGGCAGATGTGTGTGACTTACATGTGCACAGAGCTATCCTGCCCAGGTCTCCTGAAAACCAGAGGAGGCTGTTGTGCATGTAGATGCCTTCATCACAGTCTTCCTACCCAGAGCAGAACTAGTCCAGCTGGCCAGGTAGTCAAGCTCGGCTGCCTTAGGGGAACCTCCATTGTTGGGCCTATGACCTGGTGTGGAGCACCTAGCCTGTGAAAAGCCACCTCTTCTGCCTTGACAGGACACTTACCACATCAGCGCCACCGCGTTTCAAAGAAGGTGGTGGCTTAGTGGACACAGAGGGGTAGTGTCCTGTGCTAGACACTCTGGCGGTCTTCAGACATGATACGGCCAGGATGCAGAGAAAATATCTAGGAAAAGATAATCCTAAAAGATAAGGTTCTGGCCACGAATAGTGTCTCAGGGCCAGCCCCAGGGTCCTGCATCTTCCTCAAGGAAGGACAAATGAAATGCATCTGGGAAAGAGAGCGCCTTGCAGGGCCCGGAGCTGAGGGAGCAAGTACTTCAGGTGTAAATGGGCCTAGAGCAGGCTTTGGGAAGAGGGCTGCTGGGGGCTGGGGTCGGGCTTGCTGTAGCCCCGCCCTCTCTCCCATTTCTCAATAGCTGTTCCCTTTTCTTCATTTTCCTTGAGTGAAGTTCACTGTGTCAGAGCCCTGCCCACAGCTGGTCCCTGGCGCCCCCACCGTATGGGCGTCTGCAGAAACTGTGACCAAGTGTAGAATCTCTGGAGCCTCTGGGCTCTCCTTCCCTGCTTGCCTGCTGCGTGACTTCTCTGAGGAGAGAACAAACACTTGTTCACCCCAGATCGGGCACGCGTTACAGATTAAAGAAAAGTTCCAATAGTCTATCCTAGTCAGCCAGTGAGTTTATCATGGTCACTGAACAGGAGCATGGGTGACAGCGCCCAAAAGCTCCATTCCCGGGGTTCCCTCAGCTGATTGGAGAGCCCCCTCCTTCCTCCCAGTATTTGCATGGCTGATGTAGCCTTGGGATGGGACCTTGTGAACACTGCACTCCCCAGGCCCCCAAGTTCCAAGAGCTCCCTCAGTCGGTTTTATTTCTTCCTGTGATTTGTGGGTTTTGTTCACTTCCTGCGACTTAAAGAGCTTCCTTCCACGAGGAAGGGATTGAGCGTTTAAACCTCAGGAAACAGCTATATGACATTGTACTCCTCTCTCCCCAGGTATTTCATCTCTCACAAGCCAAACAAGACGTGGCAGCAGGTGTTCTGGTTCGCCATCAGCATCGCCGTCAACAACGCCTACATCCTATACAAAATGTCAGATGCCTACCATGTGAAGAGGTACAGCCGGGCTCAGTTTGGAGAAAGACTTGTCAGGGAGTTGCTGGGCCTGGAGGATGCATCACCAGCCCACTGAGACTGTGCTGGCCCAGGGGTGGCAGGGACAAGGAGGGAGCCAGTCACCTGCCTGCCTGTTGGAGGGTCCATGTGTGGCCAGAGGGTCTGCTTTCAGCATCACCCCCCCCAAAGGGGAGTGGGCACCCCAGAGCCCGGTACAGGTGACTGGAGGGGCGTGGCGGCGGAAGCTACCAGCAGCAGGACCGGTGGACCATGCTCTGCTGCCCAGAGCTCAAGAGATCATGACAGGCTCAAGTTCAGACCAGGCAAGCTTGCAAAATGGGCCACTCAGCACCTAGGGACATGTGTGATCAGTTTAGATGGCTCCCTTGCAAGAAGAAATGCGGTATGGTGCCGTTAAAACTCCAGGAGACAGGAGCGGCTGCAGCTTGCTGACTAAACAGGGTGTTCCTGCTGCATCCTCCACGGGGCTGGTGGGGGGCAGGGCCGAGAGGGAACCGAGAGGTTCACAGAGAAGAGCAATGCTGTTTTTTTATTTTTCAATATATCTTCAGGTTATTTTCCTACTGTTGCTTAAGGTCTACTGTAAACGAGATGTGTCCCTTCCTCTCCCACCCCGACGCCCTCACAGTTCCCTGCATGATCACAGTTCTGTGTCTGGCCTGGGGACCCGCAGGCTGTGTTCTTTGTCACCATGCCGTTGTTGGCAGAATTACTTGTTTTGAGAAATACGTAGCGTTGTGAAAACAAAACCCTCCAGCATCCTTTCTCCGTGTGTGGTCCCCCAGAAAGGTACAGCTGGATCGGGAGGCCCTGGCTAGGGAACCCCCTGTGACTCGACCTGAGGTTGGGCACTTCCCATAGCAGGGGCCGGCAGAGGCTGGCAGGAAGGCAAGACCCAGGCCCTTCCGCCTGAGGTTGATGCATCTCCATGGAGCCTCCGCCCCGAGGTGGATCCACCATCCCCACACACAGGAAATGAGTGATTTCTGCACCTTGCAGCAGCCCCTTCATCCGAACTCCACCGCCACCTAATCTCTTCAGACACACGATGTCCTCAACGGGGGCTTTGGGTCACTCTTCCGTGTTCATTTTTTGAGCTGAGGTGTGGCTGCACCTCGTCACTTCTGTGTCCTCCCTCTCCACAAGCACCCTCACTTGTGGTGGGACCCGCGATGCCGTGGATCGTGGACCCGATTTCAGATTGTGTTTGAGATAATCTTTGCTGTACCCTTAACTGGATTGCGAGCACTTTTGCCACGTGGAGAAATATATTTTTAATTTGTGATGCTTTTCTACAAGGTTCACCTTTTTCTGAGTTCAGGTGTTTCCAACACTTAGGGAGACTAACGAAGGCCAATGACTTTTTCTTTTCTGTCCAAACAAGAAAAATAAAAATAAAAGTCTATTTAGATGTCGGCTGTTAGTATGTGGCTTTGTTTCCAGGGTCAGGGTTAGAACGCTACTCCTCTGACCTTGCTTTCCCATCGTGTGACCGGGTACGTGTGAGCTAAACTGTTGGTGGAATTGTGAGCCACAGGAGAGTTTATCAGAGGGAATCAGCGAGGATTGATGTGTGGATATACATATAAGTGAATGACAGTAGCTCTGAGCATAGCTGTCCAGACCCCTCTCCTCAAATTATTTTTAGTCTTGGTTACCTGAGGTCAACTGTCATCCAAAAATAATGAAAAATCCTAGAAATTCTTCCATAAGTTGTAAAGTTTTACTATAACACATTGCTACAGTTGTTGTATTTTATCGTTAACTTCATACTGTGCCTAACTAAACTTCATCACAAGAGTGTAAGTAAAGGAAGAAACACAGTGTGTGGTTCCAGCACCCATGCATGGTCTTGGGTCTCAGAAACATTCCCTGCTGAGGGATGGCTAGGGACCGTTGGGTCGCTCCCACAGGAGGCCAGCAGGTGGCGCTGTTCTACCGGGTGTTTGCTCCCGTGACCTGCTGGAGCCACCCCAGGATGCAGGTGCTCTTTGTGGCTCTGGGGCCACCTGTTTTCTCTAAATAGTGGGAAGATGGCAGCTCAGCCGTGGGGGCACGGCAGCCTGTGAGGCACCTGTGGGCTGGGCTTAGAAAACCTTCAGCTTTGGGCCTTGCTCCACAGGTGTGCCTTGGAATGGCTTCGGGCACCGCTGTCATTAAACTCACTGGACGAGGCCAGTGTCTCCTGGTCCTGAAGCAGACACTGACTGTTCAGGAATGAGACGTCCCTGGTCCCTGTGTCTGCTTTCTGTCACCCAGACAGAAGGCAGGCCTGTTAGATCACAAGGCCAGACTGTCCTCACAGCTGCAGGCGTCTTAGCACGTAGCTCACCCTTCTGGTTTAACAAGGCAGAATATCTTGACAGGAGGACATGGGAGAACAAAGCTGTTGACTCTGTGGCAGCAAGGAAGTAAAAGGTCCTGTTCAAAGTAAAAGTGTCCTGTTCAAAGGCACACCCTGATGGCCTAGCCTCCTTCCGCTGGACACCCTCCTGCCGGGTCTGCCACCACCTGACTGAAGATGTCTTCAACATAGCCTTTGGGACGACAGTGACGATCCATGTCCCAGTGACCCAGGAAGTAATCCTCCCAGAGGTGTAGCACAGGTCCCAAATCCTTCTTGCATGTCCCACATGTCACCACTTCCCCAGGGATGGGCCTGGCAGAACATACGGGACCGGCGGCACCACACTTCCTGTGGCCAGTGAGGCCTCTCTCGGTTTAAATGTGTTCCCCAGGGGTTGTCTTCGTTACCAGGCTCGTTTCTGGCTCGTTCCTTAAATTAACCTGTTTCTCTTTATGTAGCATTTGCCTCGGGGCTTATTACCTTTCTTCTGTGTGTCTTACGTTCACTGCTTCTAGATGTCTGCCTGGCTTCGTGCCCCAGACACATCCCTCTTTTTCTCCTCCTCTTGTTCTTACTTTCTGAGTCTAGGTTTCTCATCCTATCTACTCTCTCCCTGGCAGCTCCCCCCCCCCCCGCCCTTTTCCTGCCTAGCTGCGGCCATTCAGCTCTTAATTAGACTAATCAGGTACCTTAGGCAGGCAAGGTGAAACCAATGCAAAGCATTTGTACATAATTAAACAAACGCAACGAAAACAAAAGTAACACACCTTCACTCAGTTCACGTAATATTCCTCAGCATAAACAAATGTAGCACATCCTTGCCCAGTTAAAATAATATTCCATACAAGTATTAGATTTGAGTGGCCCCAGGGCTGATGGGTGTTGTCTCTGAGAGGCAGCCTCCAGCACTGGGGGGGAAGAAGTGTCCAGCATTCAGTGCTGGCTAGCTGGAGACAAGGCTCTTCCAGAGACCGAGGACAACCTGCTGGGGGCGGCTGATCCTGAAAATTGCTCTCAAGGAGTGCTGGCCCCCGTGGGTGGGAGGGGCCTCTAAGTCCACCTGTAGGCCCGGGCAGGGCAACTGTTTGAAGTGCTGACCCTCAAGAAAAGCACACATTCAGGAAGCTCAGCCCTAGCTCTGGGCTCACAGATGGTGACCGGACAGCCTATCCTGAGTTCCCTGCTCCTTTAAGGGGAGCGTGAACTAACACCATGAACATGGTCTGGACCTAAGAACGCTGTCTCCCAAGCACCCCGTTTCAGGTGGACGTTTCTGACCACTCCTGGGGAGCAGCCATGCATCACAAGGACATAGCCGGGAAACCTGGTCAGAGGAGACGGTAAGTCTCAGTTTAATGCCTTCTGTGTAACCTATGACCCCTGTGAGGATAGTTCAGGTATCCAGTTATGTTTGTTCCGTCACCAGAGTTTTACAGCCCGAAACTCTGAAGTATGGTCACATACATAGTGTTTTCCACTCTCTGGGTCTCTTGGGGTGAAAGGACATGAGAAATGTGCTCACACAAAGCGCCAGGTTTGCTGGTGGACACAGCTGCTCTAACCCTTTGAGTATAAAATGTCACTAGGAACGGATGTGCTGAAGGCTGGTCCCCCGGAGGTGTGGTGCTCTTGGGAGGTGACTGAACTGAGCCATGACTTAGCAGCTGGTGAGTTCACAGCTGAATGGGAGCCATTGGACGGCAGACAGGGCCTGCTTAGAGGAAGTGGTTACTGGAGGCATGCCTTTAAAAGCTCTGCCTTGTTCCTGTCCCTTAACCCTTCACCCTCTGCCTCCTCTGGCCACCATAAAGTCACGTCCTTCAACCACAGTGTTTCTGCCATGTCACGGGCCTGAAAGCAAGGGACTGAAGCCATAAGCAAAAATAACCCTTTCTTCCTCTAAGTGGGTTTCTCAGATAATGTCTTCTCAAAAGCCTGACAGATAGATCTGGGATTAGGCCACACTTGGGAACCCCACCCATGGCTGTGGGAGATGAAGACAGGCCGGGGACCCTCGCTGACCCATTCTGCTGCTGCTCCCTGCGTCTTCCTTGTCTCCACTTCCTTTCTCCCTCTGCCATAGGCTGTTCCCTGTAGCTAGCTAGTGGCTCCCTCAAACACTGGCCTGCAGACCTTTGCATCCTCGGCCCTGATGGAAATCTGGAATCTGGGCTGAGCATCACAGTAAGCAGTGAAGAGGCCCAAGGGTGACATGTGAGCAAAGAGGGAGCCCTGTGCAGAGGGCTGGGCCCCGGGTCCGGGTTCCGGTAGCCTACCTGCGCTTAGGAAATCTGCCTAGGGGGGAGTTCAGATAAAGACTGAAAGGGAATGTGGCTTCCGCCTTGCTGGTTGATCAGATGGTGGGGACTGTGGGAACAATGACTAGGAAGAGGACGGTTTCATCTTCTAGGGTTCTGTTCTTATATTTTATTACTAGAGAACACAAAGGTTTTAAGGGGGCTGGAGAAGAGGGCTCCATGGTTAAGAGCACTGTTGCTCTTGTAGAGGACCTGGGCTTGGGTCCCAGCGCCCAGACGGCAGCTCACCAACGGTTTCTAACTCCAATTCCAGGGGTTCCAACACTCTGTTGTCTCTGCTGGCACCAGGCACACGTGTGGTGCCCATTCCTACATGCGGGGTAGTTGCTCTTGCACATAAATCTAAAAGACTCTGAGAGGCACATGTCTCTCAACATCAGAGAGGACATTAAAATATTTTAATAATTTTTAGTACGCATGTGCGTGTGCGCCAGTACACACTAGGGCCAGCAGAAGACATTGGATGCCCTCATGCTGGAATTCGGTACTGTGAGCCACTCTGTGTAGGTGCTGAGTATTGAACCCTGCTCCCCTGCCAGAGCAGCAGACACTCGTAACAGCTGAGCCGTCTCTTGAGCCTCCAGCATTAAAATATTTTTGCAACACATTATAATAATGCTTGAGGTTTTCTACCGCTCAAAGATAGTTTCGAAGCATGCTTTAAAATATCAGTGATTTCCAATCCATCTCTCAGGAAGGGCAGGATTTACCTTCACTACTTTCTATGTATCGTGATGTAATAACTTTTTAATAAAATGGCGACTTTCTCCTAATCCCATTTTTGATCCCTTCCCTCTATGGGTTTGTCCACATCTCTGCAGTTACCCTTTTAGCTTCCTTTCCCAAAATTCCTCTGTTGGAAGGAGAGAGAGAGAGGGACAGAGGAAGACAACAAAAGGAAATGGGGCTCTCTGAGAGCTTGCTCCTAGAAGACATTGTGAGTAGATGGCATGGGGGGGGCATCTAAACAGGACCAGCAGGGACAAGAAGACAGCCAGGGTTTTAGGAACTCCCCAGGTCAGCGCCGAATCCCACGGGGCTTCTCCCTGCTCCAAGGAATGAAGCTGTTACTTTCCCTTTCTCTGTGGTTTGGTCTTAGTCTTTTTCGATGTTCAGTTCTTTGTCCATCCCAGAGAATGAGTTCAGTGATGACTCCGACCTGCTAGATGACCATCAGCACCCCCCATTACATTTCCTGGCTTCTCTTGTTTGGATTTGAGACGTATACCTGACTGAAAATCGAGAAGGACTTGGAAGTGGCCTTACAATCTGAACATGGCTGCTTCTGAGCAACGGGACACCCCCACCACTAGCATGGTGGGGATCCAATAAGGCCCCACCTCCACTGCAAGTAAGGAGAGCTAGGGAGTGGGCCTCCGGCGGTCATTTAGATTTTGTGTGGCTGGCAGACTTCTACTGAAAGAACTAGGGTGGAGGCTTCTGCCTAGACCAAGAAGAGATCCTGCAAAGCAAACCCCGGGAACTGATGATCCTCCCAGGGAGAGCAGGAGGAAGAGGGAAGACTCCCCACTGGACATTCCTGGGGAACGGCCATGGGGAATGACCAGAGCACGCACTCCTCTGCTCGGTTGCTTCCTCACCCCACACTTGGCTCTTGGGCCCCTGGGCTGTGAAGAGCAAAGGGCAGGCACCTGGGGCCAGCTGGGAGCCAGGAAGACTTGCTGGGTTTTCTCTCAGCATTCTAGCACCTAGGGAGAACTCAAAGTCGTCTTGAAGTTCTGATGGAAGGAAAGAAAGGAATACAAAGTGGAAGAAAGCCTGCTTTGAGTTCAGGATGGGGAATGCCTGCAGCTCAAGTCCAGGAGGTTCCAAGTGGACTGGAGTCTGTGTAGGGAAGCTTCATCAGAGGTTGTACATCCGAGAGGCTGTTTGTCCGGGCTCCACAGAGATACTGCTGGGGTGGCAGGGCCAATGACTTCATACATGTGTCCTTCCCCTAGCCTACTCTCTGCCGTGCCCCTGGCCCTGTTGTATATGCACTGCTCTCTGCTGCCCTTGCAAAAAGAAAGCAGCGTCTGTGGGTCTCCAAGCTGATGGGCAAGTGGGGAAGAGAATGGCAAAAGTGCAGGCTGCGGGGCTGCGGGGCTGCAGGGCTGCAGGGGGGTGGGGGGACTCGGTGGAGAAGTCTTGCCCTGGGTCCTAGCCCTGGCCCTGCAGCAATCAGTCCATGCAGCTAACGATGTAAGGGTTTCCCCAGCCTGCAGCCTAAACGGCTAGACCTTGGACGCGCATGTCCATGTGCAGTAGGCCAGGTGCTACCCACAAGCTGCTGCGAGGATCAGCCTGCTTGAGTGCCAGGCTGTAACGAGCCCACCCCCCAGGTCTCAGTGTCTGTTCCTTCTGCCTGGCATCTCTCAGCCTGTTTTTATCTGGTTGAACTAGAATACTCTTTCCCTCCTTGCCGCCACGTTTGCTCTGTCCTTCGAGGCCTTCTCATCCGGTTTTCACTTCCCAGCTGTATTCCGTGCTCTCCAGATTACAGGTACATGGGGCGGATTATTCACACCGGGCAGATATTATGCTTTGAGATCATAGATGTGAGAAGAGGGGTCAAAGGTGACACTGACTCCAGATTTTATTTAATGGTGGGTTTTATGAGGCTGGGAATTCATTAAGGTCACAGGGTATTGAAGACTCACATTTGAGAGAGTACATAATCCAGGCCCGTATCTGCAAGTAAGTGACAACCTCCAGACGACACAGACTGGAGATGCTCCAATGAATCTTTTGTCTTACAAAGGGGTAGTATGGGGCAGCCCCCCTAGACTGTGTCCTTGCCCACGGGGGTCTCTTTGATCTGTGGGCTTTTAGAAGGAACACCTGATAATTTTATACACATGAGCCTGGCCTCATAAACTAGAGGTTAAGAAAATTGGCCTTCACTGGGAAATATCAGAGTATGTGAAAACCAAGACAGTCTCCACAGCTTCAAGCAGATCCTGGCGTGGGTTGAAGACCAAATGAACTCATTACTTGCCCATGAGGCTTAAGAGAATTGCGGGCCCATGTGTTCCTAAGCACTTTTCTGCCGGGTGTTGTCAATAAAGGAAGGACCTTCATGAAAGGCCTCCAAGGCCACAGAGGGACCACTCACTGCTGTAGAGCCAGGCCTAAAAGAACTGGGTAAGCCCTGCTCTCAGAACGTGGAGTGATTATCTCCCTAGCTTCCCACTTCGTGTGGTCAAGAGTGGGATAAGGTCTCTAGTTCTGCTTGTCCACCTCCGACAATGCTCCATTAGCCTGACCTGGCCTGGATATACAACCAGGGCATTTCTAGAGGTTGGACATCAGTTAGCTTCGTGGCCAAGAGTGTCTGGTAGATGTCCACCGGTGTGAACCCTTCAATTTCCGGGACTATAACCGCGCCCCCTTTTATATACCCACCGCCCACCAGTGATGGCGTCAGACCTGAGAATCCCCTTTCTCTATGACTGCTCCCTAGGTCAAGTTGCCACTTGTTGGAACTTTGACCCCTTGGCCTGATGCGCATGTTGTGGGGTATAGTAGGGAAGGTGGCTCTGAATAGCCAGTTTCTGCTGAAAAATGGAAGAGCGGCTGGCAGATAGCAGTGGCCGGATGCAGGCACGGCACAGATCAGCCTGAAAGGACCCATGAGCTGGAGGAAACCTGTTTGAGTTGGACAACACTAGGTTTGGAGCCAAGTCTTAAGCAGGAGTTTTCTCCAGAGGCCCCTAGCTTGCACATCTGGGGCCAGACAGGAATGTGACAGACACCAGAGGCCAACCTATAAGAAAGGAACAACCTTGCCTAGATGCCGTGGCTGAGAATGAGCTGGTAATTCTGTTTCTCTGGGATTTTTATAAATGACTAACATGGGGAATTTCTAAACTGGAAGATGGTTGGTTCCCAGAAGGAGGCAGAACCCAAATTCTGGGCTTCTAAGATGTTACTGTGCTGAAGCTTGGCTCCCGGGCTCTGCCTAGTAGACCCTCGGTCATTTGGGACTATATATATGCGTGACCATGAGCTGACGGGCTAGAGCCCACTCGCCTCCTTTCTGTATCTGGTTGTCTGTGAACTGTGTGAGCTTGACCCTGGGGATGTTTTAACTTCGGGGTTTGGCATGATATGAGGCTGGAGCAGAGCAGCCCCCATTACATCACACAGAATGCTCTTAGTGAACTCAGTCGATGGGGCTTCTTGCCTATCTTGGGGCTGGTGTGGTCCACATAGTGTTTTGAGGACTGGTGGCATCAAATGTCCTGAATACAAGCAGAACTATAAGGGACCTTGTCCCATGGTGAAGGACAAGGCAGTGATATGGCTCTAAAAAAGACTGAAAGAGGAAGGTGGGAGGTGGCAGGGGTCTGAACCATGATTGGGTGCAGAAAGTCTGTCACTTAGCCTAGCCAGCTCAGACTCTTTCTGGGGAAAGGGCTCTAGCTCCCCACTGCTGACAGGCTTGGAGGCCTCCCCAGGTGGAGGAGGGAATGCAGGTAGCAAAAGGGCAACTCCTCCTCTGTCTTTTGTAGATGGGACAAACTGGTTCCAAAATTCCTCCAAAGTCAACACATAGCTGCTTTCTCAAACACTGGGCAGGTTTAGGCCCCCAGACACTCAAACAGAATCTTGATCTTTGTCAGAAGATGTAGTCCCACATCTTTGCGGGAGATGATGGAAGGCGAAGGCCACCTGTGCTCACAGAACTTCGTCTAGCAGAGCCATAGAGTATTGAATTGTTCAGGCTGTCTGCCTTCATATGCAGGCGCACGCATGTGTGAATTATGATTGCAATTGTGAATGTAGTTTTCTAAGTAGCTGGCCACTGTCTCGGGGTGACCATTGCTGTGATGGAACACCTTTGGTGAAAAGCGTTTATTTGGCTTATATTTCATTATCAAGAAGGAAATTGGGGCAGAAACTCAAGCAGGGTAGAAAGCTGAAGGCAGGAGCTGATGCAGAGACCACGGAGGGGTACTGCTTACTGGCTTCTCAAGGTTGCTCAGCTTTCTTATAGAACCCAGGACCATTAGCCTAGGGGCTGGGCCTTCCCTACCACTAATTAAGAAGATGCCCCTATAGGCCAATCTTATGGAGGCTTTTTTTTTTTTTTTCAACTGAGGTTCCCTTCTCTCAGATGACTTTTGCTTGGGTCAAGTTGACATAAAACTACCCAGGACAGTCACCCTGTCTATCCAGAGAGGGTCTCAAGTTAGACACTGGGAAAGGCAGGTATTTCTGTCATCCCAGTCTCCTTGCTCACGGGAGCTCACTGGACTCACAGCCTGTGACCTTATGGCTGGCTAGTTTTTATTGTCGACTTGACACAAGATAGTCATGTGGGAAGAGGAAGTTAAGAAAATGTCTCCCGTGAGATTGGCCTGAGGACAGTCTGTGAGGTATTGTCTTGATTTAGCGATTGATGTGGGAGGCCCCAGCTCACTGCGGAGGGTGGGTGGTGCTACCGCCGGGCAGGTAGTCTGGATAGTTTAGAAAACAGGCTGAGCAAACTGTAGAGAGCAGCACCCACGTGTGGTCTCCGCTTCAGTTTCCGTCCCCAGGTTCCTGCCCTGAATTCTTGTCCTGGCTCTCTCCATGATGGACTTCTATCCGGACAAGGAAGCTGAAATAAACCCTTTCCTCCCTGGCTGCTTTTGGTCATGGTGTTTCACAGCAAGAGAAGCCCTGACTAAGACAGCTTATACAGTTTAAAAGTTCTGGCAGAGCCTAAGGAACACAGAGCATTACAGTGTTCAGGAAGTCTCACCGGTTCCCTTTTCAGTCATCTGGGCGCACCTCTCCTGGTTATGAGGGCAGGTGCTTTGGGTCCAGCCAGTTATCATCCGACTCACACCGGTCTTCTGTTGAGTGTGAGCTGCTGGGTTCAGCTTTCCTATAAACGGCTGTGCGCTGTTAGAGCTCCCTGAGAAGCGGGCTTTGGAGGCAGGATTTGACTTCCGACTCAAACATCTGCCATCAAATAAATGTCCTCTCTTTGCTGAATCAGGCTGCCCTGACTCCTGTGACAGGAAGGGGGCAGGAGACCATTCAAGGGGATGATGCTCTAAGACAGGCTTACCTGAGTGCAAGATACTATTTAGACAGCTATTTATCATTAATAATTTCTTCCTGATAAGGAAAGTGTGGGGCACCATGACCGTGGCTCGCTTTAACACTGCAGCATCTACCTGCAGCATCTACCTGCAGCATCGCGGCTCTTTATCTCGTGACATAAATCTCTGTGGACATTGAAAGCGCCATCATCGTAGATCTCTCTACTGTCTTGGGGTTTCTGTCAGGTTCACTGGGAATGCCCCAGGTCCATAGTTTAACCATATGCACACAGGTAAGAGTATGTGTGAGTTGCTATTCAACTTTATTTTATTAAGGTGCTTTTGTACCATACGGTCTGCCAAGCTAAACCAATGGCCACCTTCATGACATCAGTCGTGTCAGCTTGCAAAAGATCATCAAAGCCAGGCCTCTTGGCTGTTGGGTTAATTAATGTTATTCTAAGATTGCTAGATGTTTTTCCAATGGCAAAGAACGTTATAAAGCTTAAGCAAGTCACATAAACTATGTAAAAGGTCAAAGTTCAATGCATTGCTATCAAATCTGAGCTTAGATCTATGGAGTTGTTGGGCGATTCTCTGGAACAATCGTAAGGACTGACTGAAATGGGAAAATGTATGTCATCAGTTTCAACTGTTTGGTGTTTTCTCAAGCTTTATCTAAATATTACACAGTAACGAAAGTATGAGATTGTGTGACTGACCTTCCGGAGGTCATAACCATACGTGGAGGCTATACTAACATGGTCAGAGGAGTTGAAGGGGAGAATGTTTTCCACCTTGCCTTCCAAGGTCAAGTAGATACCAGGGGTCTGTGTAGCACCTCTCACATCCTCAACCATTGGGGAACCAAGAGTTGTCTTATTTGTGGATGCCACAGAGCCCCCACCCAGTTATTGCTAAGCAGTGTCCAGTCTACAGATGGGAGAGCAATACGGAGGAAGTATTGTGCTTTGAAGCGAAGCCATGTTCATGCAAAGCCTTTGACTTAACCTCACCTCGATGGAGAAGCTGGTAAATGGGGATTAAAGGAGCCAGATGTCCTTCTTAAGCCCGGGTGAGGAGGGACAGACCCTCAACTGGCCTTGACAGTAAAACAAACCATGATTCAGTTTGGCTCCTGACATGATCTTAAATGCCCAGCAGGGATGTCTAACTAAAGACTATAAAATGATTGGTATGTTTCTTCAGTAGTCCAGGGGCTCATGAGCCCAGGTATTAGGTTTAATTGCATGGGGCGTTGTAGAAAATGATTTCTCACCAGTGATTTTCTTCTTAATAACTAAAGTGTTGCCCAGATAGGGGACATCATGACCTTGTCGCAGATCAACATACCTGCAGCGGAGAGAGAGAGACCCTCTATTGTCTAAAAAGAAACTAGCCTGGGACTGTCCTCCTCCAAGGGTTTATTTGGACTGGCCGCCTCCCAGGACCTCACAGACTGGTCAATCTGCATGAACACTTTGTTCCAGCAGGTAGACGACCTGGGACTCTGTGAGACACCCGAGAAGAGACTCGGGGACCCCCCATATTTCTAGTCATAAGGGAATATAAGGTCCCTAGAGGAAAGGTGATGCCTGCACTCTGCACAGATCCACAGAGAACCTCGCGCTGCCCTTCAAGATGGAGGACCATTGTCCCCTGTACTGGAGCCTGTCCCATAAGAGTTCCCTCTCTCTTGGACCAATCCCCCCCAGACTATGCTCATTTTCAAGTCATCACCCCTCCCCCAACAGCAGCTGTTTGCTCCCTGAAAAGTGGGGACCCGAGGAGAGTTGGAGAAACACAGGTGACAGGGAAACCGGCAGGTCCCCTGAGGTGATGGCGCCTAGCTCTCAGAGGACACTGTGGGGAAACAGGCCTGGAAGGCATGGGTGAGAATCTTAAAGAGACCCAGTAGAGGAAAGAGAGGACTTAATGACCCTGTAAGATATCCAGTCCAAGCTGGAAAAATGGCTGCTTTTCCAGAGGACCCAGCTATTCAATTCCCAGCACACACATGGTGGCTCACAACCATCTGGCTCCAGTTCTGGGGAATCTGACTCACTTTTCCAGCCCTGGTGAGACCTGGGCTCACTGTTCTGGAAGTCAGAGTTCAGGTGCTCCATCTGGTAGTGGTTTGTTGCTGACAGCATCCCGAGGTGACCCAGTCATTTCATGGAGACAAGCATGTGTCTGTGTGTGCCCCTTGGCCAGTCTTCCTCTCCTCCAAAAAGCCACCCGGATTCAGTCAGGGGCATCTGCACTGATGAATTCTCCTAATCCAAATGCCCTTCCAAATCCCTGTCTCCAAACACGACAATCGCACTAATGGCCCATTCTCTTAATGCCTCACAATGGGGACTGGATTTCATCCCATAGTGTGGCATGGTGGGACATACCTGTAACCCGTGTGTGTGTGTGTGTGTGTGTGTGTGTGTGTGTGTGTGTGTGTGTAAGGAACTTTATTACAGAGTGAGGCCCTTTCTCCAAAACAGACTTTCAGCATGCAGAGCCTGGGCGGCAGGTGCACACCACAGTCAAGGTGCAGCTGGATAGCAGTAGGAAGTAGACTTTTAAACAAAACAAAACCCAGGCATTGAGGTATAAGCAAGAACTTCTGACCGGTAGAAAACCAGATCTCTTGATTGCCAGACTGAAAACAGCTGAAGCTGGGGCACCTGGGCTGTCACTCACTGTCACTGGGACAGGGTACTGTAACCGGCCAGGAAGCAGGAGAGGAGTATCTTCCTTCCTGTGGCAAACCTTTTGGACACTGGCAAATTTAGGGCCAGCATCTCCAAGCTTCACCACTGGGAGGCGCTCGAGCCCAAAGGGTTTGAGACAGTTCTTCAGGGCAAGAGCGCAAGCAGCGCTAGACCCTGAGGCTCACAGTAACATTGGCGTCTGTAGCAGATGCTGATGGGAGGGTGTGGCCGCCAAGGGAGGGGTCTTCCTGTACCCACACAGCCCAGCAGAATATCTGAAGAGCTAGGAAAGGAGCCATCCAGGTCAAATCAAGGTTGTGGCCTCTAAGGACAGGGTTGTATGCGTACGTAGAGTCTGTGACTGTTGGCCTGGATTCGGGCTGGGAGAGGGGCAGGTGTAGGTGCTGCTGTCTGGCTTCAGCAGGGTCACAGTAACAAGACAGCGGCAAATCTAACCCAATCTTCCCTGCATTCGATGAGCTTCCAAACCTGGGACGAAGCACCCAACCTTGGACGCTGTTGTTCCCAGTCTGTCCAGCAGAGGGAAGCAGAGTCTCAAGTTATCACGAAACAGACAAAATAGTGGTCAATGTGGCAAACTGGGGATTGAACTGTGGGGAAGCTGGGACTATGAAGACATGGCCCAAAGTGAGAGCAGTGACGATAAGGTCATGGGGACTAATGTAGAGTGTCAGGGAAGGATTGGGGAAAGGGTTGTAGAATCCTACAGTCCCTCACGTGGCTACTGATGTCTAGGTCTATAAAGGACCCACTCACTTGTGGGAACAATTAAGAGGACAGAGGTCCCTGATCTATAGTGATATATTATTTGTGTTTTAATACATAAAACTTGCCTGAAGATCAGAGGGCAAAGTAGCCACACTAGTTAGTCGTACAGGCCAGGGAGTGCTGGCCCACACCTTTAATCCCCAGGACTGCAGACAAATCTCTGAGAGTTCAAGGCTACCCTGAGCTACACAAGATTGATCCAGAAACAGATCCAGGTGGTGGCGGCTCACACCTTTAATCCCAGCACTAGAAGAGGTGGAGACAGGAGTGATATGGCTGGGGGGGAGAGGATTATAAAGGGGAAGAGACAGGAACTCAGCAGAGTGTGGAGTCTGAGGATCCATGGAGACAGGATCTCACCCTTCTGGTCTGACAGTCTGGTAGAGGTTAAAGGTCTCTCTAGTGACTGGCTGTTTTGCTTTTCTCATCTTCAGCTTGAAGCCCGATATCTGTGTCTGGGTTTCTATTATTTGTGCAACACTGATCCTATACTATATTTTCCAGTAGAGGGAAAGTGCACAGTGAACGTGACAGAGAAGCAGGATTTGGGAAGGGGGAAGGGCGGCACGTTGCCCTCCAGGTCTGATGGGAGCTCACCGAGGAGAGCAGCAGTGGCGGGTCCTGCCTCAGACGAGCTGAGTCACCATCACAGGGACTCTGGCGGAGGCTAAGGACTTCACCTGGGTTTCCAAGCAAGAGTGTCAGTGACACAGGCTAGTGGCTCAGCTCCAGGGAGAAAGAGGTCAGGACTGGAGCCCAGGGATACACCCAGAGCCTGCTGTTCCTCCCACTCCGTTCCATCCCAAGCCAGGCAACCTGACTCTCTCTTGGAAAACTCTGTCTAGTCATAGAGTTCTTCCCAAGACAAAGGGAAGGCTCAGCAGCCACTGGCTGACTGGCAGGAATTCAGTCAGGCGGGTGAGGTGCTGTGCTTCCTGCCACCTGGACAGCCCACCCCGCTCCCACCAGGACACCAAGAAGAGAGGACAACAGCTGTGCTCTCTGATGGACAAGCTGACCTAACCCCTGGTTCTTGGCTATTCCTAACTCATAAGATATTGAGAACTCAGGGTGAAAGCCCACAAACCGTCTAAAATGGACGTGCTCACAGCGCCTCTGAAACAGCTGACCTTAGCAAAACAACAGCTTTTAGGGATTACGTTTGCCTGCTTGGGGATACAAGGAAGCTTCCAGAAGGCAGCCTGTGGAAGGGGCCAGTACCGGGACCATTGTGTGGTAGATTGTCTGCCTGACCTCTAAGACTGTCTTCCCTCTTAGCTGCCCTTGAAGGGCTTGGTCACCATAGTGGCAGCCACAACCCAAAAGGAAGGGGTTGCCCTGTGTGGACAGAAGAGCTGTGGCCACAATCCAGGGCACTGGTCTGTGATCTTTGCCATCGTGAAGCCCACTGTCACTATCGGTAAGGTTGCCACCCAGGAGTACTGGCTTGGGCGAGGGGCACTATTTGGTGCCTCTGTCCCAGCACCATCCACGACCATTTTCTAGGGCACATGAGTGACTGATGGGATAGTGAAGAGAAGGCTTTCGTCATTCAGACAATATTCCCAGACAGACGCTGCCTCTGGGCCAGCGCCCCAGCAGTTCAGTCTGTGTCCACAAGCCTTCTCATTGGGTTCCTGACTTAACGGTTTGACTCAAGGACACAGCGTGAAAGACCCCCGAAGAGGACCTTCCCTCGGGAGGAGATCTCCCCGAAGCCAAGGAACAGGCCGAGACCACACGGATGCAAATCACAAGAGGTTTATTAGGTAGACACAGGTACCTGCAGGCGGCAAAGTCTTTAGGAGGACTTGCGTGGCGGCAGACTGGGAGGAGGTCTTTTTATAGGAAAGAGGGCAGCAAAAGCAAGTTTTACAGAAGCAGAAGCGTGGTTATCAGAATAAGGCGGGGGGGCATGAATGGTTTTCCTCTCCCAGCATGGATGTCTGGGAACAGACATCCTGTTCTTATCTTATAGATATCCTACTTTGCAGTCATCCTGCCTTGTAGATGTCCTATCTTATAGATATCCTGTTTTCCTCTCACAAGAGCAGGCTAGCTGCTGATCCTGAGAATCTTTCAAGCAAACAGGACGTTCTCCCGGGGAGCCTGCTGGCTGCGGGTTCTGAGGAGGGGGTCTGTAGGGTCTTTCATTCCCCCCTTTTCTTTTATCATAGAGTTAAATCTTTTACTCAAAGCAGTTACAGAACCTCGGTTTCTTGTTGTTGTACCATATGATACTGATGGGTCAGTACTAGGGCCTGAATAACTGACAGCCTGTCTTTCATAAACCGGACCAAGCGGTTTAAGATGCAGGGCCCAAACAGGAGTATCAGAAGGAGGATAATCAAGGGACCCATCAGAGAAGACAATAGAGTCGTAAACCAGGGAGACTTATTAAACCATCCTTCGAACCATCCTTGTTGTGATTCAAACAGCTTTTGTCTCTGTCTTAACCTCTCTCTAAGCTTTGCCATATTGTCTCTCACCAGCCCAATGTGGTCCTCATAGAAACAACATTCCTCTTCTCCAATGCAACATAATTTTTGGCTTCCACTTTGAAGTTAAGACATTTTAAAAATATCTAGGTTAGTTTAATTTAGCAGTTTCTGTAATCCAATGTCTCTTAGCAGCTAACATTTGTTCATCAGTAATCACAAATTCAAAGATAACACAATATAACATACAGGATCCAGACTCCCTATGTATTTCCCATTTCTACATGGCTTATTCTTTTAAAAATTATTTTGCTCTTTAAGACTTTATTATTTTTAGACTATTTACTTTTATGATTGTCTATATCCTTTTTCATTCTTTTTAAAGCATTTGCACATTGTTAAAGACATTGCAATCTGTTCAGAGGCTTTTCCCATCTGAATCTTCTTTACTGCGTATCTATAATCTTTTCTGTCTATGTGAGCAAAATCTTAAACCACTGTGCAGCTTAGCTCATGAAGCACTGGTAGTTCAAGCCCTTAGGCAGTGGCCAGAAGATGCTTCTCTGTACTGCGACCTGTATAAGAGACTGTAGAATAAGGAAGTGGGTTTGGCTCTGTTTTTGTGTGTTTACAACCTTTTAAAAAAGCTCTCTCAGATCTTATGTGGTAATACATGGCCAGACATTGGATGCCATTTGTAATGTGTCTTTCTCTGTCTGACTAGTCAGCTCCCAAATCACAACACAGAGACTTCTTATTAATTATTAATTATGAAAACTCAGCCAATAGTGCTAGATTGTTTGTAGTTAGGTCTTACAACCTTAACCCATTTCTATTCATATATGGTCCACCATGTGACCTTTACCTTTATCCCATTTTGTGTGTCTGACTTGTTCTGTACCTGGCTTCTCCACTGTTCTTCTTCCCAGCTTTCTCTCTGCCACTAAAATCCTGCCTATTGGCTATTTTGTTTTTATTAAACCAATTACAGTGACATATCTTCACACAGTGTAAAAGAATATTCCACAAGTTTGTTTATATGGTGGATTATATCAACAGACTTTCTTATGTTGAACCATTCTTGCATCTCTGGGATGAAGCCTACTTGATAATGGTAGATGACTTTTTTTTTTTATGTGTTCTTGGATTTTGTTTGCCAGTATTTTATTGCGTATTTTTGCATTGATGTTCAATAAGGGGATTGGTCTGTAATTCTTTCTTTCTTGAGTCTTTGTGTGGTTTGAGTACCAGGGTAACTATAGCCTCATAAAAAGAATTTGGCAGCCGGGCGGTGGTGGCGCACGCCTTTAATCCCAGCACTTGGGAGGCAGAGGCAGGCGGATCTCTGTGAGTTCGAGACCAGCCTGGTCTACAAGAGCTAGTTCCAGGACAGGCTCCAAAACCATGGAGAAACCCTGTCTCGAAAAACAAAAAAACAAACAAACAAAAAAAAAATTTGGCAATGTTTCTTCTGTTTCTACTATGTGGAACAATTTGAGGAGTATTGGTATTAGCTCTTCTTTAAATACCAGGTCAAATTCTGTACTAAACCCACATGGTCCTGGGATTTTTTGGTTGGGAGATTTAATGGCTACTTTTATTTCCTTAGGAGTCTATTTAAACTGCTCATTTGGTCTTGATTCAATTTTGGTATGTGACACCCATAAAATTGTCTTTCTTTTCTGATTTTCCAATTTTGTGAAGTATGACGTGATGATTCTCGAGATTCAGTCAGTGTCTGTTATGTTTAGATGTGTACCCCATTTTGGATTATTTGGTATTTTGATATCTTCTTTCTTGAGTTCTTTATATATTTTGGAAATCAGTCCTCTGTCTGATGTGGGGTTGGTGAAGATCTTTTCCCATTCAGTAGACTGCCTTTTTGTCTTATTGATTGTGCACTTTACAGAAGCTTCTCAGTTTCAGTAGATCCCATTTATTGTTGCTCTCAGTGTCTGTGCTACTGGAATTATATTTAGGAAGTGGTCTCCTGTGCCCATGTGTTGCAGTCTACTTGCCACTTTCTCTTCTATCAGGTTCAGTTTGGTTGGATTTATATTGAGGTCTTTAATGCATCTGGACTTGAGTTTTGTGCATGGGGACAGATTTGGATCTATTTGCATTCTTCTACATGTTGACATCCAGTTATGCCAGCACCATTTATTGAAGATGCTTTCTTTTTTCCATTGTATAATTTTAGCTTCTTTGTCAAAAATCAGGTGTTCATAGGTATGTGGATTAATATTCAGGTCTTTGATTCGATTCTATTGGTCAACTTGTCTGTTTTTATGCCAATACCAAGCTGTTTTCATTACTGTAGCTCAATAGTAGAACTTGATGTTGGGGATGGTGATGCCTCCAGAAGTTTGTTGTGGGAGGTCCTTCCGCTCCTCCAGCCAATAGCGCTGAGATACCAGCCCATTGGGGCGTGGTCTCTTTCCCTTTAAAAAAGCGGCTACTTCCCTCCTCGCTCTCTTTACTTCCTGCTCCGGTTCCAGCGACTAGACTTCTTCCTAATTGCGCAGAGGGCTGTTGTCTGGGACGGTGATCTGTAAGTTTATTCCCCTTTAAAAAAATACCACCCTATTAATCACAATTCCAAACTGGTGCGGGATTGTTTATGACTTACGCCTTCAGAAGTTCCTTTATTGTACAGGATTGTTTTGGCTATCCTGGGTTTTTTTTTTTTTTTCATATGAAGTTGAGTATTATTCTTTCGAGGTTTGTGAAGAATTGTGTTGGGATTTTAATGGAAATTGCATTGAATTTGTAGATTGCTTTTGGTAGGATTGCCATTTTTACTATGTTGATCCTACCTATCCAAAATGAAGATCTTTCCATTTTCTGGTGTCTTCTTCAATTTCTTTCTTCAAAGGCTAAAGTTCTTATACAATAGGTCACTTCTTTGGTTACTGTTACCCCAAGATATTTTATGTTATTTGTGGCTATTGTGAATAATGATGTTTCTCTGATTTCTTTCTCAGCTTCTTTATCATTTGTATATAGGAGGGCTACTGAGTTTTTTTTTTAGTTGATCCTGACATATTACTGATGGTATTTATCAGTTGTAGGAGTTCCCTGGTAGAGTTTTTGGGATCACTTATGTATACTATCATATCATCTGCAAATAGTGAAAATTTGACTTCTTCCTTTCCAATTTGTATCCCCTTTATCTCCTTTTGTTGTCATATTGCTCTAGCTAGAACTTCAAGAACTATGTTGAATAGATATGGAGAGAGTGGACAGCCTTGTTCCTGATTTTAGTAGAATCGCTTTGAGTTTCTCTCCATTTAATTTGATGTAGACTGTCAGCTTGCTATATATTGCTTTTATTATATTTAAATATGTTCCCTGTATCCCGATCTCTCCAAGACCTTTATCATGAAGCAGTGTTGAATTTTGTCTAAGGCTTTTCAGCATCTCATGAGATGATCATGTTTTTTTTTTCATTCAGTTTATTTATATGGTGGATTACATTGATAGATTTTCATTTGTTGTGAACTATTCCTGCATATCTGGAATGAAGCTGACTTGATAATGGTAGATAATTTTTTGATGTGTTTTTGGATTCAGTTTGCCAGTATTTTATTGAGTATTTCTGTATCAGTGTTCATGAGGGAGATGATGTGGGATTCCCCTCTGTATGCTGTGAATACCATTGGTTAATAAGGAAACTGTCTTGGGCTTGCACAAGGAATAGAGGTAGGTGGGGAAATGCTGGGAGGAAGAAGCAGAGTAAGGGAGAAGCCATGTAGCCCTTCTGGAGACAGACGCTGGAACTTTGCCAGTAAGCCACAGCCACATGACGATACACAGATGAATAGAAATGGGTTAAATTAATATGAAAGAATTAGCCAATAAGAAGCTAGAGCTAGGCTGGGTGGTGGTGGCGCACATCTTTAATCCCAGCACTTGGGAGGCAGAGGCAGGAGGATCTCTGTGAGTTCGAGGTGAGCCTGGTCTATAAGAACTAGTTCCAGGACAGGCTCTAAAGCTATAGAGAAACCCTGTCTCAAAAAAAAAAAAAAAAAAAACCAAACAAACAAAAAAAGAAAAAGCTAGAGCTAATGGGCCAAGCAGTGATTTAATTAATACAGTTTCTGTGTGATTATTTCGTGGCTAAGCATCTAGGAACCAACCAAGCAGCCCCCTCCTTCTATAGGGAAATCAGTCTATAATTCTCTTTCTTGGTTGAGTCTTTATGTGGTTTTGGTATCAGGGTAACTGTAGCCTCCTAAAAAGAATTTGTAAATGTTGCTTCTGTTTCTATTAAGTATCTGAGGAGTATAGGTATTAGCTTTTCTTTGAAGTTCTGGTAGAATTCTGCATTGAAACCATCAGGCCCTGGGCTTTTTTTGGTTGGGAGGCTTTTGATGACTGTTTCTATTTCCTTGCAGGTTATAGGTCTATTTAAACTGCTCACCTGGCCTTGATTTATTTTAATTTTGGTATGTGGTGCCTATCCAGAAAATTGTCCATTTCTTTTACATTTTCCAATTTTATGGAGTACAGGTTTTCATCATATGACATAATGATTCTCTGTATTTCCTCAGTGTCTGTTATGTTCCCCTTTTCATTTCTGATTTTGTTAATTTAAGTATTTTCTCTCTGCTTCTTGGTTAGTTTGGATAGAGATTTGTCTATCTCGTTGATTTTGTCAAAGAACCAGTTCTTTGTTTCATTGATTCTTTGTATTATTTTGTTTCTATTTTATTGATTTCAGCCCTCAATTTGATTATTTCCTGTAATCTATTCCTCCTAGGTCATTCTGCTTCTTTTTGTTTTAGTGCTGTTAAGTCACTAGTGTGAGATTTCTTCTTTCATAGTGTCCCATAGGTTTGAGTACATTGTGCCTTCATTTTCATTGAATTCTAGGAAGTCTTTAATCTTTATTTCTTCCTTTACCCAGGGGGTAGTTCAATTGAGCACTGTTCAATTTTCATGAGTTTGTAGGCTTTCTGCAATTAGTGCTGTTGTTGAATTCTAACTTTAAACCATGGCGATCTTATAAGATACAAGAGGGTATTCCAATTTTTTTTTTAATCTGTTGAGGTTTGCTTTGCTCCCAAGTATGTGGTCAATTTTAGAGAAGGTTCCATGAGGTGTTGAGAAAAAGGTATATTCTTTTGTGTTTCGGTGAAATGTTCAATAGATGTCTGTTAAGTCCATTTGAGTCATGACATCTCTTATTTCTCTATTAAGTTTCCATCTGGTTGATCTGTCCATTGTAGGGTGTGGGGTGTTTAAGTCTCTTACTATTAGTGTGTGGGGTTTAATGTGCGATTTAAGCTTTAGTAATGTTTCTTTTACATATGTGGGTGCTCTTGTATTTGGGGCATAGATGTTCAGGATTGAGACTTCATCTTGATGGATTTTTCCTGTGATGGATATGAAGTGTTCTCCTTTACCTCTTATGATTGGTTTTAGTTTGAAGTCTATTTTGTTAGATATTAGGATAGCTACACCCACTTGTTTCTTAGGTCCATTTGATTGGAAAATCTATTCCCAACCCTATACTATGAGGTAATGTCTGTCTTTGAGGTTGAGGTGTGTTTCTTGTATACAGCAGAAGGATGGAGCCTTCTTTTGTATCCATTCTGTTAGCCTGTGTCTTTTTATAGGTGAATTGAGTCCATTGATATTAAGAGATATAAACAACCAGTGATTGTTAATTCCTGTTATCATTTGGTGGTAGCGTTTGTGTGTTTTTCTTTTTTGTGGTTTGCTGGTGTGAGGTCATCTGTTACCTATGTTTTTGTGGGCACAGTTAGCTTCCTTGGGTTGGAGTTTTCCTTCTAGTTCTTTCTTTAGGGCTGGATTTGTGGATAGGTATTGTTAAATCTGTTTTTTTTTTTTTCATGGAATATCTTGTTTTCTCCATCGATGGTGATTGAAAGCTTTGCGGGGTAGAGTAGTCTTGGCTTGCATCTGTGATCTCTAAGTGTCTGCAGCACCTCTATCCAGGACCTTCTGGCTTTTAGGGTTTCCATTGAGAAGTTGGGGGTAATTATGACAAGCCTACCTTTATATGTTACTTGGTCTTTTTCCTTTGCAGCTCTTAATATTCTTTCTTTATTCTGTATGTTTTGCATCTTGATTATTATATGGCAAGGGGACTTTTTTTTTTTTTTGATCCAGTCTATTTGGTTTTCTGTAAGCTTCTTGTCCCTTCATAGACATATCCTTCATTAGGTTAGGAAAGTTTTTCTTCTATGATTTTGTTGAATATATTTTCTGTGCCTTTGAGCTGGGATTTCCCCTTCTTCTATTCCTATTATTGTTAGGCTTGATATTTTCATGATGTTCCAGATTCCATGGATGTTTTAAGAATTTTTTGGATTTAACATTTTCTCTCACCAATGGATCTAATTCCTTTGTAGTATCTTCAACACCTGAGATTCTGTCCTTCATCTCTTGTATTCTGTTGGTTATGTTTGCATCTGTAGTTCCATTCATTTACCCAGATTTTCAATTTCCACAGTTTGTGTTTTCTTTATCGCCTCTATTTCAGTTTTCAAGTCTTTGAACTGTTTGAGCTGTTTGCTTCACCTGTTTGTTGATTTCTTCCAATTTTTTTGTTTGTCTTTTCTTCCATTTCTTTAAGGGAATTTTCATTTCATCTTTAAGGGTCTCTATCAACTTCATAAAGTTATATTTAAGATCGTTTTCTTCTGCCCCTTCTGGGTTAAGATGATCAGGCCTTCCTATTGTATAACCACTAGGTTCTGGTGTTACCATGTTGATTTTTAGGTTGTTGAGGGAATTCTTGCATTGGCACCTACCCATCTCTTCCTCCAATTGGTGCTGGCAGTGTCTTTGTCTCTTGGTCCAATCCTTGCCTGTGTCTTAGGGAGCTTCTCTTAGTCTACTCTGTGCAATTGCTGTCTGTGTCTCAGGGAGCAGCTGAGGTCTCTTCTGGCCTGTTCTTTTGGTCTGCTCTGTGCAGTTGCAACCTGTGCTTCAGAGTTCCTCTGAGGTTGCAGGGAGTTGGATGGGTTGGGGGCAGAGTGGGACTGGTAGCTTACAGGGTCTGATCAGTGGGGATGGTGTTGGAACAGTCTACCTGTAGGAACTCGCCTGCTGGATGGCTGATGCAGGTTGGAGAGGGGCCCAGGGTTTTGCCCTGGTACCAAGGGGTTCCCAGCTGGGTTCACTCGCTTCTTGGTCCACTCTGTTTCCTCAATTTCTTTAAGGGACTTTTTCATGTCCTCTATAGGCCCCTATGATCTTCATAAAGTTATTTTTAAGGTTGTTTTCTTGTACTTAGCTACACTGGATTGTTCAGGTCTTGCTGTTGCAGGATCACTGGGTTCTGTGGTGCCATACTGCCCTTCCTGTTGTTGAATGTATTTTTATAGTGGCACTTACTCCTCTGGGTTCGGGATGATTACAGGAGAGGAGGGAGATTCTCGTGCTGTCTTTGTTGGATGGGTGTCTCGTTCCTTTATTATGTCTCCTTTATTGTCTTCTGGCCTGAATGGCCAAGGGTTCTGGTGAGAACTTCGGAGCTGTTTCCTTCACTTGTTCATGTAAGACAACACATTCAATGTCTCCAGTGGAAATTTCACCGAGTGGCAGTCCTGTCATTGCTCCCTGGAGGGCCACCTTCCAGTTGGCGTGTAATAATACAGGGCCACAGTGCCGTCCTCACGCCACCTCTGACTATGGTGCCACTATTGCAGTGAGCAGAGTGTCCTGGGGTGCAAGGGGTGGGTCTAGGGTACAAGTACAAACTTGACCTCTGACTTCCATGGAACCCCACTTCCTTCTCACAAGGCCTTCAGCCTTTCGTAATATTCTACCCCAGTCCTTGAGAGCTATAAAGGGATGGCTCATCCTGGACTCTCCTGGAGGCCTGCCACCTTCCCACAACCCCTGTCACACACAGCACTGCACTGAGCCCTCCTCAGGACAGGCTTGGCCTCAGAGATGGCGCCTCACTTGACCTATATGAAATAAGTCAGCCACATGACTTGCCCTGGTTTCCCCAGTGCCAAAACAGGTAAAACTTCACAGGTCATGACAATTAGAGGTGACACTTCTGCAGGGCTGGCCAATCCGGGCACATGCCACTGAGGTAACTCCGTGTCCTCTTCTGTTCGCCCATTCCCACCTCTCAAGCTTTCTCCTTGTTCCGGGGTGGCCCCTCTTAGCGGCAGATGAGAACTCAGCACAAGACTGGCCTCATTCTCCTCCCTTCATCCTCCTACTGGATGAGCCTGGATGGAATTCGGGTAGGCAGCAGGTGCTTGCTGTGCCCAAAGCAGTTTACCCGATTCCCACCCTCTAACCCAACCCCTAGCCCCCTAACCCCTCACCCCTCCATACAGCGCCAGGGCCAAGGGGCACACCCTCACACGGTCTTTTCCTTTCTTTATTCTGGGGTCTTGTTCTCTCTCTTGCCCAGCTCACTTCCTGTGCAGTTCCAAGGTGGAGAGAAGACAGACAGCCATACCTTAGGCCCCCTCAGTCCTGTGTTCTGGGCTCCATCTGTGAGTGGTCTGAGGTTCGCAGAGGGGTCTTCGTCTACATTGCTCCTTGGCTCAGCTGCCCCCCTGCCTCTAGCACCTGCCAGCGGATATGTCAATAAAAACACACGTTGGGCACTCCCTGGTGTCAGTCAGGGTTTTCTACACAGACCAGTAAGTACATACATGTAAGAGGACATGGGCAAGGCAGCTTACCACATCGTGGAGTGGAGAAGACCCACACCAGGCTTTCTGCAGGTCAAAGCCCTGAAATGTTACTTAGCTTGTGTTCACAGGCTCAGGAACAAGCGGTTTCTGAGAAAGTTCTGGAACTCAAGGGCCAGAGAGCCTACAGCTCCCACGCCAATGCACACAATGACAGTCCTAGCTCCTTAGCAGTCACCTTCTGTCCTAACACAGCCACCATTTCTCCTACCTGATCCCTCTCTCACATGCCAGTTTCTGTGGGGCACATCTAGCACCCTTGTAGCAAAGCGAGAGAATCTAAAATGAAGCCCATTTCTGAAGGGCAGAGATGGAAAGTCACCTCCACCAACAGGGGGTGGATAGATGCCGAGAGATGCAAGTGTCCTGCCAGGCACACGGGGGCGCTCTGGAGCCCAGGCAGGAAAACCCGCCTACCGACACCATGTGCTTCTGAGAACCTTGATGTGTTTTTCCTTTCCCCATCATGACCTCTGCCAGAAACAGTATTTTGCTCTATTAGGACTGAAGCTTATGGACAGGGGCTATCATTTCTGTTTTTGTTTGGTTTTGTAACTCAGCTATTTTCATCACATTAACGATTGCAGCTTTCCATACACGGTCTATGTGTACCAAAGCAGTGTACGGCTGCTTTGGAATCACAGCAGCGGTGAGGTGAGATGGGACACTCTTACCCAGCAAGCTCATTACAAACTAGTAAGCGTCTTGGTATGACTGGCTGCTTTATGGTCTACTGCAATGTGCTTTTTTTTTTTTTTTCATTTGAAACCCTCTTGAGGGGAGCCCTGAGCTGCCAGCAGGTACCAGAGAAGCCAAGAGCAGGAAAAGAAAGGGGCTCGGTAGGCCAGCAGCCACCTTCCCAAGGTTCAAGACCACGTCACTGATCCATCCATCCTATTGTGGCCCCAATCCTTCCCACAAGGGTAAGCCTGACAGGCTCCCTGTGGCTCAGGAAGCAGTGGCCGCTTTCTGTCCCCTGACAAGGACACACAGGAAGCAGCTGCCCATCTGCTTCCCAGGCTAAGTCTAGGGGACCCACCTAGGAGTGTCATGATCGTCGGAGGTGTTTATCCTACACCATGACTGGGGGTGGGGGGAGCAGGCAGTGTGTTCAGTGTTGAGCCCATAGTTGAGCTGAATGAAGTCCAGGCTCTTGGGTTTCTTGTAACAAGAGATAATGAACATCTTTATTTGAACTACATGTAGGTGACATGGTCCCAAGCTCAAGGGTAACAAGGGCCTTCTGGGATGTCCTTCAGCAGGCTAGAGTCAGGATCTCAGCCTCCTAGTGGTGCTCCCAAGGACTCCTCCCATGATCCTCCAAGGTCCATGCCTTTCTGGGCCTCACTGAAATACTCTGAAAGAAACCACTACATGGCTACCACGTCCCATAAGTTCAACACAGCTGAATTGTGTGTCTGGCCCTGGGCTGAGACCTCCTGTATATCCATCCTGCAACCCTCCTGCTAGTACCCAGGCTAGACCTCGGGATAGAAGGCCTTTTAGAGATGCGGCTTAGAGTCTCTTCAGATAGTCTGAGGTCCTGGGACATCGCCGAATTATATGCTAATGCCTTTGCCTCTCAGGTGGCCACAGAGCCAGCTGTCTCAAATAACGGAGTGAGTGTGGTCTCGGAGGGTTCAGGCATTTCCTAGTCAGTCCCTTCACTGCCTTATCTTGGGCCAAACTGCAAGACCGCTGGCCGGTGTTTATGTTCCTGGACACACAGCTAGTCACACAAACGTGTGTTAGAGGGCATGTGCCAGGCCAGGATGGATAGCACAGCCACAGATGGCTGGTGAGCACTTTAAATACTTACGTGTAAAAATTTGGTTCCTGGAGGGTATGAGTCAAGTGTCCACGGTAGATTACAGAAAATGGGACGCATGGGATTCAGGCAACTTTTGGTCAGTCCCTACTTTTATCAGCGCCTGTTTCTTAAATCTGTGAAGTGTAAGCGCACTGAAGGGGCTGGACAGGTGTCTGGCACAGCCTTATCCGTTCCATCCCACTAACAATTGCCATTATGGATACAATAATAGCAGGCACGGTATTGGAGGTGTGTTTTAGGGGAGGGAGGAGGGGCCCAGAAGCAAAAGCTGGATTCCAGCCTTCTGCTTGGTCCCACACCTTATAGAGGCCACAAGACAGCAGCTGAACATTATCTATAAAGTATCTTCTCTTTATTTAAGTTAAACAATTTCAAGGATGGTTTCCATCTATAAAATGGACAAAGTACAAGCTCTGTACAGCAGTTCTTTTTAAAAATTAACTGGAAAAAAAATTACCAAACTATATTTTGAATTTGCAAGACATACTCACAGATACCATCATATCCAGCTTCATGGAGACTCGAGGACCACCACGGAAAACGACCACCCTTGCCTGCGTGTGCCCAGGGCTCCTGGGAGTTTTCAGTTTTAGAAACAGGAGTGGGAGGGTGGGATAGCCCCATGACTACAAAACAACGCGAGCACAGGGAGTCACTTTGGCACACTGTCATGTAAACATGGCTCACCGCAGGTCCTTGCCCAGTCCCTCCTCTGTTCAGAGCCGGGTTGAGTGGCACCCTGGTGGCCAGACAGATGGTACAAAGGTGATGAGCACACAGGGTGGGGTGCCAGTGTGTGGATGGGAAGCTCCACCCACACACCTACTTAAAATCAGCCCGCATTGCTTCACATCCGTGGCTCTCACTCTGCTAAGGGTAGTACAGAGGTGTCAGGGCTCAGCAGTGTGGACTACGCTTGGCCTCAGCTCCTGCCGTGTCCCTGACAGCCTTGCACCCGTACCTGTGAGTGACATTCCTCAGAGCCACCTTGGAAGGTGGACATGTGCGGACTTAACCAGACACAAGGGCACCCTGTCTGATATAATGCATCTTTTGTTGGCTTCTTGGCAGGGGTTAAGAAGACAGAGGGTCAGCACCTGGCCAGGCCTTCACAGAGGGTCCATGGTCATGGTGTGTACACAGATGGAGCTCCTCAGGTAGAAGAAAACTAGCCACGCCCCCTTTTGGTGCAGGTGGGAAGCAGAGCACTCACTGGCCAGCCCTCTGACCACCTGAAACTATGGTTCCTGTGATCTCGGGGACACCTGAGATGTTCATGCGTGACGCTTGCAGCCCTACCAGGCAGACACACAGGCCACCCTGTGGCTGACATGTGCCTGGATCCTCCGTGAATGCCCAGGTTCTAAGTCTACCCACAGTTCCTGCACCAGCCTGAGGATATACCTGGGCTATCACCTGTACCAGGGCTGCAGACACGCGGGGTTCACCCACATGCTGAAGGGATGGTCCTCTGTGCTCTGCCGGGCTCAGTAAGTGCCGAAGACCCAACATACAGGGTCTCAAACCACGATGAGCCTAGGGATAGTATGTGACAGTGGTCCAGCGTTTCTGGTCTGTCACAGGGCAGTGGGGTCCTGCTGGCTCACATTATTTAGAAGCTGTTGGATTGAGTTTTCTCAAAGAAAAAAAAATCTAATTTTAAAAGAAAACTCAAAGTAATAACTTGTCAAAAGAGATAACCTATTTAGGTTGACAGATGACAATGGGCACAAAGTGGACTTTCTGACCCAGCCTCAAGACCCTCACTCACGTTAAACATTGATGCTCGTGGCTGGGGCCAGTGGTTCGGGGATGCCTACAGCTGGCTGAGCAGCATGGACTAGCTGGTGAGGCTTCAGAGACAGTGATGTCGCCTTTGGCTCTGAGAGCGCAGGCCCCTCTGCACGGCTGAGCTGCGCTGTGGGGTTCACAAGATGATGATGTGGGGAAGCCTAGGGAGCTGACTATCATTCTCTTTCTATGGATCTCTATTTAGGCCCACTCAGAATTCATATGCAAACACAGCAAGTATGTCAGTGGAAGAGGGGAAGTGGCCAAGAGGCCAGCTGAGCCCAGAGGTACAAGGACAGGGGAAGACAAGGAAATCTGCAAGGGGGAGGGTCACCTTTGTGGGAATCACTTCTTTTCTCTTTAGACAGGGTCTTGCCTGCCTCAGTCTCCTGAGTGTTGGGAGTACAGGCATCAACCACCATGCCTGGTTCACACACATGATTTTGGATGGGTAGAAAAACACAATGGAGACTTCTGAGTGCTTGCTGTGAGGGCACCTGCCCCTGCTCCCTCTGTCCTCAACACAAACATGCTTGCTGCTTGTCCACTTGGTTGGCCAGCACTGGCCTGTTCCTCTGCTGGGGCGTGAGCAGAAAGTAGAAAGTGGGAGGCAGAGGACGCCAGTCTTGGGAGGGACCCTCTGGCCTGAGCCCCGGGGGCTCAACTTCCTCTTCTGCACACTGTCAGCCCAGCTCATGCCTCGCTGAGACTTAAGACTTTCAGACCATGATGGAACACTGAGGTATATAGTTTTGCGGAAAGTTTCAGAAACGTAAAATGTGATCTTCCAACTGAGCCGGTGTGCAGGCAGACGGCGGGCCTCTTATTGCTGAAGGTTGAGTGAGAATTTCCACTGCTGCGACAGGGCCGGGCTGCACACCTCCACACTCAGGCCTCCGCTCTTGGCTGTGCGGCTGTCCAGGCACAGGTTGCTGCCCACATGTCGCAGCTTGGAGTTGCCCTCAATCTGCTCCCATTTCTGCAGCAGACAAGAGCACAGCAGGGGAGAGGAGTGTGAGTCTGTGGGCAACTGTGGGCACACACCTGCTAGCTGCAGTCTTTCACTCGTGGGGCACAGGTTATCCTAACAATGCCACTGTGAATGCTGGCACATTAGAGCCAACCACAGCCAGCAAGTCCACACACAAAGCCCTAACAGCCTCAACAGGTCTGAGATGCCCTTATCCTATTGTTTAGCAAGTAATGTAAACATTCTATTTAAACATTTATGGTTTTATTTTTTAAAATACACTCCTCCCCACAGCTCCTCTCCCATTAACAAGGACTTGGCTCTAATTAATTTTTAAGCATGCACTAAAGTTCCTGGAGTAAGTATCTGAAAATTCTGCTGACACTGTGGAATTAAATTTTTTCACTCTTGCTGCCTCCTTTCCCCTTTTGACTGTGCAAGTGCCACATACATGTGCCCGGAAACCCACTGTTCTCAGTGGCCAAACAGTAAAGCACCGCACTGAGACATGCCAAGAGGCTGCCTCTCAGCAGTGAGGCTGACCCTCCGGCATGGCTGATGTGAGCAGCCCTCTCCTGACCCTCCTGATTATTCCTCCACCTGCTCATGCAGATTCCTTGCCAACAGTGGAAGTCAAGGGCAACCACAGCCAGAGAGGCTCTGCCACCTGCACTATCTCGTCCCCTCCCTGTCCTGGCACTGTCGGTTTTCTCGGGTCCCCTACATCACCATGGAAAGCATGCCGAGAGTCTGTCTGACAGAGCGGAGTGAATAGAATCTGATGCTGGCTCCTGGGGGGACCCTGTCTGTCATATGCTGAAGCATAAGCTAGACAGGGGGTGCTAAGAAAATACTGAGGTCACAGCTGTCCCGGGAAGGTGGCCCTCACTGGAGTCACTGAATCCGTTCTCCCACAGGTGGAGGCATGAGGCTGTACTCACCACCCGGAAGGACCAAGTGTAGCCTCCCCTGTCTTAGAGTCAGTTAAGGAGCCAAGAAAAACACTAGCAGCTGCTTCTGTCCACTCTCACAGCAATGACTTGCTTTCCTTTTTAAAGTTTGGGAGACCAGATTAAAGTCTCACTTTATCACTGCCTTATGTCAAAGACACCGCAAGGACACTTGGGCTGTGGCCAGCTTGGATGTGTTCTACATATCTGGGGGCAGGGGACAGTGGCTTTCCCTGTTTATCCTCCAGGGTCAGGGCGCCGGGAGCAGCACTCTGGAGACAGCCAAGGACAAAGGACCCTTTGCTAGCGTTTCTCCAATACCTTTGATCTAAACAGGAACTGGATGATGGCTGCGCCCCCGTCCCTAGTGGTGATGAGCTGGGAAATTGGGTCTCTGCTTCTCTTTGTGAAATCAGGTGGATGAAGGTGGCTTAGCTGTGGCTCTGGTAGCCCTCAGGCCTCAGTTTCTCCATGTCTTCTAGGGAGGGATTGTGGGGAGACTGGCTGAATCCTGCAATAGGCTAGAAGGGCCTGCCTGCATGGCTATTGCTAATGCCAACTGGTGCTCTAAGGCTCAGAAAGGTGGTGTCCAAGATCCCCAGGGATCCCCAGCCAGACCAAGACCAGCTTCCAAGGCTTCAGTAAGTGCAGACCCAATGAAAGAAGCAACATACAGAGAGGCTCCTCACCCTCACCAGGGCTAAGATTCTGTGATCTCGAGTAAGACATAAATGCACCTCCCAGCACTCAGTCACACAGCCCAGGGCACTGCGGGCGAGCAGCCGCTCCTTTTACGATGGGCTGACAGGGAGCTGAGGAGGCTGCTGTGGTCCTGGACTTTAGGAGAATGTCATGTTACATGCAGCTGGCCCTGAGAGGAGCAGACTCAAAGCCCCAAAGTCTACTCGCTGTGGGATGTGGGTGGCTCTGCTGCCGCCTCTGTGTGCTTGCCCAGGCTCACGTGTTTAACCATTTAAATTAGAATTTGTAAAATTACGCAGGAAAAACAAGTAGTTAATGTTTCTGTTTAAAAAAGCATGTAATTTCATATGAACTGCGCTGTGATGTGAGGACTGTGTGATGCGAACCCTCCAGTGTATGAATGGCAGCAACTGGACCTGAGGGCGAGGGGGATAACCATGTGGCCCTTGTCACTGTCAACACCATGGAAGCCTGGGACCTGTGCCACCTTGTTCCTGAGTGACGCACCTGTCTGCTGTCATTCTCCCGGCATCCCTGCAGCCTGATGAGCGAGCCAGGAGACCGGTCCACCACAGTAAGGCACAGGTCCATGTGCTTCACCGACTTTTCCTTTGTCAAGGCCCATTCCTGGAAGAGACCATAGTCAGACTGCAACCATCTGGGACCCCTGACTCAGCCAGCTGCCCCAGCTGAGGGGCAGACCTACCCCAAGTGGCCGCTAAGCTCACCCTTGGGAACAGTTTGCTTTAGTGGCAAATGTGTTTGAACACATGGGAAGCCGTGGAACTCCCCACTCCTGCAGCCTCCGCGGTCATGATGGACTGACTATACTCTCAATCCAGGAACCAAAATAAACCCTCCCTCAAGTCGTTTCTGTTGAGTGGTCAGAGCAGCAAGAAACGGAGTTAGTTAATACAGTGACAAAAATGAATCGCATCAAGAAACGTGACTAAACAAAAACCAGAAAAGTTAACTAACAGAGTTATCAAGACTAACCGTATTAAGTATTTTAGGTCAAAGTGCAGGCTGGAGAGCAGGGTCAAGTATCTGGCTCTCACCCGCAGTTCCTCCCACATTGTTTCCAAACCAGAGCCATTCCAGAACAGATTTATAAATGTAGGCTGAGTTTGTGAAAATTATATAAATGATGTATTGCAGCTCTCAGCAAATATCTACAGGGCTGATGTCTGCAGGAACCTGCTGCTGGTACTCAGGAATTCCCCTAACTCTGCTGGAACAATCTACACGTCAACACACAGCATGGCTCCTCTAACTGGATGTTCACAGTATGACAAACCGTCTCAGGTCTCTTCCCAAGAGCTGCATGGGCTTTGTCTACTTTCCAGACAAGAAAACTGGGTCGGAATGCATTTAAATATTCTTGCCTATGCTTTTAAAAACTCAAACACATGTATATGCATGTGCACACAGAAGGCAAGACTGTCAATCATCTCTGAATGCTAAACAAGATCATGCAGAAGCATGGAAGACTGGGGACAGAGAGGGGGTGACATTTATGGATGGCAGTGGCTCTGTGTAGGGCCAGAAGGTAGGGTTTCCTAAAGTCACCTAAGAACCTGATCCATTTAAGGGTATAGCCATACAGGGCCTCTCCAGGGATCCAGAAGTCGTGGTCCCAGTCAGCCAGCATCCCATGTGGACACAGCTGCCCGGGCCCTGGGGCTTTCCTCTGGTGCCGCTGAGCTCTGTGTCCCCCAGTGGGGAAAAGGAGGATGTAAGAGCTGCAAAGGCTGCCTTTTCCCTCTCAGGCCACAGGACAGGACTGATAAACAGTCAGCAGAGACACCGTGCTATCGACTGTCAAACAGTCTGGTGGCAGCAAGACACTGAAATCCAAAGGGGACAGAACTCACATTGGGGCGGCCACTGGGACATGTGGTCTCTTGACTCTGGGGAGTGCAGGAGGTGATGGGGTATGGAGGGAAGGGGCAGAGAGTGGATGGGGGCATCCAGAACAGAGAGGCTGAGGAAAGAAGTGAGCCTGGAGGCAGGGTGGTCTGGGGCTTTGGTCTGATCTTTCCTGGCTATGTCTATTCCTGCCTTGAAATGGGAAGGTTTTCTCTGTATCACTGCACCTTAGGAGTAACTCCTAGAAGAGACCTGGGTTTGAGTCACTGGGGAAGGCCCTTCTGTGCCTACTTCCTGTCTACCGTCTGCTTCCAGACACGAGGGGAGGACACAGGAACCTTCCTCTCTTCAGCTGTTTGTCAGGTGTCTTGGTAGGATAATGAAAAGTGTGTCTGCTATTTACCCAGTGTGCTGGGTTCCAGATGTGTCCAGGTGTACTGCAGCTCTAGAATATAGAAGCCCACAACCCCTGCCATCTCCACTCCTTGTCCACCACACCTATATGTGGGCAACAGCTGGAGACACACCGGATGTGGTCAGGAGAGTTATGGGAACCTCTGAGCTCTGAGGCTGTAGACTACTTCCTATAACAAGTGTGGGCAGATGCTGAGGTGGCCATGGCGATCGCATGTGGATACTGTGCACTTCATTATTTTAAGAAGGGAAATACACTGCTGTCAAAAAATCTGATTTGGCTACACAAGCAGCAGGACCGGCCACCTCTGTGCTGGGTCCATCAGCAAGCTGAATGTGTAAAGTATTTAAGAGATGCCTCTATTAGCTGCCATCCTTACAGGACGTGGCCATCAATTCTCTTGTTCCCTGTGTGCTGCTGAGGCTGCACTGGGAACCAAACAGCAGAGCCCGGACTATGCTGCTGAGAGCCAAGGAAGCACTGTTTCCCACCCACGGGCACTTGACCCAAAAAGCTTTACTCTCTATTAACCCCGAGAGGCCTTAGGTCTTGGTAGGGGCTGCTGATGTCATCTTTGCCTCTGTGTCCCCTTCAAGCACTGAGTGCTAGCCTGGTGGCACACATGGCAGCCTGAATTTAAACTCAGGAGAGTTAAACAACATTGAGGACTCGGTTCACAGCAGACACATCTTAAGGCCTCGTGTGCACGGTGGCTGCTGGCTGCAGTTCTACAACATTTCCAGCACAGCCCATGGGCACATGGACCCCAGGTAGGCCGTGGGTAAAGTGTGCCCGTCCCCAAGTATGCCAAGGGGTGGAGCCCAACACCTCCTCATCTTCACCAGCAGGCACTGATCCTCCACCCAAAAAGTCTGACGCCGAGAGCCTGCTAAACAGGGACTAGGGAGCTTATGACACATCAAGGACCAACACGGGTGCAGAAGGCGGCCTGGTACTATGGGAATGGCTATGGCGGGGGTGACAGAGCCGACAGGAAGAGGCTAGGGAGACGCCTGCAGTCACAGCCTGAACAACAGGAGCTGATACCACCTTCTGCCAGTATGTCCCTCAGGTGCAAGCATTCTGTCCGCCTACCTGGTTTCCTCCAGCATTGTGACACTCATAAATTCCAACGACTCCATCGGCAAAGTGTCCCAATGTGTCCAGGCAGTTGGTTCCCTGCTGCAAGGCCCCAAAAGCTATGTCCTGGTGGTCTGGAACCCTGAAAGGTATTCATTGTATGAGTCAAGGCCTGCACCCTGGAATTGCTGTTCACCACGCCCTCTGCACATGGTCTCAAATTAGGCAGCAGAAACAGAGTGGCTTCTTGTCACTCCCTGAGTGTAAGTGGGCCAGACGTGGTGGCACATGCCTGTAGTCCCAACATTCAGAAGGTTAGAGAAGGATTTCTGTGAGAGTTGAGGCAGCCTGGGCTACAGCGGGAGAGCCCCTTCCCCCATCTCAAATAGAAGAAGTTTCCTCGTGCTCTGCTGAGGGAGAGCTTCTCATAGGGGTCAGGAGGGCGCAGTCTGTGAGGATCTGTTGAGTGGTCCAATGTGCACATATGGTGGACTGTATGTTGTGTGTCATGTGCTTAGGAAGACAAAAGCTTGGCTTCACCTTGGAGAGGCCGCGGTCATTGGATTAAGCATCCTATGCTCAGCCTTAACTGGCTCTTTTGTGTGGCAATGATTAAATGGGTGGGCCCTTGCAGATGAGGACCTGGAGCATCTGCTGCCAGAGCCCACTGGTCCTCTCAGGACATAGAGGTCCTGGCAGCTGACAGTGAAGAGTGGAGTTAAGGCTCGACAGAGCGTTTCTGTCATTCACCCTGTGGTGACACCATCATTGCTAATCCTACCCTATGCTCACCAAGAAGGCAGGAGCAGCTGAAGGCAGCTATGGGGCGAGGACCGAGGAGCAGCATTGGTCCCTGGAGACAGGGTGCCATGGAGAGACAGCCTCTGCCTCACTAGTCTGCCTCTTAGGAACAGGACAAGTCAAATCAGAGTTGCTCTGGAATTCCTCCAGGCCCACACAGCAAGGTAATCTGTAAGAGAGCAGGGTCGGTGGGCACCTGTAGGGGTGGCACCACGGGCTCTCCCTGGTAGCCAGCTCCCAGTCTCACGAGCCTGAAGCCTCTGGAACCTCTGATCATCTTTGTTCCTCAACCTTCATGCACTGAGGCCAGCAGGACTTACCTTAGCTCTGGGTAGACGTTGTCCAGGTACCACTTGAAGGGCTTGCAGCCCAGCTTTTTCCTAAGCTCCAGCCTGCTCTGAATACTGGAGGAAAGGAGACACACATTCAGTTCTGAATGCCAGGGAGACTGACGTGGCCTAGGTGGTAAGGCATGGTCCGTCCAGCCTCTAGTGCCCATGACCTGCTCGCCTCCCATTAGAGCCTTGCTGACAAAGAGTAGAGGCGCCTGTTGATGCTGCAAGCTACCCCACCTGCTCCCAACGCCCCCATTAGAAGGACCAGGCAGGCAGCACTCACTTTCCATAGGGCACATTTCGGGCAGAAGGCACTGCTGCATAATAGAAGTTCTTGTATTCATCCATCCAGACCTCAGCTGCTCGGCGGGTGTTCCTGCAAACGAAGTGTGCCTTCCTGAGCTGCAGCTCCCATCCTGTCCCCAGTTACCTGGCCATGCTTGCCTGCTGGTGTGAATAAGGACAGTGCCCACAAGTGTGTCCCTAGCAGAAGCTGTGAGGACAGCACAGACATGTGCTGAGATGAAATCCCTGCTGGGCCGTAGAGAAGGAGCCTCTAGCAGAGACCACTGAGACTCTGGTTGTCCTAGCCTCCCACAGCATGCATGGGTGCAGCACCAACCACTAACCTACTGGGAAAGTGAAGGAGGCTCCCCTAGCTTCACTTTCTTTCATGTGGCCTTCGGATGAGCGGGAAGTCATTGGTAGATTAGAAATGACAGCATGAAGAGGTGGGGCCGCCATACCCTGGGTCTAGGGATCCTCGCTGTTCTCAGCTCTAGTTCATACAGGAAGCATGCACCCACCCACAACACTTAGGAAGGGCCGCTGTAAGCACAGACATAGATCATCTGCTCAGAGGAAACATGGCCTAGCACATTCTTCCATGAAGACAGCAGGCAGGCAGTGGTTGCCCTACAGGGAAATCTTTTTCTCTACAGTAAAGGCCTTTTAAATGCTAAACCTATCATGTTGTCTGAGCTGTAATTACTAAATCCATCTCCATGTGGTGCCTCCATATTCCCCATAAAGTGATAAATATTCCTGTTGTCCCTGAATGGGGAAAGGGCCAGACTGCTGTCACTGAGACAAGACGTTGTAAACGCACTCATTCTTGGACTCCTGGTGCTAACCCCAGAAATGAAATACGTGTGCAAATGTCCTCACTTCACGGTGTATAGTGGAAACACTAGGGACTGATGAGTGGTTATGGAGTGCACACTCACAGACATGTAGGTTTGTGCACTGAGAAGTGCCCGGATGACTGAAACACACCTCTGGGCTTTTCTGGGTGTGTCTGTAGGGAGCAGAAATGATTAGATCAAGGAGGCTCTGACCTAACCAATGGCCATATCCCGAGGCAGAGTCACAATCTGGTGGTGTTGGTGAAAGGTAAGGGGTGCAGGCATGCCCATGGGCTATGTCTGCCATGCAGTGAGAAGCCTCTTGACATGGCACGGCCACAGCTGTCTCTAGAGAGGTCCAGAAAGAGAGGCAAGTGACCATGGGCAGAAACCCCTGAAACATCCTGCAGACTCTAGTCACTGATGTCCCCTGGGTCCGACAGGCTGGACGCACCCCATCTTAACAGCCTGAAGTCTTACGCCATCTCCACACAGAGCTCTGTGTGTCCTTAACTTGTCAAGCCTGTCCCTCAGCTGTCCCGGTTAGCCCAATCTCCCTTCCCCATGGCGCTGACCAGATGAGCATCAGAAGCATCTTGTCTGACTTAGAGGTTTTGTTGGCTGCTCCCTAAGGTCCAGTTTCATACTGTCTGCCCCCATGAGGTCTCAGTTTTTTGTTTTAGACAGGGTCTCACTATGTAACCTTGGCTGGCCTCAGACTCACAGATATCCACCTGCTCCGCTTTCTGTGCACTGGGGTTAAAGGTGTGGGCTACCATTTTAGAACTGGAAAAGATTCCCAGGAAAAGCCTGGTTGGACCAAGCAGTTTTCGGTTTTGTTTAATAGAATCTATTGCCAGTCACTAATCGGTTATGACCCATGATGTCTTGGCTGGAGAGAAGTGTGACGTGCTTTCTGATATGGTTTCAATGTCTGCTCCTTCAGAACTCATGCCAAAAATCTAGTGCTGAAATGACACCGAGAGGCAGGAGCTTCAAGCAGTGGCCAGGCCATGGGCTCTGCTGTCGTGAGACTGGGGCAGCTCCTGTGTGCCCATCTCCTCTCCTACCCTTCACTACATGGGCATCAGGACAGCCCTTGGCAGGGGTTGACACCTTAGCTACCGGACAGTTCTAGCGACTCAGCAGCAGCACTGTTACTGCAGTGTGTGGTGGAAGAACACTGGTCCTACTTGTGCCCTGAGTGATACAGCACTAAACCAGTTTCCCCTTTGAGATATCTGTGTACGTTTCTGTGCCCATCACATGGTAGCCTTTCCCTGGTGTCCGTCCCAATGCTAACTCCCTTGACACCACACTTTTAGTGGCCACATCTGCACTCCTGCCCCCATGACGCTCTTCTGAGCTCTCCACGGAGCACACCGAGGCAGCTTTTCTTAACTGGAATACCCTCTTGCATACTGGCCACTGCACCCTCTCTCAGCCTGGAGGCCATGCCTGTCAAAGGACACTGTCGCCACACGGTTCCAGGGTGTCTTCTCAGCAGACCGCAGACAACTTACCGGGCAAAGACAGTGCCACTGCCACCTGGGAATGTGTAGGGGTGCTGCTTCCGGAACACATGTCCCACACGGCTACATGGAATGATCTCGAGGCTGCCACCGCATTGCCACACTCGGAATGAGATTTCTGATAAGAAGGGAATTTGGCAACCATTAGTCGGCCATAGCTGTTGTCTCCATGGCATTGCTACCCTTGCCCTAGCCACCTACTACAGCTCACTTTTAACTGCCGAGGAAAACCAATGAGGGCTGCTTCTCTGGAACCAGATCCGGAACCTTTTATAGCACAAACCCTGGATGCATCTGCATAGGCCAACTCCACAGCACACCCCAAACTGAACATGCAAGGAAAACACCGGCCCACAAGTCTCCCAGACTACGGGAGTGTGCATCCCAGCAAACCACAGCTGTCCATGGAGACAGGTACACAGTCCAGGCTCCTCCATACCACTTCCTGTACACTGAATACAGGGTGCACTCTGCTTTCCTTCTGGGAAAACAAGAATCCTTGCCTATCGCCCTCATGTACCAGCAGGTCCAGGCGCCAACCAAGTTCCCAGGGTAGTGACCAGGGACAGTCCCCCACCCTTAGCAAGACAACTAAGTTTAAACAAGGAGAGCAACGAGTGCTATTCTGAAAGTCACCACTGAAGTCTGTAAGAAGGAGTTCCTCTCTAGGCTGGTGGCCACACCCCTCAGCACGTGCTAGCACAAGAACTCTACAGAACCAGCGCAGTCACCCACGGGACAGAGAAAGAAATGAAAAGAGATCTCTGCAAACCGTGAAGCTAGTGGTGGGCTAGGTCTTCCAGGCTAGCGTGCTATCGTGGCAGCAGTGCTGGGAGTCTGAATATCACTTGGTCGTGCTGCCTGGAGCCCCGTCCAGGAGTAGAGGGAGGGGAGGGCAAGCTTGGGAAGAAAAGATTCCATCAACCAATTCTCTTGCATTGTGAGGCCAACCCCACCTGAACAGACATAGGAGGCTGTTCTCAGCTTTTCCAACATCCAATAAAACTGTAAGACACTCTGTATCTCAGGAAGAAAACTCATATGAATACGCCTCCATGAAGACTCCAAGATGATCTCTCTGGGCAGGGCATCTGCTGAGCTAGGGGCAGCTTGGAGGCCAGGTTGGCTGCTTTCCAGGCTGAGCCCATGGCAGCTCCTTTCAACTGATTTCACGTGAGCCCTGGGTCTGGGCATCCCCTCTGCTGCTGGCCTGTGGGCCCTGGGCATGGAGTACACCTTTCCTAGGCCTCTCTTTTGGGCACTGGAAGCACAGGGCACCCATCCTAACACCACCAGGGCCTGCCTAAAAGACAGCCCTGTCCCGAATCTCACACCTTTGTTCTTCTGCAACTGCTTCCTATGTCAGTTACTGCTGGTCAGGAAAACAGGCAGTCTTGTGAACACACATGAAGACATGCTCTGACATTTCTCAGACAACCTTACTCTCCTCCTTACTCTCCTCCTCCCAGCATTACAGCCACCAAACCAGCATGGACTGTTAACTGCCAGCAGTCAGTAGGGCTCCGCAGAAGGTGGACCCCATTACAGGCCTGGTGGTCCTGCCCAAACCCTCTGCTCAGCCTCCAAGTGTTCCCAGGGAGCACCTGCCAGGGACCAGAGGACATCAGACCTCCTAGAAGGGAAGGCCTTCTACTCAAGGGTTGCCTTCCCCAACCGCTCGGGTTATTAAGCAGAATATAACAGAAACCCATGACATCAACCTTGTGCTCTCTTCTCTCTGGGCTCCAGGCCAGGGCACCTTAGAGACAAATCAACCTCTGTACGGTGACACAGGAGATGGGCTGAGTGTATCTGTCAGCCTGTGCTCTCAGAACCGCGTCAGTTCCTCCTGTGGCCTCCTGCACTCATGACACACACTGCCCTGCTGGGTGGCTCTAGCCCCTGGAACCTACAGGTGGAAGAGGCTCAGGGACCTTTCAGGTTCACTACTTCAAAGCCTTTCTTGTTCAGAAAGCTTCACCTAAGCCCAACACTGCACCGAGAAGGGAGAGAGACCAACTCATGACCCCTCCTTCCCTCCACACGGAGCCAGAGCTGGAAGCAGCTTTTTATCATGCTGGGCAGAGGCGCCCTACCAGATGAAATGTCTCCACCAACTTCAACTTCAAATGACACATTCCAACGACAGGCTAGCGGAAGCTGTTCTTTTAAGCCAACAGAAACTATCAAAGTCTCTGTCACAAAAACTACTCAAAGTGACAGTGGCGCTGCTTTCCTCCCTCTTGAGTCCTCTTTCCTCGCAGAGCACACCTGCGTACTAACTAAAAAAGCTAAATTCTGGATAGTGAGGGGAGTCATCTCCGAAAGACAAGCACTTGAGACCAAAGGCTTCAAGCAAAACAAGAAACAAAACCCGACAAGCTGACTAGAGTCTTTTCATCTGTCACACAAGAGGAGACAGTTGTCTGTGCAGACACCACCTGGAAAGGGACCACATCCCACTCCTAGCAAACACGTTCTCCACACAACCCCAGAGAACCTAGACAACAAAGGAGACCCTAAGAGAGACACACATGGATCTACATAGGAAGGAGGAAAAGACAAGATCTCCTGGTAAATTAGAAGTATGTGTGTGTGTGTGGGGGGGGGGTCACAGGAGAGGGGAGGAGGGGAGGAAGGGAGGGGAACAATAAAAACAAACATAAGCAGTGGAGAAGGATCTGAACATCAGGGCCCAACCAGCAGCTGAGCAGCTGCCCAGCCCCGCTACCATTCTACAGTTAACCAGAGCCCTGGAAACAGCCAGATCTCTCCAGTTTGGGAGGCATGCATTCCGAACCCCCAGGTCAAAGGATGTGATAGCACCTGGCTTCTGTGCAGGATAACCTGAACTTTGGTCTCCTTTACTGTCACCAGGGACACATCTCACCGTCATCCTGTGGTCAGTGTGTGTGTATGCACATACATGTTCAGGGACGTGTTTGCCCACTGAATGGCTGCTCTGGGGCCTTCCTAAGTGCTAGCATGCCACCCTGCCTCCCATACTTCATCAAGGAGACACTGGTGGACTTGAGCCAGAGGGCTGTACATACCCAAATTCTCTCCTCCCCACACATCCATCATCATGTCGTACTTTCCCAGCTCTTCAAAATAGAGCTTATCCATCACAAACAGGCCTCCAGCGATCATAGGGGTTCTGAAGAGGGAGAGGGAGCAAGGGCGAAGTTAGACCACACCACAGGCTGACATCTGTCCTCTGCTGTGCTCCGAGGGGGTCTTTCATTCTCCACTGGCTTCTATGTCACTGCCTGGGGTTCCACAAAGGCTGAGACCCTTGGTTTTTATGTGCCTTAACTTAGGAGGTAAGCACAGAAGTAACACTTAAGTCCATAGCATATAGTTCCATTCTGATGTGAGAGTCTCCTCTGTATGCTGTGAATGCTATTGGTTAATAAAGAAGCTGCTTTGGGCCTATTACAGCATAGAATAGGGTAAATAAGGCAAGAATTCCAAGCAGATAGAGGAGGAGAGAGTAGGCGAAGTCAGTAAGATGCCATGGAGCCACCACAGGAGCCAGACACACTGGAACCTTTCTGGTAAACCATGAGCCTCATGGTAAAATATAAAATTATAGAAATAATTTAAGATGGAAGATCTAGCTAGAAATAAGCTTAAGCTATTGGCTGAACAGGACTGCAAATAATATGGTTTCTGTGTGATTATTTTGGGTCTGGATGGCCAGAAACGAATGAGCAGTCTCCGACAACACCACTCTGCTACAGAAAACATAAAAAGGAGACAACATGGAGTCAGCAGAGAAGCCTTCTAAGAAAAGGGACCTAAAATTTCCTCACTGTTTGACCTGGTAGCAGATGCTGGCCTTGAAGGGAGACCAGGAACCTGGAGGGTGGGAGGCACAGAGCCCCAGTATCCTGGAAGCACACTGTGGCAGGGGTTGGGTCTGGGCTCCCCCGGAGGGCTTCCTACCATATGCTGCACTTACTTTATAGGGGCGACTGGGTTCCCCTGCCGGGACCTCCTTTGCTCCGGCGTCATGTAATCCCATTTGAACACCAAGTTCCAGTCAAAACCTGCCGACCAGAAAAGAAACAGCGATGAGAAGACACAGCCCCTCTCACCTGGCTGTCCCACCCTAGCATCTTGACAATGGCATCTATGGACAGGCTCACTGCCAACCAACTAACCAAGATGACGGTGAGGAGGGAACCTAACAGCTGTGGGGTGGCCGGGAAATGGGTGGCGGGGGAGTATGGCGCACAGCAAAGTCTTCTCAGTCCGCCAAAGCAACACAGGGTTGAGTTTTCTTTAAAATGACAAAACAATACATGTGGCTATGTGTCTGTGTGTGGTTATGTACACAAGACTGCATGTGCCCATGGAGTCCGAAGGGAGTGCTGAAGCCCTTGGAGCAGGAGTTCTGGGGTGCCTGATTTGAGTGCTAGGGACTGCGCTCAGGTCCCCCAAAGTGTAGCACGTGCTCTCTGAACCTTATTTCTTGTCCCCTCTAATCGTGGTGTGTGTGTTGGTTTTTGACATAGGGCATTGCTATGTAGTCCAGATTGATCTTGAACTTGCAGCAGTCCTCCTGCCTCAGCCCACTCCCCCCAGCCCCCACCCCAGGGCTGGGACTGGAGACATATGCCATCATGCCTGGCTTGGATTTTGCAACATTAAAATGTGTAAGAACAAGTGTGGTATCTCTGTGTGGTGCCAGTGCACCTACAAGGGCTGTGCACGTAAGACTGGGGACCTAGGGACAAGTCACAGCTAGATAAATCACAACTGGCTCCCAGAACCACACTGTAGCATATAGTACCTCTGTGGGACCAGGACCTTTCAGGGTCCAGTGACAAGATCTTACATGTAGAGTGTGATGGTGCGGGCCTGTAATCCCAGCACTCATGAGAACTGCCAAGGTAACAGGAGCTTGGGCTCTAGGCCAGTTCAGCTAAACAATGGGGGAAAAAAAGGAAAAGCTGTCTTCTACCCTACTCTTTGCTATTTGTGGAGTTGGGGGATCTGGGCTGCTGGAGCAGGGGACAGAGGAAGCTGCTCCATCTGTGGGCAGCAATGACTCTGCAGTCACAGAGCAGGGGGCAGAGGAAGCTGCTCCATCTGCGGGCAGCAATGACTCTGCAGTCACAGAGCAGGGGGCAGAGGAAGCTGCTCCATCTGCGGGCAGCAGTGACTCCACTGTCATGTCTCTCTCCCACCTGCAAGGCACTGGAGTCTCAACAATTCCTAAAACCAAAGGAAAATCTTGGATGAATTTCTCTTGTTACCTTCTGGTCACCCTCCAGGAGCCCATTTGTAGGCTGTGTGACCATACAAGATGCCAGTTCATTCACAAAAAACAAAGGTCACCCAGTGGTGAAGCAGGCTATGTTTGGATGGAGGGGAGGAAGGGCCAGCATCCAAGCTTGAGCACAAAGGTAGGACTGGTGCCTAGTGGGCAGGCGGCGAGGGCCAGCAGCAGAATGGCAGAACTCCAGGGCAGCAAGCTGGCTGGGCATGTAGGCTACAGGAGGAAGGGCTGGAACAGGCAGAGGACACAAAAACAGGTTCCAGGCCCATTCTGCAAATCCTAAATTCCATGGAGTGTCTCAAGCCCTGCCTTTGGCTGGGAGCAGCTCTGGAGCCTCTCAGATCAGCCCCTCAGTTGTTGGGGTGTCTCCACCTCTATCTGCAGGGACATTGCACATTCCCCTAGGTCTCACAGTAACAGCTCCAGGAGAGAGGGACGGGTTAACAGGGTGGTGGGTGGGGCTGGGGTTTCTGCCAGGGAAGCAGGGCTGGTCCCTTCTGTGAGGTACCCGTCAGAGCCCACACTATGAACTCTGTTGTCAATGTCACTGCTGACCATAGGACAGCAGAGGTCAGGAGCCTAGCCACACAGAACAAGCCAGGAGGCAGACAAATAACAACTGACACCTACCACCCTTGAGGTCAGCAGAGGCACCCACATACTGGAAGTTGTCCATGTTAATGACATCAATAATGGGGGATACAACTCGGGTCCTGTCCTGAGCAGGGACAAAGGAAGGAGAGAATATTTGTTACGTCCCCAGTAAAGCAAAAGCTACCATCCCGACAGGCCTTCCCATGAGATCCACCCTTGCAAAGTGGGCAGGGGCGGTGGCATGAGAGGGGCAGCTGACGACTGGACACTTCTGCTTCTTCTCCCAGCTAAAGGCCCAGGCTGTGCAACGGCCCTGAAACCTTGGGTAGATTTCAGTGAGCAGAGCTAAGCTCAGCCACTCTATGACCGCCACCCCCTCATGGGCTGCACTGGAGCAGCTCAGGAATGAACTCAGGGCTGAGGTGCCTACACCACAAAGACACGGCTTCTGGGTGCAGATGGCATACGAGAGGCGGAAATTATCACCTCCACAGCAACTGACTGGCGTTTTCAGATCCTAACTCAACTCCTCCGGGATTCTACCGGACACACCCACCTTCCCCTGACCCGTTTTGTTCATGTCTCAGTGCCACTCTGCTGAGGGCAAACACAGGCCTTCGACCTCCTCAGACCTTCAGACTAAGCTCTGCCTCATGCTGACGAGAGGGTGTGTGGTCTCTGAGTTAGAGTATTGCTAGCCAAAGAGAGACTCGAAGGAAGCTCAGTGACAGGACTGGCAGAGCTCGGCACTCTTCACGGGTGTACCCCGGCGTGCTTGAGGGTTGCCGGGAAACAAGCCTTGGGCCACGGAGAGCAGAGCAGCAGTCCCTGCGGCCACCCTACTCCCGAAGGCTGGGCATCGGGTGCTTCACATTCTTTCTGCTGAGAGGAGATTACATGAACCCTCATCTTGGCCCGCTTCCTCTTCAGTTATGGAGGAGAGGAGGGGAGGAAGGCTGGGACAGCCCCCGTGAGCTGGCAACTTCATGACTCTCCAACACGGTGGGAAGCTAGCCCTAGCTCGGCTTTCTGGAGTGACAGCCTAGAGGAGTACAGCTGTGGGGCTGGGACACTGGGATGAGTTGTCTGACACGGGTGGGTGTGTCAGGAGGGGCCAGCTGAGGGCAACCTGACACCATGTGATTGTGGACGTTACTGAAGCCCCTGAAGTTGGTTCCTCACCTATCAGCTGAGTGGCACCTGAGCCCAGTAGAGGGTAGAGATGGGACCTGAGCAGCTTTTGATGACTTAGTGACTTGCAGCCGGCAGAACGTGCTCGTTCTGTTTCCTTTCGCTATGTTTGCTTTGTGGACCCCAAGGAAGCACTTTCATAGCAGCCAGGAAAGTCATTAAGACAAGCAGAAGGCAAGAAAAATAACGCTAGGCCACACACAGTACCAGTGCTGAAGCTTCTAGAAGGCAGGATATGCCCGACTGTGGTCAAAGATCACCTGACAAGCCCACCAAGGGCACTGTGGTAAACTATTTCTCCTTGTAAGCCGGGAACAGGTGGTCAGTCTGTCCTTACCAGGGCAGAGAACCATCACTGCGGCCATCCCAGTCCTCCTGACAGGCACCCCATCAGACGGCACTCCTATCAATGGGCAACCCTGCTGGCCACAAATCTTCCTGCATGTGAGCAGGGAAGGTACTCCCCCGCAACTGGCCACTTCTTCCCAGGCTCCTGCCAGCTTCAAGGAAGCTGTCTTCCTCGGGCAAAGTGACTATTCTGTATCAATGGACACTGTGACACAATGCCTAGGGCACCAGCGTCCTTCACAGCCAGTGTGTGCAGCACACCCTCTGTGTGACCCAGGCTCACCTCGGCAACCCGCTCCAGCAGTGGTTCCAGCCATCGCTCATTACACTCGCAGTGACTGTCCAGGAAGGTCAGGACCTTGGCCTGCGCGGCGTCGGCGCCCCGTACTCGAGAGCGCATCAGACCTGTGAAGATAAGTTCAAAGTGCATGAGGGGAGAGAGCTCCACCCGAGAGCCTTCCTGCACGGGCAGATCCCCAGCAGGACTTCAAACACTCAACAATTTCCCTACGGCTATGACCCCAAGAAAGGCCTTCATCTAGCAGAAGTTCCCCTTAGCAAACACCCAAAGCATGACTTGAAAGCATTTTGCTGTCATGACTATAGTTCCCTACTGAGCTAAGGAAGGTGCCATTCCACAGCCTAAGAGCTAATGGTGCAAGTCTGGTGGTCACAACACCTGTGGCTGCAATGCAAACAGCTTTGTCTTCACACAACAGGGGCAGCAGATCAAAACCCAGTTTTGCAGCTGTGATATAAATCAGGGTCGTATTTGGCCCTGTCTGTAGTCAAGGCTGTGAGCAGTGGCTGGTAAGCACGCCATCATGACTGTAGTCAAGGCTGTGAGCAGTGGCTGGCAAGCACGCCATCATGACAGTCTTTCCATCAACTGTGCACCGACCCTGGGAGACCGCAACACCTGCATGGGATGACTCCTCACATGAACAAGGACGAGGGCTCTAAGTTCTTTTTAACACCAGCAAAATGGATTTTTGATTCATCTTATGATAGCAGTTTGAATAGGAATGGTCCCCAGAGACTCGTGTTGGAATGCTTGGCCCATAGGAAGTGGCACTATTAGGTGGCATGGCCTTGTCAGAGTAGGTGTGATCTTTTTGGAGAAAGTGTGTCACTGTGGAAGTGGGCTTTGAGGTCTTTTACATGCTCAAGCCATGCCCAGTGTGAGACACATTTTCCTTCTGCTGCCTCTGTATCAACATGTAGAAGTCTCAGCTCCTTCTCCAGCACCATGTCTGCCTGCACGCTGCCATTTCCTGCCATGAAGATAAGGGACTGAACCTCTGAAACTGTGAGCCACTCCAATTAAATGTTTTCTTTTTATAAGCGCCTCATCGGTCATGTTGTCTCTTCACAGCAATGGAAACACTAAGACACTTACTGACCGCATGCTACATTAGGGGAAAAGACGAGATTTCCAACTCCAAGCCATAGAAACCTTCACTCAGGAAATGGCTACAATGGCGGAGCTAAACATAAGCGGAAACTGTTTGAAAGGGCCTCCAAGAAGTCACTCAGGGGAGAAACTTGAGGGGATTCAATGCTTGAGAGCAGGAATCAGAGTAAGACCCAGGTCCGCACGGGCTTGCCCTCACTTCCCAGGCCCCTCCCACCTGCTGCAGGGCAGTCCTTCCAGCCTGAGGTGTCTGTCAGGTGACCAAGTACAGGACTTACAGAGTGGCTGGAAAGGAAAACAAGAAAACCCCAAACCTAGCCATCAGTCCTGAAGCCTGTGGTCAGCTTCCGACTCAGGCGGCCACAGAAGCCGAGAAGTTTGAGAACAGCAATGGCCGAGGAGCCGAGACCTCAACTGCTCTCTCCAATGCACACAGGTTTTGGAATTTGAGCTTACCGAGTAAACAAAGCTCAGAAAACACCTCTGCCCTCCTACAGAAATTACAGAAGGATTTCCATTTATAATACAATTGTTTTGTAGATAAGGCATCTACCCAAATGTACTTGTCTGAACAAAAACTGCAGAGAAGCACCAGTATCATGTGTAAGTATGAGGTCCTCAGCGGTGCTACTCAGATATAAGCCCACCCGCAGCCGGCAGAAGCTCACATGCTGGAGCCTTGGTCCCCAGCTATGGTGCTGAGAGGTCAGCATGTGGTGGCACTATAGGAGATGCTGGGAAGCAGGTGGGGCCTCGCTGGAGAAAATGAGTCACTGGAAGGGTACGTCTTCCCAGACCCTGTCTCTTCCCTGCAACCCTACTGCAAATGACGTGGGTTTAAGTCTGAAGCTATGAGCCAAAATAGCCCTTTCCCCATTAAGGCTCTCTTCCTAAGGACTTTGTTCCGGAAGTGAAGAACACATCTGGTGATTGCTTATGCTTGTCCCTGACATCAAAGGCTAATATTCTTCTGGAGAGAAACGAGATGACTCAGAATATCTACAATGCATCATTCTTAGCATCTATCATACAAGGAAACATCAGTCAACAAGAGAAGGAGCAAGAGAATGTGCACCACACCCAAGAGGAAAAAAACAAGCCTCAAGTGAAATTCACCTTGAGATGACTCAGATAATGGAATTAAAAGACGAAGATCTAAAAATGGCTATGACTATGCTCAGGAACTCATGGGAAATGACGGCTTTAATGAGTGAACAGGTGGGGATCTCAGAGAATCGAGAACTGTAGGAAGAATTAAACGGGTATTTCTCCAACAAAAAACTCACACGGCAGGAGGACCAGGGAACTTGAAGACAGTCAACAGAAATAGATCACCCAGGAAACTGAAGACAAAAACATGAGGAGCAAAAGGCTCGAGTGACTTTGAAAGGACATGAAGCAGTTACGTGGGGCCGGAGTTGAAGAACGGCACCAGAATTGTACCTGAAGGTGTGGTGGCCAGTTGTTTTCTAAATCTGTGGAAAACGTCAACTTATAAGGAAAATGAAGTCTAGGTGGATCAAATGTGACCACAGAGACACAGATAAAGGCTCAGGAGGGCTGCAGGTGCCAACGACCTGTTACATGCAAGGGATGACAACATGTATTAGGACAGTGCTCTGGGGAAAAACAGCTGGACAAGGGATGACAACACGTATTAGGACAGTGCTCTGGGGAAAAACAGCTGGACAAGGGCTCAGTGGTTCAAAGCATTCGCTGTTCTTTCAGGAGACTGGGGTTCAGTTCCCAGCTTTCAATCACATGTAACTCCAGTTCTAGGGAGTCCAGTGTCCTCCTCTGGCCTCTGAAGGTACACACACGTATGTGAGTATGCACGCATGCACGCGTGCACACACACACACAAAAGCAAACAGGGTCTAAAACGTAGACCCTGCAACGTTTTAAAGAGCTGAAAGCAAGACTCACGGTCAGGTCAGAACTCTTGGCCAAGAAAACTCCATTTAATAATAAAGGAGAATGATTCTTCGGATAGAGAAGCTGATGGGAAAGTCCTGAAAGGAACCGTCTGGGCTACAGGGCAAACACCACCAACAGCAGTGTCAATGTGTGGAAGGGAGCAGCAGACTCGTGGCAGAGTCTCGTAACCCAGCCCACTTCTCTTTTAACTTCCTTAAACAGTACCTGAGGGTCTGCGGATATGAGGTTTACAACTTACTCGTGAATAGGTGGCAGCGATGGTGCAGGGAGAGGACAGTGGAGGGGAGGCGGACAGACCAGGGCTTTCAGGGCTCATGGACAGTGGCACCAACTCCAAGACTACTGAGCTGTTTCCTTAGTAGAGCTACAGATCGGCTCCTCGGGACCACATTCTCTGTGCTAATTACGTGTCATTTGTGCCTGGTTCACAGTGGGGCTTGAGGTCAGCGCGCACACAGCTTTGTCACGCATCGAGCTTCATGTACTGCTCTGCTCAGCTGTCACGCCTCCTACCGTCCCACACCGGCCATGATCTGGCTCCCCAAGTCTCACCACCAGAAACAGCACGAAGGATGGCTCTTATCGAGAGCTACCATTTAGATGTGCTGTTCTGAGTGGAACAAAGTACTCTGCTCAAGAGACTTATCAATTATTCTTTTTTCCTCTACCCTCCCTACTCTCCCTGCTTCTTTTCTGACCTCTTGTTGACTTCCTTTTTTAGGTAGGAGAGTAGGAGCAAAAACTGAGCTGGAAACCAGTTATCTGGTAGGTTGTCTGGGGAAGAACCTGGGGATCAGATGCTCTTTGGTTCACCGTAGGCTTGAGCGACTGACTTGAGTCCTGCAGCACCTGCTCAGGGAGAGGACGACTTCCGCCTGTGTGGGATGGGCTGGTGGCCTTGGGCGTGGGGAGCAGTGGGCTCAGTCCCTGCACTGTTTCAGTCCAGCGAGCCTTCTGTTGCTTGCCTCCGCGCCTTCCTCATGAGAGCCTTATTTCCTGTGCGTCTGCTGAATGAATATTTTCTGACTGATGGCACCATGCAAGGATCCCTCTTTCATGCACTTACTAAAGTGCTGCCCTGCAATTTCAAACAGGCTGCGTTCTCAGTTCACACTCATGCTTACCTCCAAAATGAAAGTGCGAGCACCCCAAGGGCAGGAGTAACGGCCTTCACATTTCTAACCTTCTGCCCTCTAGTGTCTAGCACAGAATAAAGCATGTATTAAATGTTTAATAAATGCATGATTTTTTTTTTAAAGATTCTGGGGGCTGGATGACTTAGTGATTACTGCCCTTCCAGAGGTCCTGACTTGGTTCCCAGCACCCACATCAGGCAGCTCACAACCTAGGACCATATCTGTAGCTCCAGGTCCTAGGGATCTGATGCCTTCTTCACCTGCACACATATGACATACCCATCAGATACACACACATAAATTTTAAAATTGAAAAAAAAAAAAAAACCCTTGCTGGACTGGGGAGTTGGCTCAGCAGTTAAGAGCACTGGCTGCTTTTCCAGAGGACCTAGGTTTGATTTGCAGCACCCATATGGTGGCTCACAACTGTAAGTCCAGCTCCAGGGGACCTGACACCCTCTTCTGGACTCTGCAGACACCAAGCTCACATGTGATACATGGACATACATGCATGAAAAACATCCATACACATAAACTAAAACAAAAATCCTTGCATGGACACCTTCCTGCTCCGACTGCATATGGGGACCAGGAGGAGAGAGTCTGCACTGACCTGGGCTACAAATGCCACTCCTGGGTTCACGTCAGTCTCATGCAGTGGAGTGGCAAAGGCCGTCACTCTGACTGCTGGAAACTGGAAGAGGACTAGACAGTCATACCCCCGAGTGGCCCTGAGAAGCCTCCCGACTCTGCAGTGGGAAGCCAGTCTTTCCCGTAACTGCCCACACGGAGGAGAGTGGCAGCTGGGGAAGGGCTGGCATCTGCAAAGTCACATCAACATGAATTGACAGCACTCTCCCCGTCAGCAGGCTGTCAAACTTCGAATCTGTGGTTGTATCACATGCCTGGCACACGGAGACACTCTGCTCTTCATGGCTAAGCCTTAATGCTTTTATTAAACCTTTGCAGTCAAGGGGCTCAAGGGACTTGTCTGGCTGCGAGGGAAAGACAGTAGCCCATTATTCCCAACATGTAAACACAAATACAAATGTGGTTTGAAAATCTGACAGTTAAGCTGTGACTGTCCTTCCTGCATCTGCTGGGACAGGGCTATTGGGTGGCTCTGGTGAGGGAGAGAGACAGACAACGGCTGCTGTTGCCCTGAAGTAGTTACACTGGGCCAGGAGAGGCGGGACCTGGAACCCCAAAAGAAGCTGTACCTGTGTAGAAGGCCACGAAGACTGACCTACTGACTAGAACTTCATGGGAAATTCAAATGCTGCAGATCACAAGCCAAAATTATCTTGGCCCCTCTTGTTTTTATTATTTTGATTTTATGTGCCTGGGCATTTGTGCCTGTATGTATGTATGTCTGTGTACCATATGCCTACTACCTTAGGAAGCCAGAATAGAATGCTGGATCCCCAGAAACTGGCAGTTACAGACGACTGTGAGCCATCACGTGGGTGCTGGGACTTGAACCCGGGTCCTCTGGAAGAGTAATCAGTGCTCTTAACTGTGGAGTCATCTCTCCAGCCCCACTGGCTGTCTGCTCAGTGTCGAGGTGACCAAGCATTCTAGTGACTGCAGATCTTCAGCAGGCCACTCCCTACCAACCTCAAAGCCAAGCATGTCATCACAGCACTGCTCTGTCCCTCTGCTCTGCTGTCACTTGTCCAATCGATGTCCCCACCAATATACTCTGTAAGCACGCCGACTACGGCTTTAAGCTCAGGACACCTCTTCTACAGTAGATGTCAATCAGAACAATCTAACGCCCTCTGGAGCAAGAACACTAACACAGGAGTTCAGAGTGATAGTCAATCTTGACAGGATTTGGAATCACCATGGAAACACCTCTGGTTGTGTCTGAGGGCAATTTTCTAAGATTAGATCAAAAGTGGGTGGTCCTATCCCATGGGCTGGGTCCTGGCTGCGTAAGGAGAAAGTGGGCTAAGCACCAGCGCTCACTCCTCTCTGCTTGCTGCGGGCCCACTGTGACCAGCCACTGTGACCAGCCACTGTGACCAGCTGCCTCCATTCCGGCCACTATGATGACCTGTATCCTTTGAGACTAGGAGCCCAAACAAACAAACCCTTTGTTCCTTGAATTTCACTGATCACACCAATGAGAAAAACAACTAATACACACCATCTCAAAAGTGCCCCAAGAAAGAGACTTTCTTACCTTCTCGTCGGTCATTTCTGAGGACCCTCACTTTCTCGATTTTCCCCAATAAGGCCCCATCCTCAGCTAAGGAAAGAAAAAAGAGAATAGTGAACCCCAAGTCTACACAAGCTGGATGGCCACATATTTGGTCACCTCTCCCCTATGGAGGACATCACTTCCCTGCCCCAGGTGCCTGCTTCACTCTCTACTGCATTAGGTCACCCCTTCCACACACCCCAAACCAGGAAGGTGATGCCAGAGGTGGGGCTGTGAAACTCACGGTCATTGCTGTAGTCATCCACCAGGATTATCTCCTTGATGAGATGCGGTGGACTCCTCTTAAGGACACTGAGAACAGACAGAGGGACAGAGTCTTGTAAGGGCAGAGCTTTGCTTGGAGCTGCCTATCCCTTGTGGTCCCCAGTCTTGGCTAGAGGAGCCAACAGCTACCCCAGCTACCCCATGCCCCATGCCCCATGCCTGGCAGATGGATGCACTCGTCTGTAGCTCCCACTGTTTGTGCCCGAGATGCAGCTGTCGTTAGGTACCCCACCCTTCCTGTGAGACCCTGGAGTTATCTGTTGGCCTCACCTGACCACCGTCCGCAGCAACGCTGACCTGGCTTCATTGTGAAATGTGATCACCACACTGGTGGCTGGCAGGTCCACCCGCCACTGCTTCCGCTGACACCTGAGGAGGAAGAAGATCCTGTAAGCATAGGCACGACTGGCCAGGGCCACCCGGGCTGACAAGCAGAGTGGGCTGCCAAGACCTAAGGACCGCGGTGAGTTCAGCAGCTACGGGGGGTTCTGGCACAGATGGGACATATGGAATCACAAGATACAACCAGATTCTGCTTACAGACAAGGGCATTCTGCAAGCTGTATGAGCTCAGAGCAGGCTTCTAACATGTAAAACGTGTGTTCCAAAGCAGTGAAACCCTCACACCTTCAGACAGACGCACCTCCGTCACATGCCTGCCTCAGTTCTCAGCAGCTATCTCTGGGGGACTGGTGCCATTGTTTTTCCTCACCTTGCACGTTGCCTGTAACAGGCATGTGCTGTTTGGGGGACTGGCTCTCACAATAACAGCCTACTGACTGCTATCCTTCACACTGCCTGCCTGCCAGGCTTCCTCCTAGTAGCCTGGTGAGTGTGCTCGTGGAAACAGGGCTGGCAGGTGGGCATGGGACATTAGGACTACGTCAGGAACAAGGGCATAGGACCTCTTCGTTCGACTCTGTGGATGCCAGTTTTAAAGCCACACCTCTTCTGGGCCTTGGCAGAAATGTTCAAGTATCACATGGTCAAAACACTCAGCACGACAGGACCCAGCTCAGCAGAACCCACACGAGGACTCCTTTCAGGCCCGTCTGGGGATGCCAGCACAGAGCAGTGTCCCAGAGTCTCCACACAGTCCTCTGGGAGGATGGGGGACTTGTCAGAGCCCCAGGAAAACTGTCAGGTATGTCTGAGTGCAGCCAGAGTCCTGAGTCACCAATGGTGCTGCCACCGACTCCAGACTGAGTGGGAGCCCAGCCGTGCAGCAGGGTTAAGGGGTGTACTGAATTGAGGGGGGCAACTGTGAATCCCAAGGGGATCCAGTCCCTGCCTCAGGCTCTTCCATGTCCACTCTTGTCATCTCTTCGGGTGGCAGAGTCTTCCACAGCCCCACACATGGAAGACTCAGTTTACCTGGCAGCTTCATCATCAGTTCCGACGAGTATCTCTCTTGAACGGAAGTGGGAGGAGGAGATGGACTTTAGAGCCCTGGAGCTGAGCCATGGCTTAGCACTCAGCCGCTGAGCAAAGGAACGTTGGCGGGCAGCACTAGGGCAAGTGTGCTCCCCCAGGTCTCACAGCACTAGCTCAGACCCCTCCCCCAGGTCTCACAGCATGAGCTCAGACCCCGCCCCCAGGTCTCACAGCACGAGCTCAGACCCCTCCCCCAGGTCTCACAACACGAGCTCAGACCCACAGATTCTGAGCATAAGCAAGGGAAGCAGCGTAATTAGAAGGCAATTAGGCTAGCATTGCAGAAGGGGCGTCTTTGGTTAATTTTAGTCATTATAGTAAGTTCCTTTTAATTAATCACCAAAAAAAATGTGTAACAGTTGTTTTGGGGGCTGGGGGAACGAATTCTACAGTTAGTATTTGGTCTCACTGTAAGTGAGCCTTCATGGACAAGCAAACTGATAAAAATTAGCAGGAACTTATATTACAGAATCTGCAAAGCTTCAACTGTAAACAAATTACCAGATGATGTCACTGTCAAGAAGTCAACCTGGAATACTACAGGAGGGAAGACTCCATGCTTTGGGGCCACATCACCCCCTGCAGCCAGGTCTCCACTTGGACCAGCAGGAGAATGAGCCAGCGGATCTGGGCCAAGACTCAGTAGGGCTCACAGGACTGGCTGGGAATGCGGGAAACACGGGGCAGCATTCTTCATTCTCAAACTGCTGGATTCGAGGCCCAACCAATCATGCCCTGTTCTCTCATTTCCCCTCTCTCTGCAGGAAGCTCATCTTCCAGGAGCTTTTGGAAGTCTCCTGGGCTCTGGAGCATTTTCTGGGAGAAGCAGGCTGCTGCTTCCCACTGCTTTATTAAAACTCCTCTACATATTCATAAGGCTCAGGCTCTGGGTCTTGGCAGTCATGAGGCTTCAGCAGGATCCCATCCTAAGGCAGAAGAGTAACAGGCAGGAACTGAAGGATCTCACACCCCATGGGTTGGAGTGTGTGCATGAATTCAGATAAGCCTCACAGTCAACCAAGATGGGGCCCCAGGGGAATCTCTTTAAAAAGAAAAGCAATGCATCCTGCTGTAAAGAGTCTTCTGGGCCCATCAGCCAGTCCTTGCTGCTCCAGAGGCGCTGGGGAATAAGAGTCAGCTGTAGGGTGCTTCCTCTGTCCTGTGAGGGCCGAGCAGCTGACAGCAAGAGGGGCTGCAGCTGGGTTCTCTTTTCCAGAGCCACACCGCTAGCAGCCCGCCGGGGACCCTAGCTCACTTGAGGCTTCAAAGACTTGGTGTGACATAGTCATTGTCGAAGCTTCCTGTCCTTTAAATGGTGACTTGACAAACCAGATACATACAGTGAAAACACACACACACACACACACACACACACACGATCAATGCTAAATAGATTCAGTAGGTTGTATTTATAAATATTCAAGAAACAGTAACAATAATAAAGAGAAACAGGCCATGAATTTGAGAAGAGAATAGTGGAGGGGCTGGGGAAAACTACATAAATACAGTCTACATATATGAATTAAAAAAGTAAAATTAAAACATTTTTAAAAACCCATAGTCTAGCTAGAAAGAGGCCCAGAAGAATCCTGCTTCTCCTGAACATGACTCTCACCTTTGCAAACACTGGGTCTTCCTGTAGCAAATCAAAGCTATGGTTGACTCTCAGGGACAGACCAATGCTACATTCACAGACTGAATGATCCTAAATACTGTTGGAGCATTTGTAAAGATTAATGTGCGTCACGGTGACCAGACCTTGATATGGTGGTCTTACTGATCCTGGCATTATCCATGGGTATCACAAGGGTGAGGCTGAGAACACACAGTATGCCTAAGGTGAGGGCCAAGTTCTGGCTACAATAAGGTCACCAGGGTGATGTGGGTCCCTGTATCTCTTGGCAGGCAACCTCACCTCACATGACATCAAGACATCTACAGTGTAGTGCACTGGCTAATGGAGAGACAAAAACAAGCAAGCAGGCTTCACTTGTGGTCATAACAGTCTGCAATGCTACCATCTAGTTCAGAATTTCAAATGAAACAGCAGGTGACAGGCAATAGTAGCCATTCCTTTGTGTCCCTTTCCGCCTCAATCCCATTGTCAGGGGAAGAAACGCTACCCCAGATTTGTTGCTCAGTCACCCCTAAGTATGTTTTCAATAAGTCACACACATGAAAGACAGACATACCTACTCCTGAACAACACAGTATCTACGTGGGCCCAGAGCTCATGTGGAGGACAACAGAGAATACCGCTCGCCTGGGCGTTCAGCTTGGCCACACAACCCTGCTTATTTAGGTCGCACGGTCCCTTCCTACTCTTCAGCAGGGACAGCTAAGTCGTGCCCCGTTCCTGTTTCACTCCATTGTGAACCTGAGGTCACATGGCCTATTTCTTGAGTGGTTTTGGTAATATTTTCCTAGAAAATTACTCATTCTCTTTAAGTTTCAAGTTTCTTAGCATAATCGTATACTTGCCATTTTCTTATGATCTCAGCTACTCTTCAGCACGCATCATCTACTCTGACCGTGCTTTCTGTGTCTGTTAACAGCTACCCCTGGAGACGGAGTTGGGGATGAGGCTGCACACCGTCCTCTGCGCTGGTTCACTTTCCTGGTCTGCTCACCTTTCCTCCCCGCCTCCCTTCCTCTGTTACAGGTTCACCCTGCTGTCCTGCCACTTTGGAAAGGAACACGCCAGGCTGCCCCAGCTAAGAAACAAAGTTGATTTGGACTGATTCGGTCCCCACCTGGAAACATGGTAAGTTCTGTCTGGCCAAGAGCAGTTAGGGGTAGGGGCACCACCTGGCTCTGTGAAGATACTGCAGAGGTGTTTGCTCTATCCTGAGCTGAGGTCTGCTCCTGCAGCCCCATGGCTGCTCTCACTGCTGCCTTTCCCACTCACTCAGCACTTGTACGCATGTGAGTCTCCACAGCACGCTAACAGCCAAAAGTCTAGAAAAATCAGAGGAACTGGAAATAGATCCTCTTTCTCAGCTGGTGTGGAAATGCAGGAAGGCTGTTGCCGCCCTGACATGGGGATGCCGACCGCGAGCAGAGCCAGTGGCAGACTGGAGGTCTGAATGCCTCTGTCCTTCTGCTGTGCTTGCCCACAGAAAATACTGGTCAGTTCCTCGGCCAGGGGAAGACAGCTCTGTCATCTCAGTGTCTGCCATGACAATTGCTACAACGTTCCCCAAAGTATCTGGAAGAGCACTGTCTACCTGCTGTGTGGTTAGGGCTCTTGCCAAGCCATAGCTGACCACTCACATGGGGCTGGCACAGGGCAGGCAGCTGCTGGAAGACTACAGACTGCTGACCACTACAAAGCCTGCGTTGGCTAAGAAGGGGGTCACCAGGTCACCAGACTCACACATGGAGCTTAGTAAGATGCAGGTGCCTGGCTCTGTAGCTCCCTTGACCTAACAAGCAGACCAGGCAAAAACAAAAACCAAAAAAACCCAAACAAACAAACAAAAAAAAACCAGGTTAGGCTGAAACAGCTGTCCTTAGATTCAATTTTTTAACTTATTTTCTAAGTTTTCATATACACATGTATTTGTGTTGAGCCTATTTCCCACATACACTCTTCCTTCCCAAGAGTCTCCTTTGCTCTAACCTAAACAATTTTATTTCTACTCTTATGCCATACATATATGATTTTATGTATTTATATAAAAAGTTTAGGACCTGCAAGTGACAGGAAACACAGGATGTCTTTCTGAGATAATACGATTACCCCACACTGCATCCATCTTCTTGCAGATGGCATGACTCTGTTCCTTCTCTAAGGCTGAAAACAATCCCAGTTTCCTTGTTCCTTCTCTACGGCTGAAAACAATTCCAGTTTCCTCGTCTTTCCCCATGCTGGTGGCAGCTGGGTTGCTCTGACTAGAGCTGCAGAGAACACCTGTGTGTGCAAGTGTCTGCCTGTGTCATCTTGACTTGGATGTCCACTCTTGGTAAATCCCCAGTGGTGGAGTGGCTGGGTCATCAGAACCTCGTCTCTGGGTTTCTGTGAGAACTCCACACTGACTTCCTTTTATGAGACATGGGAGATGCTGTTCATGGCAGCATGTTCTGCTGTCCCTTCCCTGACCACAGTCACAGCAGAGCTGACCCAGCCACCATGGTAAGCTGGAAATGGTCCCACCCGATCCCTACATGGGCCAGATGCATGTCTCTAGTTCTTTCCTCTGCCTCTCAAAACAACACAGGCAGTTGCTATGGAATCTTCTAGAAGCCTAGGTGAGCAACTGGATAACTTGTGAAACAGAAATGGAAGAAGAGGAAAAACAGTTAAAAGAACCAAACCAGCTGTTATATAATGTTTGCTTAATCAAAATGTTCGTAGTGACCCTCCCATCCAGCCACCAGCTGGCTCCCAGCCAGTCCTGATATCTACCCAGAGCGTTCTGAGTCTTCTAGCACCAGAGAGCCAAACCCTAAAATATTTAATGACCTTTTCAGGCCACTCTGGAATTAAGCTTCTTAAGGCCTGGCTGCCAGCAGGTCTGACAAGCCCTATTCACCCTGTTTGTCTCATGCCGCCACTGTTAACTAAAAACAGCTTTCTCACGTCCTGTAGCCTGGCACCACACACTGCGAACATAATAAGAGCTAAGTTCAAAACCACACTAATCATCCCATGACACAAGACACAGTCTATCTACTGGCTGCTCTGCCTCTGAAAGCTTCCCACCCTTTGGGAAGCCAAGGGTATAAGAGGAAAGTGCACACGGACACCCCACCAGGGCTGGTAGACCTGCTGAGGGTGTAAGAGGAAAGCATGCATGCACGTGTGCGCACACATACATGCACACCCCAGGGCCAGCAGACCAGCTAGCTCCCTACACATGTCAGGCTGGACAGCTGTGAGGTGGTATCCAGCTCACGGAAGACAGTGTGCACCTGCAGAGCCTCAAGCGATCTCTCAGCAAGCTGAGCTGTCGTGTGAGGGAGGGAGGCTCTTTCACAGGGCCATCACCTACACTCTCTCCATTGGCTCATGATTTCCAGACACTAAATTTTAACAAAAAATTTTCAAAAGAGTTAAAAACTATTGGACGCTGAGAAAACTATAGCCTTGGAGAGAGTGTGTGCACTTCCTTAATCTTAGCACAAGTACAGCTCAGGGCAGTGAGCACTTGCCCTTAGGGCTGGAGTCACTTCTGAGAGTCAAAGCAAGAACTGTCCTTTAAACTCATTCCTCCTGATGGCAGGGACCCCTCCCAGAAGCTCAAATGCTGAGCAGCTTGGAGGAACCACAATCCATCCCTTCCCCTTGCTTGGCCAGACGCCCACCGTGGTCCTCAGCTGTAGATGCCCTCTAACTCCAGCGTCCCGTGTGGGACGGCCCAGGTCTGGTTCCCACAGAGCCAGCCATGCCTCCATTTGCTCTACTCCTAAGTGCCAAGGCAACCTTCCCGGGGACTGCTGGGGTGAGCCGCTTACTTTCCCTCCTATGCCGAGCTCCTCCAGGCCAAATGCCAGTGTCTCACGGCAGTGGAAGTTATTCTCCCTATATGGAGCTGCCCAGCAAGTGGTCTGCGAATCGCCTAAACATAGATGCCTTCAATGTTCTGTGTTTTGGCAAACAGATCAGCAGGCTGTGCTGGCCCCTGTGTTCTCAAAGGTGAAGGACAACCGACAGGCGTGCAATTGCTGGGTATGTGGAGGTGGCCGTGAACCTCCATACGGTGGACAGGACAGCATCATTGCCCATCTCTCCAAGTGCTGTGGCCTGCTGAGCTCTCTTAACCCACTCACGGTTAAGCCTTTCTTCCAAGTCTTGGGGAAGAACAACCTCCCTCTGACGACAAAACGTCAACCACGATGACAATGACTGGCCTTGGGCTCCGAGATATCAAGAGTTGCTGTGCTTCAGTCCAGTCTTCACCCGTGACACCGGGGGCCTCTGTGTATCTGCAGGCAAGTATGCCTGTCCAGCAGGACAGACTCACCCCTGTCACCCTCTTCTTGTGGACTCTGGTTTGGGAGGGTGAGCCTCTATCAAAGACAAGTTCACTTGCTTCCTGGGTCATGAGTAGCCATGCTGACATCTGCAAGGACAATAGCAGCAAGTCCTGGAGGTTCCCGGGACAGATCAGAGAAGAGAGTCACTGAAGAAAAGCCCACTTCCGCCCCTCTGTGGCTGGTCTGGGAACAATCAAATGCATGGAGCTGCGGCAGGCTTCCTGCACAGGCAAAGATGACGAGGCAGAAAACCAAAAGGTTGAGGCAGGGCTGAGGAAAGCTGAAAGAGCTCCCAGCCCGAAACTCGGTCCAGATTCCTTGCTCAACAGTGTCCCCATACCATAAATTCCTGCCATGAGAATGCTCCAGGCCTCCCTGACAGCGTTCATCAGGGAACAGTGACACAGTGTGATAAGGCACACCTACATTCCAGGAAAACCACAGCTTCCGTGGATCTGTCCTGTGCACTGTGAACCTAGTGTTTCCATGAAGCAGTGGAAAGCTGTCCTTGGGAAGGCAAAGGCTCCGGAAGCGTATCAGTGATGTGACCAGGATCCTACAAACCCACAAGAAGCTTCAGCCGAAACCAGATAGAGACCTTGGGTCACAAGCCAGGGAGATGACTCATGCAAAGGTGCTTACCACCAAGTCTGACAAACGGAGTTCAATTCCTGGGACCCATACAGCAGCAGGAGAGAACCAAGTCCTGCAAGCTGTCCTCTGACTTCTACACATGCATTATTGTGCGTGTGCATGCACATGCGCGCGCGCACACACAAATAAAACATTAAAAAATCGAAAGATGTAATAAAGTAAGTCGGGGTACACAATAGGAGGAAGCATAAAACTACCTCACACCAGTGCAGCTTTCCTGTGTGTACAGACACTGTGCAAATCAATATTTAAATCGTCTGTGTGTGCAGTGCCTTCAGAGGTCAGGAGAGGGCATCAGATCTCCTGGAGCTAGAGTAACAGGCCTTTGTGAGGCGCCTGATGTGGATGATGGGCACTGGATTTGGGTCCTCTGCAAGAGACGTCTGTGAAATCTTGCCATTCTCCAAACAACACTCTCTTTAAAAAATGGTTACAGGGGGCTGGAGAGGTGACTATGAGCACTGGCTGCTTTTCCAGGTGAGTAAGGTTCAATTCCTAGCACTCACACGGTGGCTCACAACCCACAATCACCTGGAGCTCCAGGTCCAGGGTATCTGAATGCTGGGCCTCCAGCAGAATTGCTCTCGGAGTGGTGCAAAGACACACATGCAGGCAAAACACCCATACACACAAAAAAGCCAAAAAAACTTAATTATAATAATCGATCTAATCCCAGATATCAAATAAAACAAAACGTGGACGGGCCAGAGAAAAGCACACGTGCTCCTCGTCAAGAACAGGCACGGCTTTAGTCTCAGTCTTACACCAATGCTTGTCTCATTATGACTTCTGCTAAAAATGGCAACTAATTGAGTTACAAGTAGAAAAGAAAACTTTGTTAACCAATTACAGGGGAAGACAAAGCAAAGACTAGCAAGTGAAGCAAAACCGTGCCTGCATTAGAGCAGGCCACTGAACTGGCAAGAAAGCTGGTGGAGGTGGGGTGGGGAGAAGTAGGCCGGAAGCCTGGTGTCCTGCCTGCTTTTCCACAATGGCTGCCTTCTGTCACGAGCTAAGCCAGCACAAGGTTCTCAGAGGCTGTGTGGCATCCCCACCATGCTTTTGGATCGGCAGTCTCCAAAGCCATGGACCAAATAAAATTTACCTTCACATCAGAATTTATTCAGTCTTTGGTACTCTGCTACAGGAGCAGAAAAAGGACCAAGATACAAACTCAAGGTAAACCGGCCCTCGAGAGTGAAGGATAACAGAAGACCTACTACATAGCAAGAATAAATGGCAGGGCCTGTGAGACACACCGCTGTCTCCACTGCTGAAGAGGCTGAGGCAGAAGAATGGTAAACTAAAGGTCTGCCTGGCCCACAGAATGGGAAATCTAATGGGCTCTGTTTCAAAATTAAAAGTAAATCAGGTCTGGGATGGAGTTCAGCGGTAGAGGGCTTGCCGAGCAAGAGCAAGCCCTGGCTCAACCCCTAGTCCAGGGCAAAACAAAATAAATAAAAGTAAAGCAGCCTATGAGTGCCATGCAGGCTAAATCATGTGCAGAATGAGAATGTCACAGGGTGACTTATATTGACAACGGTATAACCCAGGAGCATACCCTCCCATAGGCCAGCCTACGACACTGCAGAGGCCTGCGATGGTGGAGGGAGTATAGACTGTCAGGGGACCCAGGTTTCCAGCGTGGCAGTCAGGCTGTGGCACTCAAACAATTCTGTGTACTTTAAACCGTGTACTAGAAAATGTGTAGAGGAAGGGAGAGGGAGGCTGGGAGTATGGCGCAGTCAGTAAAGTGTTTCTACATAAGCATAAAAACTGAGTCTCTGTCCTGGGAAAAGTTAGGAGCAGGAAATCCCAGCACTGGAGGAGAGAGGGTGGAGACAGGCAGATCGTGGAGCTCACCAGCCCGCTAGCCCAACCAACTCAATGAGCTAACAGGTTAAGTGAGAGACCCTGTCTCAAAAAATGAAGAGGAGAGCAGTTAAGGAAGATACCCTACCACTGGTTGCTACAAATTGAACACAAACACACACACACAGTGTGAAGACATGGCCCCTATATGCAGGCATGTTCATGCTGCCCCCACCTGCTTAGCTAGAGGTGTGTGATCTCTCTGATTCTCAGTTTTCTCACTGACTCGATGCGGGAACAATATGAAGGCACCTGCTTCTAAGACCGCTGTGGGAACCAGGTGAGAAATGTGTGTCAGTGTCAGACTCCCAACCAGAGACAGCCAGATGACGATGCTAAGGCCCCAGCACCAAGCAGGAAAATAAGATCACGAAGCATGAGATCTGCTTCCTGAGTGATAAGATGAAGAAGAGACTGACGGCTTCAGTTTAAGCTGACAGGAAGAGAAGTCATGCAGTTGTGAAACTGTTGCTGAAACACACACTGGCTTAAAAAAAGAAACTCAAAGCAGAGCTCCAGACAAGTGGGAAATAATATTTTAGCTATTTTAGTCTTAAAATAACTGGAATGGTAACACTACGTTTCGTAACGCAAGCAGAGACTCAGCACTGTGCAGCTGAATTCAAGGTCAGCTCAGGGTGGTAGAAGGGAGAAAGCACTAAAAGGCTGGCGGACCCCAGTGCACTGGGCTATGGACCCCCCCCAATGGAGAAGTGAACAAACATCCATTCACCCCAGGTAGGGCATCCATGATGAACCAAATGTAGGAACTGGTGAGTCAGGGCTAAGTTACAGGAGTGTGGGCAGCTCTAACTGAAGCTCTCCTCCCAGGGACTACTGAAAGCCTGGTCCTGTGATGACGTTGGAGTCACCACAGCTGCTGTGATTTCAAGAGGCCAATGGTCATGTGAGGACCAGTTCTGTCGGGCACACACAAACACTAGAGTGCACATGCGAAGTAGAACCTGCATGGAACCCAGAGGTGTGAGCAGGGCTTCCCCTTCCACTGTGGGCAAATCCAAGGCAAATGTGAGCTTGGTTCTCCAGGATGAGAGAGAGGGGAGAAGACACACTTCTACACCTGGTGAGACACAGAGGTTTCCTAGCTGCTAGAGACCTCAGTGCAGGCACATACAGCACTGTCAGGAGGGTTTACAGTCTTCTGGGAGGACAAAATCTCCAGAGCTATTCAGGTAAAACAGAAAAGTTCACCATATGCCAACCTCCATGGGCAATCCTTTTGAATGCATCAAAGGATTAGCATGATTAAAACAGCCACAGGTGTGGGTGGCATTCGCAGGTGGAGTGTAAGAACAAATCCTTTGCAAAGAATCTTCTGAAAGCACCTAAAGGGGTGAATGCCTTTGTCCTGCATTCACGGCACAGAGTTTTTATCAACACCATGAAACTGAAAAGAAGGCAAGGGCACTGGCCCCAGAAAGTCTGAATTAGGGACCTAACTCAAACTCAAAGCAGCAGTCTTGATCAGCATAGACAGAATAAATGCTGGGACCTTGTCAGAACCAAGCAACACACCACCCTTTCAAATTATATCTTCTTTTGAATCAGCGAGCAAAGGACATTATTAAAAAATACTCAGCCCACATAGTCAGCACTGCAAACAGAAAGGGACAGCACGGTCCACCAGGGAGCCACCAACACGAGCACAGCTGGGTGGCACAAACGCTGCAGCTCCAAAGACCCCAGAAATCGCTTCCCACACAAGGCCCAGAACGATGAGCAACAGGGGGATGAGGACAAGTCCGGAGGGACGTTCTTAAGAGACGGTGAGTACTTAGCTTTCTGATGTGGTTTCCTTTTGCTTTTTAAAAACACAACAGATGCACCTACTTAAAAAAAAAAAATGATCTCAAAATAATAATTTAAAAAGCAGTCTAGGAAAACGGGAGTATTTAAAGAAAGGAGGACAAGGGGAGGTTGCAAAATGCTGTTCCACACGAGATGTATCAGATCGAGCTCATATCTGCCCGAGACAAGGTCCACGGCAATGGGGGCCAGCACCCTTGTCACCAGCATTGTCCCTGCCGTCAGCTAACCCTGATTTCCATGGACTGGCACTGCTAAGCCCAAGCATGACAGGGTGCAGACCCTCAGGTGAGGACACCGCTGTGTGCAAAGCTCCAGGGGCATACCATGACAGAGGAACTAGAGTCCTGGGTGGTGGAGGCACTTTGCTAGTGGCCAGAACAAAGAAACAGGTCATTAGCAGGTAGCTATCAAGGAAGACCTCAATGTGACCTCCAAACCACAGGCTTTCCACCATCCCTTAGAGATGACGTTGGCAGTTCTGTGTAAACCAGAGAGATCCTTTTCTCACTGACCCAATAAAAACTCACTATTTCTTCTCTTCTCTTTACCGAATAAGGGTCCAGTTTTCCATTTACAACTACATCATAACATAAGAACAACTACATCATAACATAAAGAAGACAAAACAAAAAAAGGCATGGGTGGGTAACTCTTATCATATTTGGTAGCATGCATGAGAAGGGCCTGGAATGCTGGGGGAAGCCCTGCGTGCATAAGCACTGCGAGCCCCATTGTGTGTGTCTGCTCTGTACGACCTGCCCCCATGCCAGAGACATCAGCCCAGAGAGAAAGAAGCAGATGCATGGGCAGGCCCGGGCACCACTGCTCTTGCCAGGCATTATTCCACAGGAAATGATGCCCCCTCTACCTCTTGCTTCCCTCTGCTGGCACACACAGCATCCAAAGTGCCATGCTCGGAGCAGAAACCAGCTCTCCAGACAGCAAACCCACGTGTCCTGATCTTGTGATCCTCTGGAATGGAGAGGTAGACACTCCTAACTCCTGGCAGGCACCCAGCATTCTGTGACTGTGGCACAATGGGCCTATACGGGCAGGCAAGCCAACACCCTCACAATGTGCCCCGTGCCCATGGCACGTGTGTATGTAGGCACGCACGCATGTACACATGTATACACACATATGTTCCAGCTTCCTGTAGTTGGCTGGATGAAGTTAAGGTAAATGGCTGTTATTGTATTAGACTGAAGGAGGGGTCTGGGCACTCATGGATTCCGTCACTAAGACCCCGGAGAGTGGGCCAGGTACAGAGGTGCACCCGGAGAGTGGGCCAGGTACAGAGGTGCACCCGGAGAGTGGGGCCAGGCAGCCAGATGCACCCGGAGAGTGGGCCAGGTGGGCAGATGCACCCGGAGAGTGGGCCAGGCAGACAGATGCACCCGGAGAGTGGGGCCAGGCAGCCAGATGCACCCGGAGAGTGGGCCAGACGGACAGATGCACCCAGAGAGTGGGGCCAGGTGGACAGATGCACCCAGAGAGTGGGGCCAGCACTTCTTTTGCCCTCCCCTCAGCTATGAAACTACCAGGGCAAAATAGACCCAACAGAGCAATGGCCTTGTGGACAGGAAGCCAAGCCAAGTTTTGAAGGTGCCCTGGGCTCGGAAGCCAGTACTCAAGTCAGGACTTGAAAGCAATGAGACTGAAATTAGGGTGGGTATTCTAGGGGCTGGTTTATAGAAAGAGAAAGACCTGGAAACTTCTAGACTTCTCCCACTCAACAGAACCCAGTCTGTGGTTCAGTTCTGCATGGTACAAAGGTGACCTGCTTGTCTTACCTGCTAAGTATATCTTCCTTTGGAGGTGGAGACAGCAGGGAGAGCCTCCAAACAGCTCTCTACACCTGTTCTCTACCACTGCACAGCATTCTATGTGGGGATTTAGCAGACAGATTTCAGGCAGGGTTAATACTGACATGCAGGGGTCCCTGAACAGGAATCAAAGACAGAGGAATAAAAATAAGAACATAAGAGGGCAGAGGGCCAGTGGAAATAACCAACGAGAATGTGATGAGGGACTTAAAGGGGGAGAAGGGCACACAAAGTGGGCAGAAGGGAGGCTGCAGGCACTCAAACCCTTCAAACCCTAAAACAGGCTTAAGTCACAAAAAACAATGTCTACAAGTTCTTATAAATCACTAAAAAGCAAACACAGAGATATATCTTAAAATCTAACTGCAATACAAGACAAACTGGACCATAAAGAACAAGTCACAGTCAATTTCCAGCAGGAACGGTGGGAGACAGAGTGATGAAGGGAAAGGAAAGATACGGACACAACTGCCTTCCAAAAATCCTGCACTTTTAGCTGGGGTGTGTGGGTGGCATGAAACAGATGTCTTCAGACAAGTACATCAATAGGATCCCCTGCCAGTGAACTGGTACCAAGCGGAGCCACTGTGACAAGCTCATGGGATACAGATGGACAATGGTCCGGGCAGGAAGGCAACAAGTGCTCATTCATCTTGGACTCTGCTAGTTTATCACAGTTCAAACTTTAACTAGCTGGCAAGATATGAACACTCACTGGAAGGAGAAGGACAAGTGGAAGGGACAGAGCAGGCAGGACGCGTAACGCAGTGAGATGCTGGCCTTAAGCTCAGCTCTCTAGAGCACATATCAGACACAAGGGCTAAATGCTCCTGCCACGAGACAAGCTTGTCAGCCAGATGCAAGTCCAGAAGTGAACAAGAGGCTACTTTACACATCACATTGAAGGTTCGGGGATGTGTACAGGTAGCAACACCAATAACGGAGAGCCTTCCTATGGCTAGGGTGTCGGCCACCGGGAAGAGTGGAGACTTACCAGCCCATCTCAGGCAAGAAGCACAGGGCTCCAGGTAAAGTGTCTCCAGGGCTGGTCAACCTTAAGAGAGTGATGGCTGCTCAGCCATGAGCTGCTCCACTAGGCTGCAGTACTGTGGTGTGTGGGCAGCTGGGGGATGTATGTACTGCTATCATGGAGCCCAGGACCCAGGAAGAAAGGAAGGACCAGAGAAGAAGAAACCAATGTCATTACTGATTTAGCATCACCTCACCTATTTCCGCCCACATAACATATGGAGAAACTGAGCCCCATGTGGAGCCATGCATGTGGTGATAAGCTTTGTAATCTTGCTGACAATCTTGGGGGTGGTGACTCCCTCCAGGCCTTCAGAAAGGCTGGCACAGTCCAAGTGAAATCTGCTGCCCATGGCCAGGTACTTTCCCCAGTGCCCATCACACCTCAAAGGGTCCAACGGGGAAGGGCTCACACAGGAAAAGAACAGTCTTGTCTGCAACACAAAGGGAACCAAAAGGAAGAACACACTGATGAATGGCAGGCCTTTCCCCATTGGCCTGGAGAACTTGGAACTGGATGACGATAGCCAGTCCTCCTCCAGATTCTCAGGACCCTTCCCTCTGTGCCAGAGAAACCAGCTGCCAGCTGTCAAGATTCACTGCTTCCTGATTTTAGTTACGTGTAGGTGGCATGCCAGAGGTTCATGCCTAAAGTTAGGAGCGTAAGGACTGGGGCATCGCAGCAAGGCAGCTGGGGCACTGAGAGGGCACCTGGAAACTAGGGGCTCAGATTCTTGTGGGCATTAGGTTTACCCTTAGCTTGGTGTTTGTGGCAGACCGCAAACTTCTAAGTAACTTCATAATCTTGCTGGCTTCCCAGCAGGTGAGATTCAAGGTGGCACCCCAGGGTCCCAGTTGCCTACCCTGGCCAAGGTCTACTGGTGGGATCTGTCAGGCATCGCTTACTGCCACAAATGACCCACAGCCGCAAGCCCCGGTTTAGAAGCTTCAGTCCTGGCCACTGGCTTATTATCACTGAGGGTCGGTGGGAAGGCCTTGTGGGAGAAGAGCTGAGTGGGCAAAGCTGCTTACCTTACGGCCATCGGGAAGCAAGGCGGGAGAGGAGCTGACGCAATACAGAGTCCCCAGGGCTTCACTTTCTTCAACTAAGTCCCACTTAGTTTCTATCCCCTCCCAACAGCCTGACAAACTGTAAAGTCACCCACAATACCTAGACAAAGTCAGAGTCTTCATGATCCAGCCACTTTCCCATGTCTCCACCCAGCTGCACTGGGGACTAGCCAAACCTTTAACACAACCTAACAAACCATTCCACAGAGGGAGTAAGATAGGAAAGCCACCCTAGTTCCAGTTGGCTGCCAGGTAAGTTCTGAGCGCAGGGCTTTGGGAACTTGACCTACCCACTTCACACCGGTGTACACTGAGTGAGAAAGACCAATGCACACGAGACCGAACACACGGGGCTGGCTGCCTAACAACATGAAGAGGGAACACACAGGTGGTTCCTCACCAGAGAGATGACATCCCTCCAACTAAAAGATGTTAGCCCAGCAGCACACAAAACATGTTGCAATATCAAGCTTAGGCTGCTTTGGCCCCTCAGCTACACTAGGAACTGGACTGCCCTCACCCAGGTCTTACATCTCACAGTGGAAAATCATACGTCCCGTGAGCACCCTGCCAAGGCCTCCCTCTGTGCTGGCGGGCTCCTGAGACAACCTTCTCTCGGCATTCACAGTGTTTACTCTCCAGAGGAACATGGAGAGTCAGGGCTATGGCTAGCCCACAGTTCCAAACCTGGCCAACGCTGGTGACCCAGAGAGAACAAGCACACCCAGCACGGCAAACACCCACCTAACCTGAAAAGTCCTGCTGGAAGCCAGTGACAACCTCAAGAGTGTGACATCCCTGAGGGCTGCAAGTGTGGCTTCTGTTTATGGCCAGACCTTCTGAAGAGTGGCTGCTGAAGTCAGAGTTCTCAGAAGAGCAGAGCAACCACACTGTGCAAACTGAGCAAAGATGAGGCACTCTAGAGGGAAGCCTGATGGACAATCAGGTTTGGAACGTGGGCAACCCCTCATCAGATGCTGCCCTGGGGGACTCGGCAGGACCGCCCCTAATCTCAGGGCCATCTTTCAGTGGGAGATGCAAGCACATTTCAAAGTCCCAACATTTGAAATTCAAGATAAAAAGAAACAGGAGCAACTGACTTAGCACAGACAGCTGGGGAATCTGCCTTCACCAAAAGGGGTCTAATGAAACAAGCACAAAGGCCCCCAGGGCTCTGGGCACCACACCCCAAATCTGTTTTCACCTGCCCCACTTCCAGCTCCACGGCCACAGGAGGCTGATTTCTGCTGTGATGGGGTCTTCAGCCCACACAGGAGATTGTCAAGTTGGAGGCCAGACACTCACAGAAAGGGTTGTGCTATAACTGCTGTCCCAGCAACTGTAGAGGGCCAAAGAGAAAGCCTGGTTTCTCCACTGATGCACAAGATTGATTCCCAGGGCCGATATTAGGAGAGCGGCCACAGTTCCCTTCCAGGAGATTGCCAGGCTTTCTGCAGATTTAATTCACCCCAATTGAACCAACGGGGAAGGGTCCCAGCAGCTGCTGTGACACAGGCCGGGCAGAAATCAACCGTCCTCGGAGGGGTCAAAGATCATTTTGGATAAACAGTCATTTCAAAAATACTGGACAATAACATGTCTGTAGAGCCTGAGGGATTTGAGAACCCACAATGGAGGCAGCAGCCGAGAAACCCAGCACCATGCTGACAAGCCCCAAATCGCACCTTTTCCTGCACCACAGCGATATCCTGGTGGGAGAACCAGCTCAGGAACAGTTGGTGACACAAAGCCCAATGATCACACGGAGATTAAACTTCAGTCACTCCAAGTGGCCAGGTGACATTTTTACCCTAACTCCACTGGGCTCTATTCCTGGAGGCTAAACCCTGTATTAGTTACTTTTGTCACTCTGTGACCAGATATCTGACAACATAAGGAAAGAAGGGTTTATTCTGGCTCAAAGCACAGTGTAGTTTACCATGGCTTAACATGACATCTGCTGGTCACATGACACCTGCCAGGAAACGAAGAGAGACAAATGCCGGTGCTCACTCTGCTTTCTCTCTGTATTCGATCTGGGACCCAGCTCATGGGATGATGCTGTACATCCAAGGTGAGACCCACCTCTGCTAACCTAATCTAGAAACTCCCTTGCAAATATGGCCAGGGCCTTGTCTCCTTGGTGAGCACAATCCTGTCATGTTGATAATCACTGACCCTTCTGGTCTTCTGTCAGCAGCTCCTAGTCCAGTGGGACGTGAAGAAAGGGCTGCATGTCCTGAAGGCCATCTAGACATGAGCCGCTATTAGCTGGACAAAGGGAGCAGAGGTAGACTGGACCATCTGTGAAGAGCAAGACACTGTCCCCAGACATGCATACTCCTATGACTGTGTACAGGGCTTTGTGCTCAACGCTTTCAAAGCCTGAAACTCCACTCAGAGGTCCCAGGGGCCCCGGGACTGAGCCTGCTGCCCTCGTTTTACAGAGTGAAACAGGATGGCTACAACCAGAAGCACAACAAGAAGCTGAACAAAGCTGCCTTGAAAGAAAGAGAGAGAGAGAGAGAGAGAGAGAGAGAGAGAGAGAGAGGTGTGGATGGAGAAGGATGAGAGCTGACACCATGAATCGATTTTGCTGTGATTACCTGGGTCATATACTGAATAATCCACAGGCTTTTCCCTGGTCCCAAAGGATAACGAGGCTATGTTTTCTCTGTAAAAACTGTTGAGTTCAGTGCTGACCACTACCCAAAGATGGCTGATATGGAAAGAAATGAACCCCTAGCAGTCCCCAGTATCCAATCCTAAGACTGAGGCAGGAGGGGAAAACCCTCCTGTCATGGCACAAAGCTGTTTGCCAGTCTTCTAGGCCAATGTGTTGCCTGCCCCTCGGCTTTGCCTTCTTCGGTCTCTGGACTGTGATGGAGAACTTAACAAAGAAACTGGAACCTGGACAGCAGCAGGGGGAAGAGCACCCCCGAATGTGTGTGGCACCACCTGAGAGGCTCCTCTTCCCAGGCACCCCAGATCCCTGTCCTAACACCTGTGCCTGGCATGCAGAAGCAGAGAAAAGGCTCCCAGGCATACGGTGTATCCCCTGGCAGTGCTTCTGAACATGCAGCGAGATGGGACCCAGATCTGCACCCAGTCTGACCACGGGCAGATGTGAGACCCACTGCATGTTCCACTCCCCAAGAAACCAGGGGCTCTGGAAGCAACTTCATTCATAGCAAGATTCACCTACTCAGGACAAGAGCTGCCCATAGGGTTCAGAGGTGTGAGAAGTGTCTCCTCACTTCTCAGTGACCCAAACCCAACCAGCCCAGTATGAGCTGCCAGAGTTAACAGTGCCCTGTCAAGGTTCTTACAGTAACCTTCGGGACACGGGGGAGGGGACCAGGCTGTGAACACCACTTTCATTATTATTGGTGCCAGACTGGTCTTCAGGGTCTGAGGATGCCGTGAGCTGAGCTTGGCAGAGCAGCCCGCCCTCCACCCAAGTCCTGAAACATAGAAACTTGTGTGACGTCCCTTCTCCATTGGTGTCCAGAGAGAAGTGCTAGCACTTGCCCTGCCTCCTGGTTCCCAACTCTGTGAGAAGTCCATCTCTTCTCTGATTTCCAGAACATTCCCCTACTAGAGCTGGCCCAGCAAGTGGAAGATCTTCCTTCCAAGATTGTAAACTGTGTTTATGAATGCAATTTCAAGGTACTAAATGATCAGCAAAGACAAGGCCCACACAACTTTCTTCTGATCCCTCCGCTGGCCAATAGCCTGCTGCCTCTGCAAACCACCAAGAGGCATGAGCCTCATTCCAGCATCCTTCCTGCTCTGACAATGCTACATGGGCGAGGAACTCCAGTGGTACAAGGAGGTGATTTCCAGCTCTTCTCCAACAAGTCTGGAGGGACTTACTGGTCATGCCGGGTGTCAGGGATGCCTCTGTCCATACGCAGCTTGTCACTCTCAACTTGGTTGAACTTGTTGCGTGCATAGGGGTCCTGCCCAGAGCGAACCATTGTCCCACCAACATACGCCTCCTGGTTAAAGTCTGGCCACCGGACTTTCCCTGGAAAAAGTAGAGCAGAGGGTGCATGACAAGAGGATACAAGACCAAAATGCTGTCAGAGATGGCAACAAGTGTTAGATCGAGAAACGGTGGCCTTGGCTTGTTCACAGGATGACAATTTTAATAATAATAATAATAGTAGTAGTAGTAGCAGTAGTAGTAGCTGAAAGCAGCCCCGAGAGCTGTCATATGGGAAGCTGAGAGTCTGTCGTTTGCAAGACTAGAGGGGAGGGCCTGGCACTCAGGCTCCACCTAAAGCTTCCCAACACAGCGTTGGCAACTCTGACAGCACTTCTCTTTCTGGGAAAAGGTGTTCTGTTTGCCCACCTTCCCAGGGACTTCACCCATGTCCCTAAAGCATCCCAGGAAGGCAAAGGAGATAATGTATGCATCAATTAATAAAGTACTCCACTCTTCAGCCTGGTACTACAAGAATAAACGTTTGGACTATTGGGGTCTGAAACCAACGCCAGAGAGAAGCCACCGGGAGATGGAACTGAAGGGCCTAGAGGCAGCGGAGGCAGCAGTCAAGGCACTCTAGGCCTCCTCCAGATTGGGCCTCCAGGAGAAGGTCAAGGGCTAAGGTGAAGACAGCAGGAGGAAAGGGGGGTGCCAGAGTCATTCCAACCAGGGTGCTGCCGGTTCTTTTGGTTGGTTTTTAAGACAGTATCTCATACAGCCCAGGCTGTCCTCACACTCACTAGGCAGCTGAAGATGATCTTACCTCCTGATCCTTCTGCTATCAACCTCAGCTCTCTCACTAAAACCATTCTGTACTCATGTCTTTCCTCCCCATGAGGAGGGTCTCACGCTGCTAAATACCACTGGGCTAGGGGATTCATTATTCATCCCTGCAACTCTCTGTGCATCCAGTACACACAAACATGCTTCCCTCTGAATCCCACTACTACAGCAGAATCACTGAACATCTGGAGAGGGACACACTCCCATAGTGTAGAAAATACCACACCCTAAGTAAAGGTATTTCCACAGCCTCTAGTGAGGCCTCCTTGGGGTCCTCTCTGCAGCTGTCAGGATGCCTGGCCTTCTGGAAAAGTGAGGAGTGTGACCATCAGAGACACCCCATGACAGACAGGACGCAGTCGTCCCTCATGTTCATGCCTTTTCCTGGGGAGAAGGTCGCTAGAATTGCCTGTGCACTGTACCCCACACACATACGTTTATTAGTTTTGCTTCAACTCCTTCCCATTGGCATCTTCCCTGCAGTCCAGACTCCTATTGTGGTCATGGAGAGCGTTTTATGTGGTACATCAGGCCATGCAATTGCAGGGCACCTCACAGCCTTGCCTCGGTGTCTGAGGCACGAGTCACATGATGGCATCATGTGAGATCCACAGGCATAGATGAGCACGGCAGGCTCATGCCTAGCCCCACTGAAGTGTTCATGTTCTGAGGGTAGGGGAGACAGACTAGGGAGCCATATCTAACCCTGGGGACCAGAAAGCCCCACAAAAGTCTATCTGAGCTGAGGCCAGGAACCCCTGCGACACCTCAATGAATAAACTACTTTGCTGAAGCTCTTCCCTCTGACCATGACCATCTCCAGCTGGACACACAGATCCCACCTTGTATGACAGGGACTCTTCCTAGGGCACAATGCCACACGGCTAGAGTGTGCTTTCCTTTCGGAAAGTGTGGTAGGACGTGAGAATGCCATGGGAGCTGCAGACGTTTCCAACTGTGACACGCACTGAGTCCCGAATCAGAAGTGGCGAGGCATTCATACAAACGGCTAGAACCTGACAGTGTAACCCTGGCCTCGCTAGAGCCTGACAGTGTAACCCTGGCCTCGCTAGAGCCTGACAGTGTAACCCTGGCCTCGCTAGAGGGAAGGCGCGGTGCAGCCAGCGCTTTCATGCGGGTGGGACATAAAATTGACTTCATCATCTAATAATGGTTCAAAACCCACAATCTGAAAAACACTGGGCTCCAGAGCATCATAGAAATTGGTCGGTATCATGCAGAATTGTTAGGTTGGAGACTCCTGGGGCAGAGACAGTGGAAAGCAGAGGAAGAAAGCTCAGGGGAATAAGCTCCAGTCTGGCCTGTCCCCAAGCCTCCACTCCATCCTGGCCCATGCCCTCTCCTGAGTTCAGCCCAGCCCACACAGACAGGCAGGCAGGCAGCCAGGAGCAGAGAGCTGAGCGCTAGGCAGCTCAAGCCACAGGAAGAAACAATGAACTGAATCCTGATATTCACAGAACACCTGTACTCACAACAGATTAAAATTTCAGCTTTGGAAATTACAAGTTACAGAAAACAAAACAAAACAAAAACCCATCAACTTTGTGATAGGCTAAGAAAGAGGCTTATGGCAAAGGCTGCAGTCATAGTGAGAGCCCTGCTCCCAAACACCCCACTCAAGCTGATGGAAAAGCGTGAGAGAGCGTGAGGCTACACTTCACAAGAGGCAGCAGGAGCTAGTGCCATCACCAAAGACGACAGGAAGATCAAGTGCACAATCCAGAGAGTGTGAGAACCACAGAGCAGGCGCTCACCAGGCAGCGCGAAGAAAACACTCCCCAGCAGCTTTGCTTAGGAGTGGACTTCTCAAAGGCATGGCCTTCGAGCGGAGCTGTGTGCTCTAGTGCATGCTGAGACCAGTCACAAAAACTAGGTGCACAGTGACCCACAAGCAGGGGGCTGGAACAGGAAGGGCTGTCTTTCCCCACACCCCAGGTAGTCCTAGGCTCCCTGCCTCTCTAGAAATGGTGTTTAACCAGTCGAAGGTCACCTTCAAGACCATGTCTTCTGGAGAGCACTGGCCCATGTGGGTCCCCATTGACTCTATAGTGCTCCAGTCTTCCATTCCCCATAAGATAGAATCCAGAACTCCGTGGTCAGCCCCAGTCACCTGTTGGCTCTTACTCTCAGCATCCTCGGTACCCAACATGTCACAAACCCCTGCCTCTACTGCTTCACCCTGGGATCTCATCCTGGACGAAGCTGCCTGAAGCTGAGTATCAAACTTGACAAATCCTAGGCCTGGCCTGGAAGAGCACAGCTTCACACTGGCTCTCACTCTTGCTGCAGCACGCCAGGGAAGACCTCCAACTGGCAGCCAGAAAACAGCAAATCTATAACCAAACCTCAGGTTCTTCAGGATGAAAACAACCACTACCTATACAGCCCTTTCTAATGTCATCCCCAGGGACCAGAGATGGAGAAGGGGTAGCCTTCCTCTCCTGCCCACTCACTCCTGGTCAGTCTCTGATGGCCAATAGTGGCAAACTGGAGGAAGAGCTAGGATAACAGCAAGAGGAGGCATGAGTCCTCCTTGCCCATCATTCCCAACCCACGGCCTGCATCATGAAAACAGCTCAGAGTCAGGAGAGGATGAGTCAGTGGACGTGGATCACCATGCCCTTGGGAGACGAGGACGGATGAGTCGGTGTGGGCCCCGAGAGGGGACCCTAGGGATGGTGCTGTGAAGATGCTATCCTCCACCTTTGTCTCTGGGCCATTCTATCCCCTGCACTGCCCTGTCCTAGCCACTGCCTTCCCTTGACTCCTGGCTGTACCACCCTCCGGCCACCATCTCTTCCTCCACTCTTTTCCCACAGATGACGTTCCCAGACCTACTGACATTCTGGCTGCACTAGGTTGGCCTGTGTTTTGGACTGCAGCTGTGTTTTGGGCTGCAGTTTTAGACATGGCTGGACTCCAGAGAGGCCTCTCTATCCCAGAGCCTCCTGGGAGGCTCATGAGTCACTCCTCATGGCTGCAAGCCTTGGGTTCCCAGTTCAGTTCAAGAAACTTCCCACATCACCTGCACTTGGGCAGGAGCACTCACAGGTCAGCTATACACGGGGCAGAAGCCCTGGGAAGCTATCTACCCAGCTCAGGGCTTGGGTAGCCAGGACAGAGAACTCCTTAGCACCAGAGAGCTGATGTCAGGTTTCTAACTCATCTATAAATGAACTTGAAAAGACCACAGAGCTCAATCAAAATGTGCCAGCCTTCACATGACTCATATCAATACATTTTACTTAAAATAATGTAGATTTCTTTCTTGAAATTTTTGTTTTTACTAAACCCCATACCTGAATGAATAATTACATCAATCTATAATACGTTTTCACACCAACATGGCCTGGTGCATGTTTGAAACAGGCACCAAGAGACACAAGTACATGCTCTTAAGGGGCTCTGGGAGCAAGGACAGGGTACCTGACACATGCTCCTGAGGACGGGTGCACCATCTGTCACCACAGGTGTCTCAGGGGCTCTGAGTTCTGCACAGATGTGAGCCCCTCCTCCATCTGTCTGTGGACTCTCCAGCAGAGGCTACTCAAGCACACTAGATAGAACGCTTGACCAAAGTAGAAGCACCTTCTCCTGGGACAGCATAGGAGGGGGCCTGCAATAACCCACAGACAGACACCTGTGCCCACGAAGATCCTAAACTCCAAAGCTGATCTCAAACTGAACCTATTACTCTTGCTTGAAAGAAAAACCTCATGATGTCCCTGCTCTAAGTGCCGAGCACAGAAGAGAAGGCCAGGAGGACAAGGCCAGGACTGCAGCAAACAAGCCTGCTTCCACAAGGAAGAATGTGAATGCTATTATTGCTCGGTAGCTGGTATGGAGGAATCTCGCTGCACTGTGAGAAACTTCTCTTGAAATAAAGCATCCTAAAACAACTCATTATTAGGGATGAAAAAGCAGAAAATTCAAAGCAATGAAAAGTAATTTATCAATAAATCTACGGAATTGCCAGATGTTACAGGAGAGACACAGAATTTCTTTAGAATTATCGATGCTATCAGACGAGCAGTTTCAAACAGCAATGAGCAGGAGCAGCTGCTCTACATTCATGAGGTTTATGCCCAGCTCCAAATCCTCATGGATGAATCTTCCAAGAGCTCTTCTCTGACTTGTACAGGGTTGTTTGTTTGTTTGTTTGGGGGATAAAGTCTCACTATGTAGCAAAGCTTAGCCTGCAGTCTTTTTTCCTCCTAAGTCCACTGCAGAAGCAATCACAGTTACTGCAGGATCCACACCCAGTGCTGCCTCCACTCACTCCAGGCATCACACCCAGGGCAATGCTAATCCACCAGTATCTTTGAAAGCCCTGCTCCCAGAGGAGAACCCCTTGGGAGTAGGACAGAGGGCAGAGGGCAAAGGACATCCTACTTCTGCAGGAGTGTGGGCTGTGGCAGTTTCCGGTGTGCAAGTGAGTGGTTCTGGGAGCTCGGTGGCTCCTCAGTTCTGTGATGGGGACCTGGCAGCTATGGGCAGTAGGCAGAATGACTGGCCTGACACCAAAGCTGGAGGGCAGCAGTAGAAACAAACTACAGAACACATTTTTTCATGAACATATACAAAAAACTCAATGAAATATTAGCAAATAAAACCCAGGAATATACAAAAAGAATTCCATTTCACAGATGGGAATTATAATAGTTATTTATGGTTGTACGGACAAATAAAAATCAAAGAAGCACATACATGACTATATCAAACAATGTAGACAGGGTCCCTGACAAAACCCAACACTTCGTGACAGAAACTCTCAGCAAACTAAGTCAACAAAGAATGTCTGAAACAAATCCATAGCTCAAATACGAGACACTCAACAGTCTCACTGATGAGAAATAAGGAAAAGGACCATCCCCTTTCATGCTGCGCCAGAAGTCCTAGTTAATGTAGCAAGACAGGAAAGGGGACTAAAAGTTCCGGGGACCGTTGTCAACACATGCTGACCTATGCATAAAGAATGAAAGAACAACAAAAACAGAACGTCTGGAAGCAACTTCAGCAAGACAGTAAGACATGACATTAATTAATAGAGAAAGTTGCATTGCTGCATATCGGGATTGAAAGAGTGGAATCTGAAGTGAGAAACACAGTATCATCTACAAAATGCATTCCCCAAAATGAATCTCACACTTAAATCTAACCAACTATGTAAAAGAACTACATAGAAGAAAACTACAACGCTTTGACGAAAGATACCAGAAAAAAAGAATAAGTGGCCATATATTTTATGTCTGCAGATAGGGGACACAATGTTGTCAAATGTCAGTTCTCTCAGCTTGATCCACAGATTCAATGTGATACCCAATCAAAATCTCAGCAAGCTATTTTGTGGCTATTAGCAAACAGACTATTTCAAGAGAGAGAAGACCACTGCTATCCTGAAAGAGAAAGATGAAGACAGAGGACTGGTCTCACCCAAATTTAAGACCTTTATAAAGTTGTAGCAATTATGGTTTTGGTAAAAAACACAAATACATCAACTGATCTGAATAAAAAGCCAGAAATACATACACAGAATTGGTTGACTTTTGACAATGGAAAAAGCAGAAAAAATAAACTTCTTTCCACTTTTTCTTTCTTTTCGGATGCTGGAGACGAGCACCTTCATTAAGGATGCTACCCGGATGCTGGAGACAAGCATCTTCATTAAGGATGCTACCCGGATGCTGGAGACAAATGTCTTCATTAAAGGATGCTACCCGGATGCTGGAGACAAGCATCTTCATTAAGGATGCTACCCGGATGCTGGAGACAAATGTCTTCATTAAAGGATGCTACCCAGATGCTGGAGACAAGCATCTTCATTAAGGATGCTACCCGGATGCTGGAGACAAGCATCTTCATTAACGATGCTACCAGAATTTTGGCAAACATTTCAAAACAGGTTTGTAAACATAGTGCCTCCCTTTTCAGCCACAGCACTTTGAAGAGATGATAGACGACAACACAACTTGAGCCAACATTAGCCAGAAATCCTTATATTTGATCACATAACTTCTGTTCCCACATGGTAAAACAAGTGAAAGTTTAAGTCGGTGTGAAGAGATAAACTCCCTGCAAGGGAAGTTTTGCTGTTTGCTGGATCACAGTATGCTATGATGAAATACATCCACTTGTTTTTATATTGCCGGTATCCAGGATTTTAAAAAGTCTAACTATACATTTAATGTGGGAAATACCGTCTTTGCAAATCTCTCTTCAAAAAACACTTGATGACAGTATAAAAACAGATTACCTACACATTTAGTTTCTCATTTTTCCACAAAATTATTGAGCTGCTTCATTTTTATAAATATCAAATTTGCCCAGCATTAATCAATCTGACACACTGTTGAAATGGAAATGCCTGTCTTCCACAGCAGAAGCAGCCGACAGAAACAAACAGCGCTGATAGCCTACAATAACGAACATCTGTTGTTGAACCTGAGCGTCCCGCCTACTGAGGAAGGAGCTCACATCCACATCAGCTCTGCAGACATACAAGCTGAACACACACGTTCTGACATTCTGACGCTGGGAGGCCACAGCATGCTTCCCATGGCTAGGAGCTGGAGGCAGTGTCGCTACTCATTAGCCACACAAAAACACTTTAAGGCAGCCATTGCAATGCAGCTTTAACGCATAGGGCAGATCTAACTCCAGAGCCAGTCAGCCCCGACGCGTGTACATGCATAGAAAACCACACAACTTTCTATTTTTTAACCCTCCAGAACAATGTTTTGATCTTTTTTTTATTTTGTGCAAATGTTTAAATATTCTACCATTTAAGGCAAAGAGTTTGCATTAAAAAAGGTTAGAAAATAGGCTTCTGTTTATCCAAATGCATTCACCTTGCACATTAATTACTTTGCTTTGTTTAAACACATGCAGTTCCTGAGTGTGGGCATCACATCCCTGATATCTAAAAAAAACATCTCAAATAACAATACCAGCTTTCAAGAGAAAACTGATTTTACACAGACACTGGATGCCCAATATCTAAAATATTGCTTTGATTAACAAACAAGTCTGGGCGGAGAGGGGAGGCCAGGGAAAAAAGCAACTTCAAAATTCAGAGAAGCAAAGTAAAATGAAGGGAAAAAAGTAACTCAAGTTTACTAATACTGAAACTTCCAACAAGCAAAGTTCCATCTTTCGGAATCTAGAGCAATGGTTCTCAACCTGTGAGTCATGACCCCTTCGGGGATTGAATGATTCTTCCACAGGGATCACGTATCAGATATTTACATTACAATTCATAACAGTAGTAAAATTAGCTATGAAGTAACAACAAAAAAATTCACGGCTGGGGGTCAGCACAACATGAAGAATTGTATGAACAGCCGCACTGGGAAGGCTGAGAACACTGCTCTAGAGCAGCTCATTGAGAACTGTAAATAGATCACACCTTCTGGTCCAAGCAGAGTTCCAGTGGCATGACTCTGCTTGTTGTTGGTCAAATTCACCTATTAGTCTTTGGATGTGAGCCGGCTTGTTATGAAGACACCGCATCTATAGTTTTCTTCATGGTAGTGAAGGCAATGCAACCTTCTTTAATATCTTTACTGGGATTTGGACTGGAATTACTCAGCTTGGCAGTTTCTTCTCTTTGGAGGTCTTCATCCTTTTCCATGCTCTCAATACCATATGTCATGTCTTCCCCCCCCTTTTTTTGAAACAGGGTTTCTCTGTGTACCCCTGGCTGTACTGGAACTCACTCTGTAGACCAGGCTGGCCTCAAACTCAAAGACCTGCCTGCCTTTGCCTTCTGAGTGCTGGGATTAAAGATGTGCACCACAGCCCAGTGAAAAAGTAATCTTCCACAACTGGACAATCATAAACAAACCAACACAGGAGTCTAGACAGGCACCTCCATCCATAAACAAATCAATACAGGAAGCTAGACAGGCACCTCTGTCAGTAAACAAATCAACACACGAGTCTAGACAGGCAACTCCATCCATAAACAAATCAATACAGGAGTCTAGACAGGCACCTCCATCCGTAAACAAACCAACACGGGAGTCTAGACAGGTCAATACAGGAGTCTAGAGAGGCACCTCCATCCATAAACGAATCAATACAGGAGTCTAGGCAGGCACCTCCATCTGTAAACAAACCAACACGGGAGTCTAGACAGGCACCTCCGTCTCCTCACAAAAACTAACTCAAATGAGATCATAGACATAAATTTCTAGAAAGTAACAAAAAAATTTTCAGATCCATAGACAAAATCATCTCCTGCTGTCTTTAGTCTCCTTCACAGCTGCTTACCAATCCCTGTGTCTGAAAACTGTACCCAAACCCCCAGAGGAGATTCCCTGCTCTGCTGACCTCACGGGTGGGTCTCGTGCACATCTTGTTTCATGACCTTTTCTTTGTTCTAATTATAAATTCTCACAGAATCTCTCCCACGGTAGGACATGCCATGTTCCTAGGCTATGGTCACTTACATTTGACTCAGACGTCACTTACATTTGACTCAGACTTAGCCACTGCTTATTCCCTTTGAGACAGGCTATGTTTTGCATTTATCATTATTTATACAATAGTTTTATTCACAATTAACAAAAATTGGAAGCAACTAAGACACCATTCAGCAAATGAATGCAAAATTAAACTGTGTCATATCTAGGCAATGAACTATTACTCAATGATAAAAATTAACCAGGGCTGGAGAGATGGCTCAGTGGTTAAAATGTTTTTGCTCTTGTAGAACCCTGGGAGTTGAGTTTCCACAACCCACATCAAGTGGTTTACAAGACCAAGGACCTGACTCCTTCTTCTGGCCTCTACAGATACCCACATGCATGCACACAAACACACCTACACACACACAAACACACCCACATGAGGAGGGGGATAAGCCTAAAGAAAAGAAATTAGCCATCAAGCCGTAAGAAGACATGAAGGAGCCTGCGCGTATTAGTAAGTAAAGTCGGATCTGTAGACTCTGACCATAGGCCACCCCAGAAAAGGCAGTGCTGGGAACCAGTGAGAAGACCTGTGACTCGGTGGGGGCAAGGAGAGGGAGGGAGTGCAGACAGAGCACAAGCAGTTTCCAGGACAGTCACTCTACCCTCACATTCAATGACTCTCTGTCACACATCTGTCAGAACTCGAGAGATGGGGCAAGTGGATGAGAGCACCGTACAATCGTGAGGGGCCACACAGTAGGCCTCCATTGTATACCAGTACCTTCAGTCCCAAGAGAGCAGAGACTGAGCAATCACTGGGGCTTGCTGAGATAAAGGGGTCCTTCGTTCAAGGAAAGCCCCTGCCTCGAATGAACAAGTTGAGAATGACAGATGACACCCAGTATCTCTTCTGGCCATTGCACACGCACTTAATTCCTTCCCTATGTGTATATGTGGTGTGTGTGTGTGCGCGCTACCAGGAATGTGCCCTACACCAGGAATGGCCCTCACCTTGGACTTTGGTGGTGATCCTGAGCTAATGTAGGTCATGGCTTGTTCCCAGTGCCCCAATGTGGTAAGAATATAGAGAGAAGAGGGGAGGTAAATGGCATGAGACAATGCACTTGTACAATGTAAAGATTTATCACTTGTATTGGTTTAATATAATGTTGACTGGCCAGTAGCCAGGCAGGAAGTACAGGTGGGGCAACCAGACTAGGAGAATTCTGGGAAGAGGACACAGTCGTCATCCAGACACAGAAAGTAAGATGAGGATGCCTCACTGAGAAAAGCTACCACATGGCTAAACACAGATAAGAATTATGGGTTAATTTAAGTTGTAAGAGGTAGTTAGTAATAAGCCTGAACAATATACCAAACAGTTTATAATTAATATAAGCCTCTGTGTGTTTCTTTGGGACTAAACAGACAGCTGTGGACCAGTGTGACAGAAACTCCCGTCTACAGGTGGATGTGTGGCATAGGAATATTCTGGATCTTTTGGCAATTTTGCTATGAACCTAAAACTCCTTAATGATGTGGGATTCCCCTCTGTATGCTGTGAATACTATTGGTTAATAAAGGAACTGCTTTGGGCCTATGGCAGAGCTAGAAGGGCACAGAGCTAGGTGGGAAAATCTAAACTGAACTCTGGGAGGAAGAAAGGCGGAGTCAGGAGAAGCCAGTTAGCCCCACGGGAGACAGACGCCGGTTGGGAACTTTAGCCGGTAAGCCACAGTCACATAGCGATACACAGATTAATAGAAATGAGTTAAATTAACATGTAAGAGTTAGCCAATAAGAAGCTAGAGCTAATGGGCCAACCAGTGATTTAAATAATACAGTTTCTGTGTGATTATTTCAGGGCTAAGCAGCCAGGAACCAACAAGCAGCCTGCTGCTACACCTTAAGAAAAAATTAAGTCTATTTAAAATTTTTTTTCATGAACTAAAACTTCAGATCCTGTGTTTATACTTTATTGTTTCTCTTTCAATAGATTCTGCTGATCACCCACCAATGTCCTGACCGGAAAAGCAAAAGTGTGGTCTTGGGCAGTGTCCAGGTGCCTAAGGGATTCACTCTCTGCCCCAAGCCGCTGTTCCTAGCACTACACTCAGGCTGTGTTCACAGTTAGGAGGCCAAAGAAGCTTGGCTCCGGTCCAGATACAGTACCTGGAGGGAGGGTCTCCACACTCTGTGCTTTGTCGTCTCCATTACTGTGGTGAAGGTCTTTCTTTTTAATGGAGTCGATGTCATTCCAGTCATCCTGGGGAAACAAAGACACCGAGTGAGTTGTCTGTCTGCTGGCTCACCTTCGCCCACTTCAAAGGCTGTGTCTCATGATGCTGTCACCCTGGGGGACTCAACAGTAAGCAGGGAGTTCTCCAGGCATACAGGGACTCAACAGTGAACAGGGAGTGCTCCCAGCATAGAATCATCTTCAGAAGCACCCAGAAGTCTAGACTACACTCTAGGGAGAGAGTGGGAGGCGATCTCTGTGGGAACACACTTATACTTCCTCTGGCTGTGACCTGATCACATACCAATAGAAAGATCACTCAGAATTCTGGAATCCCAGGCTCTGTGGTGAGTACCACAGCAACTATGTGCTGAGCACAGCATTGTCATGGGACCAAGGTAGGCCCTGGGAAATTTAGAAGGTTGGGGTCTCTGAGCTCCTAATACGTCAGAGGACACATTAATCCTACTGACGGTAAACCAAAAGTTCACAGGGGGCTGCAAGGGAGCCAGCCTTCAGAGCAAGACATAAGCTCTGGTGGAAATTATTCTACCCATATGGGCAAGCAATTGGCTGTAATTTATCAATATTAAATCAAACTAAATAACAGCCCCGCAGCCACACAGCTTAATGCATTTTCCACCCACTTCAGTCTGATTTCTGCAAATAAAAAGTGCTTCTGTGTATAACCCAGATAGGAAAACTCCCTGAGCCCAGCCTTGGGGAAGACCACTTCTGGAGCAGACAAAGATGCTAGGCAGTGGGAACTTTCCCTGGCAGTCCCGCCTGCTCTCCACGTAGCCACACTCCTTGGACTGCCTGCTGTGTGTGCTTGCTGTGCTGTGTGTGCTTGCTGTGCTGTGTGTTTGCTGTGTTGTGTGTGCTTGCTGTGCTGTGTATTTGCTGTGTTGTGTGTGCTTGCTGTGCTGTGTGTGCTGTGTGCTTGCTGTGTTGTGTGTGCTTGCTGTGCTGTGTGGCTCTAAGGAAGATTTCCTTGAGCTTTGGTGAACAGACATATTCTTGTCAAACATTACTTGTCCTGCCCATAATCTGCCTTTAAGGGAAGTCATCCTGTCCTTAGCCCCTCCTCTCTCTGAAGTCTTTCCTTCCTCCCATGGTTTCTGCATTGCAGTGATATGGCTGGGTTTATCATGGGAAGGGCATGTGGGGGTGAGGGGAGGGGGATGACGGACACACTGACCCCCTCGCTCCAAACCATGTCCTGAGCCAGCCCCGCCCAGCAAAGCTTCTTTCCCAGCCTCCACTGGCTCCCAGCACTTTCTGCTCCACATGGTAACAAATGTTTTCGCATTCATCTGGACCCTATTTACAAATTTTCTTGGGGCCAGAAGATTCTAAAATGATACTTGTAATCAGCTCTTCTGATTATTGGATTATAAATAAACTTTCAACCCACCACTGGTGATGATTATGCAGTGACCCTAGAAGCACAGCGGCCTGTGCTAACTACAGCTGTGCAGTAAGGGGAACCATTAGAAACTAAAGCAGCCAGCTATGGCACTGCAGGGCTGCACAGTGCCATCTTTTAATTAAGGGTCCATTTCTACTTCATAGCGGGTTTGTCAGATTTTATGACTAACAATGCTTCCCCCTACCAGGACTTCCGCCCTCTCACATAATCTGGCTGCTGGATCAAGCTATTTCACCTTGAATAAAACCGAATAATGATGCTGTCTGTGGAGCTGGTGGCTCCAGTCAAACCCTAGTCTGTGGCTGTCACATGACCGACACATCTAGGTCAACTATCATCGTTTTGGTTTTTTTTCTTCCCAAAATATACTTTCTTCCCACCCATCCCCCAACTTCCCCATCTACTGTGTCTACCAAAACTCTAATTCTGGAGGTGGTGGGTCAGCAGAGTCAAAGGTGATGAGTATGAAGAACAGACAGCTCAAGGCATTGGTGGAGGTGGGGCCTAGGAGAGGGCACTGTCAGGGAATAGCTATCATGCACCCCACCCCTCTAGTGAAATAAATCACCAGGGCCTCATTCTGAACATGTCATTAAAACGCAAAAATATTTTCCTGAGGGTCAAACAGGATTGCTTTGTAGTGGACTTCCACTCAAAATCCAACAGTGAGAAGAAGGAGGAGGGCAGGAGTGAGCAGGAGGAGCCACAACCTGGGCTATCCCCATAGAGGGACCATCTATGCAGGCACTGAGAGCACTGTGAACATAGCCATCACCAACCATACTGTTAAAGACCAAGTTGAAGCACATTCTGAACCCAGAGTCCAGAGTGCTGGAGTCCAGGCTAGGACATCTACAGTGCTACCTTCTAAATGAGGTAGTTTCCCTCTCCATCAGATAAACCACTATAATGAAGGTATTGTGGAAACTTCTTCAGCCAATAGCTTTTAAGATACTGGCCCACTTTGGGCATGGTCGCATGTACTGTAAGTGCAGGTGAAAAGCGTGTGTGCCCCCCCTTTTTTTTCTGGATTTGGTTCCAGGTTCCAGTTCCCAGCGCACGCAGAGGACTGCGGATTCCCTCTCTCCTTCAAGCCTATAAGCTATGGGTTCAGAAGGCACAAATGATCTCTCCCCCCATGCTGTATGAACTTGGGCAAGAGCAGAGAACCAGCAAGCACTCTGGGAAAGACTGTGCACTGTGTACAGACGTAAATTTCAGGGAAACCCGAGGGAGTGGAGGAGTAAGAATAGGGAGGGCCTCAGGCCTGGGCAGCCCCCAACATGAGGCAGAAGACAGGGTAGACAAAGACACCTCGAAGTTGTTCTAAAAACTCCTCTTGCTGGGCGGTGGTGGCGCACGCCTTTAATCCCAGCACTTGGGAGGCAGAGGCAGGTGAATCTCTGTGAGTTCGAGACCAGCCTGGTCTACAAGAGCTAGTTCCAGGACAGGCTCCAAAGCCACAGAGAAACCCTGTCTCGAAAAAAACCAAAAAAAAAAAAAAAAAAAAAAAAAAAACTCCTCTTTGAAGAGGCCAGGCCAAGTGGTCAAGATACAGATGCAGTATAAAGAAAGGTCACACTGGACAAGTAAGTCTAGGACAGAGATGAAGGTCAAGTCTCACCAGGAAAAAAGAGATCAGAGGTGGCACCAGGAATCCAACTGAACACCCTGGACTAGTGAGCGAGGCAGTTGGCTCTGGTCTGGAAGCGAGGCGCACCTATGAAGCCCTGAAGGAGGAATCCAGAAAATGGGTGGAGTTCAGGGACACATATATCATCCGTGCTGCCCTCAAGAAGAGACCACAGGTGGGTGAAAGTGGAGCATGAAGGGTCAGTACTGACAGAGAAGCAGAGCTAAGAGTCCTAGCTTAGAGTCTGAGCCCAAGCCTGGGCTTCTAGGCAGGGCCCAGTCAGTAATAATAAAGTCTCACTAGCACTGAACTTCAAAACTGGGCGGCTGTGTGAGCTACCATGACCTCCTGTGGCCCAGGATTTCTGTCACTGGTGGCCTTTTACACGAGCTACTTATTACAAGTACAGCATGCAGCATGCAAGACCTGCAGGTCCTCTGTGGTCACAAGTACTGTTCATATTCCTTTGGTGTGTCCTTGGCAGTGTGGTGAATGCTTGATGGTGAATGAGGCTAGACAACACGCTCCTCCACCGGTCAGCCATGACACTTTGAGCTAGACAACACGCTCCTCCACCGGTCAGCCATTGACACTTTTAGCTAGGCAACATGCTCCTCCACCGGTCAGCCATTGACACTTTTAGCTAGGCAACATGCTCCTCCACCGGTCAGCCACTGACACTTTTAGCTAGCAACACGCTCCTCCACTGGCCAGCCATGATCACTTTAAGACTCTTCACATCTGCAGGCATTAACAGCACACCCCATCCAGCAGCACTGTTCTAATATGAAAATGTCCTAATGTCACCATATGGGGATGCCCTGTGCTCAGGGCACTTGTGTCCAGGCTGGAGAGCAGGTGCTGTGCTTCTCCTGCTAGAGTCTGCTCAGTGGTGGGTCTATGCCCGTGAGGTGGGAGCAGGAACCACATGGTTTGTGCCATGTTTGTAACAGGCATAAAAATATCCCTCTGAAGAAAAGAGAAAATAAACAGGCTGTTTGAAATCTCCCCTCCTGAAACATATTTAGTCAATGTTAAATCATCTCAGTTACTAGACCATATGTCAGGCACAGAACAAGTCCCCAAAATACTCCTGAATGTCGGGTTCCTCAATGTCACCTGTCAGCATCATTTAGAGACTATTTGGTAGTTGTCACCAAGGCTGATCAGAGCAGCAACACTTGCGTTTATAAAAAGCCAGGTTTCCAGATTCTGAAAGAGGCGCTTACTCAGACGCTCCATACCCACTGAGGGGCCATTCAGCCAGAAGCCAGGCTCTCAGAGCATATCAGACCACACCTCCCACAGCCAAGCTCTTCCACCAAGGGACCCAGAGGGACTCAGGGACCACTGGCTGCTTCTAATTCCTGGGAGTGGGTGTTCTACCACGGTGGAGCGGAAGAAAAACCACAGGTTCTCCCAGACGGGGGAAGCACCTGCTGCCCACTGTGTCAGGGCCTCACTTTGACTGGGAGCTACTTTTCTTGTTGTGACCAAATACCCGTAAGCAGTTTTAGTGGATATAGTCCATCATGGCAGGGAAGGCATGGCTGGGACACCTTGTGCTAGGGGTAACAAGAACAGAGACTGCCTGCTCACACCTCCCCAGGGAGCAGACACAGGACACAAAGAAAGGCTGGGTTGTATTCCCCAGGGCTGCACTGTAGAGATACACTTCACCATCTCCTGAAGTTTCTACAACCTCTCAAAATAGTGCATCAAACCAAGCAACAGACAGACAGCGCACCGGGGGTCCAGAGTCTGGGCGAGGCCCGGGCAGGAGGACCACACTGTACATTACAGGTTTCCCAACACAGACTCTGCACACTGATCGCTCCGCCTTAGAAAGCAGTCTGAGCTTCATTTGTGGTAAAAGGCCTGCTGGGAGCATGGGCTGGGCTAAAGGAGAGGGGCGGCCCTCCTAACCATCACCGGCTGTGGAGGGGCAGCCTGGAACCACAGTCATGCTTGACAGATGCCTGTTCCATCTCTGAAGCTGTTTTGTACCACACACAATGGAAAATAGTGAATCTTCCGGTCTCACCATGAAGGGATGGCATTGGGACACCTCTGAGGAACAGTAAGTGCCCACACCAGTCTTCCGAGCCCACACAGACAGCTCAGAGCCTTCACTGGGATCATAGCCAAAAGACATCAAAGTGTAGGAATCAGGGAGGTGAAAAACCGAGTTCTTAGTCTTAGTCCCAATGCTGGCCCTAGTCAATCACACCGTGAGGGCAGGACCTGGCTGGGGTCTGAGAGGTCCCAGGTAGCCTTGGAATGCTGCTTCTCCCTTATGCTCAGTGCACTGACCAGCTTTGGAACTCTGTCCTGCTCAGATGGGCAGAGGGTAAGATTCTACTGTGACATCCGAGTTAGTGTGCTTTATATACATACACTCAGTTAACCACAAACAACAGGCACGTCGTGTCAAAGGTCATCTGTGCATTTGTTTTACTTTGTGTGCTCACAGGAAAGCTGCTGAGGAGTAACATGAGCCCTAATCCTCTGGAGTACTGCAACCAGCTCCACCATGGAACCTTTCTCACACACACTAATTTGGCAGAGTACCCTGCACGCTCAGCGCACAGATGCTGTCAAAGCTCTTTTATCTAAATGTTCTCAGCCACACACAAGAGCAACGGCTGCCAGCACCCCAGTCTGCCAGGTCCCGTAAGCCAGGGGCACTCGAGACACACTGGGGAGAATTAGACTTGGGCTGGTCTATCTGTCACCTTAAGCGACTCTGGCTACATCCTTGGGCCTCAGTTTGCTAATATACAACACAGAAATTAAACATACTCTATCCCTTCCTCATAAATGGCATTCTGATAGGGTCAGCGACTGTGAGGCAGGATACAACCGAGATCGCACTGAAGACCTGCACTGAGGAAGCCTTTCCTCCTCGCGCAGAGCCTACGCAGGCTACCGCAGCTATTACAAGTCCTCCTGTCCTACTCTGACTTGTCTTTAAAAGAATGTCCACTTCTACAGTCATCTCTCCCAAGTACATGACCCCATGAAAAAAACACACCAGACAGCACGAGGGTCATTCTACAAATCCTTGATTGGGACTCAAATAAATAAGCAAATGAGTAAAATCAATAAATGCAAAAAACACAGAACGAAGTGTAAGAGGAGTATCACAGCCAAGAGGTGCCTAAAAGGGCAAGGATCAGATCTTGTGCCTTGGCCACGTGAGGATCAAGGAGCCACAGGCCATGTTGCAATGCCACCTTGCTCCCAGTAGGAGCCACCAACCACACGATTCCTTGTCATGGCTCGGCTCCTATAACATGGTACTTCTCTGGGCAGTTGTGTGGACTGAGAGGGAAGAAGACTTTAGGTGACTTGCTAGGAGCCCAGGAACCCAGGGGATCGAGTTAAAATCTAAAGGAAAACGTGACTTCACACACTATGTCCAAATACACACTCCTTATGAGTCACCACACCTAGGTGTGTATCTGAACAGAGAGACAATTGAATAAAGCAAGTACTTTAATAAAATACCCATATTGGCATCCTATGAATGCAAGAACTGAACGGTGAGAATGGGAATTCCGTACAACATTCCCAAGTTCTCCAAACCTAAAGTTCTAAAAATTATAAGTACAATGCTCACATAGATCTCATTTACACAAAGAGAAGTGGTTCCTAGGCCAGTATCTGTCATATGCTTACATCTGGGCGGTGGGGTCCCTGGACATTCTGAACGGCAGTTTCATTTGGGCGGTGGGGCCTCCTGGACATTCTGAATGGCAGTTTCATCTGGGCGGTAGGGCCCCTGGACATTCTGAACGGCAGTTTCAAGCAATTATGCTCCCATCCCCCTTCAAAGACGCTAAGACAGAAAGAAATCTCTTGAGAAAATGCTGAGTTACTCAAGGTACTTTAAGATCAGCCAGCCCTAGGAGACAAGGAGTGGGGCCTAGGAGTGATCTATTTCACACTGTGACCTTTCTAAAATGAGCAACTGGTACACCCAAACCATGGCCAATGACATCCACAAGGGGCCAGTATATAGCAAGTCACTTTGCAGTCCTGTCCCTGCATGCAGGGGCAGTGGCCCCAGGATACGGTGATGGAGTTCATGGCTGAGCTGGGCGTGATCCAGGCTTGGCATCCATTCTCCTCCTGTAAATGAAGAGCCTGCATAGATAGCAGCATGGGCAGCCGCTTCTTAGCCTGGATTCTGCTTGTTCTGGACTTCCAGCTCCAGCCACAGCAGATCCTCTCCCATTACAGAAGTGACACATGTCAGAAGCTTGACTAGAAAATGTCTTTCACATAAAAAGGAGGAATTTTAGCAAATGCTTCCCACTGTGACTCATGCTAGTCAATCAAGCCTTAAAATAAAGTGAAACTCCAAAGAGATGACAGCAAAGTGGTGGGAAGGCTCCGCAGTCAGACAGCACTGCACCGTGTACAGCCAAGGGGGAGGGCGGCAGCAGAGGGCACAGAGCAGGGCAGGGTCTCCCCGGCTCGTGTGACCATGGCCTTAGCGTCACTATTTTGCACATTTCACACCATGCAGCATCCTGCCCTATTCACCACCAAGATTCTGTGTCCTTGTCAGCCTCAAACATCCACAAGGTGTCCCATTTTGTCTTGGCTGATCAGGTCCTATGTGGCCACCTTGCTCCAGTAGGCACCACCATCTATGCCACACCTTGTGATGGGCCTGGCTTCTACATCATGGTCCTTGCCTGGCTGGTTCTGTGACCCAAATAAAGACCAGCTGCAGATGGTGCATGTGCCTTACGGAGTATCTCAGGGGGAATGTGAGACTGGGGGAAAGAGCTAGGAGCCCTGGGAGTCAGAGGTTAGAAACATGAACACAGACCACCTCCCTCTTCCTCACAAATCACCATGGGAGCAGACACCCACAGAAAAGTCCAGGGAGGCCATTCAACAGTGAGTATAGAGGACGGGTGTTTGAAATGCCCACTAGTTCCAAGCTGGATCTGGTTAGTCTTTCAGAAGAGCACCCCCTTCAGAGAACACAGTACTTTCCCTATAGAAGCATCAGAGATGCTGGAAGACAGAAGTGGACAGTGTCAGGAGGGCAGAGGGGCCATCCCAACACTGCTCATGGAGAGAGAGCAGAGCCAGCATATTCCAGCGGGGGTCACAGCTAAGGGGCGGAGCGGGAGAAGGAGCATGTGTACATGGTACAATGTGGCTGCTGTGAACACCATGATGCTCTGCAGCCAGGTGGGAGATGGAGGAAATGTGTGAAAAACACTCACAGCAGAATGAGGGTAACCCTGAGAGTCTTCCAGAAAGATGGGGGACACAGCAGAAGAGAGAAGCAGACGTGAAACAGACTCTACACATCAAAGACGGCCTGCACTAAGAAAAACCACGACACCTCAGGGAGGCTGTGGGGGGGGGGGTCATGGAGGGGCCTCAGTAAACATTTAAGTTCTGATCAAGCTCAGCTAATACAGCTATTTCCCTCACCTAGTCTGGTCTTTCCATGACTAAACACAAGGTCTTTATTCACAATGGGCCTGAGGCTTGCTGGCTTCATGTTCCTGATGAGGAAGCACATGGTAAAAAGTGGTTGATACAATGTAATCACTGGGAAAAGTGACTGATACAATATAATCATCACCGGGGAAAAGAGGCGGATACAATGGAATCACCGGGGAAAGTGGCGGATACAATGGAATCACCGGGAAAAGAGGCGGATACAATGGAATCACCAGGAGCAGGATTCACCACATCTGATCCAAAGGCTGCCTCTCCTGAGGCCGTTAATCTCTGTACAGTGTTCACATCTCCTAAGGGAGTGACCAGTGAACCCCAACCCTAAATACAGAAGCAGCTCTTTCTAGGTAGCCCTGAGACAGGGCCTTACCTCCCCTTCCAGGTCTACCTACTTTCTGCCCAGTTATCACAATGAACTAATACCAAATAAGGAACACATTCTTTGCACAAGTACTACAGTATTACTTATACAAGTAGAGAAGAAACTTAAAATATTCTCCACTAAGCACTTGATTTATGTTACAGCCCCTTAAGAGGCTATTATGGATTCATTAAAAATTATAATGATAAAGACCACATCAAATATGCAAAATGCTATGTTAAGCAGGAGACCAAATTTTATGTACACAATAAAACAACTATCTAAAAATATGCATCCATATGGACTAGCCTGGAACGAGACTCAGGGAAGTAGAAAAGCTCACGCTGGCTGAGAAAGCTGGGTGGTGTTTCCACTTCTCCAACTTTCTTCCATGTTCTTAAATTATTCTCATGAATAATTTTTAAATCCAGCACAAATATGTTACAGGGGGAATTATGAATCTACATAGTGCGCAGCGTTACTTAAGCAACAGAAGAGCTGGCCAGACCTGGCCTAAGGTTGCCAACAGTGCCTGACTGGAGAGCTGTTTCCGGAAATGCAGTGAGCCCAGCCTCTGCTCCTCAGGTGTAGCCTACACAGTAGTCCAGAAGCCAAAGGACCCTCGGAATTCCGATAAATATCCAGAGAGCCTTACAGCCTGGACTTCAGCAATGCTGGGCTTGTCTCTGTCTTTTTGGTAAACGCCACTCCCTATAATAAACCTGTTTTCTTCCAACAACTGACCAAGGAGAGACCACATCAGCCTTGTAAGAACATAGTCATTACTATGAGCTCATGGCCATTACCAGACTAAGCCTTAGAGATACTAAGCCTTAGAGATACTAAGCAATGATGCCCTGCAAGCAGTCACCACTGGACTAAGTATCAGAGGAGCGCTGGATGATGACGTCTTCACGGGAGGCTGGCCATGTGCAGAGCCAGGTGCTCCCACCATGGTTCAGTGAGAACGACAACACTGCCCCCCTAAAGCTCCTGCCTCTGAACACCCCACCTGCTGGAACTATCAAGCTCTTGGTCTGCCCTTTAGTCAGTGTGTGATCTTCACCACACCTGTGGACAGTACCAGCATCCCATTCAAGAGAGGAGAAATCTGAGACACAAACAAAAGAATTGAGGGCAAATGAATCTATCGTGAAATCAAGGCTGCCTAGGCCAGGGTGCCAGCTCTGTTCCCATCACAGGGGCAGTTCTGGATAGACTGGCTGATCAGATCACGGTCAGTCTCCTGGCACATGCTGGCCAGAGCCTGGGCCACAGCTGTTCTGGCAGCACAGGTCTTCTCATTATTCTCAGCAACTTGGGATGCTGTGACCTACTCATGCCTGTCTTGAAAGTCACCTCTGTGACCACACGTTATCATGTCTGAGCCTCATGAGGCACTGGGGTGACCTGCTTTACAGCACTCAGCTTTGAATAAACTCAAATTCCTGCCCCAGGCCAAGAGCCACGGGAGTCATCTTTTCCATCTGTGGTGGCACTGGAGGAATGGAGATGACACATATGATAGCAGCCAGAGAACGCTAACAAAACCCACAGAGCTGAAGCCACAGACCCACATTCGAGTGCTCAAATGAAGTCAGAAGTCTCCTGCCCGCGATCTGGTGTCTGGCATTAAATCCCGAAATGTGTCATGAAGAACACTGGTTTGGAGCTATGGGCTGCAGGGGGTCAGAAGTGGCCATGTTTCTTTGCCCTTTCTCCATGGACAGCTGAGGTGAGAAGCTGGATGTGGCCTCCAGGGCACTCTGGCAACTGCACCAGACTACGCTGCCATGTGGAGAGCTGGAAGGCTCACACAAGAGCTGGAAAGTGGTGCATGTGTTGTGGCTATCTTGGATGAGAAGCAGGATGGCGCTACCAACTACAAGGCTATGGAAGGAGACCCAGCATTACCCACATCTAGGGTGGTTTGCTGGGTGGCACAGATAACTAGACATGGGTGTGACATGAAACTGTGCAGGAAGTCGCCAAACACAGCTACTCCACAAGCAGAAGCAGGCCCTAAACTGCCAACAGCCAGTGCCATCCACACAGCTTAAGGCAGCAGCCCCACTCTGGGTTCTGCACTCTTCTGGAAATGGGGGACCAGGAGAGTTGGTGTGGAGCTTGACGACAGTCCTTAGATGCAGCTGCCATCTCATGTGACCAGCTAGGAGGAAGAGGCCAGAGGCTCTCATCATTCGACCCCTGAGTTGTGCTGTGTGAACCTGGCTCCCTTGGCACCTTTCCTGAACTTACGCTCTTGTGACTAAATGCAGACGAGCTAAGTCAACACACAGAACGTCTACAACCTCCAGGTACCACTTCTAACATGTGCCACATGGCAGGAATGCCAGGTGCTGCGCCTCCCATGGCAGAAACCTAACACCAATAGGAACATTCCTTGCCTTGGCATGAACGCTGGTGGAAGGAGGTGAGGGAGAGCCGTTAGGGGTAGTGGTGGTCATGAAACACATAGGTCACCTGATGGGTGACCACTGGGTTCCAAAGGCAAAGACAGCCTCCCCTGTGTCTCTTAAAGGTCATTTGAAAGGTCAGCCACCTTTCCAGAGCCAGGAAGAAAGGGAGACAGACTGCCTACAGGAAAGTGGGTAACCTCACTTTCTCCTCAGACTGATACATTTAGCCACACTCTGCCCACAACCAGAAGTTTACCATATCAAACTAGCAGTTCCTCACACCTCCAACCATAAAATTATCTTACTGCTACTTTATAACTAATTTTGCTACTGTTATGAATTATAATATAAATATCTGTCTTTTCCCATGGTCTTACGTGGCCCCTGTGAAATGGTCATTCAACCTGCAAAGGATCATGACCCACTGGTTGAGAACTGCTGGCCTAGTAGGACCCAGACACTGGGCAGGGTAGTATTCCGAGGTCACAGTGCCCCATATCCTGGAGGGACCAATAGAAAAGCAGAGTGGCCTCCCTCTCCCCCATCAGGAAAGCCTAGTGCATCTGAATCTAACCAGATTATATCCAACTAGTTTCTTCAGACTGCAGGAAGGCAGAGCAAGGGCTAAAGACAGCAAGTAAACAGGAAAATTCCCATCATCCCTGGGTTTACTAATTCCTGAATGCCACTTTTTCCTGATGCTTCTGGTGAGCTCCAGGAGCACTGAACATTCCGGCCTCAAAGCTGGAGAGTCGGGCAACATTAAATGGAGAGAGAGCTGGCTGACAGAATACGGGTCACTCCTGGGTACAGAGCTCACAGGTAACTGCTCAGGGCAGTGGGAGGCACTGACCTGCGCAGACCAGATGAGGTGAGGGGGAGACTAACAGGGGCTGTCCTGGACACTCTGCTTCAGCCACTCAGCACCCACAGCAGAGGAGGCCCTGGCCAAGCTCACAGGCCTGCCCTATGGCTCAACAGCCAGCTGCAGGAGAACTCAGCCTTTCAAGGCTGAAGCCCAAGACCAGTCCCCCTTATCCTTCTGTTCACGCCTGTGTAACAACCCACCTTGTCCACAGGCTTGCCAAGAGGCTGATGGCACTATCTGTAAGCAGTGGCAAACCAAGGGCTTCTTGGAAGAGTCTGGATGGGGCCTGCAGATGCTGGTTCACAACCTGATTTGGGTCTATCTGCAAGAAAAATGGCCTGGACACTTTAACAGGCCTCAGCCTGTAACAGCGGGGAGCTGCCCAAGATGGGCAAGAAAGCAAGTGCTGCTGAGGGAGCTGCTACAGACACTGCCTTTCTCTCTACTACTCCAGAACCAGGCCCCTGCCGGTCCTCACTCCCTGGGTCACACGCACCACCCAGAAGGGGTAGGTCTCTCTGCATTTCCGATCAGCAGCCAATCCTCCATAGGAAGCAATCACATCCGCCTCTGTGGATACTCACCCTGTCACCCCCATGTACCCCCAGGCTACCCCCAGGCACTAGGCTAGCCCTCTTTCCCCCAGCCAGCAGCTGGTGTTCTCTCAACCAACACAGGGGTTCCATTCAACAGGGCATCCTTGTTCTAATGGACCTTTGTCTACACTTTGACACAGCTTTCTCGGTGTGTACACATGTGTGCATGTAGAGGCCAGAGATCAACCCTCACGTCCTTCTACTTGAATCTTTGAGAGAGGGTCTCTTACTGACCTAGAGCTTGCCCAGCTGGCCAGCAGAGTCCAGCAATTCAAAGGACTACAAGCATGTACCACCACAACTGCCTTCTCACATGGGGTCTGGGAATTACCCCAGCTTCTCACCTAGTACAGCAAGTGCTATACCAACTAAGCCACTGCCTCAGGCCTCGCACGAGAGACTAGAAACGCTCTTCTACACGGCCTGTAACCCACCCACGGGTGCTCTTTCTGTGTAGCCTGATTTGGGGTTATAAACCCTGCACCCCTCAGAAATGGTGTTTTATAGAAAGACTTCAGGCCTCACAAAGCCATGCTCTGCCCATAGCTGGGAGAGTCCTACCAGCCCCACAGAGGAGGGGCTGTAATACTTGTGGGAATGGAGATCTAACCACTAACACTCCCAGTTCCCAATCTGTTCTTAAAAAATATGGAACTGAGAATTTGTTTATCTTAACCTCTGAACTAAGTCATCCTGAAAAACCTTCCAGATGGACTGTATTCTAATTTCAGTGCATGGACAGGTTACCTGCATTGATCACTGGGAACGGGTGGCCATGACATCAGAGACCTATCTCCTAAAGGTCACAGCACAAACCAAAGACCCGACCCAGAGAGGAATCTGGACAGGGTACCGAGCCAGGGAGAACTGGCACCCAACTTCCCGGCAGAACCTCAACCAAAGCCGAGTGATTTCTACATAGAGAGAAGCAAGCTCCCCTGGACCTGAACTCAAAGCTGGACAGAGCTGCAGCCTGCTGGGGGTGCTAAAACAAAGCCCCAGACAAAGGTCCAACAGCAAAGGCTCTTTTAGTTTGGGCTCAACCAGGAGAGGCTGTAGTCATACTAAATAGTATATAACCACGTGGTTCAGGTCTTGAAGTTAACTCACAGCCCAGAAGATATTACTTGAATCTGGGAGGCTCAAACAGCACAAGTTTATCTTTCATAGATCTGGGCAGCCAAGGCCTAAGGGTCACAGGGTTGGTGCCTTGGCAGGTGAGATATCTGCTCCAGAACCCTGTCCCTAAGCCTGCAGGCGGCTGCCTATTCCCCATATCTTCTCATCACCTCCCTCTGTGTGTCTAAGTGTCTAAGTTCCCCTTTTATAAGGACACCAGTTACATGGCTTAGAGCCACGCTGATGACCTCATTGCAACTACATTTCTTCTGCAAAGACCCTGTCACCAAATACAGCCCCATTCTGAGGTCCTGGGGATTAGGGCTCTAGCCTTCATTTAACCACCCCAGAGATTTTCCCAAGGGGACAGACTATATGAAAAGACGGTCCCAGGGACCTCCCTTGGCTTTGGCTTCCTTCCCATCCCCAGTGGCTTGATCTTAAAAAGCCTGGTGATTCTGGCTGTGGACCAGCCCTGGGAGGGCAGGTGCAGAGGCCAGTACGCTCAAGGGACCACACTCCCTCTCTGTGCAAGTGTGCCCCACACAGAGACAAACACAGCCCCATGTCACTGAGGGTCTCCATCCGCTTGATTTCTGCCAAGACTGAACAGTAAAGTATTTCAAATGTTCAGAATACACTTTTCAGTTTCAGGAGGAGGTGAGTTCTTGGCCCAAGAGCTCCACAGACAGTTACTATTCAATTTTGAGTCCCAAGAAGCTAATCTGTCAGAGACTTATTATTCTCCTCGAATAATGGATGAGAAAAAGCCCATTTTGTTGTCTTTAATAAGTTAGACACTCAGGCAGACAGACCCACACAATAAATCTGCATATGTGCGTAAGAGGGGCTGGGCTCCCAGGACTTTTATTAACGTATCAATTCCAGACTGGAGGCAGAGGCCAAGTGAATGCAAACCAGTGCCTCTGGGGAGCCTGGGCCTCCACCTAACCCTGCTGTCAGCAGTGCCAGGAGGCCTCAAGAACAATGGATGTAATCTATCTCCCGGGGTGGGGAGCAGCCCAGACAGCCTGAGCTCATGGGTCTGACAAAAGGAACCTCAGACAAGACCTCTGGGTGGAATCGTGAAAGCAAGCAGGGGAGGGCTGGAAGCAAACTCAGACTGGTGATTGGTGGGTTCAGAAGGCGTCCTCAGACAAAATGGGTATTGTTTTTCAAAAGAATAGAACAAGGTCGCTGTAAAGCCTATTTCTATATAGAAAGTGCTGTGGGTGTTGTTTTTGCTTTGTTTTGCTTTCCTCTGATATGTAGAAACATGCTTACCAAAGAAAGGAAAAGGACAAGCCAAGTCAGGTCCTAGCGGGTCCAAGGATGAGCTACAAGCTGTACTGCTCCTGTATGTTTTATATACCCATATCTAAGGCAGCCACACAAACACCCTGTGGTGAGGGAGACAACGAGGCTCTCTGCTGTGTCGGTTCCAGGCAGAGCGTAGCTTCGATTATATCATTTAATTTTAGCCCACTAAAGAGATTCAAGAGACAGTTCATACTGTGACGGTTCAGGCACGAGAAGAAGATAACGTTTGCCCACCCCAGGGTCAGTGTGGAGGCAGCAGGCACAGGGGAGGAAGGTCCAGGAAAGAGAACAAAGAGCCCCCTCCTGGGTGTGTACCTGGAGCACGGGATGATGAGGGTGAGAATGCCCTCTATCCCAGAAGACAGAGGACGTGAGAGATCAGGACTTGACAAGGGACCAAACTCAATGACCTGGCTCGCAGACAACCTGTCTCCCTGGTCCCCTCTGGAGATGCACGAGGTACAGAGCCTTTCAGACTTCTCACCAAACTCACAGTAACGCAGGTTTGATGCAGAAACAGTCAGCACATGGAACGAGGCTCAAAGAGCACGGTCTGCTCTATTCACGGAATGCACTCTGGGCTGTCTGTTTTCTACAGCACTTTCACGAGCTACTTACTGTGTCACAACTTTCAACGGGAAAACTTTGCCGAGGTGTCTGGACAGCGTGTGAGGTTCCTGCCCGACATCCGCTGCAGTAAAGCCAGGAGGCCATGCCTGAATCAAGGGAGCAAAGCTCTCCCCTCTGGGTGGGTGGGTGGGTTGGAGTTGAGCCCTCCCAGCCTTTGCTCACAGACGAAGCCACCCATGAACTATGAACTCCACTCTTGCTCCTGGGGTCTCCCAAGCCAGGGAGCTCTGTAACACATTCTTCCTGGACCACCTTACAGCTTTCCTGCCTGTTAAGGAAATCGTTGCTTTACAAAGGTATTTTAACAAGCTGTCTCCACGGCAACCTATGCTGACATTCCTTTAGTAGGTATCATCGGGAACCTCCTGGGACACCAAGGTGGACACAGACCACCATCCTGGCCCATATCTAACCATGCTAGGATGCAGCAGTAAAATTCTGTGAGATTACAATTCCACTGATCTTCTATCAGGAAGATATTCTAGAACATCCTACAAGCCGCAGCGGACAGAGGGACTGACCCCATATCTGGCTGTGGCTCTGAGGAACAGTATCATCAAGGAAACAGGCCTCATGGGACTGCTGCCTGGGACTCTAAGGAAGCCAGAACCTACCCACTTAGAATGTTCGGTTTTGAACATTCACAAACATTCGGTTTTGAACAAACACAAAAGGCATAATTCATAAATATTCAGAAAACTCAAGCCCTCTCTGGTAGGCCCACAGGAGCACACGTGTCAAGCCAGAAAGTATACACAAATGATCAGCAAGCAGACAAAAATATCCTGTTAACAGCAGGCCCCACTCCACCCATCAAAGCTGAATCTTAGTAGTGGCATGAGCTACACTCACTCTGCGCATCCATCTTACCCACGACGGAGAGGTCACTCAAGGTTAATCCACCTGCCCCAGGTTCAGCAACCAAATGGCAAAGCTGACTGGCAGTCCCCAAACATTAAACCACACAGTTTGTGCCCAGAAAGCATTGACTCACCTCAAAGCTTGCTGGGAGAGTACCACACTGTGCTGCACAGGGTGGCATAACCTCAATCTGGCTGCAGTGCAGTCAAACAGAAGAGCCTTTGCTGAGCTCCCAAGCCCCACGGATGGGGTATCACACCGATGGAGAATACTACCACACAGACATGTACCTTGCCAATTGCCATAGAGAATAGTCTTCCACATCTAATACCATGTTTGCGAGAGACAGGCTGTCTCTTCATCCAGATATTCCCAAGGATGTGCAGAATTTATGACCACAGAACTTGCCTCAAATCTCTTCAGGACTTGACTGCCAGCTTACCCACTTTTCCTGGTTACAAAGCCTGAGCCACCTTCCCTCAGCAAATGCAAGCGGGTACAACCATACCTGTGCTTCCAACCATCTCTACACCTGAGTAAAAATGTCTTTTTAGTGTGATGTCTTGGTTTATAGTAGAAGCAAGACACACATGTAGGAAGAGAATTGGCCAGGAAGAGAGGAAACAACCCTAACATGGGTGTCTGCAGAACCTTCTCCTCCAGGTCCCCTGTCCACAGCAGCACCTGCCCAAGTGAAGCTCACTTCTTGTTGAACTGAATGACAAGGACTTCCCAGTCTGACTGAAATGATACCAAATATGACTGTATAGTCACCATGATACCTCCAAGACAACATGGGAAGAAAGGAGAGTACAGTCTGGAAGAGGACCCCATGCTGTATTTACAATGGAATTATACCAGCAGCCCAGTATCCATGAACACAGGCAATGAAGTGTGCACTTCCACAGCAGAGTACTGTCCATGCCTAAAGGAGGCCAACACACACAGACACACACACACAATGGCAAGTGAACCCTAAAGATGCTGGTCAGCAAAACACACCTCAGAAAAGGACAGTGTGTCCACCCGCAGGAGGCTTGCTCAGTCAGACAGCTATGAAGGATGAGCAGAGTCTGAGGCGGGACCATGGTAACGGCAGCATAACTGTGAAGGTGACTAATGCCAGGAAACTGTGCACTTAAAGACAAGTGAGATGGTCTGATGGTGTGTGAGCTTTAGCACAACTTAAATATCGTGCACATGTGTGCATACACACAGAAGCACACCACAGCTGGATGTACCAGAGCCAGCATAGCTCATATCCATATGCCTTAAATGATGTTAAGGTCTCTTCTTCCAGTTGTAATATTACATACCAACATTTCTAAGACAAATCAGCTTCCAGTATCCTGGTTACCTAATTCCTGTTCATCACAGATTCTGAAATTACAAGTCTCCTGAAAGTGACATCAGAAGGCTCTCCATCTATACTCTGAGGTATTCCTGTCTGTCCTGTGGTCTGCCCACGTGTGTATATATTTCAAGAGAAGTTACAACTTTTTGGTGACATGTGACCAAAGACCACAGAGCTGAGGCTGGCAGCATGGCAGAGCCAGGTGCTGGCAGGGGGGAAATAAACACAAAACCCTTGGCCAAACCTCCTGGCCACACTAAGACAGTGTTGATAACTGCCTAGAGATGTGAGCAAAGGGTCTCCTCGACTGTTCTGCCCCTGCCCACACACAGCCCACAATCCTAGAGGTACGGTTATGAGGCTAACACCCAAGAAAGACAGAGGTCTGGAGGAATGGCCTGTTGGGATGGATTAGTCATGTGGGCTCTAAGAGATGCTAGACTAATTTTTTTCCGGTCCCTTCCAGTGTTCTAAAAGGAGCCTGTGAACCCACAACAGTTGCAGGCCTCCGGGGCTTAAAGACAGTCATGCTGAGCAGATATTTCTACAGTTCTCCAGAAACCTCAGTCATCTTCAGGTTCTCGGCGAGCCACTTGAATCCTGTGGGTTCCCCCAGCTTTGCTGCGATGCTGGGAAAGGCAGACTCTTTTCCAGTCTGCTTCTGCACCACAGGTCATGGAGGATAGTGGGTGCATCTGCTGCAAACCTGGGGCAGTATGCCATGGGCTCCAGGTACACTGGCAAGGCAGAGGCAAAGACCTGGAAGTCTGTGTCATTGCCGATTCAGCCCAGGACCCGGCCCCAGTCTGCTGCTGTGGCACAAGGACTGGACAGGGACCCACATGGTGAGCATCTCACCTGAGAGACATGAAGGGGACAGAAGCTGGCTCTCTGCAGTACCACCAGCACACCTCAGTTGTAATGACTGAACCTGGAGCTCTCATCCAAATTTCCTCATTTCAATACATGCCCAGAAACAGGGATGGACAAACCCTTCCACCATGAGGGACAATGCCTCAGCCAGGGGAAATGGCTGCTGGGGTCTCCGAGGGTAATAAACACTAGCAGCACAGCAATACTGGGCACTGTTCCCTCATACGGTGTTGCAGGAAGGAGAAAGCAAGTGGCAAGTGGGTACATGTTCCCATTACGTCATCACTAAATAAAAAACACAGAGGAAATGACAAACTGAATTCACGAGGGATCAGAATGGGGTACAATTCTAAAACTGAGAACATAAGAAAATTTCCATTTTCTTCCTTAAGTCAGATGAGTGAGCATTTATCTCCACTGTGTTAATGAAAAACAAAAGCTGGGCTACACACAGCCTCGCTCCTAAGCCAAATGCTTCTCAGTGTGGCTGGGTAAGAGCACAGTGTACCGGTCCATCCTGAGGGACTGTGTGAGATGCTGAGCATCTGTCCAGCTCAGACCTGATGCTACAACAGGAGGAAGAATCCATGAGGAGAAATTCCCATCTACCCTCAAAGACTAGATTCCCCCATGGCCACCCAGCAGAAAGAATACCCTGTAAGTACCTTGGAAGTACTGGGACAAAGGCCAGCAGGCCTGTGGCCCATGTGACAAGGACACCCATGGGTAAAGGTCCTTCTCAGTAGAATATCTGCTGACAATCCTGAGAACAAGCCTTTGCATATTGAATGTGGAGCAAAACCAGCCCTGCCTATGTTGGACTCCCAGTACAGCTAGACAATCAGGAGCCTCCCAGTACCCACTTGTCTCCCCCAGCACAGCCTGAGGACTCCCAGGGGGAAAGGGGTTTAAAACAAACTAGGTAGGGAAAGATCTGTCTGCCTCTGGTCTGAAGGAAGCCCTAAGGAAGAGCCCCAACCCCTTCTCTTGATGGCTGACAAATTATGATGTGGGTCACCACACCAATCCCCCCTTTAGGCCCTAGATCTCACTGTTACCAAGACCCAGACCTGCCAGACCCCAAGGGGATACACAGGTAGGGGCAGTCATTCCAGAGCCAGCAGGAGGGGTACAGGCCTAGTCCCACAATCTTTCCCACGGCCCTATCTCCTCTGTGGCAGTGGTGACTACTTGGGAGCAGGGATACCCACAGAACACTCACTTGGATCAATCAAGCCCTCGCATCTCTCTCCAGGCCTTGCTCTCCACCTTCCTGCTCTAGGTTCAGACCCAACAGCCAAGGGTCCATCCTCCTCCTAGCTTGAGTCCCTGCCTTCCAAATTCCGAGTCTCCTGACCCGGGCTGCTATTTCGCTGCTATCCCATGAGCTCATAAGGTGGCTTGACCAAGGTCCGCCAAACTTGACTGGGAACACACAGAAACCATTGCTGACACATCCACATCTACTTGCGTGTGAATCCCATCGTCCCCTGTGGGCATAAGCTGTATGGAAGCACCCCCTGCCTGTCCCACTGTGCACAGGACTTCCCTAGACAGACAGGATATAATTCATTCTGGCTGCCTCTCCAGTGAAACCCAAATGGCTCTGTATCCACTGCTGTCTCCTGAGGCACCTCACCCAACAGTGGGGCTAAACAGCACGCTTCTAGATTCTTCACTGCCAAGTATGGGCCCGGTGCATCTCTAGCTTAAATTATGGCATTGCAGCAACTCAGAAGCAGGTATTAAATGGGTGTTTCTAACTGCCAGGGCTGATAGATGCTGAGCCCAGGGACGGCAGGCGCAGTCATATAACCCAAATGGCACTAACAGGCACTAATGACAATACAAACTACATGGCATAAAAGGGGCATGTGCAAGGCACTAAGGTGCAACTGCCAGCAAGTGAACCATTGAGCCAGTGGACTTGGAGTTTATTATGGGGTTGAGGGTGGGGGGCATTCAAGTGTCTCCAGAGAGTTGACAGGTTTCTATACACAAGCAATCCTCAGTCTGCTGTGGTAGTTTGAATGAGAATGGCCCCTTGGCTTATGTATTTGGATGGTTGGTTCCCAGTTGGTGGAACTATTTGGGAAAGACTAGGAGAGCCCACTGGGGGTGGTCTTTGGGGTTTCAAGAACTTACGCTATTCCCAGTTAGCTTCGCCCCAACCTTGCTTCTCAGTTGCTGTTTCAATCCGCTAAGTTCTTAGCTACTGCTGCAACGCCATGCCGGCCTCCCAGATGCCATGCTCCCTGCCAGGATAATCATGAACTCTACCTCCTGGAACCATGAGTCCCAAATTAAATGCTTGCTTTCATAAGCTGCCTTGGTCATGGTTCTATTCCTCAAGGGGACTAAGGTGGACAGAAGCCGCTAGAAGGGATCTATCTCAAGGAACATCTGCCCAAATTCCCCATTTAAAAGTAAGAACACAAAGGTCTGAAAGATCTGTGTGCGAGGCTCAGACCACATCCTGAGTTGTAACCCTGCTGTTCTGTGGAACCCTAACAAGCAGGTAGTATCTGCCCTCAAGCAGCTGCAGAGGAAACACCTCTCTGCAGAACCTTGAGCCTGGACTGTCTGTGCCTCTTTAGACCCAAGGCTCTGACACCCAGTGATCCACATAGCAGGGGACTTTCTGGTGTTGGGTACATGGACACTGCAGGATACGGACTCATCACTTCTTTCTGAGAGCTCCATGTCTGTATTCTCTTCCCAGTAGTAGGCAGGCAACAGGACAGGAGAAACAAGTATTAAGAACAGCAACAGACCCTGCATTTCCACACTCAGATTTTGGCTTTGATTCCTGGCAACACAATCTATTGAGCATGAGATGAGTTCACTAATTCCAAATGAGCCAGCTTAGACTACAAACCAACAGCAAGCACGCTGTGAAGCTGTGGCAGCACCCCAAATATCCCCATTTCTACAGGACCAGAGGAAACAGAACTGCTTTGTATGGGCTACAGGCTTTAGGAAGGGGTCTGTTGGGGACCCCTCCTGACTAAAACATCTGAAACGTGCCAGAGTTGGTGGTTGTGACCATGCAGGGCCACTAGCTATCCCTGGGCACTGCTCAGTCACCAGTCCGGATGTGAGGGACAGTGGTTCAGGAAGGCTGGTGATTCAGTAGAGAAGAGGGGCTTCTAGACAAGGAAGGCTAGGAAGGAAAAGACCCATAGGACAGGTGTGAGTCCTATCCAGCCACAGCTCAGGCTTCTCTGACCCTTCAAGGAGAGAAACTTGGGAAAGACTGAAGTCCCACTGGAATCCTTGACTAATTCCCTTGGTTGCTTAGAGTTCTTTCTGCCTTTTTTTTTTGTAAACCCAGACACCAATGGCCCCAACTTGCCACAGACACAATGCAACACTGGGCTCCACACCCTCTAGAGACTCACAGCACAAGCCTGCTCCTAGTGGATGTCTGGGAAAGGCTGTGGAGCCCAAAGGATCATTGAGCCCGCCACTTACACACAGTAGTAATCAAGGCCCAGGTCACTGCCAGAGCCATGTGTGGGGTCTCCTGCATTCGTGAGTTGAAAAACATCTCATATGGAAAATTCTGAGCCCTAGCATCCACGAAAAAGTCAGGCTGGTGGCACACACAATTCCAGTACCAGGGAGATACGGACAGGCAATCCTAGGGCCTTGCTGGCCAATCAGCCTAGCCCAACTGACAAGCTCCAGATCCCAGGGAGAGATCCTGTCTCAAAAAACAATGTGGATGCTGTCCACAGAGTGTAAAGGAAACTACACTCTGGCTTCCGTGTGCACACACACAAAACCTAATTGCAGAAGCGGCTGGGATGAGAGACGGGGAGAAGAGCAGCCCCTGTAGTAGAGAACTAATGTCCCTGGGCAGCCAGAGGGCACTAGGTAACTTCAGAGATACCAGAAAGGACTCAGAGGCCAAGCCTGTACCCAACAACACTGCCACGAGCAGCTCAGAGAAGACAAGAACCGCATGTATGTGAGCCACCTATTCCATCACGCCCTCCTCCCCACCACAGCATGTGCTGGGCTGCAGGATCCTCACAGGGCACCACAAAGTGAGGCTGTATCTGAACTCATCAACGTGACTTGTGTTTCATGCCGTGTAAGCAATACCGCAGTAACAAGGAATGAGTTATAGCACCAATAATTCACACCTCGAGAAGGTTCCCACACCCAGCAGCACGCAGGGCAGACGACAAATCGTTCTGATGGATTCTAAACAGAGCGCATCACCCAGGAACATTACAACCTGCCGCAAGGTGCTCAAATACATGCCATCCTTCAAAATAAAAGGACCTTTCATCATGAATTTTAAATCAAACTATTAAGACAACCTCCCAAAGCAAACAAATAAGGAGGGCCTAGCGTGTGTGGAGAGGTAAACGCCACACCAGAGCGAGAGCTCACAATGGGATTCGGGGAGCCTCTCACCCCTGCAGAGAGCCTCTTCCCAATAAATTAGGAGGGGCCTGAGCCCCTGCCTTCCCACCACCAGGCTGTGACTGTGCACCACGTGGGAACAAGGGCTTACACATGGGAACAAGGTGAGCCCTTGATACTTTTCTCCCCATTCCGAGCTCTGAGGGGCGCAGGGCTGACCCACAGACCGTAATCTGTGCTGACGCCTGGAGAAAGAACTACCGCCCGCCCCTGTGCCTGGAAGGCCCAACTGTTACCCAGCATAGCCGGAACTGTGCCCTCAGAAGCCACTCCCAACATGGCAGCAGAGTTTCTCTTCTGATCCCAACCATTCCAAATCTCCCCAAAGTAACATTTCTCTCCAAAACCTTTACTCCTTAGCTCCTACCCTGAGGACGCAGGCTGAAGGGTGGCTCAGGCCTCCTGGCAGACTCCTCACAGTGCTCCAGTGAGCCCCAGTGATGCCCATCTCCCCCTTCCCTGACTGTACTTCACACCCAGTCCTCTCCACAGTTCCGTGTCCCCACCTGCTCCCACCAAGCAGTAAACACCCACCGTGCGGCCCTTTACCCTCTGGGTTTATGCTCCAAGCTGTTCCCCTGCTCTTCTCTCAGTGAACACCTCATACACCAACCCTGTTCCTAGCCTGTCTGTCTCAGAGGGTTTGTATGTGCATGCATGTGACCTCCATCTGGTTGGGCACCAGAGGTCACCGTCCCACCCAATACCTGTCAGTTTAGTCCATGAAACATGTAAGTAGGTCCAGGGAGACACACAGGAAAGAAAGATGAAAGCCCTTCTATAAACCATGTAGGGCCCATGGAGACTCAACATGGGAGAGCAGATGCCAGTGCCAGAGACAGAAGCTGGGCACCTGGTTCCACGCTGAGTGTCATCAACCCAAAGTTCTGCGACCTTCACACCAGACAATGTCCTCCTGCTTAAGGAAGCTCCCAAACCCTTTAGTACTCAGCTCTCCCGCTGCCCATCAAAACCCACAGCCTCCGAGGACCAACCCCTGTACAAATGCAGGCTTTGCCCGCACTTCCACCACTCCCTATTGATATAACACTACACAATACAAGCTGAACACACGATCTTGGCTGCAAGGCTCCTGATCCTAACAGCAACCCCCACCACCTCCTTATTCCATCTGCCTTTGATTTAAAACATGTTATGCTCTCAAACTCCAGCCAAACCGGCTGGCACTCTCAGGAGGGCGACTTGCAAACTGTGAAGTGGACTGGAGCAGTATCTTCCGCAGCTGCTTCTGATCCTCTGTGTCCCCGCCCTCCTCCATTACATACAGGCCAGAGACCCATGCTCAACAGCTTACAGGCTCCAGGCTCCGTCTGAGCTCCGACCCAGTAGGGGCATCTGACCTTTCCCACACTGCAGTGTCAGGCAGCCAGCAGATGTGGGTCAAATCTTACCTGCTAAGGACAAAGAATTCTGGCTCAAGCTATAACAGGTCACAGGTTACAGGTGGCCCTCTAATCTCAGCCAGGAGACAACATCTAGGGGTCTGGCTGAGAACAGTTCACAGAAAAAAGCAGAATGACCTCCTAGTGTGGAGAGTAGGCTGTGTCTAGCACCTCTCACCAAACCTTAACTAATCCTCCTCCTGAAAAAAACCTGGGTACTCAGGAATAAGGCCAGATCCCCAGACCCAAATGACTGTACTGCATCCTGCCACAGCGTGAACCCAGGTGAGTGCAGCCCGCCCAGCCAGGACACCACTGTGACTGCTGACACCAAAGGAAGAGTTCAGGCCGAAAAAGCAGGGGACTCCTGATTACAACCCTACTTTTCTAAGGATCTGAAGAAACTGAGTGTCATCCGAACCCCTGGGAAATCACAACCTCTCTTCAAATCTCCACACCTGACTCTTCTGCACACCAGCAGCTCCTGCCACGCCCCACCATGGCTGCTTCTGAGCATGACTCACGGCACGGGCAGATTTTGGAAGAAGTCCTGGTTATTTTTTTTTCCTGCTTCTTCATAATATCAGGCATCCCACTAGTGACAAGAGGCCATGCTGGCTTGTTAAAAGCCTAGAATAACCAAAGCTAGGGCCAAAGGGGTAGCTTATTCACAACATTTATCCACAATCTAAAACACACACTTGGGTGCTGATGACTTCCATTGCCATCTTCTTATGTGTGCCAAAATCAGAAACAGAAATAAGAGAATCAACTTCAAGAAGCACCTGGCAGGCAATAGACTTCATTTGCCTCAATCTGAATCAGGGCTTGACATTATAGGGAACTGATGACATTTTTGTCTGGTTGGTTGGCTTTTGGTTTTTGTTGTTTGTTTTAGGCAGAGTCTCACTATATAACTAGCTGGTCTGGAACTCTCTAGGTAGACCAGGCTAGCCTCAAACTCAAGAATTCAACCTGCCCTTGCCCCTCAAATGCTGAGATTAAGGGTGTGTGCTGCCACATCCGCCTAAATCTGCCACTTAAAGCTGAGGCAGCTTGTGAGCAGTCCAGAGGACAGTGATCAGAAATTCTCTCAAGCTAGCTACATGCCATCACTGGAGACTGGACTGTGTGGAGAAGTTGGGGGGGGGGGGCGGCTAGAGTTCACCATGGATAATCACATGAATCTTTAAATGCCAGATGGTTCCGTTTTATATCATGCCTGTCAAGTGTACAGGCCATTTTCAGAATTACAGATGCCCAGAGTCTAACAAAACTGTGGTCACAAGGCTAAAGTAGAACAAACCCAAAAATAGCAGTGAAAACACTTCTACGGGACTGGAATATGGCTCAGCTAGCAGAACACTTGCCCAGCATGTACGAAGCCTTGGGTTCCATCCTCAGCACTGTATAAAAAGCACATGGTGGCATATGCTTGTAATTCCAGCACTCGGGAGTTGGAGGCAGGAGGATCAGAAGTTTAAAGTCACCTATATACCAAATTCTAGATCAGCTTGGGACTTAAGACCACCTCAAAATGGGGAGGGGGTGGGAAAACATACAATACAGCCCTCCTGTTGCTCTATAATAAATGCATTTTTTCCTTCCATGGACAGCAGAAAAGCAAGAGGCCCACTGGGTGGAGCAGAAGTTTCTCTCCGCAGGCACTCCAGCACAGTCATGCTGACGGGAACAAGAAGAAAAGTCAGGACAGAAATCAAAGGTGAAATCTGCCAGGCTCGTGCATGTGACCCTCACTGTGAGGGATGGCATGAGTCAGCCATCTTCAGACCCTGGAACTCCCACAGAGCCGGGAGCAACAGCTGAGCCCACTGTGACAAGGTCCTGAGCAGTGCACCGCGACGTGCCATTTACCTTCAGAGCTGACGAAGTCGTTTCCTTTACTGTAGCTGTACTTCTTACCAGGAGAGAACAAGCCACATCACCAGCAGTCTAGCCTGCTCTTCTTAACAGGAGAAAACAAGCCACATCACCAGCAGTCTAGCCTGCTCTGAGCAGGACAGCGTCAGTCAAGCAAGAGGCAGAGCCAGTCTCCCAAACAGTGTCTTTGGAGAGTGACATTTCTCTAAAGGCACATGCCACTTAGAGGATGAGACCAGTGTTCTGACTTCATAGCCACTTCCTAAGAAGCTGCCCCTGCGCACACCTCCTCAGTATAACCCCAAATGAGCTGTCACCAATGAGAGACAGGGGGCATCTCAGCCAATGAAGACGACTGTGAGTAACAACAGTGTATCAGAGACAAGATGCCAGCATTCTGGGAACAGATGTCAACGCGCAGGAGTGGGGCAGACATAAATATGCACTACATGTGTACAGATCTCACACACACTACAGAGTCACAGCTTGTTCGTCAGCATTATCCTAAATGTGGGTAACAGATCCATGTTAATAACATCAGAGCCCTTTAAACACACTCTGGGGGAAACACATCCTCATGCCCGTGCACACACACTCCTGTAGGCTGACCAAACAACCGTGACCCCAGGCCTCCTACACTCCTGGGAGGAAAACTGTTAGGAAGTACAGCCAGAGGAAAGAAAAATGGAATCATAACTCTGCAGGTAAATGGATGGGACCAGAAAGGATCGTATTGAGTGAGGTAACTCAGATTCAGAAGACAAACGTCACATGTTCTCTCTCATCAGACGCTCTAGCTCCGAACTGAATATTCTGGAATAACTACAGATATCAGGAAAGTAAAAAGGAATCACTGCCAGGGTCAGGGTGGCAAGCAACAGTGAGGAGAAGTGGGGTACAAGTGATCTGACGGGGAAATGGGAAAACAGAGCAGCCCTATTTAGGGAGGAGGAGGTGATAAATACAGAAAAAGGAGGAAGGAGGGTAAAACAACAGGGTGTCTGAAAAAGTCATGGGGAATCATACCATTAACCAGCTACCTAAAAATACCTATAATACATATAAATGTCCCTCCCACCCTACGCGTGTATGCGCGCACACACACACACATAAAATAATTTAAATTAAGTTTTCCCTTTGGGCTGACAATGCTTCCTCCAAGAGCCAAAGACCACCTATTAAAACCCCAGAACCAGGTATGAGAAGGCCTCTTTGAGTTATTGGTCAGGGCTGTCCAAAAGATTCCCAACCATTATAGGCTACTACACCGCAGAAGTGGAAGGTAAGTCCCTATTACTGAAGAGAGCATGTACTTCAGGCACGGGGCCCAGAGTTAGAACTGACCTGAATGTCTCCTCCCTGATGACTAGCGCTCATGGTACCAGAAGGCACCACAAAAGCTTCTAGAGGCCAACAACCTGCCCGGCTATGACACCTATGAACGACAACCAGCATGGCACAATAACCCAAGGGTACAGTAGTGACATGTGTTACCTTGGCAGTAACCAACAGCTCTGTTAAACTAACTTAAGATCGCTCAACAAGAGAGAAACCATGCCAGCCCTGGAACCTAGCCAGCTACCAAGAACTAGTGAAGTCATGCATCTTGGAGGAAAACCCACTGCTTTATAAACCAGCACAATCTCTTACTACATTCCAAATATCTGTCCTTGTACTCAAAGATAAATGGAATCCTATCCTTTTCTAAGGAAACTCTGCAACAGATGGAGACCACTGTAGAAACTCACACGGAATCAAAATGCAGCTGTGGAGTTCAGATCCAATGGATTCATCTACAACCCAACTTCTGAAAGGGGGGCAGGAGGCTCTAAGAGCCAGAGGAACGGGTAACTTGCTATAAGACTATGTCTCCTAGGAATGTCAGAGGCTACACCCCTAAGGTCTCACCAACTGTACTGCCTAAAAGTGAGCTGAACAATAGTAGAGAGGCTAAAGTGAACGGGGTGGGGCACAGGGCCGCCACCCTACACAAAGAACTAAAGGCAATTAAAGAATGCTAAAAGCAGGAGAAATAGTCTTCCCCAGGGAACAGCACGTCAATTGGTTATCCAACACCAAATGGTCAGTCCCGAAACATGCATACAGGTAACAAAATAAAGACTGAGTAGGTTGTATTTATGTATTTATGAATATATACATAACAGTGAAAAGAGAAATCATGAATTTGAAAGAGAACAAGGCGGTATATGGGAGGTCTGGGGAGGAATGAAAAGGAAGGGAGAAATGATGTAACTCTAATCTCAAATGAAAAGAATGTTAAAGAAGTGCATACAGCTGGGGACACTAGACAAGGAAGCAGCAACAGTAAGAAGGAGCAGAGACTGGCAGGAAGAGCAGTGAGGCCATGCAGCCACTATCAATCAGCCTCAGGCTTGTGACTTAACCCTCAATCCAATAAAGAACAAACACTGTTGAGGGAAAACTATGCAGCTTGCTTTTCCAAATAAAAGAAGATATGGTCCCCTGATTCATGACTATGCCCAGGAGAAAGGCACGCCTGTTCACACTAGAGGGTGTGGTATGAAGAACACAGCATCTGCAGTTCCCACAACCAACCTGCTCAGGAACACAGGAGCATGCTTAACCACAAACCCAGGTCTAACTTCAGTAACCCTTTTCTGCTTCTGCAAGTTCCTCTCAACATGGGTGTCTCAGTTAGGGTTTCTACTGCTGTGACCATGGCAATTCTTTAAGGAAAACATTTCACTGGAGCCAGCTTACAGTTCAGAGGGTTAGTGCACTGTCATCATGGTGGAAAGCATGGCAGCACACAGACAGACACGGTGCTGAAGAAGCAGCTGAGAGTTCTACGTCTGGATCAGTAGGCAGCGGGAAGGAGAGACACTGGGTCCGTCTTGCACATCTAAGACCTCAAAGTCTACCCCCAGTGACACACTTCTTCCAACAAGGCCACACCTCCTAACAGTGCCATGCCCTAGGGGTCATGAGAGCCATTTTTATTCAGCCCACCAACAATGGGTGTTGGGGTTCCTGTCATGTAGGGCTCATGATGGTACTGACCTCCTAGAGCTGTCATGAGGCCCAAGCTAAGAGGTCCGGAAAGAGTTCCACACACAGGGCCTTGGATATAAGCAATGACTGTTGCAAATGATGGCTCTCACCCTCTCTCTGCAATTCTCCTCCAGAGGAGGGACAGACAGACGTGAAGAGACAGCTACCCCCTTTCAGGAGTGTCTGGAAGATACACCTGTCAGGACTAAGGTAGGCACTAGTATCCGGGAGCAGAACAAAACCCTGCCAAATACACTCATACCAGGGCTCCTGCTGCCTGGTTGAGTAACCGGCACTGGCAGGTACCGTCCTTACCAAGATGGAAACTGACAGGAAGAGGCCCCAAAACTGAAGCAACAGTCAGCACAAACTTAGAAAGGAGAGGCCCGACAGGCAGGCAGGTGGGACAGTGCGGCCTGCAAGGCCTGGAACCAAAACCCGAGCGAAGGATGTCAGGATTAACACATACCCCAATCCGAGGGCAAATGCGGTGAACGATGTCTGTCTGTGCTCTATGCGCTACCATGCAGTTCGCGAGCTTCGGGCAAGGGGCTGGAGGTTGAAACACACAAAGACACACAGACAGAGAGACAGAGACACGGACCTCTAGTCACTGGTAAGAAGCCCTTTATGCAATAGCACCATGGAGGCTTATATACCCAACAGTCAGATGGGCCAACAGGTGAAAACCTCATCCTCTAATCCTCAAGGCAACACGTGCTCGTGAAGCAGAGCTGGTAAACAACTTTGACACAGCGTTTAGTAACTCAAATCAGAAGGAAAGTAAAGATCTCTAGCAGGGAAGAGCAGCTGGAGGCCAAGACTCCAAATGGTCCCCACACAGGACAGCATGGGACTATCCACATACATTGGCTCTGCTGGCATCTCTTCTAAGCTGCCCCACAGGTGCTATGCCACTGCAGTTCTGAGTGGAATCTAACGACCTGTCTGAATTCCTTGGGCACTCATGGGCTCTAGGAAGCATACAGCAGGTACAGGGAGGACCACAGCTCTGGAAAAAAGAAAAGCAGCAAAGGCAACAGATGGCCTGGTATCCAGGAGGGCACAGGTAAATGGCTGCACCCATGTGGCTACCGGCTCTTTCTCATGGCTCTGAGGATGAGCACAGGAGATACAACATAGGGCAACAACACCTGGGCGAAGTCTAAGGACGCTCCCCAGAAGCTCTGGAGAGCAGGTGCAAGTCTTAAGTAGCCTGAGATTAACTGGTTCATTTCTAGCTTGGCACACACAGGAAGCTGTTGTGTAAGCTTTCTCCTAGACCGAAACATTCCATCCTTCAGGGAAGATCTTTAAACAGAAAGGGAAACAACTCCAAAGAGTTCCTCAGGGAGTCCCTGAAACTGACCAGATTCACTAGGCCCCTCCCTGCCCGAGTAAGCAATAAAAGCTGTAGGTCTCCTTCAGAATGAAGGAAGCTGAGCTGCAAGTTCGATCCTGGGATCTGAACATCTGCTTGGAAGAAGCAGAAATCAGCAGAGCTGCCTGTATTTATGAATATATACATAACAGTGAAAAGAGAAATCATGAATTTGAAAGAGAACAAGACGGGGTATATGGGAGGTCTGGGGAGGAATGAAAAGGAAGGGAGAAATGATGTAACTATAATCTCAAACGAAAAGAATGTTAAAGAAGTGCATACAGCTGGGGACACTAGACAAGGAAGCAGCAACAGTAAGAAGGAGCAGAGACTGGCAGGAAGAGCAGTGGGATTTGGACCAACTGAGGCACCAGGAAAGGACATGTTCAACCTGCTGAGCTGCCTGCAGGCTGTGCACTGTGTTCTGGGTTCCCAGCTTCGTGCGCTGTCACCTGTGCAACCGCTTCTGGATCATTCCTGTTCCTGTAAGTAACGCCAGTAAAACTCACTGGTTCACCAAGCTGGACTTTGGTGTCTTTGGTCTGTCACGGGCTCCCTATGGGTAGACACATACGCAGCTCCCTAGGAAAGTTCCGTCACACACAGATGCTCACTTGTAAGCATCTTGGCCTTTCCAGAAGTTGGGAAAGGGCAGAGAGATGGCTCAGCCAGAAGAGGCACTTGTTGTGCAAGTCTGATGACCCGAGTTCAACCCCTGGAACCCAGGTAAAGGTGGAAGGAAAAAACTGACTCTACAACATTGTATTCTGACCTCTCACAAATGCTGTGCCCCCGCCTATAATATATACACTTATACAACAGTAGTAAGAAGGGGCTAAGCCAGGCAGTGGTGGTGCACACCTTTAATCCTAGCACTCGGGAGGCAGAGGCAGGCGGATCTCTGTGAGTTCAAGGCCAGCCTGGTCTACAAGAGCTAGTTCCAGAACAGCTCCAAAACTACAGACAAACCCTGTCTCAGGAAACCAAAAAAAGCAGGGGTGGGGTGGGGGGCTGAAGAGATGGCTCCTTGGGTTAAAGCACTAGCTACTCTGAAAAAGGACCCAGGTTCAATGCCCAGCATTTACATGGCAGCTCACAACCATCTATAAGTCTAGTTCTAGGAGTCCCCAACAACTTCTTACCACTACAAGCACCAGGCACACATGTAGTGCAGACATACTTGCAGGCATACACATAAAATACTTTTTTTAACAGCTAGGGAAGCCATTGGACATTTTTACCATAACTGTGGAAGCCAGGCCAGCAACAGCTGGCCTGGGCAGAGCATGCCTGGTACAGTGACAACCAGAGGACGCTAACCCTGGAAAGATATTTTGAAAGGGGCTTGTGCAAGTGGAAGAGCAAGAGGGAGACAGTCAAGAAAAGGATCCCCTGAGGAGCAGGGCCTCCCCCAGGACAGCATGAAAGGGCTGTAAGCCTGTCTCATGACTGTGAGCCACAGGGCTTGGTGTGCAGCTGGCACAGGGCCATGGTGACACAGGGAGGGAGGCACGTGGGTTCCACTCAGAGCACAGATTTCCGATGGGTGGAGGCACCATGGAAAACACCCAGAGGATCAGAGGGCAGCCCTTTCCAGGAAGAGGTTTGTGATAGCTAGCTACCCTGGGCACAAGTGAAAGCCACAGGTGCCAAAACCTGACCTCCTCTGTCAGACGCCCATGTGCCACTGGGAGACAGAAGAGAACAGTTCACACAGCTATAGCCTGGTGTGACACGGGCTGGCCCTGCTTTTGTGGTAAGGGTCACGTGCTATGCAGCAAAACCACTAGTGAGGCCAAGAGCCTAATGTGAGCTACCCGGCCTGCCTCTGGACACTGCCCCTCACCCTCCTCAGCCTCCCAAAAGGAACAGGCAGAGCAGCAGCAAAGGACAGCCACACCTGGTGATGGCACTCGGACTGCCACAGGAGGCCATGTGCACAGGAGCAGAACGGAAAAAGAGGGCCGCCTGGCCTGAGGACCTGGGCACTGTGAAGCAGGAGACACTCAGCCTGCGGCAGGAAGGACAAAGGAATCCTGTAATTAAGGTCACAAAGAACAGAAAGATGTGGCTCCAGGCTAGAGGGTCACCAGACAAACCCAGGGAGACCTCAGGTAGTGCTAATAGACCAGAGTAGGAGCACTTCAAACACTGGAAAAGCGCTGACCAGAATGAGCACAAATGACTCAAAATCAAATGAAAACCCTACCGGGTCACCATCGCCTGAACACTGACCATGAAAGCACAGGGCCCACTGTGTGCTTACACCCTTCAGAGACGGGACTACACACACCACACCACACCACACCGTGGATGGCGGCGTGCTTCACAGGTGCTTTCAGAAGAAACACTAAACATCTATGGACAGAGTTAAAACAGCACCACAATGAGAGCCTGAAAACCCTGAGCCCATCACCGTCCACAAGGCTGCCCACGGCACAGAGTGCCAACCAGAGCCAAGGGACCCTCTGGTGCAGGAAATAACCCTGCCTCCCACTGAGAAAGGAAAGGGGGCTTAAGTAAAATAATTTCTATCCTCAACAAGCCTCGAAGCCAACTTCCAACTTGCATAAAGGAAGCATTTGAAGGATCACAAGAAACTACACCATGGGGATGCCACCCACAAAAGGCAAAAGCCAGGCCCCTAAACTAAACCTACAAAATCTCACTAGCAAACAAGCAGCAGGTATCAAGGGAAGAGGAGACTAAGGCTGTGATTAACCACAGAGGGAGCCTGATTAAATGCTGAATTAAGAAAAGTTCAAAATAAAGTTACAACATGCATGAACCGCTACCCAATGATGCAAGCTACTCGTTCACTACATGGCAGGGGCATCCGTGGGACTGCGTGTTTTTAAATACCTTTCATAGACATACAACAAAGTACAGAAAAAATCCCAGTTTGGGGGTCCAGTGCAGAGGAGCAGGGGCAGGGGCAGGGTGAGCCTGGCCCCCAGCAGCTGGGAGGCTGACGTAGGACGAAAGGCACCAGGACCCACTCAGCCTATTGCATTTATTTCAACTTCTCTGTGACCCTGTCGCCACAGGAGTATGGGAACCTAGTCTGTAGAGCCAGGTCTTACATGGCGAGGACACCTGTCAGACAGAGCATTCAGAAAGGGAATGGCAGCCAGTCCTTGCATGGCAAAGGCGGAGAGGAGCAGAGGATGAGGTAGAGAATTTGCTATAATGTCTCCTCGATTTTCCTGGCCCTAGAACTGCTCTAAAAACAGTAAAGCCTATTAAAGATAGGCTTGTCTTTTCCACAGGGTGCATGCCATGTGTCTTCACCATTCTCATGGGGCCACTGCACACTTCTGTAAGACGAGAGCCAGACAGGAAGGAGCATTGGCACCACTGTGGTCACAACAGTTGGGGCGGCTACACGCCCCATTAGCATTCCAAGCCTCTTGGCAGTTCAACATGCTCTCCGTGCTCATGGCACTGTGTGGCCTCTTCAACAGGAGTCTCTCCTTCCTCACAGCGCTCAGAGGCAGCGGCAACAAGGGCAAAGGGGTAAAAACCTGAGAATGAACCCAGTGTAGCCCTGAGCTTGGCCAAGAAGTTTACATTTGGGAAAATTCTTCCACGGGAGCAATTCTGAAGTTACCAGGCAACAGCAGAGACAAGCAAGCTAACCTGCACCAGCCAGACATGGACACGGTGGAAACAGAAAACAAAAATGGTCTTGACAGAGGGTCTAACAACGTGTCATGGCCCGAGAATCTGATGGCCAGGGACACAGTGAAATGGGTCAGAATCTACAGCTGTAGCAGAAGTTAGCTTCATGCTAAAAAGAAACCTGGATCAACTCCAGGCTGTGTTAAAATGAGACAGAGACCCAGGCTTAGAACAAGGTTAATGGTCCTCGTGTCAGACACGCAAGAGGACCCAGCCCCAGACACCTGGCATTATGCTGACATTACCCAGTCAAGAAAGGTAGGGGACAACTTGCCTCTGGGCATATGATGCTCGGCTGCACATCTGCCAGAGCCCCACACAGAGACAGCGACTTCCTCCATCCATCCAGGCATAACTTATCAGTGCATCACTCCCTGGGCCTCTGAAGCCAAGATCTCAATCCTGCACATCTGACATAGGAAAGGCGTAGAGGCTCCATCAAAGCCCAAAGACCTTTCTGGCTCCCAAACCTTTTGATAAGGATTGTCCCATCATTTGCTCAACACATCACATAGATGCCATGCCAAGCTCATTCACGGACTGTGCCCATGGTCTTCCACAGCTTCACTGTACTGGCTTTCTGGCCCCAAGGAACGCCGGCCACAGCTTACCCCACACACCTGGGGATGGGAGCTGTGCCCTACAGCCACAGAGATAGCCTAGACCTAGCGCCCAAGTGCAGCGTAAACCAGATTGCTGTGCTATGTAGAGGAGAGACGTGGGGGAGAATGGGGCTCAAGAACAAAGCTCACCTTGCTGCCTGCTCAGAGTGGGCGGCTGCTCTGAGCACCACAGGAATTGTCCCAACAAGGTCTGTACCACGGCTTGGGGCTCTGCCTCTCTGGCTGACCTGTGGGAAGAACACCGCCTCAGGCCAGAAGCACCTTAGCAAGCATGCTCACAAGTGTGCTCAGAAGTCATTAGGCGCTCAGGCCCGGACGCCATGACTCTGGCTACCTGGGGGGCAGTAGTCAGAGCTGAAGAGGCAGCAGAATTCAGAGGAAAATCCGGATGCAGTAAGACTTTCCTGAGCCCATGGGAAAACCCTCAAAAGTCCAATGAGGACAGTTGCTTTCTGGGAAAGACACTGAGTGTGAGTCTTCACCCTGGCCCAGCCTGGGCTTCACCAGCTTCCTGCCCCGAGTACCCCGCACAAGACAAGTTTCCGGGGAATCTCAGCAACATAGTCGCCTCCCCACAGACGACCCTCCCACTCTTTATGCACTGCCCTCGACCCCACGGAGAAGCTCTAACATCTCTGTTTAACTCACGTAAGAAAGAGCAAGTCCCAGTCCAGAAAGGGAGCTCTCGCAGCAGGCTGGCTGCACCCCAACGCCTGTGCTGCCAGCCCCTCTCTTCTCCCTCCACCACAACCTATCCAGGCTAAGAACAAAACACACAGGAGCAACACGTTTTCCTGCACGAGACTCTGAAAATAGAACCTGCACATGTGACGCCTGCTCTACACAGACCACCATGACTGAAGTCATGACCTTCAACAACCAGCCACATCTGCATGGCACATACCCCTTTCCCATGTGTCAACAGCAGTGGCCCATATTAAACAGGGCTCATGGGCTCCTTCAAAGAGCTCAGTCCAGGCTGAGCAGCGGGGCTGGGGGCCATTACAGGATCCCTGAGTAGAAAATCCCTCCATGGAAAAAGGAGTAGAGCCACCTGTTCTGGGAGCCCAAAGCCAGGCCACTATGACTGTGATGGCCCATGCTGATGCCAGGTCCCAGTTCTCATGCCTTCCTGGCCCTCTTCTCAGTGAAGCAAGATCCCATCAACCCGAAGCACTCCCTCTTGGTTAAAGCCTGTCCTAGGTTGTTTTTACTTGTAACCAAGATGCTCTACAAGGGAGACACCTATAACAAAGAACACAAGGAGCACTGGCCTGTGCATCCTGGCTTATATCTCGGAGCAAGCTCTAGCCCAGAGCCCCAGATTCTGCATTCAGGTGACCTGGCCCTTCCTCCACAGGAAAATCTTCCATTCTTCATCTTGCATAAATTTCCCGAGTGAAACAGTTTTCATTTTAAGAGGCTTTAGTTCCAGGCAAGCTGACAATTAATTTAATCAAATGAGCTAATCCAAGCGAGAAGCGTAACAGCAAACATTTCCATTCAAGTGCAGGCGCAGGGACTTAAGGGAGTGGAAATGGGGAGTTAGGACTGAAAGGATCCCTGGTGATTTCTGCAGAGAAAGTCAGCTCACTCAGGCTTCTACATAAACAGTGTGGCCAGGCTGTCTCCTGGGGAGTTCACCTGGAATGTTAGTGCATGCATGCACACATGTCACAAGCACCTACAGGTCTGAGGATATACAAATAGGCACCCTGGGACACTGGCACCCTCTACAGTGAGGAGAACAAGGCTGAGAAACCAAGCAGATCAGACTTCAGAGGCCACTCCCTGAGCAGCACATCCACCACAGAGATGAAGGTATACAAGACAGAGTGGCCACATTCAATTAGACATTGGCCTCTATAGTAGCAGGACCAACTGTGTTGACTCAGACTTGTGCTTTCGTTTCCCGGCTGTCCAGACCCAAATAATCACACAAAAACTATATTAATTACAACACTGTTTGGCCAATGGCTCAGGTGCATTTCTAGCTAGCTTGTACATCTTAAATTAACCCATTTCTATCAGTCTATGTATTGCCATGTGGCTATGGCATTACCAATCATTTTCTACATGTCTTGGTTTCCTTGGCAACTGGTTGGCAACTGCTTGACTCCGCCTAATCTCTATATATCTCTGTATTTCCCAGCTGGCTTTCTGCTAAGCCACTGGCCGAAACAGTTTTATTCATCAACCAATAAAAGCAACATATATAGAAGGACATCCTACATCACACCTGTCCAAATACCTAGTTGGGATTCTGTGCTACAGGAATCTGAAGCAAGAAATCTGTGAGGGGCTGTAGGAGGGCCTCTCTTCACTCAGTGAGAAAGCAGGAGAGTAGCAGAGAACTACATAAGGAATGGGCCCCATATACTATTAAGGCTTCCTACCCACCCTGGAGAGAGTTTGCCACTCCAAATGTTAATCTCTGAACCCGGCCAGACTCACTGAGGAGAGAAACAGGGTGGAAGTAAGAGGGTGGGCAGAGCGGCAAATGACAGAAAAGAATCTCAGGCAACTGCAGATTCTTCTGTGTGTGCACCACCCTCCAAAGGCCTCAGCTTGCACATTCTCCTACTAGAACATGCACCTCATCCTGTATCCTCTCTCATCCTGCGTACATATTTCACGTGTGCATCATTACTTATCTAGCTCATTGCAGGAATATACACACGTCATACACATATAGATGTCACTTTCAAAACTAAGGAAGAAAGGAAAGAGAACTTGCTAAAGAGCTTGCTGCAAAAGCAGGAGGACTCAATTTTAATCTCCACATGGAAAAGTTTGATTGGAGCCTCAGATGTGTGCTGAAGGACCTAGAGCCTTGGGTGTGCGCTGCAGGACCTAGAGCCTCAGGTGTGCACTGCAGGACCTAGAGCCTCAGATGTGCACTGCAGGACCTAGAGCCTCAGGTGTGCACTGCAGGACCTAGAGGCTCGGGTGTGCGCTGCAGGACCTAGAGTCGCAGGTGTGCGCTGCAGGACCTAGAGCCTTGGGTGTGCACTGCAGGACCTAGAGCCTTGGGTGTGCGCTGCGGGACCTAGAACTTTGGGTGTGCGCTGTGGGACCTAGAGCTTCGATTGTGTGCTGTGAGACCCAGACTCTCGGGTGTGTGCTGCAAGACCTAGAGCCTCGGGTGTGCACCGCAGGACCTAGACTCTCGGGTGTGCGCTGCAGGACCTAGAGCCGCAGGTGCACAGAGATGCACAGCCCTAAGGCAGGCGCTCTGTCCAGTTTTTCTGCCCATACCTTTTGTCACTGAAACCTGCCCACAGAGGCAGGTTGCCTCTACAGGCTTGCCTACCTTCTAAAGGGCCTTGATATGCTATCCAGAAACACGAGGCCTGAGCAAGGACTGGATGCAGAGCTGTGAGCCAACATTCAGGAAACCACGGGCAAAACCTGGAAATAATACCTTCCACAGTGAGCAACCAACTGTGTGTCCAGAGAACCAGGCAGCCACTGCACAAACTTCTGAGAAGGCAGGCCCCAAGAGCAGACTCGAGAAGTGAATAATCCTTATTGCATTTTCTATGATCACTATGGAGGCCTGGAAGGACAAAACTCAGGGGAGCAGACAGAGTGGGAGGACAGGGGAGGACAGACATCTGCCGGCCCTTCTCTGGGCTGACACCCAGTGCTCACAGAAAAGATAAACAAGTTTAGCTGTCAGCCAGATGCTGGCCCCTCTGGAAGCCTGGAAGCAAATATCTGAATTGTGAAGATCCTTGGGGAACCTGTAGGGCCCTCATCACTACAGGGCTGGTCCCTCTCAGGCTGCTGCCCACCATGCAGGAGACAGTGGGAAAAGAAGAAGATGCCTGGGTTCCCTGAGCTTCCAATGCAATCTCTGCAGGGCAGGTGCTTAGCACTACCTTCTGGAGTGATGTGTAAAAGCATCAAACCTCTTAACACCAACCACTGAAAGAGGCATCACAATTTCAGAGGTGCCAAAATGTGGGGTAGGAGTACTCCTGAGAATCTGGAGGTAACCCAGCAGGACAGGAGCCCCAAGGCAGCAGGAACTCAACTTTGTTCTTGTCTGGGGAGTGCAAGTGAGAGGCAGCACTGACAGACTTGCCCTCTTTTATCCCGGGCTTCAGATCCTGACCTCACAGAGACTTACCGGGCTGCTACGGATCAGCCTGGAGACTCTCTCACTTGAAACAACTGGATGACGAAGTACTCTGGGCCTCTACTTCCAGAAGGGACCATGGACGTTACTGCTCCATGCTGGTCCCCCTACTTCAGATGCCCCCCAACCTAATGCACCAGAGTGCCATTTGTGAAAAGCCAGGTCAACTAAAATAGGCAAATGATAAATAGCCAAAAAGCATTGGGGCCAACCTTGACCCCCGGCTCAAAGACACACCTCAGGAAGGAGCACTGAGCAGCAGGGTCAACAGACGGTGTAACCCCAGACCCACCAGGTACAGTCACACCCTCTGCAATTCACTTTCCAAGTCTGTGCTTGCAAACCTACGCCTGCAACAGAGGGACTGGAGGAATCTTGGATGTCTCCAGCTCTGAGGGCCATCAAGAGTGGCTTCTTAATAAGGCCAATGGTCACAGGTCAAAGACTGCTTACAACACAGCCCCTAACACTTCTGTGAAAGAGATGAGGTATGCAGGAAATGTGGGCAGGCCTCCATGCACTTGAGTCTACATTTCAGGGTTTCAGAAACCAACTAAGAAAGGGCAGTGGCAAAGCGGACAGCTGCACAAAGCAGTCCTGACCACCTGTCTCCCTTTCCTGACCCACTCAACACATCAGACATTGTACCTCAAGAGGCAGGTGTCCCAAGGTGTCACTGTCCTGAGGCACACAGTGCAGGGAAGGGCAACCCTGGGAGCAAGCGGCAAGACCTCTGGGCTGGAATAAGAGCCATCTGAGGCTGCCAGGTCGTCAGAACAACCTAGCCCGTAACAACAGAGGGCAGTTCTCCAGCTTCCTCCACCATCAATCCATCCTAAGACTTTTATTTTCTAGAGCAGCGGTTCTCTGCCTGTGGACTGCAACCCTCTGGCAAACTTCTATCTCCAAAAATATTTGCGACTCATAACAGCAGTAAAATTACAGTTCTGAAGTAGCAACAAAAATAATTTTATGGTTGGGGGTCACCACAACATGAAGAACAGTATAAAGGGTTGCAGCATTAGGAAAATTGAGAGCCATTGTTCTATAGAGTACTTCCACTGAGGTTTAGAGAGGATGGAGAGAAACCCCCACTGTGTAACAGCCACAGGTGACATCTTGGCCTGTGGCCCAAGCAAGTCTGGGGTCTTTGTCTGTATCCAGAGGGCAGGTACAGGACTAGCAGCCAGAGTAGCACACACCTGCAGAGCACGGTGCATCCTCAGCAGGGTGACATACCTGAGTGAGGGGGAAGGTAGGGTCCTCTGGAAGTGATGCCAACTAGATCGGCCTTCAGCCAGAGGGCAGCAACTGCTGGGAGTGAGTGGCCAGAGGAGAGAACCTTGTAGTCTGAACCCACAGGGTTGTTCCAAAATCAAGGTCCAAATCAGACCAAGTGATTACGTGCTGGGGGAGGGGGTGCTTTCAAAAACTGCCAACCACTGTGTTCCTGGAGCCACACATTGGGCCTGCCAGAGTTTCACCTTCTTTCTCCCAGGTCCTTCCCTCTCTTTTATTCCTGCCTTTGTTTCATTTTGGTTCTAGGGAGCTTTGCTTATGGTGCTCAGAACTGAAGCTGGAACCCCGACCTCACTACAGGCACTCTCTGCTAAGGGTGCTCGGAACTGAACCTGGAACCCCGACTTTACTATAGGAACTCTCCGCTAAGGATGCTCGGAACTGAACCTGGAACCCCGACCTGACTACAGGAACTCTCCGCTAAGGATGCTTGGAACTGAACCTGGAACCCCGACCTCACTACAGGAACTCTCTGCTAAGGATGCTCGGAACTGAACCTGGAACCCCGACCTTACTACAGGAACTCTGCACTAAGGGTGCTCGGATATGAAGCTGGAACCCCGACCTTACTACAGGAACTCTCTGCTAAGGATGCTCGGAACTGAAGCTGGAACCCCAACCTGACTACAGGAACTCTGCGCTAAGGGTGCTCGGAAATGAAGCTGGAACCCCGACCTTACTACAGGAACTCTGCGCTAAGCTGCCTTCAGGGTCTCCTGCTCTCACTGTTTGGAGACAGGTTCTTACTAAGTTATCCAGGTACCTGGAAGTCGCTCTGTAGACCAGATAATCCTTGAACTTGTGATCCTCCTGCCTCAGCCTCCCAACCAGTGAGAAATTATAGCTCTAAGTTGCCACAGTCAGCTTCCTGGGAGCGGAAACCCCCTCAGAGAAGCAGACGGCTGCAGTCGCCCACATCTGCCCAGAGCCAATCAGAAGACGACATTCTTCTGTCAACCCCCGAGGTGTAGGATAGAGAGCTGGTCACACTATTCTGTGGAGTCACTATCTGCTAAGGAAAGTGTTTTTAAAGCCGGAAACTTGTAGGAGGTCAGGCTTTCCTAGGGAGAGCAAGCAGCCCTTCAGCAGGAAGGCATTTGGATTTTCAGCTCTAGTGAATTCTCCCAGGAAATGAACCACCTTCTGCAACAGCTACAACGGAGCCACGCAGGTAAGCTCTGAACAGCAAGGAGAAAACCCACACAAAGATCTGAGGAACATCGTTAAAACCTACACGCTCTGGACGCCCTGCTATCTGAGGAACCATCACTGAGCCCAAAGCCTTTGCCTACTCCTTCCCAGCAGCCTCTTCCCTGCACAAGGCTTAGTGGGAGGCAAGGGCCTGCAAGGTCTCCATGTGCAAACCTAACTTGAGTATAAGACACCTTTTATGAAGCGTGGCTCTAAACAGTCTTGGAACTATTCCATCATCCCTCAGCTCAATATGACATGCCAGCACACTGTCCCTTCTGCCTTCTGTGTGGTCCCTACTCGTTCCTCTGGCCCGCCCTCTCACTGCCCTCAAAGGAATGTTTCACACCGACACTGTCAGGGTACTTTCAGCCTCCACCACCCAAGAGTCTGCTGTTTGCCACAGAACCTTCATCTGCGGGTGGCCATGAACCAACTGGAAGGTGTGTGGCTTTCCTGCTCTAAAGAAAGCCATGGACAGCCTGAGTTGTCACCCACCTGACTGGGGGAGGGGTCCTGACTAGGCACTGTCATGCTTGCCACTGTGTCAGGCCTGGGATTATTACTGTCTACACTCAGCAAACAGTGTGCACTCCCCACAGAGCCACATCTGCCGCACAACCCAGGAACTGCACCCAGCTTGCAACTGAAAATGACGTCCACTTCAGGCCCAAGTCACTGTTTCTCTGAAGCTGTGGTTGCCTCTGGCAGGAGCTCCCTGTCCTTGTCCTGTTCCCACACTCCAGAGAATCATCTACCTGGCCTGTGGGCAGCCAACATGTCAGGTACCAGATAGAGGTAACAGTGGGCGCTGAAGACGCCTCAGCAAGCAAGTCTGACCTGCCGTCATCGAGCTTCATCTGGTTTAAAGGGCAGGGCAAGCTTGTTTTCAGGAGGGAAAAGTGCCTCTGCTAACAAACAATGGAACACGGAGTGCTGTAAGCTGCTCTGACACATGACCTGTCTTCAGTCCTTCACACAACACTGGAGGGACCGTGAAGGAGCCAGCAGGGGTGGTACTGGGGAAACAGAGTGGCTGACTGGGGAGACAGTGCCTTCACTGGAGCCCTCTGCACTTCTTCAGACAAAAAGGGCAGAAAAAATGTAAGAAAAGTGGTCCTAGCCGGGCGGTGGTGGCGCACGCCTTTAATCCCAGCACTCGGGAGGCAGAGGCAGGCGGATCTCTGTGAGTTCGAGACCAGCCTGGTCTACAAGAGCTAGTTCCAGGACAGGCTCCAAAACCACAGAGAAACCCTGTCTAGAAAAACCAAAAAAAAAAAAAAAAAAAAAAAAAGAAAAGTGGTCCTTAGCTCTCCCCAAGGACAACCCCACCACACATCAATCCACCCTGCCAGGCTCAAGTGCAGCAAACTGTTGAGAATGGGGGCCCACTGCAGGTCTCCAAAGGAACAGGAGACGTGAGTAACCACATGCACCGAAGCAGCACGGAACTGTAGCGCACTACAGAAGCCTGCCCCGGAGGGTACCCTCAACCCCGCCTTCTGACCCGGACCTCAGCAGCCCAGGGCCTGACAGTACAGGCATGCCATTTGGAGCCTTTCACATCAGGATACCGCAGGCATGGGAGTCTTGGCCACACTAACATGCCTTGAAACACGTGTATGCAAGGTGGGACAGGCAACTGAGAGGGTCAAAACCATGACATCTAGAAGGAGCTGGACACAAGCCAGGGACCTCAGTTCCCCCAAAGGAAGGGTGAGGGGTGGCAGGTAAGAATTACAGTGAGCAAACACTTAGGTGTAAAACACACACACACAACCTGTTCATATACATCTTACCCCACCCCCCACCCCCGGGCACACTTCCTAAGGGTGCCTGCGTGAATGTGTATAGTTACCGGGCTCATAGCTGCTGCAGACCTACATAAGTTCCACCCACGTCCTTTGGACCCATTCAAGAAACACTTAAATACACTCAAAAATCTAGACAACACGCGTTTGGGCAAGTTGCCTAGAATCACAGCGAATTAAAACTGCTGCCAGGACAGACTCTTCACTTTTAATCATTTGCTGAACAACCCGGTTTTTAATTCTAACTTCAAAGACCTGGGACTCCATCCATGGGGAGCTTATGCCCAACTGCGCGCATGGGCCTGAGGGGGTGGGGATGGGGGGGCTTTTGCCCAGAAGAGCTCAGGCCTGAGGGCGGGAGTAGACCACTAGCTAACGGGTCACCTTTGTGGTGCCCAGGACACCAAGCCCAGGGAAAGCAGTTCCGTAGAAGGCAGGTGTCTCGAGAGCACTGTAGGGAGGGACAGCGCCCTGCCCGCAGGTGTCAGGCCCAGGACACTGGTATGGTAACAGTTTCTGACGTTAGAGGAGCAGAGTGTCCACCCAACTCTGCACAGGCCAGATTCCCAAAGACACCTGGTCACAATACTAAAGGCTAAGGCCAGCCAAAGGCCAAGACTGTAAAAGTAAAACAAAATATACTAAAAACTGGAAGCCCGTGGTTGAGTGAGCTTGCAGGAGAGCTCCAGCCTCAGTCTAAGTATCCAGACCAGCCAGACCAGCTGCTCCGCTCCTGGGAAGCTCTCCCCTGCCTCCCAGAGTGAATGCCCATCTTGGTCAGCCATGAGCATGGAGTACTCAATAAACACACTCTGGAAATGGACTCAGCCAGCTCCTCTCCTTACGAATGTCATCCTTGTGAGGACAGAGTTACACAAAAGGCGAAAGGAGACAAAGAAAGCCAGGACCAGGTAGGCACCAGCAGTCCTTCCACAGGCAGAATTCAGACACAGCTTCAGCCCTCACTCCGCAAACAGTCCCAGATAGCTTAAGCCTGGGCTAAGGAGACATAGCGAGTATAAGCGCTTGGAATTTCTAGGAAAATTAAATCATGTCCAATTCATACTGCAAATATTTATGGCACACACACACAAATCAGGATGTATTATCTGGTATTAATATTCATAATTGGTCATTTGGTTACCTAGAGTCACCTACAAACATTTTTACAGAGCATACTCTCACACACCAACTCATCTAGAGCCCTGAAATCCAGATACGTAATTAGTTATATTAACTATTTTGCAGAAGCCAGCCTAAAGACTCAGAATATACTTTGCCCTACACACCAACCAGTTTCGCGTTACTGATACAATGTACTCTGGTACATACTACCTTATTTCTCCAAAATAAAGATACCTTCAATTTTCCTAAGATAGTGGGACACAGAATGTTTCACCTTCATGTGAAACTGTAAGAAGTAGTGTAACTTTCAAACAGCCAAAAAGAAAAAAAAACCCTAGCTAGTGTCCACAGATGGGTCAGCTGGATAAACAAAGGAAATATAGTTCATCTACCAGACACTGTATTCCCTCTTAGCGGAGGGGGGAACCTAATAAAAGGTCTACCATTCATGGATTACACTTAATTTATTTACTTTGTGTATATTTATTTTAGCTTATTTATTTTGTATGGCTCAGGAGCATAGTGCTTGCTTCATACACACAATGGCCATACGATTTCCAGCACAGCAAATCATAACCATTTGGAGTACACTGTTACAGAAGCCATCTGTGACTCTAGGGTAGAATTCTGCAATGCCCAACAAGCCTTTCCCTTTCTGCCACTATCTGCCTTCTCCATGAACTCTAGATGGCACTCAGCATGATTCTGAAATCCTCACAGCAAATGTTATAGTGGGAGGAGCCATTTGTTTGGGTCTCAACAACTGTCAGATGCAAGAAGGAAGCACTCACTGTGGGGTGCACGAATCACTGAGGCAGCCTTTCTCGCAGGAGGAGCCATGTGGATGAAGCCCACAGAGAGACGTGGCTTCTAGGTTCAGCTCCAGAGTCACTCCAGTGACTCACTGCAGAGCTATCCTTCAGCAGTGACTAGTGAAGGGGAAGGAAGTTCTGGGGAAGATGGAGGGGGAAGAGAGTGGAAGAAAGGAGGAAGTGAAGAGAGAAGCCCAGAATACAACAAGGGAGTAAGAGGGGAAAGAGGTGGGGTGAGTAGGGTGGGGAAGGGAAATGAGGAGGGAGAAGAAAAAGGGGGAGGAAAGAACAGAAGGAATAGAAAGAGGAGAGGGATGGAGGAAGAAGTAGGGCAGGGAAGGAAGAGGGAGAGATGAGAATAAAAGAGGAGAGGGAAAGAAGGGGGGAGGAGGGAGAAGGGGGGCTGCCAGGGTCTCCAATAAGCTGTGCATTCACAGTCTCCTGGTCACTGAAGCAGATGACTAAGCTGCATGACCTTATGCTTTAGTCCTTATCACCACAGATAAGCACATGTTCATATTTCAGCTCGGTAATTAGAACCTTCTCCAAAGAGAAAATTCTCTCTGCCTAATGTGCCGGGTGCTGGAAGGAGAAGGCTCATGCAGCTAGCGAGGGTCCCTTCTTAAACCAAAAGCAGTAGGCATCATCCAGGCTGGTGAGAACCCCACGAACCCCTACATGTCCGGCTGAACAAGGTCCCATTAACCATACCACATGAGCATGGAAGTTCATCACAGCAGGCAGGAGTTCAAGCCGCCATTATCACACACACATTCTGCAAACAGACTGGCTTGAACAAAGGTCTCTATCTAGGATCCTTCCTCGGCGACTGGGTGGGCCTGGAATTCTACCAGGAGGACTGCTGGTGTTGACACCCGGCCTCTGAACTAAGGCCTCAACCTACCTGGCCCTCCACAGGCCTTCCTTTCCCACTACAATGGCAGAATGCCTAAGCATAGCAGCTGAGCTCCTAGTTACCAATGCAGGGCTGTAGCACAATTCTAGTTGTTCTTAATAAAAAAAAAAAAAAAAAAAAAAAAAAAACAAAACCCGGAGTCAGATATCAGGGGATGAAAGCAGAGAGATCGGAGAAGTGCAGCCAGCCACTAGAGAGTACTTTTACCTCCACCGAATCCTTAGACCAAAAGGATGATCCTGTCCTCAGACTGCATGCTCAGACTGACTGCATCAGACTGCTGCCTCAGATTGCATCTCAGACTGCATCTGAGTTTCTGCCTCCTCCTGCTTTATACTTCTCTCTGCACTCAGCCATACCTCTTTCTGTCTCCACCCCCTAGTGCTGGGATTAAGGGCATGGGACTCCCAAATACTGGGATTAAAGGTGTGAGCCACCACTGCCTGGACTCTAGTGGCTTGGCTGCGCACTCACAAACAAAATATCACTACAGAGGGTAGCCAGGCCCAAGGTCACATCCATTCAGCAGGCTGCCCCAAGTCCACAGGGCCTAGGTGTGAGAAGGAGCACTTGGACCCTAGGGTCACCACTCTCTCAGGCTGGTCAATCCCCACGAAAGACACAGTACTCCAGAACTCTTATAGTGCCTGGGATGCAGACCCAGCTATCTCAGAATTCACACTGAGGTGAGGAGCAGAGCAGAGCATCCTACCCTAATACCCCCTGTGCCCCAGGCCATACCATGGAGATCCCTTCCTCCCTCCCGCAGATTTCTCCATTACATGAGACACAGACAGCAAGGAGGCTTCCCAGAGTTTGGTTTGGTGAGAGATTTTCCTGTGAGGGTTTTTTTGGGTTTGTTTTGTTTTTTGTTTTTGCAGGTGACAGGTTTAAGATAGGGCTAGGCTGGCCTGGTACTCACAGAGATCCACCTGCCTCTTGTCTTCTGAGTACTTGGATTAAAGGTATTTGGACTCCATCTGACCCCTCATGCTCATGGGCATGTAGTATTGGCCAGCATTGCATTTAGTCATGTTCAAGGCCACATTTTTATCATACCTAAGTATAGTAAAGACCAATCATACCCCTGTGACTTGCTGGTCATGACCAATTCAGAGGCAGCCCTTAGCTCCAGTGACTAACACACTGCCTGCCAACACTACACAACTACACACCTGGAGACACTAGGAACAGCGTAGTAACAGCACAGTGGAATGGAAGAGCTGTCTCTGCAGCAGCTGAGGCAGCCAGGTGACCACCATGAGTTCTGGGTATCTCTAGCCTGTGCCCAGTTTAACTGCATGGCATCACCTGGCGCTCTTCACCTGTAAGGAGCTAGGAGCACATATAACACAGGTGGGGACCATGATTCAGAATCTACTTCCCATCTGTGAGGAGAAAGACCACTGGCCTCTGGCAGCACAGGCACCTTGGGCAAGCAATGAATTTAAAGACAAACCAAAGACACTGTTGCCTCCGGTTAACAATGAATGATCCTAAGGTTTCGAGGCTTACAAGGCTCTGGCTGGTCCAGTGGTGACCTGTACTACTCGCCAAAGCGTTCTGGCTTACTAGAGTCAAGCGGCAGCAAGCTTCACCCTGGCCGGAGGCAGAGCTAGCGCATCAGATCCTGGCACCTCCTTAACTGAACAGGCTGCAGGAGCACATCTTCACTCAGTAATATCCCCACAGCAAAAACCATTACTATGTTTCATGGCCTTGAAGGCAGCACCCACAATGATTTGTATCAAGTTGAAAGGCTACCAAAAAATGTCTTCACATGAAGATGCCTCATTCTCTGAGAAAATGTGAATTGTACAGGCCAACATGTTGCCTTGTTTTGGCTACCATACGCACTATTCTTAACCAAATCGGCTTCTCTGAACCTGCTGACAAGCAACAGGGGGTCTTGGAGCCCCTCGGGATACTGACTGGTTGGGGGTGGGGCAGTATATCGTGGTGGACTGTGCTGAGCACTTAACAAGACACAGGCGAGAAGCAGGGCCAGGATCAGCTTGGGGCCGCAAAGGCTCCGGGACTCTGTCAGTTCTCCATCCGGGCCACAAAGGCTCCAGGACTCTGTCAGTTCTCCATCCGGGCAGCAAAGGCTCCAGGACTCTGTCAGTTCTCCATCCGGGCCACAAAGACTCCGGGACTCTGTCAGTTCTCCATCCGGGGCAGCAAAGGCTCCGGGACTCTGTCAGTTCTCCATCCGGGCCGTAAGGGCTCCGACATCACACACACACACACACACACCTCTGTACTGTTCGAAAGCTTTACAATGTTACATTAACAGTTTCATAAGATCAGCTAGGCCACTGAGAATTCAAAGGCTCAGGCGGAGGGAAAGGCTATCATGAAAGGAGTGAACCAAGTTCTGACCCCGGGTGGCAGTCCTCCCTGACCCAGCTCAGCATGCTGGTGCCATCTCTCCCACTTCAGGTGCGGACTGCAACCCCACCTACAAAAGAACCAGGGACTGATGGCTTAGCGCAAACACAGCGCAGGCAGTCAGCAGAAGCCCAGTGAAGGGTTCCAAAAGGCCGCACATCTCGCCTACCCTGTGCCCACTGCACGGCAGAGAAAGCCAGACTCACCTCAGAAACAATGCTGACTCCTTCCTCGGACAGCACTGAGGACCTTCCACACAGCAGACAATGCTGACTCCTACCTCGGCCAGCACTGAGGACCACCTCACACAGCAGAACCCAGTATAAGGACTAAAGTGACTTAGAACCCATATGCTGGGTCCAGCAGAAAGATGCTGAGCCCACACTTCCATTCCCCTGCGGAAGTAAAACCCAGAACACCTCCCCCTCAGCACAGCACCACTTCACAGCAAGGCAGCTTTCTGAAGGACGTAGCAATGCCTTGGAGGAGGGATTTAAATCTTGAGGTCTCGACACACTGCAAGCACTACAGGCTCTAGATCACCTGCACCCTGGAGTGAAACAGAAAAAATGGAAGGTGTCTAAGCCAGACACTTCTGCAGCTCAACACTGTGAAAGGACAAAGAGTTACTTCGAGCAAGAAGGACACAGATGTTGTGCGAACCTCCTTGGGGAGATGCAAACAAACACACCCCTAGACAAGGCACCAACAGACCAAAGGTAATCAAACTTGGAGAACTAAGGAGTTTACTGGGCTTACTTACAGAACACAGGTGACCCCCAAATCAGACACTCCCCCAAAAAGTCTCACCTTAACCTGGACTCTGACTTCGCTATGGCTACACAGACGGAGTTAGCACTCAATTAACCTTCCACACTCAATCTAGTCTATCACCTCCCAAGACGACAACACACTTAGAGCTGAGGTAGAACTACAGACAGCTAGCTGGGAGGGCGGTGCAGGGAGGAAGGGCTGGAATCTCAGATGAAGGTCATTATCCATAAAGAAAGCTCCACGGGCCACTTGCAGGTGATCACGGATGCTTAGATTAAGATGGTGATAGCTGTTATACCTGGAGGGCAGCTCTACACTGGGCTCTCAGGGGTGGTATGATACATCAAGGCCCTGGAGGGAAGGGACCCCACCTGGGGAAAGGGATGGTGCACCAGAGAATCTCAGGAGTGGGCCACCAAAGGGGCAGGCATGGAGCATTGGAGGACCTCAAGGTGAGAAAGTAAAACCAGCCTGAACACCTGTGGGACCAGAAAGGCAAAGCAAGCCAGGCACCTGTTCAATAGCCACCCAGTCCAGTCACCAGCGCCACCTACTAATCAATGAGGCCTTCAATCTTCATTGCCTGGGACCAACACTACAGGCGGACTCGTGGAAATCCCTTAAAATAGGGCCCACAAATGACACAGCCTCACAGAACCACAGCTTCTCTGTAACAACAGGGACCTTCCTGGATCCAAGACAATACCAGGAGGCCCAAAGGAGAGAAAGACAGTCCAGGAAGATAAAGAAACTATTCTTCATCTGACAACTCACCCCCATCTACTCCCTGAAGCCCTCCCCAGCAGAAGGGCCTCGCTGCTTCACAGAAGGAGAATGAGCACATGTACAGTAGGGCCGCAGATAAGCCTCACTACCCCCTTGGGCACCACCTCCACCTCTCACTGACCCCAGCACACCCCTCTTCATCAAGAGAGTACAAACAGGGATCCAGTCACTCAGCATCCTCACTGTGCTGGTTTGAATAGGAATGGTCCCCATAGATTCATCTGTTGGGATGCTTGGCCCATAGGAAGTGGCACTGTTAGGAGGTGTGGCCTTGTTAGAGGAAGTGTGTCGCTGTGGAGGCGGGCTTTGAGGTCTCCTGTGCTCAGGCTAGGCCTAGTGTCAGTCTCTTGCCGCTGCCTGCAGATCAAGATGTAGACCGCTCAGCTGCCTCTCCAGCACCATGGCGCCGGTACGTTGTCATGTTTCCCACCATGACTATAATGGACTGAACATCTGAACTGTAAGCCAGACCCAATTAAATGTTTTCCTTTGTAAGAACTGCCGTAAGTCGGCCATGGGTTCGAAGTCAGTCTGATCTACAAAGTAAGTGACAGTTATAGAGAAACCCTGTTTCAAAAAAGAAAAATTAAATTAAAAAAAGGAGTTGTCATGGTGTCTCTTCACAGCAATGGAAAACTTAACTAAGACACTCACCAGCATTTATATTTTAGACTATTTTTTGCTGGAATCATGACACAGTGAAGTTTGTTCATCTGTGATGCAGGAGTAAACATGGAAAGTCTGCACCAATTGACAGAGGCAGCTCTTGGGCCCTGCAGGAGGCTGTGCTCACGCTGTAGGGCTCAGCTCGCTCACGCTGTACGGCTACCCTCGCTCACGTGTACGGCTACCCTCGCTCACGTGTACGGCTACCCTCGCTCACGTGTACGGCTACCCTCGCTCACGTGTACGGCTACCCTCGCTCACGTGTACGGCTACCCTCGCTCACGTGTACGGCTACCCTCGCTCACGTGTACGGCTCCGCTCGCTCACGTGTACGGCTACCCTCGCTCACGTGTACGGCTACCCTCGCTCACGTGTCTTGCATGTGTCACTCGCCTACAATTTCAAAGACAAGCAGAACTGAACTGATGAAATGAGGAAATCAGGACCTGTGGGAAAGTTCCAGGTAACGTGCAATTCTCAGACAGTAACAACTCCAGATGTTGAAATAACCAATTAACAATTAGTTTTAAAAATTAATTATATAGCCACACAGTTAAAACACACATCCTGATACAAATGTTCAAAGACAAGTTACCAGGGAGGAAAGGAAGGAATTGGGAAAGAATTTTTGAGAAACTCAGTGCTGGGTATGAAGGCTGAGGCCTGTGCATTGGCTCTCACAATGGGACACTGCCCAGCCTACCATCCTCTCTGGACTCAGCTTCCTCAGGTGAAGAAGGAGCAAGAGTGCAGAGTCCTGTACCTCAGCTCTTCCACAACAACCCACTGTGAAGAGGCTCCCACCTCTAACATAACCCTCAACACTAACAACAGCCGTCAAATGCTGAGCATCTGCTGGGTGACACCAGGACCAATCCCAACAGTTCACACACAGGAACCAGCTTTCCACTGCAAACTGCTGAGACAGGCAAATGAGGAAACCGCACAGAAAGGCTAGGGGACATGCCTGAGGTCACAGGGCCACCCAGGAAGCCTGGCTTAGGCCCAGGCCTGGGCTCAGTAGTTGGCTATGTCCTTTCTGCCACATCACACCAACCCTACAGAGGAACCCAGAGCCAGCTCCGCTGCGGTGTCCAGTCCAGGTTGTCTCCAACCCAAGTGGTCTTCAGCGTTTCTGTGCAACGCTCTAGTACTACGACCCCCAAGCCTTGGTGACCAGGTGGCAGGGAATCACTATTTGCAAACACTGTATTGCACTCAGGTCTCACACTGGACCTGCTTACGGATCCTGGCAACTTGGCGGTCAGAAGAGGCAAGCAACCTTTTGTGCCATCCATGTCCTGTTAGGGAGAAAAACCTCTAAAACAAAACTCTACTGCAACGATGCCGATCAAGCCAGGAAGGAGAGATAGTCTGTTTCCTAAAACAAAGGTACGAACTAGCTCATGCCATCGCGGGCAGATAATGGGCGGTCCACACTATTCCCTGATACCTGCTGCTATGTGTTCTTGGTTTCTACCAGGAACGAGACACCCCAGCCCTTGCCTGCCTCTGTGAGCTCAATGGTGAACCTGGGCAGCTGCAGCCATACCCTTCACAATGCCAGCCTTGGGCCTGGTCCTCAGACCACCCAGAAACTCAGACACTCCCCTCTGGGCTCATCCACATCAGCAGTTTAGATGGAGGATAAGTAGAGAACAGCCGTGTAATCAGCACCCTCCTGGTCTGAGGCTGTGGCTCTGACTCCCAGAGGGAGACCTGCTATTTGTGCCTATGTATCGGAGACACAGCTGGAAAACAAGCCAGCCAGTGCTGGCTTCCTGCAAGCAGCTTCTGGGACCTTAAAACAGCCTGCCTTTGCTATAGCATGACCTGGGGGATAGTCTGGTAGCCTTGGAGTTTTCTAGAAATTTAATGTGTGTACAAAGGAAAAACTTCCCAGCCCAGCATGGCCTTAGGCCTAAAGGGAAGCAAGACAAATGACAAGGGCTGAGAGCCTTTCAGGACCTGCAGCGACAGACTGATACAAATTGAAGTCACCAGGAATTACACCTTACAGAAAATATGCAGCATCACATCCTTGCCAAAGTCACCGGTTACAAATACAACATAATATGTGGGACTTTTGCAACAGCATCCTGGTGGAGGAACAAAAAGGAATAAAACATATTTATTAATCGTCTCCCACTCCAGCTTCCTGCCCATGATAAGGCAAGGTGTTGACGTAGATATACAGGGTGATCAAGAAATCACTATTGAATAGCCACTCCAGTCTTGTTGGGTAAAGGGCTGTGAGCTACTGATGGAAGCTTAGGGGGCAGTGACTGTGTCTACCCAGACTCACACCCTGCCACCAAGTGCTCCTAGAAAGGTATCAAAGGCAGTCAGGTGATTCTTACAGGAAAAAAATGGCAACAAACAGTGAGTGCCTTCCTTCCAGGGCCTCCCAGCATTTCAGAGCAGCCCGGATAAAACCTCACTAGGTTTCTGAACCCCAGAAGGGACCAAGCTAGCTGCTTGGTAATGGGAATCTCAGTGTAAGACAGGACTGCCCTCTGTGACCTACGGAGATCTCAGTGTAAGACAGGACTGCCCTCTGCGACCTGGCACCCGAGGTGACTCTCACACGGTCAGTACTCCGGAGTGGTTCTGAATGGCTGTACGCTCACAGCTACTCTCTGAAATAAGTAGTGCCTGTCTATCAGGATTCTGGGAAATCTGTCAGAAAGAGGACCAGAAAACAACTAGGTTCTCCTGGGTGGGGAAGAGCGGGGCCCTAACTGGTTCATTCTGAGATGGTTTTGCAGTTGAACTTCAGAAATTGGTATGTCTCCAAAAGACATCCAAGATTCTGTTAGCCAGGTTAGGGCCTCAGTGCATCACCGCAGGCTCAGAGTCTCAATCTGCTGGGCGTGTCAAAAGCTTAAACAAAAATCCAAAAACAATAATCCCTGGAAATCCCACGAGATGGGAACAGATGGTGAAACGGAGAGCTTGGCAGGATTCAGGGTGGGGGTGGCTAATTACACAACTGCCAAGACACCTTGGCCCCCTCCCTTGGGAAATGCCATCACCAACGATTTTGGTGATACAGTGGACAACTGAAAAGAGCAAACAGAAAGTGACTTAGGGTGGCTGGACTCAGAAAAGGTTTTGGAAACACCTTATCCAATATATTCCACTTATGTTTTCCTTTGTGTCTATGAACAAGAGTGATATATAGGAAAATCAATGTCTAATTAAGTCAGAAAGGGCTTTTTCAGTGATTAGAAAATAAAAACGTTACCGAATAGAAACCATGTTATTTAGTTCAATGGACAGTTTTTTCTTTCCTAGTGGCACACATAAACCACTGAGTATTTTACAAATAAGGGAGCCTTGGAGCTTATGAAAAAGAATTACAAATGGACAAAATTGAGTTGGGAAGACAAACTGCCAAGGCCGGGTGGGCGAGGACAGAGAGGAGGTGGCCTCTGGAAACAAAGGTCCAGCAAGTGGGTTAACAGGAAAGCCCACGCAGTTAGAACAGGACGGTCAGGCCTCAAGGCATCCCATACTGGGCCAAGCGGCCGCACCAAGGCACCACATAAATTCCCAGTGTGAGCGTCTATACTCGCCCCAGACCTGGGGGGAGCTTAATTTACAGGCTGTTTCTAGTCCAAGTCTTTAATTTGCATGAGCTCCTAAAGCTCCCATCCCAAGTGATTCGGCTGAGAAAGACCTTTCATCTGACGTCTGCCCATTTCCCAAAGCCAGAAATCAAAGGTCACATCTGGGCTGGCCTTCCAGGAAGCTATCAGAAGCCACCACAGCACTCCTTCCCGTATTACCTATCCTGGGCTGCCACATAGCCACTCTAGCTGTTTGCTCCCAGAAGCCTCTGTGTAACAACTCCCTCCCCCTGCCTGTCCTGGGAGTAAAGCTGACAGACAGCTCTCACCTGGGGAACCCGCAGGAGCAGGAGTTATGTTTTTATCAGGAGATGTCCCTCAGCAACTCCAGATAGTGAGGTCACAGCTTCATCTTGCTTTCCACAAATACCATAGACCCCAGAACCCACGTTACCAAGTGCCACCTCCCCAAAGCGGGGCACCACAGACCCCAGAACCCACGTTACCAAGTGCCACCTCCCCAAAGCGGGGCACCATAGACCCCAGAACCCACGTTACCAAGTGCCACTTCCCGAAAGCGAGGAACCAACAGGTTCTAGCTTGTGCCCTCTTGCAATCGTGAGGGATGAACAAGCCCACTTGCACCTCCAGCTGCTCCTGGGGATGGAGCAGTAATGGAGGAGACCCTTGACTGCAACACGGGCTCAAGACCTGAGCTCTGACATGAGGGGACAACTCTGTATATTCACGATGTCCTTTCATAGACCCTAAACCATAAACTGCCTTCCTGCCTGCCCTGCTGCCCCTCACAGACTAGCTCAGGAATCCAGAGACTACCCCAAACACAGCCTAGCTAGTCTACCATACACTCAACTGTAGGTGTCTTTTGGAACTGAGAACAATAGGAGGTAAGGGGCCAGGGTGCGGCAGGTAGCTTGGCATTCACCAGGCGCATGAGGTAACCAAGTGGGCAGGAAAAGGAAGCCCAGGCAGCCTGTGACGCAAGAGCTCTGCTGGTACACTATAGGCAGTGACCCCTGGAAACTGGTTTATTCTAGTCATTGAGCACAGGTGAGGATGGGCCGAGAGGCTGGGCACTGGGGAACCTAGGGGCCTCGGGAGCAGAGAAAACCACAGGCTGGACTCACTCTCCATGATCCGCATGCCCTCTGCCCCCAACCCCTTACGCTGCTGTGTGCCAGCACCGCCCTTTATGTTACACTGTCTGCTGTCCTCCCCGCCCCACCCCTGTGGAGTCAAGAATCACAGTCTGCTGGTGCCCAGGAGAATTCCAGACACGGCCGTGCTGGTTGCACAGAGAGACTCGAGAGACACTTGGTGAGCGAATAAAAGGCACAGACTCTGGTACCACTCTCCTGGCCAGTGCAGCATCGAGGACAGCTGCTTCAGGTCAGGCCAAAGCCTGCGGGTAAGAGGGTAGATCTAATGGTGGACAGAAAGAAACCTAAGTAAGGCAAGCAGCCTGCCGCTGCTTAGAGCTCTCCTGAGCATGGAGGTTACAGGGTACCTTCCCAGAGTCGCCATGTTGTAAGGGAAAGGACATTGACAATCAAGGAAGGGGGTCGGAGAAGCCTGGGGGTTCACAGCCACATCCTGACAATGGGAAGACCTCAGGAGACAGGTGCCACCACAGCCCAAGTGATTCCCTACCCACAAGCTCTGTGACCCTGGGAGAGCCTCTTGCCTTCAGTTTCTTCAATAATATGATAGAAGCTTTCAGGACATACACGGCGTGCAGCAGGTGTAGGCAGGTATCTGCTAGATTGTAAAACTTCGTTCTCACCTGAGTGCCCCTAAAGGGGGCCTACCATAGACAGACCTCAGAGCGTGGCTGCTTCCTTCTGAGAAGGCCCAGCCACAAAGGTGTAGGGAGAAAAAGCAAAAGCTAACAGTCCCATCAACAGGTGAGTCAATTCTGTCTCATGTCCTGACAGGATCTGGTATGACCTATGAGGGGCACTGGCACCCAGTGTGCCAGGCTGACAAGGCTGTGAACCTCCCACAGTGGAGAGGGCGTCATCATGAAGACAAGTCCTCCAGCCCCAAAGCTACCTTGCTGGATGTGAGAAAGCCCAAAGAGTGCAACCACTGCTCCTGCGGAGACAGATGCTGCGATTCAGGGGTCTTGCCCCATCCCTTTCCAGGTACTCCGAGAGAGAGAGAGAGAGAGAGAGAGAGAGAGAGAGAGACAGAGACAGAGACAGAGACAGAGACAGAGACAGGAGCTGCTGGAGGATTAGCTGGCCAGCAAGAGGGCATGGAAGAGACTGCTCACACCACAGGGCAGGGCGCTTCTAGGAGGAAGGAAACAAATGGAAGGGACTATTCACCGGGATGACAACCTGCAAGGATAGGTTGGGCCACGGTGACAGGTACAGCTTGGCCCCAGAACGCCACCCTCCGCTGTGGCTGTCAGACCAGCTTCAGAATGACTATGGATCCGAGGAAAATTCAAACTAGAGCTCCGCGAATGAGACTCCAAGTGAGAGGGTCTGCTTTTCTACACGTCCAGCCCAGATGAATAGCGGCCACCTACATGCCGGCATGCTAAGAAACCCAATCTGTTCATCACGATGCACACTTCCCAGGCCCACACTACTGGACAGGATTAAGTACAGACGAGACAGTTTTACAGCCCAAACCACGTAGGAAGTGGGCTGGGCAGCTCCACAGCCATTCCAGGCCCGGGAACCTAAAGAAACAAAGGGTTCCAGCAGGTGAGCTGATTGGTGTTGAAGCCTGAGACCCCACCCCCACCACGGAAATGGCCTATAGTCTCTGGGGAGAGAGGCGTGGAGGCCTTCTAGAGAACCTCTGAGCCCGAGGTTAGTCCTGAATTTAAAGTCAGGGTCAAAGGTCAGGGAGTCTTCCCACCCAGAGAGAACAAGGTCAAGTTCTGCCCAGGCCAGGAGAGGCTGTGGTGAGCTCCTCTGTAGATCAGAGTGACAGTGGCCACACAGCTAGCAGAGCTGCCCAACCTTTCCTGGAAGCTCCGTGACAGCCTTTGTTCCCGGGAAGCACTACTGGGTCCTTGCATCAGAAGAGACCTCAGCAGGAAGGAGCTGAGAGCCTGTGTCTGGAACAAGCGCCTCTGTGTGGAAGGCCAGGCCTCAAGGCAGCCAGCGGAGAGAGCGGAGAGAGCCAACACTGACACCTGCTTTGACCCGACAGGGAAGTGGCCGGCGTCCTACTGGGTGACAGGGTTCACCCTTAGCTGCTCAATGTGGAAAGAGGAGCCAAGAGAAAGACTGTCTTTCTCAAAAATACAGGGGGCAGAGGGCAGGGAGAGACAAGCAGCTAGAGCCTTGGGGGGGGGGGCAGGGATCTAGGTGCTTAAGATAGTGGCAGCCAGGCTGTATGACCTGGTGACATACATGACCACACTCTGCCTAGCTAGCAAATCTCAGTGTCACCCTCAAGCCGAACTCTCAAGGGAGTGGGCTTGGCCAAGGCCCAGGTTTCTCACAGTGCATTCAGCTGGGCCTGCAGAAGACTGTCCAAAGCCGCCCAGAAACACCTGCAGGCTTCCTGGCCTCTGCCTGACTCTCCACTGCCCAGGCAGTGAACACGTATAGGGGCATCAGGGCAGCCTTGGGCTGACATCACGTCCTCTCAAAGAAACACAGTAGTCAAAACCCTGAGACTACAGCAGCAGCAGAGAAGCTACAAACATCCCTGTCTTCCCGACCTTCTTCCAACCACCTCTTACAACCCTTAGACACAAAGGATGGCAAACAACCCCCAACCCCCGCCACTCCCTTTCTCCCAGCCTCGCTGGGGAGATCACAGCAGGCTTACAGCCTCAGAAAAGCTCTCCTATTCCCAGGGCCTTGCCACCCCCCCACCACCACCACCACACAGCAGTTAGCCCTGAAAGCTGAGCAGACTGAGGGACCCAAGCCACCAACAAACAGGTTCATTTTCACTCCTGCTGGAGGGCCCAGGGCATAGCTCACTATCTTTGTAGTGTTTACAGTCACAATCTGTTTCTATTGTGTTTGCGCTCCCATGGGCAGCCACAACAGAATTCTACACAGGACTCTACTTTCTTTAAGGAGGCTATTCTTACAGTGTAGAAGAGGCTATTGCTGGGCTTTCCCTGGCAGTCTTCCCGCCTCCACTGCTGTTCTTCTGAAGCAGGATCATATAGCCCAGGCTGGCCTAGACTTGAATGTCATATGTATGAAAGGGTAACCTTGAATTCCTGATCCTCCTGCTTCCACCTCCCAAGTGCTAGCATGATAACCTATGTCATCACACTTAGTGCAAACAGCCTTTCTGAAATTGCACACTTATCACTGCCAACCTCCTGGCACAGGTAACAACACTGCACGGCAGCCTCTTGCTAGCCTTCAATAATCACGGCGACACTTCCCAACGAAGGATCAGGGAGGAATGGGGAGCCCAGAGCCTACCCTGTCAAACTCAGGAGCACCTCCAGCCTGATCAGGGAGGAGTGGGGAGCCCAGAGCCTACCCTGCCAAACTCAGGAGCACCTCCAGCCTGATCAGGGAGGAGTGGGGAGCCCAGAGCCTACCCTGCCAAACTCAGGAGCACCTCCAGCCTGATCAGGGAGGAGTGGGGAGCCCAGAGCCTACCCTGCCAAACTCAGGTGCACCTCCAGCCCTCTCACCATCATGGACTTTACCCTCCACACCTCACCTACTTCCTTTACTGGCAGTTGGCTACCGGGAACCCTACTATGACACCACTGTGGGGTACAGAGCTGGTATGAGTGTCCCCAGGGTTTTCCCATAGATGGCTCATTAACAGCATCCAAGATCCCAGCGCAAACCCAGAAGGGACCCCTCTCCCCCACAGACCTGTCCCTCGGGAGCTATGCAAAGAAGATAAACAGATACACAGCCAGAAACAAAGACCTCACTGGATTCTGGCTCACTCCATTTCAGGGGTTGAGGGATTTTTCTCTGCTGCTTTCTTTCTTTTCTTCTTTCTACATGAGTTATTTAGCACTGTCTTTTTTAAAAAGCCATGGTACCAGGATGTTAATCTCGCAAGGTTATGATGAGAGAACTGAGAGTCGGAGATGAGCGGGGAGGGAGGGAGGGGCACTAAGCAAACGGAAGAAAACAAGGTGGTACTTGGCACCAGTGGAGTCACTGTGCCACCACCTTCCGGTTGCATGTCTAGACGGTACTGGTTCCCTCCAAACCAGCCAAATGAACCAGCAAACCAGCTTGTCATGGGCCTCCCTCTGCAGGACAGCATAGCCCCTAGTCCCTTCTCTTTTATACCCTACTGTTCTCCCACTGAGTGTCCCCATCAGCAGTCCCTCCCTAGTTCTTAGAGAAGCCCTTCCCCCAGTGTTTCCTTCAAGAGCCCAAATGACAAACATCTACAGCTGGGGCCCAGCGCAAGGGTGCAGCACAGGTAGCAGCTCCCAGGAAGAGTGATGGGTACCTCAAGCACTTAGGCAGTCCATGAAGGAGCCCTGAAGACTCTCGGAGCTCACTGCTCTCCTGCTGGGAACCCTTCCTGTGGCTACACTTCAGCCAGAGGCAGCTTCCTTTCAACAGAAAGCCTTTCCCCTCCTCGGCAGCTCCATCCACTGCCAGCATACCAGGGCCCCAGGGAAACGTAACATGATTAAACTTTTAAAGCATTTAAGATGCTCAAAGGGAAGGCATTCTTGAAGTGCAAATCATCAGTTTAGGGAGGAAAGAGTAAATATGGCAGGGGGAGATACCTATACAAATGAAATGCAATTTTAAACATCATGCACAAATTGCTTTAACATAGTGCCTCAGCATTGCGGAATCTCGGCATTGAGTGCCGGCTTTTCCAGCAAATGCTGACAGTTGGTTTTCAACTTCTTAGTTCATTCAATCTGCAGTCTGAGGTGAGCTGACTTTCTGGGTTTTGCTAAATGAAGAACAGCGGTTCTGAGAGTTGTTTAGCAGGCAGGGCACACCGCACACACCCTGGCCTGGCTGCTGAAGCAGCAGAAATCCTAACAGGATGCCCTCAGACAATCCCCAAAGCACAATCCTGAAGCTTGGGGCCCCATGGGAGAGAAAAAAAAAACCCACTAGGGCATAAAGAAACTAACAGAAGATAGGACAAGAGTCCTGCTACAAACAGGACCAGACACAGGAAGAAATGCAGCCTGCGTGTCTCTAAATAAATAAATAAATAGCCCCAGGTTTTCAATAACTCCACTCTTCATACTTCACATTCATGGGATACAAGCTAAACAAACCCCAAATTTTCTCCTATCATGAGGATGAACTAACTAAATGTGGGAAGCGCACTAAAGGATTCGAGACGGCACTCCCCAGTTCTGGGGCATCCTCTCCTCTCTCAGGGTCCACCGGGCTACATAAATGAGAACACAAAGCCTACAGCATTTGCACACTCTTCCTCCTCCTACAGACCACTAAACCAGGATACTTCCAGTCAGGATTACATTTTATGGCTCACTGACAAAACAGAATCCCAGGTCCTCAATCCACGTTTAACTGTTTATCTCCCCCACTTTTTTCTGCATGCAGAACACAAAGAAGTCCTGGGCTTTCTTCAAACCTAAAGCTCATGCCTCAGCGGCATCCAGAGGACTTTACCGGGAGAACAGCCAATTGTCTGTCCACTGAAGCCCCTAGAGGTATGGCGATCACCCCCCGGGGGCTGATGCCACAGGTGCCTCTCTACATACCTGTGCCGATTCAACACTTTGTCAGTGTGCTTTACTTCGTGTGCATAGGGAAAAAAACATTGCCAGCAGCCAGGCTATTCCCAAGGTGGGGAATGTCTACTGGGGAAGCAAAGTTGGTATACACCACACCTGCTTAAAGCCACTGTCTTTCTCCAAATATAAATAAATAAATAAATTAAATAAATAAATAAATAAAACGGGGTTGCTTAAAAACTAGCAGCCACTAATCATTCAGAAAGCAGAGCTGGGAGTCAGTGTCCAGGCCACACAAGCCAAGCACTGTTTCCACTTTCGCTGTTGCAAATAAAAATGAATCACAAAATCCTCCAAGAGCCGAATAAGACACTGCCACCTCCCTCGCTCTATACCTGCAGCTGGAAAACTTGAAGATGCCAGAAGGGAAAGGGAGTTAGCCAAGTGCCCTTGACATTCAGGGTCTGATTAGGGGTAAAGTCGGCTCAGTGACAGTCCTTCCTACTCAAGACCCTATCCCCTATCTCCCGCAGCCACGTCCACTTCCACCCCGTCTTTTCCGGTCGCGTAGTGTCACTCAGCATCGAGTAAGGAGGGTTACAGGGCTTTGCAAAAGAAAGCTATGCTTTGAGGCTCATTAGCTAATAACACATCACAGAACCCTCCGGCGAGGCTACTACTGCCCAGAGTAGACAGCACCAACATACCGACAAGGAGCTCACGTTCTAGGTACCCAAGCCTAGCGCCGAATCAGGACCTACGAGCTCTAAGCAACCCGTGGTCCCCACGGCCTCACCACTCGGTCCTCAGAGTAGGACCCATCAGAAACATACACGGGGGGACTTGGGGCTAGAAATGGCAAGTGCAAGAGGTTAAGACAGTTCCCGCCGCCGTCAGGGTCAAGACCGAAGGTGGGCAGTGCAGCAAGCAGGAGGGGAGGTCTGGCAGAACCGCGATACATCCTCACTGACTGAGTGCAGGGTGGGGGGCAGCGGGTGAAATCACGCCTCTGATCGCTCGAGTACCGGGGTTCTGGCGGGTCCGAGATCCCCATAATCCCGGAACAGGACGTCGAAGGTCGGGGTTCGAGCTGGGAGGAGTGTGGCTCTCAGGGAGCACAGGGTCTCAGGTGACAACGATCCCCAAAATCCCGGAGTAGGGAATGGGGGTCCTGGGGCGAACGAGGTGGAGTGCAGAGGAGGGGGCAGGGAGTCTGGCCCCTACGCTCGCGGCACAGGGAGCGGAGAGCGGTGAATCCACCGAGACAACAGTGCCCAAGATCCTTGCGCAGGGCAGTATGTGGCCTCGGGTGCCCGCGCCCCCCGTGCAGGAGGCAAGTCGCTGGACCCAGAGCCCCTGGAAAGCGGAGCAGGGCCGGGGCTCGCACTCCTGGCCTGAGGGCCCGAAGGAAACTTGACTCGCGCGTCCGGGCCAGGATCCCCGCGCCTGCTGCCCGGAGCCGGCACCACTCTCGGTGCACGGCGCCTCCCAGCCGCAGGCCCGGGTCGGCGCACAGGCCTCGCGGCACTCACCTTCCTGCCGGCGCCGCCCGCACCCGCGGCCAGCGCGGAGCCGCCCCCCGAGTACATGTAGTAGGCGATGCCCAGCACCCAGAGCAGCGCGAAGCACAGCAGCATCCGCGAGCGCCGCCGCATCCTCGCACTGGGCGGCCGCCGGGCAGCTGTCGGCGCGGCGGGCGGAGCGCGCGGCAGGCGGAGCGCGGGGCGGCGGCGCGGGAAGACGCGGCAGCGGGCGGCGGGCGGCGCTCAGCGCCCGGCAGGAAGCGGCGGCCCGGCGGCGAGGTCAGGGAGCAAAGGGCGACCAATCGACGCAGAGGGGCGGGGCGCGCGGGGGCGGGGCCGCGTCTCCATGGCAGCGGGGCCCCGCCCACCTCGCTTCTCTGGGAGTGGCAGGTGGCGGTCTCTGAAGCTTGCAGGATTCCCAAAGACCTGAAGTGGTCCTAGTCCGGTCTGCAGAGGACGCTCCGGCATCCATCTCATTTGCTATTTGAGCAAATATTTGGATTTTTCTTTTTTTCTTTTTAAGTACAAGGTCTCATTCTATAACCAAGACTGGCCTCGAACTCACTCACCATCTAGCCCAAGCTGGCCTCAAGCTTACACACTCGTGCATCAGACTTCTGAGTCTTGGGATGACAGTCATGCCCCCACCCTGCAGTTCGAACAAGATTGAGTCAGGGAAGGTAGGTTTCAAGGAACTTGCTTGTGAAGATGAGCCTGCCTGCTCTTAAGAACAAACCCGGGTGGTTTTAAATAAACATAAAAAAGAGGGGAGAAGGATGGCAATTTATGTTTTTAAATCTTTTCTTTTTCGTTGGCTGCTTTCCTGAAGGAATGAGGTGAGTAGAGTGATCCACTTCATAGAGCAGGCAGCCAGTTCTCTGACAGCAGCTCTCTGGTGACTGTAACCTTGGCCATGCCCTTGTGACTCTCTAAGTCTGTGTCTGAAAAAGGTTTTCCAGTTCTTGAGAGACTGCAAATATTACTGAGATCTGCACAGACTCAGGAGGCAGGGACTCCTGAGAGGTGGTCTACCCAATCCTGAGCAAATGAAAGGCACAAGCAAGCCTTGGCTACCAGGATTGTGAGACTCTCCTGAACTCCAGACTTTTTAGAAATGAGGAGGAGGAGTTACCCCGTTCCAATAGGCACCCCATTCTAGCAGACACCCCATTCTAGCAGACACCCCATTTCAGCAGACACCCCATTCTAGCAGACACCCCATTCCAGCAGACACCCCATTCCAGCAGATACCCCATTTCAGCAGACACCCCATTTCAGCAGACACCCCACTCTAGCAAACACCCCATTCCAGCAGACACCCCATCCCAGCAGATACCCCGTTCCAGCAGACACCCCACTCTAGTAGACACCCCATTCCAGCAGACACCCCGTTCCATCTGACACCCCGTTCCAGCAGACAACCCATTCTAACAGACTCCCTATTCCAGCAGATACCCCGTTCCAGCAGATACCCCGTTCCAGCAGATACCCCATCCCAGCAGATATCCTGTTCCAGCCAACACCCCGTCCCAGCAGACACCGCATCCCAGCAGATACCCTGTTCTAGCCGACACCCCGTCCCAGCAGACACCCCATCCCAGCAGATACCCCGTTCCAGCAGATACCCCGTTCCAGTCGACATTATTCAGCAGTTGTCCATGACGACTGCTGAGATGTTAAGGAAGATCCGCTCATCGCCACCATAAGGAGAAGTCCAGTTCCAAGAACTAGAGTCTCAATACTGTAAGGACCAGGGAAGAGATCTGTAAAACATTGAACAACAGACAACAGGCCTGAAAAGGCCCAGAGTTGGGGGAAGTCAGATAAGTAAGACTACAATCGCCCTTCAGAGGCCTGGTAGTGAGGGGAAGGGAGGAAGCTAGGAGAGACATGACAAACTCGGAGGAATGAGAGAAGGGCAGCCCCTCCTCCAGCACCCACACCATCTACTTAGAATTTGCACTTCAGTGGAAGACAGCCAAGCAAGTCACCCCCTGGAGCCCTGCCCCCAAATGCTTCCTAACTGAAAAGCTGAAAGACAGAAAAATGCCAGTGCTAAAAGAAAACAGAAAATTCATCATATTTCTGATTGTGGAAAAGGAATCTTAATATTTCATCTGATACCCTGCATCCCCGCCACACCATTGACTGGTGGTAATTTTGTGATCTCGGCACTCAGGAGCTGAGCCAGGAGGATTGCTATTAAGACCACTCTAGGCTACAAAGCGAAACCTAGGGGAAAGGGGAGGTTGTCTGGGGAGATGGCTCAGCAGTTAAAGCGCTTGTCAGACAAGCGTGAGAACCAGCATTTGGATCCCAGGAGCCCACCTAAAACTGGGTAGACTCAGTGGCCTGCCTGTGATGGAGCGTACGGAGGCAGAGGCAGACAGTCTCTGGAGCAAGCTGGCTAGCTAGACTGAGCTGAGCATCAGCAAGTTCAGGGTGCAAGAGACCTTATCTCAGTATATGAGATGAAGAAGTATCAAGGACCACACCATAGACCACCCTCTGGCCTCCACACACCAGACAGGAACATGTACGCTCTGACCTTCACACACATGTATACTACATACACGCACGCACGCACGCACACTCAAACATGCGTATACACATGTGCACAGCATACAGTCATTCGCACATATACACATGTGCACAGCATAAGACATTCGCATGCGGAAGAGGGGAGGGTGGAGAAGAGAAAGGGAAGGAAGGAGGAGGAGGGAAGAACGGGAGAGGAGTAAATGACATACACAAGAACAAAGGTTCAGATAGATGTTGTTGGAAGCCAGGACAGAGGAATAAAGTACATTGAACTGGAATCTCTAATGATGAAACTCCAAAAGGAAAACAAAGTGCATGTTAAAATGCTAATCTCTGAGCTTTATGCCTTTAATGGCTTTGATGCCAGCACTTGGAAGTAGAGGCAAGCAGATCTCTGAGTTCAAGGCCAGCCTGGTCTACAGAGGGAGTTTCAGGACAGCCAGGGCTACACAGAGAAATCCTGTCTGGAAGTCCCCCCTCATAAAAGTTAATCTGTTCATCTCTGCTGGGATGTAACTCAGGGATAAATTCTCTCTCTCTCTCTCTCTCTCTCTCTCTCTCTCTCTCTCTCTCTCTCTCTCTTTTCTTTAGACCAGGCTTGCCTCCGTCTCACTGAGATCTGCCTGCTTCTGCCTCCCAAATGCTGGGGTTAAAGACGTGCACCACTGCCCAACTTAAGGATAAATTCTTACCTACCATGAGCAAGGCTCTGGGATTGTATCCAGAATCATCACCACCCAAGGGTACTTTCCATTTTAATAGATATTTTTCAACAACTGCCATCTGGAAAGTAATCCAGGAATAATGGAAACACAGCAGTATACGTGGAAGGTGACTTCCACATGCCTTGGGAAAATGGTGTGGAATGACCAAGACAGACCTTAGCACTTCTACTAGATACCTATTACTTATTTTAGTAGAGGGGCTGTGTTCCTCAGTGGGTAACGTGTTTGCTGCACAAGCATAAGGAGCCTAGTTCAGATCCCCAGAGCCCGCAGGAAGTCAAACACGATAGTGAATGACTTACACCTGCTCCTGTGATGAGATGGAAAATTCCCAGAAGCTTGCAAGCTAACTAGCAACAAAGACACCCTATGGCCAACAAGGTAGAAGGTGACAGCCAACACAGGAAGTCGCCTGCTAGCCTTCACATGCATTCCATCACACACACACACACACACACACACACAACACGCTTCCACAAATACACATATCACACCACATACAACAGACGCACACACTATAATTCAAAGGCTAGAAAGATATAAAGATACAGGCAGCTATCAGACTTCCTAAGATCAATACAAAAAGTAAGGCAACAAGAAAATGCATTCACACAGCACTCAAGGAAAGAGTTCCAGCTAGGGGCCCTCACACCCAGCCTCCAGGCATTCAGGCTACAGATGAACAGGTATGAACCAACTGTAATCACTCAGAAGCCCCACACCCAGGGGCTTTTCCTCAGAAACATCAGTAATTGCATCTTCCCGCTTCAGGAGACTACAGAGGAAACTCACAGAAGGAGGGAGGCACCACATGTTACATACTGGAAGGTCAAAGACAGTTTCTTATATAATTAAAACAGAAATATGATATGATCCAGCAATTCCACTGCTAGATCTATATCTAAGAGAAGAAAAAAGAAGACACCCATGTCCATAGCAGCCTTCTTCGCAATAGCCAAAGGCAGGAGTGACGCCAGTGTCCATCAACAGACAATGGATGGTGTGGTCCCACCCTGGAGTGCTACTCACCCTCAGAAGGGAAGGAGCAAATGCTACATGCTACTGCGTGGACGGTCCTGAAAAAACTGTAAAGGAGACAAGCTATGACTTCATTGATAGAGTTGATAAGGCAATCAAACCATCAGAACAAAAGGCAGACTGGAGATTGCCAGGGCTGGGGGTTGGGATATGTTTAATAGGAAAAGAATTTCAGCTTGAGACGAGGAAGTTCTGGTCATAGATGGCAGAAACCGTGGCAGAGTAATGTGAAGGCTCCTGATGCTACAGAACTGTCTCCCAAGAACGGCTTGGGGCTGGGCAGATGATCCAGTGGATGGGAGGACTTGCTGTATGAGCATGGTGACCTGAGTGCAAATCCTCAGAGAGACGACTCAATGGTATACTGTGCTTCGTGAGGATTAGAATCTGATTCTCAGCACCCACATTAATTAACTCACAACCACCTGTAACTCCAGCTCAAGGGAATCCAATGCCTGTGTAGGCGCCTGCACACACACACACACACACACACGTTTAAAATTTTTTTTTTCTTTTTGGTTTTTCAAGCCAGGATTTCTCTGTGTCGTCCTGGCTCTTCTGGAACTAGCTCTGTAGACCAGGCTGACCTCGAATGCAGTGATCTATCCTCCTGCCTCTGCCTCCCGAGTGCTGGAATTAAAGGCATGAGCCACCATTGCCCTGGCTAAAATTAATCTTGTTTGTTTGTTTGTTTGTTTGTTTTTCGAGACAGGGTTTCTCTGTAGCTTTGGAACCTATCCTGGAACCAGACCTGGCCTCAAAGTCACAGAGATCCCCCTGCCTCTGCCTCCTGAGTGCTGAGATTAAAAGTATACACCACCGCTTCCCAGTTAAAATTAATCCTTAAAAGAAAGAAAAGAAAAAAAGCTCAGTGTGGACATTTGAGCCTCTAACCCTAGTGTTCTGGGGTTATATACTCAAAATAATATAATAATTATTATAATAAAATAAAGGCTAGAGGTGTAGTTCAGTTAGTTGCCTAGCATCTCAGTACTGCAGAAGCCAGGCGTGGAGACACATATCTATAGCCCCTAGTACTGTGGGGACAGGAGGATGGCTGGGGCTTGCTGGCTGCCGTTCTAGCTCCAGGTTCAGAGAGAGACCCTGTCTCAAGGGATAGCGCAGAGAGTGACAGAGCAGGACACCAGATGCTGTCCTCTGGGCTCTGCAAGCACAGGCAGGCGTGTATCTACCACACACACACACACACTTTTACAAGTGACTGAAATGGTCAGGTTTGGCTGTGTGTGTTTTACAAACATAAAGACACACACAAATGACAAATTGAAGGAAATTATGTCCATAAACGTAGGTGAAGGAAAGATAGCCCTGGTGTGTAAGACACTTAAACACTAAGGGGAGATTTCCTAAGAAATGGGAGAAACTGTGAACAACTCTCAGCCACGTGCCGAGAAGAGCCCCTCAGTGTGTGCAAAGATGATGCGTTTCGCTCCTTTTCAAATTAAAACTACAGAGATACTGTTTATCCCCCCTACAAACTGGCAAAAACTCAAACGCTTGACAAAACACTGTCAGCAAGACTATAAAAAAGAACAAGACAGACTTCTGTGAACAGATACGCAGTGATTTCCAGGACATGCTACGAGATGAAGAAACAAGTGTCAGAGAGCACTATCATATGCTGCTTTTATATAAAAATGAAGGGAAATAAGAAAACATAAATATATCTGCTTGTTTGGGTAAAACACACACACTAATGATGAATCAGAAAACATGCAGATTGGTGAGCCAAAAGCTGGGTATAGTGCCTCATCCTGTGGCTTTCCTGCCTTAGCTACGGCAGGAGGATTGAGGCCAGCCTGGGCTACGTAGTGAGTGCCAGGCCAGCATGGGCTATCGTGTGAGGCCCCTGTTGTGATACTTTGTGGTTTAACAAACAAAATTTACCAGAAGATCAGAGTGTGGCACGAGCCACATTTGTTAGCCTTGGAGGCCAGGCAGTGGTGGAACACACCTTTAATCCCAGCACTCCGGAGACAGAAGCGGGACAGATCTTTGTGAGTTCAAGGCCACCCTGGGCTACTCATCTAAAAGAGAAACAGAGCCCACTAGTGATGGCTCACACCTTTAATCCCAGCACTAGGGAGATGGACACAGGAAGAAATATGGCTGGCTGGCTGACTGGCTGGCTGGCAGGCTGGCTGGCTGGAGAGAGGAATAAAAACCGGGAGGAGACAGGGACTCAGGATTCAGTCTGAGGACTTGTAGAGGCAGGATACTGCGTTCAGTCTGAGGATTCCTGGAGACAGGATTGCCCATTCTGTTTGAGGATTCAGTAGAGGTAAGAACTAGTGGTTAGCTGCTCTGCTTCTCTGATCTTTCAGCATTTACTCCTATATCTGACTCAGAGGTTTTTATTATTAAAACCAATTAGAATTCACGCTACACCTTGTCTTGTTAAAAAAGAAAGAAAAGCATTAGTGAACCACAAGGATCCCTAGAGAAAGACATGGGGATGGGAGGAGCAACTTCTCTAAACCCCTTTTCTAAGTTTGATAATAAACTACATGTTCAAAATAACAAATACGGGCTGAGGCTGTAGTTCACTTGGTAGAGTGCTTGCCTTGAATGCATGACCTGAGCTCCAGCCGAGCCCCACGTGAACCAGATTTGGTGGTGCGTGCCTGCAATCCCAAGGCTCAGGAGGTGGAGGTAAGAGAAGCCTAAGTGCAAGGCTATCCTCAGCTACAGATCAAGTTTGGGGCCAACCTGGACTACATGAAATCTTGCCTCGAAAAAGAATTATAAAAAGGCAGAAATAAAGCCGTGGAGATGGGAAGGAGAGCAAACACGAAATCCCAAGCCTCGTATTTGAACCCAATTGTGTTACCAGTGAAGAACACCAAGAGACCAAAGAATGAATGTTTGTCAGGGCTATTTACTTCTGGTACGTAGCTGAAGATGACCAGGCACTCCCGATCTTTCTGCCTCGGACTTCCCAGATTCTAGGTTTGCACCACCAAGCACGGCCTTTTGGAATGTTTCAACAAAGTACTTGGACTTTCTGTCTCAGCCTAGAGGATAAAAGAACCGCAAAGAAATCTGACCCTTCTTTATGTTGTCTTTTCCCCTAGTGTTATAAACTATCTTCTTTATCAGGTCATACTGCAAATCATAAAGGTGTTTGGGTGACTGGGAATCTCACTGTTTAAGAAGAAGAGAGGTACAACATGGGCTACAGAAAGGCAAAAAAATGTTCCTACTGATGAGATGCAAAGCTAAGGATGAGGGCGTGAGCTCAATTCACACAGTCCACCCCTATGCTCAATATACAAGCCATGAAAATTAGGTGTTATCTAATGTTATATATGGGCTGTAGTCAGCGGCAGCCAGCAACAATGGGCACACCTCCCGTTCTATGACGGTTGGCATTGTCAACCTGACACATTCTAGAATCACCTCAGAGATCAGCCTCTGCGGACACTCTGAGGTATTATCTTGATTACTTTAATTGATGTGCTAAGACTTATCTTAATTGTAGATCAAACATTCCTTGAGCAGGACGACTTGGACTGTGTATAAAATGAGGACAGTGAGGTAGATGCTACAATGCACTCGTTCCTCTCTGCTTCTCGGCTTCCCCGAGCTTCTACACCATGGTTTCCTTACTATAAGGGACACCTGAACTGTGAGGCAAACGGACCCCTCCTCCCTCAAGCTGCCTTTGCCAGAGTGTTTTATCCCAGCAACAGAAAGGAAGCCAAGGCGTGCCCAGCGCTCCATCCCCGGTACCACACTGTGCTCCGCTCTGAGCTGGGTGTCTTTGGAGAAATGACTGACTCTATACCTGGAAGGTACTAGATGAGTCAGGGACATCTTGTTATAACAGAAAGTCAAAAAAGGCAGGGGAGAAAAAGAAAGAAGCTACCGTGACAATGTCAGAACAATATGGAGACAGCTTGCAGCACCAATCACCCCCACTAAACCTAGGATATGCTCCTTAAAACAAGTATGGAAGAAAAGCTAAATCTCTGAGTCCATACTGGCCAGAAATGGGTAAATAGAAGAGGAGAGGAAAGCCTCTGTCAATGAGTACACACTGACACTTGGGAAGGAGCGGAGTGTCACCCCTGCAGCAGACACGGTGATGGCTGTGGAGAGGACAGTGGATAAAATACTGGCTGGGCCAGCATCAGGACCTCATTTTGAATCCACAGCATCAACACAAAAAGCCTGGCATGACTGCACACAATCCCAGGGACAGAAAAGAGAGACAGGAAGATCCAGGGGCTTGCTGGCTAGCTGATCTCCAGGTTCAGTGCAAAACCCTGCCTCAAAAGTTAAGGTGGAGTGGGCTGAAGAACTGTCTCAGTGATTGGGAGCACTTGTTGTGCCAGGTGGTGGTGGTGCACGCCACTCAGGAGGCAGAGGCAGGCAGAGTTTGAGGTCAGCCTGATCTACATAGTGAGTTACACGACAGTCAAGGCTGCACAAACAAAACCTGTCTCAAAAAGAAGAAAGGAAGGAAGGAAGGACAAATTGATAGAATGGAAGGAGAGAGAGAGGGAGGGAGGAAGCAAGGAAAGAAAGAAAGAAAAGAAAGAGAAAATCACTATTCCAGAGGACCTAGACAGATTTCCAGCACCCACACTGAGGTTCACAACCATCTGTAACTCCAGCCTCAGGGCACCCGGGTAAAATGTATGTGTTTTCCACACTACAGTGACAGTATGTCTTAAAATTTAAGACATTTGCTTTGAAAAGTGGTCTTACTTATAGTATGCTGAATTCAGACAGTTAGCTTCATTTCAAACACACATAAGATGGAAACTGTCCTGGTAAGGATGCACAGCCCGGGCCTCTGGGTAGAACATGCACACTCATTCTCTCATGTGAGGTCTCCTACAGTTTCTACGGGCCACGCAGGGAGCACTGTAGGTTTGTCCTTTAGTCCCTAGCAGGGCACTGCTCTGTAGCGGTCACTTACCATTGTCATGTTTTTATGCTAGTACCAAAGGGCTTTTCTTCCTGACTGGACAGCAGTTGGGTGGAAACCGCTATTTGTATTTAGTAGCACATGAACATAGCTTCAGAACTGTGGCTGCCAGCTCACTGAGTACTCACTATTGTCTGAGCCTTGGAGTCTTAAAACTGCGGATCAAGAATGAATGTGGGAGCCGGGCAGTGGTGGTGCATACCTTTAATCCCAGCACTCAGAAGGCAGAAGCAGGCGGATCTCTGTGAGTTCAAGGCCAGCCTGGTCTACAGAACGAGCTTCAGGACAGGCTCCAAAGCTACAGAGAGAAACCCTGTCTCGAAACCACCACCCCAAAAAACATAAATGTGGGGATCCCTGAAAATCTGACTAAAATGTACAATGATCAAAAATTCAGAATCAAATGTGCCCACCCATGTTGCATCGTGAGACTTCACTGAAGCCTTGGTTCTGGCACTCAGCACATCCACTTTCTCCTCTGCACGATACTGTGGCACGCAACACCAGCCAAACCCTGGAACACCTAGGCTCCATGTCACACAACACCAGCCAAACCCTGAAACACCTAGGCTCCATGGCACACAACACCAGCCAAACCCTGGAACACCTAGGCTCCATGGCACACAACACCAGCCAAACCCTGGAATACTAGGCTCAGCTTCAAGACTTCATATGCTGTGAACTGAAGAACATTTTCTTTCTGATTCAGTAGGAACATGAAGGTTTAATTATAGGGAGCAAAGACTTTTGATGTTTTTCTACTGTCTTTCCTCAGCATCAGTCAAATAGGTGTGTTCTTTGGGGTGCATTAGAATGTCAACTTTTTTTTTAAAAAATGGTGTTTGAGCTGCTAACTTGAGTTTCATTTTAAAAATTGCTAAATGAATTTTGGCTTGGGGTTAGGACTGAATTTCCAACAATTTCTGAAATGTCTCTAAGCACGTGTCTACGATTTTGGACTATGTATTTATGTGAAGCAGGGTTCTTAGCACTGGCTACTGTAAAAATCAAAATATTCACCAACTCTGAAAAACCTTGAAGATGCTCATTGTCCTGAAGTATCAAATACTCTGCCAAAATTAAGTCTTTATGTAAAAATACACCAACACATTAATCTCATTAGAATGAAAGCTTTCTCTTGTCTTTAGTAAATGGTGTAATTATAGATAGATAGATGATGGGTAGATAGAAAATTGCTTTCAAGTAAATTTCTTTATGATTTATCATTAGCAAATGTTTGAGTTGTATACCTATTTTATATACCTATATCTAGGCTTGCCCATCTCTCAGATGGAAAGGGGGCAGTCACAAGTGGAAAAAGTCATAGCCCTGATATCAGCCAGGACAAGCCCTGAAGAAGTGAATGCTACGCAGCCGAGCCTTTTCATGATGGTTGCCTGATTTTTCCTTTTTCTAAAATATTGTGATGGAGGAAGTAGACAAAATTATGACTGTGTAGAAAGAATATTTCTGTGGGTGTGGAAATGTGAAGATGCACATGTCCTTGTGGAGACCACAGGTCAATCTTGAGGCTGCCCTCAGCCTCCATCCACGTTATTCTAATTTTGTTTGTTTGTTTGTTTGTTTGTTTGTTTATTGAGACAAGGTCTCTTTCTGCAACCCGGAGCTCACCAAGTGGGGTAGACTGGCAGGCCAGCAGGCACAAAGGTTCCACATGCCTTCCTTGCCCCAGGGCTGAGATTTCAAGGGTAGGTCACCACTCTTGGCTTTTTACCTGCACACCGGTGCTAGTGCTCCAGTTCCCACACTTCCTAACTGAGCCATCTCCCTCGCCTCTAGGACCAGAATAGTAAGCATTGATATTGTGTAATCAGAATTCCCCACCCCCACATCCAGATTTTAAACCATGTGTACACAAGGGCTTTTGTCAAGATAGTAGAATGTCCTTCCCAGGTTCTAGCACAGTCCCGAGAGCTGCTGCCCCTGGCGTTCTCGAAGGGGGCACTTTAACGTCTAGGCTGTTAGAAGCTCTTAGTGACATCAGGCATGGTGTCCACCACCCTCCCTGCCTGCTTAGAAATTTCCTGAAGGGCTGCGAATGACAAATACTTTACCACCAAGATTTAGGCAGAAGAACTCCCTAACCCTGAATCTGTGGGCATGGCAATGGACTCACCGTACGCTGAGTGCTATTCTCAACATGATGTGGCCACCCTTGCTTTCGGTGCAGTGCGGGGCTCAGCCACTTCCTGAAAGCAGCTCTCAGGGTGAGAAAGCCAGAGAATGTGGGCTCCCAGTGAGCTCTTGGCCACATTGCACTGCTAGGCTTCTCACCAGAGAGGCCTAGAGCCGGTGCACACACGAGCCCAGAAAGGCCAATGGGCTGTACAGGGAAGCCATGTGCACCTTCCATGGACAAACTGCTCTTTAGCAAACATAAAGGATGCCAAACCCCACTAGTTTCTCCCCAACTCTCTGTGAAGACCTTTGAGAACAGTTATCCCATGTGCTGGAGTCTGAAACCACGTGGGCAGTTAGCCAGTCACTGGCCCCCATTCTTGGAGCCCTGAGAACTCTGTGGCAGGGACACTCTCGCCAGCAGGATCTACAGCCTCCTGGGATCATGGACCCATCTCTGCTCCCCACGGGAGAGCTGTCAGGCCATGTAAGGGTGTCATGTAAGCTTCAAGAAGGGCTGTTCACACACTGGAGAGCTGCTTTGTCTCCTTGACTTCCCAGTGGCCTTCCTGGAGCCTCCCTAGGACCAGAACTATGGGGAGGATGTGGCTGGAGGCTGGGTGGTCAGCACCATGGTCCTTGTAATCCTGAATTACCCTTTTCTCATGGGCATGACGAGAACCCACCCACAACAGCCCAACATTCTAGTAAGAGGGGACAGGTCATCAGGAGCGGGGCAGGGCAGATTTACTTCATCAGAACTTTCTGGGTTCCGGGAGGTGACTTACAGCCCCCTCCACGTCTTCACTAGTTATTCTTGCTGTTCTGAGGGGGTGTTCTTCTCATCCACTCTCTTCCCAAGATTCATCCCAGCCATGTCCAGGACTCAGAGCCCTTTCGCTTCCATGGTGTGCAGAAATCTGGGATACTATGAACTGGGCGAGGAGTTGGGGTGACAAAGGTGCAACACCCCGCTTGTGTCCGCATTCAAAGAAGCTTTGCTTGTGCAATGTCCTCCTATTCTGTATTCTGAAGCAGAGGCAGATCCCTCCCCACCACAGGCTGACACTCCCCCAACATCAGGAGACTCTCTGCTCCCCTCCCCCACTGTAGTGCCACCTCCTTGCAAGATGAGCTTCTTGCTAGGAGGCCCTGCTTTCTGCAGTGTCCTGCTTCTGGAGATTCGACCTATAACTCCAAGCAGATCTAGGTTCCTGAGGACTCACGGAGGCTTGCTTGGACTCCCACTCTGGGCTCCATGCAATGCTTCTTCAGAGTGCAGAGCCTTCCTGGAGGAGATGAGGCTCCATGGAGGCTCTGGGTTGCCATTCTGGAAGCTACTCACCTGAGTCTGAGCAACTCTTTGTCAGCCTGGAATCAGGGACTGTGACTGGCCTGTGTAAACTGAATCTGAGATATGCCCCTACACATTCATGGATTTGGAGGAACCAGAACTGGTCCTCAACATAAGCTTGTCACTGTGTGACCCCGAAGCAAACTTCTCCAACTGGAGAATAAGCGGAGGGCTATGGGTTATGTTTCGAGATGATTATTAATTCCTTGTCTGGGTAAATGTTACTGTGCTTATGCAGAAAACGTCCTCCTTTTCAGAGACTGTGGTGGCATATTTATGAGTGAGATGTCTTAGTGCCTGCATCTTCCTTTCAAAGAAGTATATTTCTAGAGAACATTGTGAATATACTATGTGGAAATAGAAATAAAGAGAAAAAATGTATGTGGAAAACATTTATTGTTGAGTCAGGTGGAGAGCAGAATAGAGTCGTCTCTGTTCCACTCTTCCAGCCTTTTATCTATGCCTTAAGCATTTCAAAATGAAAAGTTGGAAGAAAGTAAGGGACGAATACGGGGAATTTGGTAAATAGCTGCAATGAAAATAATTACAATTTTTACTGAAAACGAAAAAAATCTCAGACATTGTGGCCAGACAGAAACATCCGGCAGGCCCAGCTGGCTGTCTATCAATCAATTATTTTAACAGGTGTTGATTACTGGCCTGTGCTGGGCCTAGAATGTCTACAAATAATGAAAGAGAAACAAAACGACACACTATGGGGTTCTTGGTTTTGAAATGCTGATGATCAAATTCAGCTTCTGGAAGGACTTTGCTCCGCCTCACTCACACACAGGCACTGGGGACTGGGGGGTAGGGGTCCAAAACCCACCAGCATTTTGCCTCTGTTAGCAAATAGGCTTCCTTCCCAGGAACGAGACCTTTCCCAGAAGCTGCTTCATCAGAAAAAGAAGCGATCCAGGTTGTTTCGGGATGCCAGACAAGATGGGTTTTATGAGGAAGAGACCTTCAGTCAGATCCTAAACTGGGCCAGCATGAACGTTATGTCCAGAAGTCTGGAGCAGAACTGAGAACGAGAGAAACTCGGTTACTGGCAAATGAAGAAAGCATTTAGCCTCGGGGGGGGGGGGCAGTGGCAGTGGAGAGCTGGGGGGCTCCATGAAAATGGGCAGTGCCACAGCTGGTTCCAACCAAGGAACAGGCAGTGAGCCCAGAGCCCCTTAGAAGCCTTGGTGAGCGGTTCCATCCAGAGCCATGTCAAAGCAATTACACGATCAGTTTAATGGGGTAATTACTGGGCATGCTTGTTTAGAGTGGTACAGAGAGGAGACAGTCCTGTACCAGGCACTCGGAGCTGACTTCTCACTTGGGCCTGTAGAGTAAATAAAAACAAGCAGACAAACAGGATGAAGCCTGGCTCTCTGTCTTTACTGTACAGGAGTCTCCCATATTTCGGGTCACCTACTTGACTCTGTATAGGGACTCATGGAGTCTCTGTCTAACCCACCTCGCCTCCCTTTAAGGCTGACGTAAGTCATTGTCCCAAACCTGTAGTCACCCATTCTAGAAACAGTAGAGCCTCACAGGACAGATAACCCTGCTATGAGGGCGGTTATCTCTGAGGTGAGTCTTCAGCAGGAGCAGAAGCAATCGTTTCCTAAGAACCATTGGCCCTTCAAGCAATAAGGGTTCCTTTGGGCTGCCCTGCTTAGGCAGAGCTGAGATAATGGTGGGTGGGACCATACCTTGGCCAGGACGGCTGTGAATACACAGACCTCGTGCCCTACCTCAATCCTTTCTCTATTTAAACCTAAAGTTGAAGGCAACCTTGGGGGTCAGCGGACCTCTGTTTGCTCACTCTTGGCCACACACGGATTAAATCCCTGCTCTCTGCCTTCCACTGTTATTTTATTTCTTTCATTGGTGTTTTAGGGTCTGTGGCTAAGTCTTGCCTGTTGAGGCGTCTGAAGTCTGACGGTTTCTATTCCTGAGTCCTAAGGGTAAAAGATTCAAAGTATCGTTTCCACTGAGATAACACCCAGATAACTACAGGAGCAGTTACTAAGTGTCTGTCAAATTCTAGTCTGTTCTGTTTGTTTTGGATTTTTTTTTAAGATAGGTTTGTCTTCGCTCCCGCGGGCCCCCCCCCCCCCCCATACTCTGAAACCCTGCGGGGCCTGCAGTTAGCTAAATAAACTAGGCTGGCCTCCAATTTTGGGTGAACCTCCTGCCTGAAACTCCCAAGTACTTCGATTACAGGTGTGGGCTACTAGGTTAGCCCCAAATCTCACTCTACGTGACAACAATGTATCAGTGAAGAAAGCAGAACTTAGACCACCTTCCAGGCAGAGGGGAGGGGGGCTGGGAGGAGGGTCTTCTCTAATTCTTCAATAAAGACTAAGGACACACTCCCAGATTCTTTCACCACATAGGAGCCAGGTGCCTGGGAACCAGAAATTCACATCCTTTTGAGATGCAGCCTACCGTTTTGCTGGCATCAAAGATGGAGAATTTGGAGACAGGGGAGCCCAGGACAAGCCCCCAGACTGCAGCAGTTCTGTTGGCAGAACCATGGGGAATATATGGCCACTGTGCACTGAAATGCTTACATACATGCAGATTGCTTAGGACAGCAGATGCGATGTTTTCTTTCTCCCCCTCCCCATTTTCTAGCATGGTTGATGAAATAAATGAGTCTTATTCCTGAGAAATCTCTAAGGTACCACTTGATAAACCGGCCCTTTGACTCTAGGAGCTCACCTCCTGGTGCCACAAATAAAGCCTGCACAGAAACAAATTATGGTAATAAGGGTCAATGCTGGACAGAGACAACGAAGAAGTCGACAGAGAATCTAAAGTGCCATCAAGGGCTGGGGATGTGGCTTAGCTGGTCAAGTGTTTGTCTGGCATGCTCTAAGCTTTAGGTTCCATCCCTAGAACTGCCTAAGTCTATAATCCCAGCACCCTGGAGATGGAGGCAGGAGGATCAATAGTTTAAGGTCATCCCTGGCTACAAAACTAGCTGGAGGCCAGTCTAGACTATATGAGACTCTATCTCAAAAACAAAAACAAGGTTTGCTGAGACAGATCAGTGGGTAAAGGCAACCTGAGTCAGTTTGGTTTCCAGGTCCCACATAGTGGAAAGAGAGAACTGACTCTAGCAAGTTGCCTTTGACCTACACATGCATGCTGTGACATGTGCATCACACTAATAGCCACCGCCACGTACATAAACAAACGCCATGGAGATGATGGGACGCAAGTCAGGTTGCCACCTGCCTCTCTGTGGGATTTCCCATTGAAGAAGGTTGCCCTGCCCAGCACAGGCTGCACTGGCCTGGACTGAAGTCAGTAGCTGGCCTACCATATCAGATGCTGTGGTTTGAAAGAAAACGGTCCCTAGAGGGACTGGCACTATTAGGAGGCGTGTCCTTGTTGGAAGGGTGACACAGTGGGGGTGGGTTTTGAGGTCTCTTTTGTTCAAGCTTCCCTCAGGGTGACTCTCAGTCAATTTCCTGCTGCCTTCTAGTCAAATGTAGCCAGCACCATGTCTGTCTGTATGCCAGCATACTCCCCATCACAATGATAATGGATTGCACCTCTGAAACTGTAAGCAAGCCACCCCAATGAAATGTTTTCCTTATAAAACTTGCCGAGGTCATGGTGTCTCTTCACAGCAATAAAATCCCAAATGAAGACGGATGTCTAGCAGGAGCTGAGAGGGACTCTGGCATTGGGTCAGATGCCCATGCCACGTGGCAGGTACCCTTCTGGACGCTCTCAGGTACCCTCCGCTTGTGGCATTGCTCACTCTCATTAAGTCAGAAAACGTAAACCTGTTCTTTCACTTGGACAATAAAGTGAGTTTTATTCTCCTTTCCCCGTATTCAGTTAAAGTTGCACATTACTTAAACATAGGGGCTTTAGGGAATGCACAGCTAAGCAATTTCTATTTCATGCTATTTCAAGCACTATGAAGCAGGACTCGTATGCACGAAGCCAGCTCTGGCATTATCAACCCATATAATTGCACAAGGACCACCATCCTGCGTACATCCCACTATTGGACTAGATTACGGCCTCTGGTGTTGGGCAGTCAGTTGCGGCAGATCTGTAGCCAGGGCGATGCACCCTGGATACATGCTGTGATCAACACCATATCCACACTCTTGTTCTGAACTGGGTTTGTATGGACGTCCTAGCTTCTGGAAGAGAGAACTGAACTCCTGTCAGGCAAGTGCAATACCAACCTCTCAACCCCCTTTCTTTAGTCTTTTTTTAAAAAAATCATATGCTTATTTATTTATTTCGTGTGAGTGTAGGTATGTGGCTACACACATGCCACAGTGTGCATTTGGAGGTAAGAGTCTGTTCCTTTCTTCCACCATTGTGGGTCCTGGGAATGGAGCTCGGGTCATCAGTCTTGGTGGCAGGGTCCTCAACCTTCTAAGTCACCTTGCCTTTTTTTTCTTTTCTTTGGGAATTGTTCTTGGGTTGTACTTGCGTAGCAAGGATTTTACCATCTGAGTCATCGCCCCAGCTTTTCATTCTTTACTTTTAGGCAGCCACAGAATGAGAGACCCAAGGATGGCTTTACAGCCAGACCTGGGATGGTTGGAAACAGCACCGCTCACGGATGGCAGCTCCTCTCTGGGCATCAGTCTCTCTCTAATGCAGCTCAGAAATGTGATGTCAGCAGCGCTGAGCACTGGATCCTGGTGTTACGGCTAAGCGCATCGTTTCAGACGCTGCTGCTTTCATTTGAGTCTTGTTTGTGGTTGGTGTCTTCACAAGTCTGTGGCCGGCAGGTCGAGCTTCTGGTCCCCTTCTCTCTAGTAAGGTCTTTCTATACTCCTGGCTCCTCCAGTGGCCTTTCATCTCCCATAATGTTCTCAGGCAGCACAGCCTCCCACATCACAGAGAGAATAAATGTCACCAGGAAATGCTTCTCAAAGCTTTCTGTCAGAACCCCAAACTGGAGCTCAGAGGGCATCTGTCTGTCTCTCAGCTTCTCTTGCTTGCTGAGGCCTGAAGGTTTTTTATTTATTTGCTTGTTTGGTCAGGCGGGTTTCAAGTTTTCACGAGCCAAGGTTGACCTTGAACATCTGGTGCTCCTGCTTCTATCTCCGAATGCTGGGGTCATACACAAGAGTCACCACACGAGTATGTGAAGCGGTGGGGATGGAGCTCAGTGCTTTCTGCATGCTAGGCAGGCACTCTATCACCTAAGCTACAAACTTAGCCCTTCAATAGTTTTATTTTTCAATACAGGTTCTTCCTACATAGTTCAGGTTGCCCATAAACTCAATTCTCCTATCCTCCTCAACTCCTAGCTCTCCAATGCTGGATTATAGTATGTACCACCATATCCAGCCTTACATCTGCAAGAAAAGTCTATTTTCCACCATGAATAAAGGAGTCCTTAATTCTGTCTGACCTTCAAGATGCTTCTTTCTCTGCCAAGAAATGTTCTCAGTGTATTGTAGACTTCCCCTCTGCCCATGATGAACTACAGGGGTTAGATCTCCCCAGCTGCAGGATAGGGTACTCTAGCCTGAGGTCCTGAGGACTAGAAGAGAGACCTGGGAAAGCAAGGTGGCTAGAACCTGTGAGGTATGATCCTGAAGGAGCAGCAGCAGCAACTGCAACAAAGGACATTCAGAGAAAGTTCTGGGAGCCTATAGAAGGAGCCACTCTGGGTGCTAGATGAACACGGATCTTCATGTGCACAGAAGACTGTGGGGTCTGGGATGAGCTCTGCAATGCCAGAGCCCAAGCATTCCCAGGCTCGCAGGTGGGAGGGAGCAACCTATGCCCTGTTAACCAAAGAGGGAAGACCTTATAGCACACAGGACATCAGACATGGTCCTCGGGAAATGCCACCTAAGAGGCCAGGGTCCATCAGCCTGAGACCCAAGGCTGGTGGTGCTTAGCAGGAGACTTAGGAGGTGGCAAACTGATTTGAGGTACCTTGATTTCTTGCCAGAAGGAAGCCTGACACTTGAAAAGGTCAACAAAAAACCCAACACCCCAAAAATAGAAACCCCACAATATCTGTCATGCAACCAAAAATCACTAGGCAAACTAAAAGCAAAAGCATTTAAACCATTATCTGGAGAATCAAAAAATCAACAAAATAGAGCAGGAACAAGTGGGCTGAGGAAATAAGACGCTGTTATGTATAATAATATCCTTAGGATATATAAATATAGGCTACTGCATGGGAAGTAGAAGAAAAGGCAAACATAGGCACGAAATCAAAGAGATAAGGTCGGAATGGAACTTGGAAAGAGAACACAACGCCTAAAATAAAAACACAGTAGTGTGACCGAACCTTACAGTACCTTACAGTAGTGTAACGCTCCCACCCATCAGTTCCCCCCAAACCACTCTGAGGCTTAATATTAATTACAAACTGTTTGGCCAATGGCTCAGACTTATTACCAACTAGCTTTTTGTTTCCTTGTTTCCAGATGGGGTTTCTCTATAGCTTGGGAGCCTATCCTGGAACTTGCTCTACAGACCAGGCTAGCCTCTAATTCAAAGAGCTCCACCTGCCTCTGCCTCCCGAGTGCTGGGATTAAAGATGTGCACCACCACTACCTGGAACTAACTAGCTTTTAGATCTTAAATTAACCCATTTTATTAATCTATGCTTTACCATGAGGCTCATGGCTTGTTACCCTCACATCTTGCTTCTCATGTGGCTGCTGGTGTCTTTCTGACTCCATCTTCCTTTTCCCTTTATCTTTGCTTGGATTTCCTACCTAGCTCTAGTCTGCCTGGCTATTGGCCAAATTGGCTTCTTTATTAATCAATGGTAATAAAACATACTTTTATGGGAACCCTATATCACATTGGAGTCAGGAAGTGGTGGTGGTACTTGCCTTTAATCCCAACCCTGGGAAGGCAGAGGCCAGGCATATCTCTGAGTTCAAAGCCAGCCTGGTCTACAGAGCAAGTTCTAGGACATCCAGGGCTACAAAGAGAAACTCTATGTCTTGAAAAAACAAACAACAAAACCCACTAGAATACTGAATGAGCAAAAATGATTGCTTTGTCATAATAAAGAGGCCAAGGAATCAAGAGGAAGTCATAAGTCAGCTTTAATTTTTTTTTTAAAGTGAAAGTGGCAAACCCCAAAGGGGAAATAGACAAGTTACAGCCACAGTGAAAGTGTCGATGTCTCGGTGACTAACACAGCTAAAAGCAATAGAGTAGGTGAGGTACAGAGGATTCCAGCAATACTGTCAACCTTCTCTTATATAACACTCCAAAGACCGAGAATGACACAATGAAAGGAAATGAGAGCTGGGCCTGGTGCTGCAGCTCTGTAACCCCAGGAAGACGGGGAGGGCAAAGCAGGAGGAGTCCAAGTTCAGGGTCTTCTGGGATACAGAGTGAGTTCAAAGTCAGCCTGGGCAACTTAGTGAGACCCTGTCTCAAAAATAAAAAGCAAAAAGAGATCTGGGAATGTAGTTTAATGGTAGAACATGCGTCTAGCATGTGTGAGACCCCAAAGTCGGTCCAAGAACCTGGAAAGAAGAAAACAGATTTACCGTGACCCACAGTTTGGGTCCAAGGTTGGGGGGCACATATTAGACAAGTCCCTTCGTGGGCCGGGGCGTCATCTTTACATCAGTATTTTGAAACCTCTTTTAGAGAATTTAAAATATATTAGAAAAGTAGGGTCAACGAGTAAATATTAACGAGGAATTAGAAAATTAAGAAGGTGCCTCAGCAGATCAAAGGACTTACAGCTCCAGCTGACTGACTTGAGTTCCATCCCCAGAACCCATGTTAGAAAGAGAAAGCTGATTACAAAAGTTGACTTCTGAAGGTAATGCCATGCTGTGGTATGCATATGCCTACACAGTCATACACAATTCACAATCGCAATAAACAAACGTTTAAAAGAGACACACATACACAGACTTTTTTTTTTTTTGAGAAGGGGTCTCCTATAGCCCAGGTTGGCCCCAAACACACTATGACCTTGAGCTTCTGGTCCTCTTGAATGCTGGGATTGCAGGTATGTGCTCCCTCTCACCGGGTTTGTCCGGTGCAGGTACGGCTTCGTGCATGCTAGGCAAGCACTCCAGCGCAGAAGCCACACCCTCATTTCCTGCGTTAGCCTCCCTAAATGCAGTCTGAGGACTGCCCACCCTCTTGGCGCTTCTGGGCCGCCCAGCCTCCTCTTCCCTGCATCCTTTCTCCTGCAAGTTCCAGGTATTTACCAACTCAGAAAAAAACCGACATCGTAGAGCAGCATGGCTGCTGTCCTGCATGATTCAGAGTGGCATGTCACCATGAATTTGAGAAAATAAAGTCACAGCCCAGAGCAAAGTGGATTTAACAGTCACCGAGGTGTCCAAGAACCCTTCCCTTCCCTTTGCTTCGCAAGCTCATGCTTTAATAATTTAATGCAGTTTCTGCCTGACAGCAGGGTTTTATGAAGCAGGGAGAAAGCTACAAAGACACCGTCTCTCCATCACCATTTTCACAGCTGCAGATAGAGTGCCATACTCACCATCTGGGCAGAGAATGCCCAGGCTGAGGAAGCTGCCTTTTTCAGCTACTATGCTGGAGGCCCTTCAGCCCCACCCACAGGAATTTCCAGAAGCTCTTGCACTCAGAAAGTCTGTCAAAGAAAAAGAGGTGTCCACTCTACTTGACGGAATGTGTTTAATTTCACCCATCTGTTTCGGGGACTTCGATCACACGGTACACTCCGAGATGGTTAAGTAAAGTTTACCTTGATTTGAGGGGCAGAGCTGGTGACTGGCTAACCTTGCTTTAGAGCTGGAGACCCAGCAAGAGATGTGTCTCTTCAGTCTTCCCAAAACTGAAAGGAAGGACCCAACTCAAGTCCCCGCTCTTCTCTTCCTGTGGGTCTTCTCTATCCAAATTGCTGTCTTCTCTATGGTCAGTTCTGGTCGGTTAGTTACCGGCTAAGCCTCCTGATTCAAGGTAAACGTTATTTAGTAGTGTTGGAGTGCTGTCTAAATTTCCTCAACACCCATCCATCCATCTGTCCCTTCATCCACCCATCCATTTCGAAGGGCTGGAGATTAAGCCCAGGGCTTACATACCAGGCAAACACTGTACCACTTATCTACATCCCTAACCCTCTTTTCGTTTCTTATTTGAGACAGGAGGCTCTCACTAAGTTGCCCAGCCTACTTTGAAATCTCTCTGCAACCTTGAGTTTGCAATCCTTCTGTTTTAGCCTCTGAGTATCTGGGAAAACAGTGTGTATAAACAGGTCTGGCCTGATCCAGCTCATTTTAAGTTAAATTCTAAAATCCTTACCCTATAAACTAAATAGTTAATATATGACAATATCAAAACAAAACTTCAAGCCGGGCGGTGGTGGCGCACGCCTTTAATCCCAGCACTCGGGAGGCAGAGGCAGGCGGATCTCTGTGAGTTCGAGACCAGCCTGGTCTACAAGAGCTAGTTCCAGGACAGGCTCCAAAACCACAGAGAAACCCTGTCTCGAAAAACCAAAAAAAAAAAAAAAAAAAAAAACCAAAACTTCAGCTCAAAGGGATTCTTCTGGTCTCTGTAGGACCTGCACACACATGGTACATAGATAGACATGCAGGTAAATCAGCCATATACATAAAATGAATAAACCTGTGCATTCTAAAATTTTAGAAAATGAGGTATACTCAAAAGGAAACTGAAGTGACCTACACCTTCACTAGCCAAAAATTGTTTTGGTAATTTTTATACGTAGATATTTGGGCCTTGAAGCGTTTGCTCCCAGGTTTGTGGGTATTTGAGCTCATTCTATAGACAATTTATAGTTTGCTTCTTTTTGACATTTTGTTTGTTGGATGGTTTGAGGTTTTGTTTTGCTTTGTTTTGCTTTTTTCTTTTTGAGGTATGTTTTCTCTGCATAGCCCAGGCTGGCCTTAAACTCCTGGCAACCTTTCTGCCTCAACCATCACATGACTTCCTGTTCCCTTCACACCCACAGGATTCGCTTTCCTCAGTCTGTCTTGGAGTCCCGTTTATTCCTGCAGCCTTCCATCAAGGGTCAAAGGTCAGCAAGGTGGTGCAAGAGAACTGTGTTTAATCTCCCAGTCTGACCTGCGCTGGTCCCTTCCCTCCCTCAGATAAGCTGTTTTGTCTGAGTGTAGCCATTTTTCATCTGTGAAAGGCCCTGCTCTGTGGGGTTGTTGGAAGACCAGAGGCATAAATTCATACATAGATTTACATGAAACGTAGTGCATACTCAGTAAGTGCCAGTTACTACAGCTTGACACAGAGGGAGGTACTGGGGAGCGGGTGGAGTGGAGGAAGGGATAGCTTGAATTAACCAAAACTCTAATTGTTTGTAGTGAACTCTAGGAAAGGGTGGTTGAATTTGTATTGTCCTATCTCTCAAATCTGTACATGACTCTGGGCATGCTCTCTGGCTCCTTGGTGCTATTAGGAATTATGTCTTGTCTGAGGTGGTAGCAGGAGCCAGAATGGTGTAAACGTTGCCTCTGTGTTAGTGAGCTACTCGTCACAGAAGGGGGAAGATGCATTCTGGCTCACGATTTCAGAGGGATCAGTCTATGGCTGCTTGGGCAGATCATCGTGATGGAGCAAGCTGCTCCTTCCTCTTGTAGTGGACAAGAAACAGAGAGTAAAGAAGAGGGTAGATACAATCCTCAAAAGCCCACCTCTAGTGACCACATCCTTCAGTGAGGCCGCTCCTTTTAAAGTTCCCCAAACTTCCCAGAGTATCAACTGAGGATCAGACATTTTTTTTTTTTTTTTTTTGATTTTTCGAGACAGGGTTTCTCCGTAGCTTTTTGGTTCCTGTCCTGGAACTAGCTCTTGTAGACCAGGCTGGCCTCGAACTCACAGAGATCCGCCTGCCTCTGCCTCCCGAGTGCTGGGATTAAAGGCGTGCACCACCACCGCCCGACTAGGATCAGACATTTAATGTGGACATTCCTGATATAAATCATAAGCTGGGCATGGTGGCACACACGTGTGGTCAAAAGCACTCAGGAGGTGTAGGCAGAAAGAACAGGGGTTCAAGGCCAACCTCAGCTACACAGTAAGTTTGAGGCCAGCCTGGGCTACATGAGCCCCTGTCTCTAAATAAACTAAAGAAAACACAGCTGAAGAAAGCTCTCTACTAGGACACTGGGCTCTTGGGTCCCCCAGTTGGTGACAAGCAAAAATGATGGAGAGTCTCGAGCATGGTGGAGCACCGTTCTTAGGCCCCTTCCTCTCTGCTCCATCCAGCGGGCTCACGTCCAGTACCTAAGATGTTCCTACAGCAGCCAGTTTTATTCTGCCTTCCACCTGACTAGCGGTATAGATTTAATCTAATTTAAAACTTAATCCAGGCAAGTAATTGATAAATATGGAAAGCCAGGATTTCCACCCTGTGCATAAGGCATACGCAAGAATAAAGCATATTTATCAGAATAATTACTAGTTTCGAAAAGTCTAATAACTACCTCTTACTGGGAGCAAGCTCTTGGGGAGAAGGGGAGGGGGGGTTAACTTGGTCAGACAAAGAACATGCTGTTTGTGGCTCAGCTGTCAAGGAGAGATGAGCATCGCTTGCTGGCCAGACCTGCTCTAATGGACGAAGAGAGTGAAAATCCTGGTGGGAAAGTCGGGCCTTGGACCAAGTGATCGTGAATATAATCAAAAATGTCCAGGGAAGCAATCAGCAAGAGAGACCCGTGGGTAAACAGAAGGATTGCACTGAGAGGCCCTGGCTCACAAGAACACAGGCTAAGAAGGCCCTCCACACTATTCTCAGGCTGGAGGCCCAGAGAATAGCCAGTGTGAATATGGGGGCTGGAGAGCAATGTGCCCATGGTACCTGTGCCAGGAGGTCACCCCAGAGGCATACAGTTTGATAGCACGAAAGAACGGGGTCCCAGCTCCGCAGAGAGTGTATGCTCACCCTGCTCTCCCAGTCTGGGTTCCAGCTGGGTCCAGGGGACCAGATGCTACCATAGCAACGAGAGTAAGCATTCTCCCTCAGATCTCCAGCTCAGGGGCTTCTCCAGAGAGACCCCACAGACGGACCAAGAGGCTGTGTTTCACTACCAGTGCAGATGACACAAAAAGAACCATCATAGCGGCTATCTATCTATCTGCTCCTGTCCGGTCCGCAGGGTGAGGGTGAGCTTCGCATTTGAAGGTTGTCTCATCATCAACTCCTCATAGCAACCTCCAGTTCACCTGCAGCTGATGTGAAGTCAATCCCAGTCACCCTTGGCTGCTAGAGGGGTCCCTTGAGGACACTGTGAGGCTACGCTCACTGTAGCTCCAAAGTATTACACAAACTCCTTGTAGTACTTAAAGGAGAATGGTTTTAGGGTTAGCAGTCATGGAAAGTAGTGGAATAAACGGACCAACCATGGGTGCCCCGTGCTGGTAAATCCCCCAAAACATGGGATGTTCGGGGTGGTTTGCTTAGCCGAACTGAGAAGAGACGGTAAAACCTGGAGGAGGCATACATGTATTCCATCTGGCAAGCCTCCATCATTCATTCATTCATTCATTCATTCATTCATTCATTCAAAAAACTGTTTGCTCCACAGAGAGCTATTGCATATTTGAGCCCTATTTGCGATGAAGCAAATGCCTTATGATGATTGTTTTTGCTTGTCTCTTTGACAGGATTTAGACTCACCTAGGAGACAAACCTCTGGAGTTGTCTTTAAGGAAGTTTTTACAGTGAGTTGGTTGAGGCAGAAAGACCCACCCTAAGCATGAACGGCACTGTCCCATGAACCAGCATCCATGAACAAGGAGAGTGAGCTGAGCGCTAGCTTTCTTCCTGCTCCGTGACTGCAGATGCTCTGCGACCAGCTGCCTCAAGCTTCTGCTGCCATGCCGTCTGTTGTGGGACATTTGGGCACCATGTGAAGATGTATGGCTATGATTGGTGCAATAAAAAGCTGGACAGCCAATAACCAGGCAGGAATTATAGGCGAGACGCCGGGGCAGAGAGAGGACTCTGGGAAGAAGAAAAGCAGAGCTGCCAGCCAGACACAGAGGAAGCAGGATGGGCGGTACGAAGATGAGGAAACAAACCAGGCCAGAACGTAGATTTAAAAATATGGGTTTACAGAGAAACCCTGTCTCGAAAAACAAATAAACAAACAAACAAAAATATGGGTTAATTTAAGTTATAAGAACTAGGAGGGGCAAGCCTAGGCTAAGGCTGAGCTTTATAATGAATAAGAAGTTCTCATTATTTGTGAGCTGGCTGTCCCGACGAGAAAGTACGACAACACCTTCTCCACTATAACGTACTGAACCCTCAAACTGTGAGCGGAAATAAACTCTCATCCCTAAGGTGCTATTGTCAAATACTTGCCACGGCCCTGAGGAAAACATCATACATGCTCGAAGCCTCTGAACAGAAGCTGGAAGGAAAGAAAAGAGGGAGAGAGACGTGAAGAACAGCAAGTGTCCTGAACCGCATGCTGTGGGCAGACCGAGGCACAGCCTGCGTGAAAACATGATTTTCTCTTTGGAGTTGCAGAGTCACTGCCTCTGAAGACACACCAAGGAGAGCAGGCAAGCCCTCCCTTCTGCTCACAGTGGCTGCTGGCTGCAGGAATGCAGCTGCATTTGAAGAGTGGATTAAAAGGCTCTGTTCAGCATGGTGCTGGGATCAGAGCTGCCCTTGAGCCCGGGAGCCCGGGAAGGTCCCAGAGCCAAGCTGGCTCCTAGCAATGAGATTACAGAGGAAGGCAGCTGGTAACCCTGGTCTACCTCTGGGACCCTAAACTCCTTTATACAGGGCAGGGTTACTGTTCCAAATCCCTAAAGCCTTCGGTTAGTCAAACCTTCCTGGAGTGATGATGAATAAATTCAGGAAGGTTTATTCTAATGCCACCTCTACACTCCACATGTGTCTGCACAGGAGGACACACACACATACTCAGCACACATACACATCCATGCATGTCTGAGGGAGAGATGGGACATGGGTAACAGGTTCTGCAATTATTTTACTGCTGTGCCCCCTGGGCTGGCAGGGCACTGTCCCACACTGACCATTAAGAACCATGCCCAGTGAGCCCAAGACAGCTGGGCCTGAAACTACCGAAGTGTGTATTTATTTACTTGTCTTCTCACAGTAACTATAAGGACTTTCTTCCTTGGCAATGGGCTGGGCTGGATAACAAGAAGACTAAGCCTGCTTACGGAAGCATGCGAGTTAGAGATCAGAACAGAGCAAGCGTGAAACCTACAGCTAAGCTTCCAAAAGGGAAAAGACTCCCGGAGGCCAGGTCTGATGTATACCCATCACTCCAGCGTTTGGAAGGCTTGCAAGGTCAAGGCTAGCCTAAGCTACATAGCTTTATGGTAAAATAAATAAATAAACACCTCCTAATAAATAAAAATAAGAACAAAGAAGAAAAGGTGATAACTGAGAGGTAAAATAAATGGCTAAGCTGAGCTGGTGACACTTGCCAATAATCCTGGCACTTGGGAGGAGGAAGCAGGAGGGTAAAGGTTAGAGCCTCATCTAGTCACATAGTGTGTTGGGAGTTAGTCTGGGTTGCATGAGCCCTTGTCTCAGAACAAAACAAAACATCAAGCAAACACAGACAGCCATAGCTAATCTTTATTACCTGCAGAGTTCTCATTTCCTGCGTGGTAATAACCACTCGTAGCAGCCGAGGCTGGCGGCGTGTTTGCTGTCACTTGTGCCCTGAGCTGAATTGTGAAAATTGGAGTCGGTTCCAGCGGATGTCCAGCAGAGTGGTGCTCTGTCTTCCCGTGCCAGCAAGCACGTCCTTTCTGCAAGCCCCTCGGCACAAGCGTTCACACTTCTGTGTTTGTTTCTGGCTTCCATGCTGAAGGTGTCCCTCATAGGTGCCACCGTGCCGCCCAGAGTCCTCGAGTACAGGCGGCTACAAGGTGCCTGGCGAGGAGAAGCCATGTTGGCTCAGCTTTGCTGAGGTGGGATTGCAGCCCTGCCAGCTGTGACTTCTGTCTTCCTGAGCTCACAACCGTTAATGAATTCACAAGCACAAACACACACAGGTTCGCGCCAAGTGCTGACCAGTCAGATGGGAAAGCTGTCAGCAGAGTCTCAAGACACTACCCCCAGGAGTGGGAGTCAGTGGGCTACCTCAGTGTGGCCTGACTCTGAACACAAGTACTGCCAGTAGGGAGAAGTCCCAGCAGAGAGCAGGGAGAACAGGGGAGAATTTTCTAGACTTGCCATAGGACACGGATCTCAGATTCACAAAGTACAACTGGACCCAGACAGGATTAGTAGCAGCAAGCCAACAGACCCAGCACAGTGATCCTGCAGAGCACACCCCAAATTCAAGTCATTAAGGCTAGAAGACAGATGGTCCCAGTTCATGCTGTGAGCTCCAATTCCACTGGAGGTGGAGGTGGAAGGTTGGGGAGTTAGGGGCTAGCCCGAGTCACATAGATCTTCTCCAAAGAAAGCACAACATGATTACAGTAATCAAAGAGATCAGAATTACATCCTGTGGGACTGAGGACAGGGTTCTCAGTACCAGAAGAGGGGAGTCGGAAACCATCCTGAACAACAGATCACCTAGGGACCTCTGCCTGCAAACACCATGCAGGATCAGAGGAAGTCAGTCTAGCGTGGTGGCTCATGTGGTAAGCCCAGCATTCGGAGGCTCACGCAGGAAGATAACTGGGGCTGAGGTCAGTATTTCTGGAAGCAAACAAGACCCTGTCTCAGCAAACAAATCAGAGGGAAACGAAGTTATCTGCAGACACATAAATGTGGAGACAACTTTCTGCTGGGAACCCCACTGGAAAGCTGAATTGTGAGGCACAAAAACTGAACTCGGGTGGAGAAGGATATCTTCACTTGCTTTCTGACACTGTGAAAAAGACCACAGGCAATTTGGGGAGGAACAGGTCTATTTCAACTTACAGCTTCTAGACCATCATGGAGGGACATCCAGGCAGGAATTCAAGGTGGGAGGAGCCTGGAGGCAGGAACTGAAGCAGAGGTCATTGAGGGGTGCTGCTTTGTGTCTTGCTCTTCAAGACTTGCTCAGCCTGCTTTCTTACGTAACCCAGAACCACCAGTCAAGGGTAGCACAGCCCACGCTGGGCTGGGCCTTCCCACATTATTCAATCAAGACAAAGTCTCACAGACTTACCTACAGACAATCTGGCATTTTCTCTTTTGAGGGTCTGTTTTCTCAGATGACACCAGACTATATCAAGTTGATGAAACAAACATAAACCCACCACCACTAACAACAACAACCACCACAACCTACAACCAACAACCAGCAGAGGAATTCTGCAGGAAAGAAGGAGGGGCAAAGGGCCATTCATGAACAGAGGCGTGAAGAGACAGAAATCTTCCCTGTGTAAAACAAACACAGACAGAACTTGAGCAATGCTCTCGCCATGCAGTCACTGAACAAATATTTGTTAGCATTCAAGATACGCTGTCAAGAGTCTTACAGGGCAGCGCCAAGTGACACAATCCCAAATGTCTGCTTTGGGAGCAGCTAAAATGCTTCCTACATTATGGGATGATCTCTACGATAAAGAGGAAGGACACAGGACAGGCTGTTGTGAGTGTAGTAGGAAGACAAGTCTCCATTCTTAAAGTCAGCCTGGTCCATCAGAAGGGAGTTTGGGCTCCCAGGCTACAGTGGAGGTGCCTAGGGGTGATTAGGGAAATGTCTGCACTCACTCGTCATCTCTAATGCTCCATTGCTTCCTCTTGTTTTCCAACTCAAAGGGGTAGAATAGGGCCGAGCCTGTAGCTCAGTTGGTAGGCTGCGTGCCTAGTGTGCAGGAAGCCCTGAGTTCAATCAGAACTACACAAATCAGGCATGATGGTGCTCTCCTATAATCCAGCATGTGGCAGACAGAAGCAGGAGGATGGAAGTCATGCTTGGCTACATAGGTAGTTTAAGGCCAGCTTTGGGTACCTAAGAGTCTGCTTTTAATTCTCACGCACCAAATAAGGCTATCCTGATACAATGTGCTAGGTGGGAAAGCCATGGCACCATAGCCACTTCCCTGACTACCCTTGAAAGGAACAGCTGAGAAGGTTAGTGATGGGGTCATGGGGGAAATTAGCTAAACCACCTACCAGCGGGATGGAGGTGGTTTACAGCCAACCTGAGCCTTGTCTTAGGAGAATAAGATATTGATCTAAAGGAAAGACCCTTTAGAGTAGAAGCAATGTGTTTGCAGAGCAATGTAGCAATCTTTGTTGAGATCTGGAGTGAGATACAGTGGTAAACCGGAGGGTTATCCTGACTTAGGAAGAAGTAGGTTTAAACCTGCAACTACAGACAACGGTTAAGAACGCAGGCTATTCTTGAGGAGAACCAAATGGAGTTCCCAGCACCCACACTGGGTGACTCGTAACCACTTGTAACTCCAGCTCTTTGGAGTTCTGGTATCTCAGGTCTCTGCAGGCACTTGTGCACGCACACACACACACACACACACACACACAATAATTAAAATGAACTAAGATATTTAAAGTGAGACACAGAATTTTGGGTTGTGTCCAGTTGTACATTTAAGGATAAAGCTTTCAAAAGTAAGTTTTACAATCTACAAACCAGTTTTCCTTCCGAGTTTAACTCTGATCTATCCTTCCTTCTGCTCCTTTCCATTCATAAGCTGAGCTTGCTGTTGTTCCTTGGACAATTACGTAACACCAAAGATCGCAGCTTATTAAACTCGAAGTGCCCTGACTTATAAACAGTGTTTAGAAAGGGTTTTAAGTTATGAAAGTTTTCCTACCCTGTCATCAGGACACTTCTGGGAAAGACCCTCCTTCCCGAGCTGGTGTGGGGAAGGGGGTATACCACTGCCCAGCTCACAGGGATTTGCTCACCCCATCAGTGACCTCAGCAGAGAAGGGGACTTTTGTAGGCGATGCTGGCCTCTGAACAGGGTATGCACTGGGAAGTGAACTCAGTTATAAACAACAGATGAATCCATGTCTGCAGCTCACGCCTACATGGGATGGATGTGAACCAGATGACATGGATGGTCAGGAAGAAAGGGTCCCTGCTAGGTCTAGAGAAATTAGCCTTCTCCCCACCACCAGGAGACTTGGCTTTCTCTTGGAGAGCTGGACTTGGTTCAGGGTGGTACAGAAACCAAGGCCAGATGCAGATGCCCTGAGGGAAGAGGAGGAGAATCACCTTTAACTGTTCAGAGCTAGAGCCTAGAGGCTCGCCTTCTGCAGGGAGAGGCAGCCAGGGGAACAGGGAACCCTGAGCTGAGCACCTTCCATCTCTGGGCTTAGGGCTACCTGGCCCTTGCTGACATGTCCTCTTTCTGAAATAGCATCCTGGAAGGCCACGGTAGGTGACAGGAAGCTTGACAGCATAGACCATTTCCTGTAACCTCCACAGATGAAGACTGGTTGTGCTGACTGTAGTTAAGCTGGACACCAAAGAATCTAACGACAAGTGTCCCCTGGAGACGTCTGTAGAGAAGCCTGAAGAGCTGAGGGTGGCAACGCACACTACTATCCCAAAGAGGATCAGGAGTTCAAGGTCACCTTCACCTGCGTGTATCGAGTTGGAGGTGAGCCTGGGTTCCTGAAGTCCCTGTCTCAAAAAACAAACCACAGAAACAAAACGCAAACCCAAGAGGCCTTCATATCTTGGTGTCCCACCCCATGGTTAGGAACCTGGAAGAGAGTCAGGGAATATTGGCCTTTCTAAGTCTTCTGATGACCCGGATGAGGAGCCTCAGAGAAAGCCTAACATAAGGAATCGAAAAAGAGGTCTGTTTGAGTCCACTGTTTTCAAATCACGAGCATCTAACTCTTCCAGGCCGATTCAGAAAACGAGACAAGGCCATCTTCCTGGTCACAAAGTCCTGGAGCAGCCAGACAGAAATGCTTTCACACAACTGGAAAAGTGGAAAACGTCCTCTACTGAGCACGGCTCTTGGGAAGAAGCCCACATCCCTGTGCCCTGTGGGTGGGAGCATGAATTGATGCAATATGTTTGCAGAGCAATCTAGCAACCTCTGTCAAAATCTTATAGGAATGCGGCTCTTAGGAAGTGATCCCAGAGCTTTGCTCTGCTTGAGTGTGTTTGCAGACGCAAAAGGCATGCGTGCATCACAGCGGCTCTCTCAGGGCTGTTTATCATAGCAGACCCAGAAACAGCCCCACCGTGTCAGCAAGACTTTTGTGCGCACTGTGGTACAGCCACGCAATGATTCTTGCTAGGCTGTCAGAGGAACCATCCAGATCTCTGTTTGTCTCTGGGACATGTTTTGTGGAGGGAAAAAAAAGCACTTATGAGGGTGAGACTTTATTTCAAGTAAAACAAAAATGAGTATCTGTGCTTTTATGTGCACGGGATATATTTAGAAGGGAACCAGAGTCATAAGAGAACGTTCCTCTGGCGCTGGGGAAAGGTTGGGGAGAGAATGTCTTTTATTTACTTTTTATCTGCCAATCATAAGCCATTTAAATTTCTACCATGAGCTTGTATTACTTTTGCAAATTAAAATTGAGGCAATAAAGCTAAAATAAAGAAGTTGAAGACAGGACTGGTGGTGCAAACCTGTAATCTCAGCTGCTTGGGAAGCTAAAGCAGAAAGATTGTAAGTTCAAGACCAGCTTGAGTAACTTAGCCAGACCTTGTTTTAAAAACAAAAGAGAGGCCAGGTGGTGGCTGCACATGCCTTTAATCCCAGCACTCAGGAGGCAGAGGCAGGTGGATCTCTGTGAGTTTGGGGTCAGCCCGGTCTATAAGAGCTAGTTCCAGGACAGCCAGGACTGTCACACAGAAAAAACCTGTCTTGAAAAACCAAACCAAACCAAACCAAAAAAAAACAAAAACAAACAAAAAAAAACCAAAAAACAACAAACAAACAAAAGGAAAGCTGGGGATATAGTTCAGGGCCAGACCATTTGTCTAATAATAATGAAACCCTAGGTTCAGTCTCCAGATCTGTAGTACCGCAAAAAGAAAAAATAAGTATATAGGTTGAAATGCAGTTTGCAACTGGTGTGTACATGGCGACCTTACGTCCTGGTCTGGGTCACTGTGGAGAGCCCTGGCAGGCAGCATTTACCAGGTTCACCTCTGAGTCGCCACCCGCAGCCTCACGTGAGCTTACCTCCTGCACTTAGTACCTACCCAGGCTCATGTTGGTCCTGAGTCTCTCTGTGTACTAGAGAAGTACATGCATGGCAGGGTTTTCAAGGAACAGCCAGGAGTGGGGATAGGAGACACTATTACTGCCCAGCTCCATCCTCCAGATGAGCATGTGGGTATTCTGCGCCCTTCTCCAGACCAGAAATACAGACTCTGGCTGCCACTTTCCCATAAAGCATGGGCCAGCCATGCCGGAGCCGTGCTTTCTCCAAGCAGATGCAGTTTCCAGGCAATGGGGCATCATGCCTGGCCTTGCATGTACCACCCATGTCTTCATCCAAACTACCTACTGAGCAGATGCTGTCTTGATCCCATTTTACATGAGAGAAGACTGGCCCGCCAGTGATCTTCAGGCTGGTGATCTTTGTTTACGATGGGTCACCCTGTACTTCCTAGGGCCCACATTTCAGAGCCTGGAGCTCACAGACCCTTCCTGCACTTTACGGGTCTGTAGGAGCAGATGATGGGTGCAGATGCCAAGGGACACATCTGGACTTCTAGAAAGAAGCCAAAGCAGCAGGAGCAAGGGGCGAGTGCCAGCTTTGTGGGGGCAGAAGTCCTTCCTTACTAAGAAGGGAAGGCACTCGGAGAAGAGTTCCTGAGCTGGAAGCCAGGGGTCACCTTCACGAGCTGCTGTTGGAGGCAGACACCATGCACTGAATGCTGCCCTCCCCCCGCAACAATGCCTATCAGAGTGTCCCCTCCACGGTGACAGCATGAGCAGGTATGGACTCTGCAGTGATCTGTGGTCATGAGGATGGAGCTCCCCGAACTTGAACTTGTCAGTGTCCTTAAGGAAGACCTCAGAGAGCTCCTGCCCTCTTCCTGCCATGTGAAAACCGAGGACCAGATGCTGAGCCAGCCTAGCTTCCTAGGACACCAGTCTGTTGTGAGGATTCAGCTGCTCTTTTCTTTTTCCGCACCAGAGACTGAACTCAGGGCCTCGCTCATCATGCGAGCTGAGCGCTCTCCCACCCAGCTACAACCCAACACTCCTTTTAATTTTTGTTTTGAGACAGAGTCTCACCAAGTTGCCCAGAGTAACCCTTAAACTCACTGTGTATCCCAAGCAGGCCGTGAACTCAGGAGTCTTCCACCTCTGCCTCTTGAGTAACTGGGATTGTAGTCTTGTGTCACCAGGTCAAGCTTCAAACTTGCTTTTTTTTTTTTTTTTTTTAAGGTTTTTCAAGACAGGGTTTCTCTGTGTAACAGTCTTGGCTCTCCTGGAACTCACTTTGTAGACCAGGCTGGTCTCAAATTCCCAGAGATCTGCCTCCTGGGAGTTGGGGATTAAGGGTGTGTACCACACACCGCTGGCTAAACTTGTATTCTTTATTCTGCCTGTTAAAGGTGTTTTGCCATGCATCCCCAGCTAGCCTTGAACTCACTGAGAACCTTGGGATGACCCTGAACTTCTGATCTTCCTGCTTCCATTCCCCAAATATTGGAGTTACAGACGTGTGCCGGCCACCTCTATTCATGCGGTGCTTGGGACTGAATCCGGGACTTTGTTCATACTCGACAGGCGCTCTAACTACTGAGTTAGCTCGGAAGGACAGCACCCATGCTTTTCCCAAACAACGATACTTAACCACGCCTCAGCCAGACCTCCCCACGCCTAGCTCCCAAACCTCGTGCCTCACTGGAGGTCCCAGTTGCAGTAATGGCAAACCTTGCTAAGACTCTGAACTTCTCTCGTTTCTTTCCATTTCACTTGGCTTCTCTGGAATTCGGGTCTTCAGGGGTCTCCCTCAGGTCTCTCTGAATCCCTCAGACTTCACTGCAGGTGGGTGGCCACCTGCCTTCACTTCTGGGTCATCTTCGGCAAATATAGCTTGGGGACTGGGGCTGCAGCTCCATGTACGCTTGCCCAAATGTATCAGGTTCTGGGCACAGGCACAAACCAGAACTAGGTGTTTTAGTTTGCTCTCTGCCACCGGGATACCACACCATGACAGCAATGTGGGGAGCAGAGGGTTTGTTTCATGTTACAGCTTACAGTCCAATCATCGGGTGAAGCTAAGGCAGGAACTGAAGCAGAAGCCATGGAGGAACGCTGCTCCCTGGCCTGTTCCCCATAGCTTGCTCAGCTTACTTCTTTATATAACCCAGGGTCACCTGCCCAGAGGTGGTTCTGTCCACAGTGGGCTGGGCCCTCCCATATCAACCTTTAATTAAGAAAGTGACCTACAAATTTACCTACAGGCCAATCTGATGGAGACATTTTTCTCAACTGGGGTTTCCTCTTCCCAGATCACACTTGCTTACATAAAAAAAATCTAAGCAGGGCCAGGCTGTGGTGGTGCACGCCTTTAATCCAGCACTCAGGAGGCAGAGGCAGGTTGATCACTGAGTTCGAGGCCAGCCTGGTCTATAAAGTGAGTTCCAGGAAAGCCAAGACTGTTTGTTACACAGAGAAACCCTGTCTCAAAAAAATAAAAACAAAACAAAAACCAAGCAGGGCACTAAGATCAGAGTGAAATAACCCAGTGCAGGTCCCTTGCTAAAAGACAGAACCCCAAACCAACCAAACAAAAACTCCAGAAAGCACCTGCTGCCCAGCTCAGATCCCTCACCAGCTCTTCCAGCTCTTTGTGTTTGGGATATGCCCTGAGACGCAGCTCAGCTTGTGTAGATACAGAGCCCCAAGCTTGTGAGGGCTTTGGCAAGAGGAAGCAAAAACTGCTGCCTGCCAGCTCTGTCCTGCCCGGAGTGTGCAGTGGGCGGTAGCGGTTTATAGCTGTACCACCGGAAGACATCTTTTAGAGCATCGTGGAACGAGTGCAGGAAATGATCGCCTGCTCTTGCTGCAGCTGTGCTTCCCCAAAGCTTGAGGCTGACAAACTAGAACTTGGGAGCGGGGAGGTCATGTGCCTAGCTGCTCTTTTGGAGGGTGCCAAGCCAATGGTAACCTGAGTAGTTTGGACTCTGCCAGGGACCAGCCCTGGGTTATTTTGTTCTCTCCGAACAAACCTGATCTTACTTAGTTCTCTCGGTCCTAGAGGCATGGGCAGTTTCCCGGACCAAGAAGAAGGCTCCTCTGTGAGTAACAGCACTACCACCCACATGGCTAATGTCCACTTGCACCCCAAGCCAGGACCCATTTTGTCCAGTCTGAGGGACTGCAAGGTCCCGTATAGTCTCCGGGGTAGGCTTCTTGCTCTGGCTTATCTTTCTTATGGAGCAGCTCCTCCATTCTGAGGCCCTGAGACCAGAAGCACAGACAAACTGGTCCACAGCCAAGTCGTCTGAGCCCCCAGTTCAGCAGTAAAGCTGGAGACAGCAAAGCCCATCTCTGGGGCCTTGGTAAGAACCACTCCCCACCTCACTCATCTGAAATGACGTCTTTATTTCTTTTCAAACTCAGCTTCCACAAACCACTGGGAAGATGAAATCAGTCTGGAATTTTAAGCCTCTGGGTATTTGGCCCTGTCCCTGAAGGGGGCTGGACCACAGCAGAGCGTGGATGGTGTGTTAGGGTCACAGAACCCTCCGACAGGCTCAGGGTGGTCCTCGTGAAATGATCACTTGTACCGTACACTGACCTACCCACGGCACTCCTGGGCCTTTACTCCAGTTCAGCTGAGTGCCTGACAGAGGGGGTAGGGTGCAGACGCCCCCTAGGAGCATTTGATCCAGAGAACCTTGTCTTCTGGAACCTTCTCTGTTTCCTGCCTCAGATCAGACAGATGATCTCCTGAGGCTCCTGGTTCATTTTCTTGCCTCAGGAAGAGATGTGGAGCTGGGTCTGTTCCTGGCCTTTGAGTCTCTGCTCATTCATGTCCTGATGCCCAGCACTGTAGCCCCAGGATGAACGGGCACCCTGTGCAAAAGCCTGCACAGCACGGTAGAGCGGGGCGACAGATAGCTTGGGCTGGTGTGCCTGCATCCAAGGCTGTGTGGTTTGTTTGCTCCTCACCTCATTTTCCTCATCTGAGAAATGGGTTGAATTATGTCCCCCTGAAGTTCACATGATGAAGCGTCAACCTCCAGGACCTCAGAAGGTAACTGTATTTGGAGGCAGGGTCTTTGCAGAGAACACCCTTTCGCGTGACTCATTGGAAGAGATCAGGACACAAACATACACATGAAGGGACAGTGTCCGAGGGCACAGGTAGAAGATGACTACCAGCCTCTTCTCAGCCCTGTTGACCAAGCTCCACTGGCCTACAGGACTTGGTTATAAAAGCCCCAACAGAAAACACGGAGGGTGTTTATGGTCACAACTATTTTAGAGTCTGGCTGTGTTCACTCTAGAATTCTACTCTCTTGGATCAAATCACTGGTATGCATTTTCTAAATCTGGAATTATGAGTAAGTCAATTCCAAGCATTAGTTGCCTAGTCTGGATAGTAGGTATGTATACACACAGAACCTACCTTGTAAGGAGCTCGGGGACACTGAGTACCGAAGACCACAGCAGCAGTAATTCAGGGTTTGACAGAAAGCAACCTGGTGCTAAAATGAATAAGGCCAGATCAATTGCAGGTAAGCCTGTATTTTTATCATAAATTGTACCTCCCCAGACAAACCAAAGTGAACACTGTAAAATGCAGAAGCAAAAGTCGCATTGCTTTCTGGACACGATCCCCAGTAGGGCTTGAATCTTCTTTGGCGGACAAGCTTCAGCAGGGCAGGACTCTGAGACTGGAGGGCTTCCCACTGACTTTGGCAGTCTGTGTTGCATATGGCACCCCCTGGACACAGGCCCCTGTCGCCTTCCACCTAATCCACAATCCAGAGCCTCCAGAGAAAACAACGGCAGAACCCCAGGATAAACAGCAGTGACTTACTAATGCTAGGCAAACATTGGAAGGGGGACCAAAGATAGCTCTGGCCCATGCTCACCCGTCAAGAGGAAGCAGCTTCTTGAATGGCTCCTCAGGTGTTAGAGTGTTGGAAGCTGTGCTAACTCTTCCAAATCATCTGTCAGAGGACTTCACCTGACTGCAGAGAAGATTATGAATCCTGTGTTACCTGAGCTGGGTAGAGGGCACTCAGTTTGAAACCAGTTTGGTTATGAACCATATATTAGATCCTGTGACATTAGGGTCACAGCTTGGTCAGCTCATGAAGGCAGGGCTAGCCCTTAATTAGACACTGGAGTCCGTTTGTAGTGACCATTTTGCTTGTTGCTCTGGCCAAACACTTGAAAAGGTCAACTTGAGGAAGGTGAGTTTTATTCTGGCTCACAGTTTGAGAGGTCACAGTCAATCATGGTGGGGAAGGCATGACGGCAGGAACTCGAGGTGGTTGGTCATGTGGCATCTACAGTCAGGAAGCAGAGACATGAACGCTGATGCTCTGCTTGCTCTGTCCCTCTCTTTCAGTCTAGGACCCCAGCCCATGGAATGGTGTCACCTGGCAGGGTAGGTCTTCCCTCCTCAGCGAAACCTTTCTGGGAACACCATTATAGACATGCCCAGAGGTAGTTACCATGGCGATTGCAAGTCCTATAACGTTGGCAATGGATATTAGTCATCACCAATTAGCTGGGAAACAGAAAACCCAGCTGTTTCTCAGCTCTGCCAGGCATGCTCACAGAGGACGACTTAACATCCGGATAAGGATGCTGAGCCTCTCTTTGCTTGCCTGGGATGCAGCGTTCCCCAGGATCTGTGCTTGGGCTGGCTGAGTACATCCTGGCAGGTAGTGGTTGAACTGGCACGTTTATAATGCCTCAAGTTGCTGAGCACGGTGGCTCAAGCCTGACATCCCAGCAGTTCTGAAGCCGAGGCAGCGTGTTTGCGAGTTTGAGATCAGCCTGGGCCACATAAAGAGACCCTGTCCTACAATGGGAGAGGATTCTGCTGTTAACGGCCCCTACATTCATATTGTTCCCATGTCCCTCTCAACAAAAAAAAATCACCATGAGTGTGATGAATCCATGTCGTCAAAAGATGGGTTTCAAGGAAGCAGATATCCTATGGAGAGAACCACAGCATTTGCTTCTGGAAGACCAGGACAGAATCCGTGTGGGCGGGCTGCCACCAGGATCCCACTGTCCACGGTTTTCTCATTTTTGGCAATGACATTTCAGACACTGAGCGGAAGGCGGATATTTCTGGAGGAGGCTTGACCAATGTGTTTGACCTTTAGGGGGAAAGTAAGAAAGCAGGGTCTGGGAGGAGGAGGAGAGATTCCTCAGCCTCCGTTCCCCTGCTGGCTGCCGAGAGCAGTGCCGGGAACGACACAGGAGTGTGTTGGCTCCAAGTGTAGAGATTTAGTACAAATTCACTATTTCCTTCCTCGGCTTCCGGTTTGGTTAGTCATGGGGAGGTCTGAATTTTCCTTTTCCAGAATCCTGGCCCAGAGTTTGTCTTGGCAGCTGGTCACAACTCCTCTGAAAAGGCTCTTGTATTTGTATGAGGCTGAGCTCTGGAAAATGGCTCCTGCCCAAAGTGAGTCAGGGCTCCTGGGACAACTGCTGAAGATCAGTTCTGCCACTTCACAGCTGCAGACGAGAGACAGGGTCGAAGCCCGGTACGAGCAGCTCCGGCTCGCACACCCGAGGCTGGGTGTATGAGGGGAGGCCACAAGAACAAGACCTGGGTCCCAGTGATTGTCATTCAGCAGCTTAACCTCCAAGAGAACCCCTGTGGAAAAGCCACAGCTCAGGCATGCTGCTCCAAGAGATGCCGCGACCATCGAGGAGACCTCAGAAGAACCAAGACTGGGGGACCATGCCTGGGGACCATGTAAGGACTTCTTCTCACCTCTGTAGTCCTAGGGTGACTTGGGCCATACACTTCCTCTTTCTTAACCCTGCTCTGAGAAGATGGACCATCAAGAAGCCCGAAAGACCTACACAGGAATTGTGGGGCACTGAGCTACAGCCCTATCTTTACCTGTACTGGTACTGCCTATGTTCCACCTATTTATTGTTTGAGGTTCTGGCTGCTGCTGTTTTTTCAACATAGTCTTATATGGCCTCACCTCAGACTCACTGTGAAGCTAAGGATGACCTTAAACTGCTAATCTTCTGCCTCTGCCCCCTCAAGGCTTGTTAACGAGGACGAGCTACCACTCCTGGTTCATCCATTTTTTTTTCTTGAACAACTTGTCATAGAAACACCATGCTGGGCTCTGTGCCTGACCCCACTCTAAAACCATGTGTATATCTATATTATTTCATCTAATCCTCTCAGCACCTGAGAGAGGGTTGTCATAAGGTCAGCATTCCCATCCTGTCTTCAGAAGAGGACATTTGGAGCAGGAAGAGGGAGAGACTGAGGCACGAGGGATCCGGCTCCTAAGGATGTGACTGGCAGGGGAACAGGGTAGCCAACCCCATGCCAGGGCTTCCGTGTGCCACATCAGTCTGGTACTCCATCCTTCAGACGCACCCGCCCTCTGCACGGCTGCTGTAGACAATGGCAGCTGTGTCTCTTTGTCTCTTTCTGAACTCCTGTGTGTATTTGTTACAGTTTGGGTGTCCAGTTCAATGTGTTGACATTGAACCCCACTGTGAGGTACTAAGAGGTGGAGATTTCGTCTGGTCGGAGCACCTGGGAGCTCATTGGGGGAAAGGCTTTCTGTTTGAGCAACGCACCTGAATCCTAGCGGCTTCAGAGGAGGGAGCGAGACCCAGGGACACAGTTGAGTGCCTTCTGTCTCCCACCCTGTGTTATCTTTTACCGTGTCTGGACTCTACCAGCAAAAAACCACCACCACCATCAGCCCCTCAACCCTGACCTCCAGACCCGTGCACAAAAATAAACCTGCTTCATTATAGGTCTCCCACATGGAGACAATATCATCGGCAACAGGAAACAAACACAGCACTCACAAATATGCCCACATGTGCAGAGCGTGCTATCTAGAACAGAAATCTGTAGCCTTTCTTTAGGCAAATAGCATTTATACTTCTTTGCATCCTGTATAGAAATTCATTCTTTCCATAGATACTCATATACAGCTATGCTCCTTATTTATTTATTTTAAAAATTTGTGTGTGTGTGTATTTGTGTATGGTCACACGAGCCCTATGATATACATGTGGAGGTCAGAGGGCAACTTGTGGGAGTCAGCTCTCTCCTTCCACCTTATGGGTTCTGGGGATTGAGCTCAGGTCATGAGGCAATCAGGTCATGAGGTCAAATGGCAAGCATCCTTACCTGCTGAGCCACCTCATTGGCCCCGCCTCACTCTTTTAATGGCTTTCTAATGTACCCCATCATGGGAGCCAGAGCTTGTAAACCGTCCTCTGACATGAGCTTGGGCTGCTCCCATTACTACATGTTATAAAGTTGTATTCTAACTCCGACGCAACTTCCCTCTCAGAGACAGCATTGCACTGGAAGGGTTGTGACGGGCGGAGAGCCCACCCTAGCAATATTCACATTCTAGTCCCTACCATTTTCCCTGTATTATTTGTGGCGAAAAGGACTCTGGGATTGGAGTTGGAGTTGTGGACCTCACTCAAAGACTATTCCAGATTCCCTGGATGTAATTGCAGAACCCATGCTGTGACCTAGGTGTTTATGCCGCTCAACTTCATGTGTTGAGCCTGTTCCCCAGTGACGGCATTGAGAGGTGTTGGATTATGAAGGCAGAACCCCATGAAAGAGGTTGGGATGGGGTGTGGGGCAGCATACCTGTAATTCTGGCACTTGGATGGCTGAGGCAAGAGAATTGTTTTGAATTTGAGGCCCTCTGGAGTTACACAGTGAGTATCAAGCCAGCCTGAGTTATAACGTGAGATCTCCAAAACACAGAGGAGGTAGAAGGAGAGGAAGAGAAGAGGGAGGAGGTGACAGAAAACAGGCCTTCCAAAAGCCCAGGGTCTTGCTGGGTTAGTGTATGAAGCAGGACTATGACCTAACAGGTCCAACAAGAGGCTGGGCACAGCTCACTAAGAACAGAAGCTCAGCACACTTGGAGGGTGATCTAGGAAGGGGTTGGAAAGACCATCCTTCTTCCAGCTGGGCTGCAACCAGGAAGCAGATGGAAGATGAGGAGGTGAAGGTGATGGGCCTAAAGGGGGGAAGAGGAAGCCAACACAAGGCAAAAGGAGATGGCCCAGAATGAGGTGCCACAAAGGGCAGAGCAGCTTTAGGCAGGCCCAGGCCGGTCTTGCAGCAACCATGATGCAAGGAGCACCACAGGTGCAGCCTATGACAGCGTGTGAGTGGGGACACAAGTAAGGCGTACACGGACTTTACCCTGGGCTCTACACGGTCTGCCATGAGAATCTGAACAGAGCGCAGGTGTGCGGGAGAAGGCAGCAGGTCGTGGATCTAGGACTCACAGAGCGTGTTTGCTGGCTGGCTGCTGCTTGCCTGCTCCAATCTCTGCTTGGAGACAACACCATTCTCATTATGGGTCTGTAAGGATGAGGAAAAGACATGCATGCATTTAGAGGTCTCTGTGTACACACATGTACACACACCTTACTTATACATGTGCCTCAGACTTTTTAGTAACATGTGCTCATATGTGTACACACGTGCATGCATGGGCACACATTTACAGCACACACATGGAGCCATTGCATCCTTCACCCAGAGGAGGTTATTCCTAAAGGACCGTTGCCACAATTTCAGAACTGACTAAAACGTATCTGAGAACTCACCCTCAACAGTCACTGATGGAAAATGGAACTTAGGCCAACAAGGACTGTGGTCCCTTCGGTCCCAGGATGGCTCATCTTTTTAACCGCACAAGGAGCATCGTGGCCCTCAGAGGGTCAGGGCACCCTTCCACCTGAGCCCCAGCACTGTGTCGGAGCTGTCTTTGGGGCAATGAGAGTGCTCCCCTGGCAGCTCCAGCAGCCTCACCTTCTCTGTGGCTTGAGTGTTCAAGAGATGAATACGGAACTCCAGGAGAAATGTTACCAAGCCGAGGAAAGGTTATAGACACAAGACCTTGCCTGTCTCGAAAGAACCAGAACGGATTACTGTAATTTACCTCTCCTCGGGGCAGCAAATGCTAGGCAGAACAAAGCCTTTAAAAGAACCATTTAAGGCAATTTATCTAAGTGGCTCCCAAATGTCATATGTTGTGACAGTCTTATGGCTTTTAGGAGCTCGGATTCTGGCTACTGTGACCCGCTAACTCTGAGGGTCTGAAGGATGGTCTAGAAAGCTGTTGTCAGGAGCTCCTTTGGGTGTGGACGCTGTTGTCCAGCATCCTGGACAGGAAACAATGATACAAGCTGCTTGATCTGAGAGGCAGAAGTACCCAGACCAGGAACCAGCATGCTGGGCCATCCTACCACCTTAGTGGGCAGCTCCTTACCTACAGCAGATCATCTCTCCAGCCACTGTGAGCCAGCATGCCCTTTTGAGAAAGACTCAGGCTGGGTCATGGTGGCGCACGCCTTTAATCCCAGCACTCGGGAGGCAGAGACAAGCGAATCTCTAGGAGGTTGAGGCCACACTGTTCTACAGAGTGAGTTCCGGAACAGCCTGGGCTGTTGTACAGAAAAACCCTTTCTCAGAGAAAAAAAGAAGAAGCATAGGAATTCCTTGTATATCTGCATGTTTGTATCTGCATGCACATATGTTTGTGTCCACATACATGTTCATACAGATGACTTGTGATGACCTAGAAACCAAAGGTCAAGGGACTTTTTTACTTTTTTTCTACTGCATAGAATAGAAAACTGAAATTCAGAGAAATAAGAATGAGATTTTAGAGACCTTGGTAACCAAGTCAAAATCAGAACCAAGTGCAAAAATCTAATCATCTGTTGTGTTCTTACTATATCTCTTGCTGGGTAGCAAATACCTGTGGTTCAAAGGCAGAGTGATAGAACAAAGACCAAGGAGCTCAATGACCCTTTCCCGTCCACCACCTTCCTCTGCGTCTGCCCTAGCCACCTCCTGTGACTGTGATGGGACACTAACCACAAGAACCTGGGTGAAGAAAGGATTTATTCGGTTTGTACTTCGGCATCCCAGTCTGTCATCAGAGGAGACCAGGGCAGGAGTTCCACGCAGGAACCTGGACGGGGGAACCGAAGCGGCAGTCATGGAGAAACTGCTCACTGGCTTCCCCCGGCTCACATTCAGCTGTTTTCCTTATTCAGCTCAGGCCCCACCTTCCTAGGAACGGCCTGGCTCCTCCTGCATCAATCAGCAACTAAAATGCCCACACTTTAAAATCAGTGAAAAAAATTTAACAAGAAAAAATTGCCCACAGGCATGCCACAGTTCAGTCTGATGAAGGCAATTCCTCAGTCGAGGCTCCCTTTTTCTAGGTAATTCTAGGGCTGTGCCGAGTTACAGCTACTGCTAACTATGGCACTTCCGTGCACCCTCATGTCTGATTCTTAGGTGTCCCTCCAGGAGCCACCTGTGCAGATATAAACAGACATGAATGCATGCTACCTACCGCTCCATTGTCACACCAAATGCTGGATGCTGAGCACACTAGTTTCTATTTTGTTTGGTTACGTATGACTCTGCAGGGATCTCTCTCTTTCTCTGTGTTTTGTATGTATTCACCTGTGTTTGCATGTATATGTATGTGTGTGGCAGCAGACGTCAATGTTGGGGGTCTTCCTCAATTGCTCTCTACCTTGCTTTTTCTATTTTTATTTATTCTTTGAAAGTTTCACAAACTTATACAATGTATTTGATTACAACCACCCGTTACTACCTAGGATCTCTCACTGAATCTGGAGCTCAGCAATATGGCCAGGCTGGTTGACCAGGGGGCCCCAGAGGTCCTTCTGCCTCTGCCTTCACAGCGCCGGGGCTCAGAGATGTGCTACTGCACAACTTTTTATGTGCATGCTGGGCATCCAAACTCACCCAGGAATGCATGGTAGGCCCTTGACCAGTTGAGCCATCTCCCCAGTCTCCAATATGTTGCTGTTTTTGTTCTATAAAAGTTGCATTGCCTGTTATTGGTATCTTTACATTGACATTAGCATTTTTTTTTACAACAAAGCAATCGAGATATAATTCACAAACCATAAAATCCACTTACTTAACTATGCAAGGCCAAGTGCCAGTACACTCAGAGGCATGCAGCCACCTCTCAGTACCCGAGCCTGCTAACCAGTCACCTGGGAGGAAGCAGCTTTAGTCATTTCTCACCTGTTTCTATCCCGCCCCGTCCACAGTCAGAGCCAGCATCCCAGTTTCTGCCTCTTCAAGCCTATCCCCCTCCTCCCTGGATTACATTGCTGTGGGTAGAAGGACAGTAGAAGTAAGCTGGACCAAGCAGGCCTCCTGCCCACCTAGTCTCCTGCTCGGCATTCTGCTCTGGTCTCCGAGACCTGTGCTCCTGGGGTGGATATTTCTGGGTTTGTGTTGAGTGGGAGCATATATTGACATGGCTGTTTCCTTCCAGACGGGACAGAGACTGTCTCTGTTTCTAACTGCCTCGACCCTCTTCTTCCCTGGATCAGTCCTCACTGGCCACTTTCTGTGAGGTGTCATGTGTTTCGTGCTTATGTGTCCAGCTGACCAACAAATGATCAGTGAACCCAAACTCGGTGGCCTCTTGTTAGGAGAGTGGCCGTAGGACTTCGCAAGGCTTTTCCAGCACTGACGTCTTGAATGCCAGGAAATGAGCCTGGGTATATAGGTCTATAAAATACACATGCCAACCACTTACTGATAGCAATTCCTGAAAAGTTTCTGCTTTTTGGTCTATGTATATAGTTTTACCAGGTCTCTTTCTCTCTCTCTCTTTTTAAATTTTTGAGACAGGGTTTCTCTGCGGAGCCCTAGCTGTCCTGGTACTCGCTCTGTAGACCAGGCTGCCCTCAAACTCAGAGATCCAACTGTCTCTGCCTCGAGTGCTGAGATTAAAGATGTGCACCACGACCGTTTGGCAATTTTGTCATGTCTTTAAAAAAGCCAGTTTGCAAACTATTGAGTTGACTGTGCTTGTTTGTCTTTGCTTGTTTGTTTTGGTTTTTCAACAGAGTTTCTCTGTGAAACGGTCCTGGCTATCCTGGAACTCACTCTGTAGTCCAGTTCATTTATTTATACAAAGAACTCAGAACTGACTGAGGGCAGACAAAGTGGTTCGGTAGGTAAAGGTGCTTGGCACCAAGCTGAGGACCTGAGTTCAGTCCCTGGGACCCACATGTGAAAGGAGAGAGTTGACTCCTGCAAGATGCCCTGTGACCACATGTGTACCACTGTGCACAAGCACACACACATACAAACACACGCACATTTTGGCTGAATATTTGAAACTGTAGGACCCAGAATCTTTAATGGTTTTCAGTTTATTGATATTTTAATTTTGTAATTGTTGATGTTGAAAGTACCGCTTTGCATAAATATATAATGCAAAATGATGAAATTATATTTAGGGCCATTTCAGAAATTGGAAATTCTGTCTTAATTCCAAGCCAGAACTCATTTAATGATTTTTATGAAACTCCAACCAACTTAAATAGCAATTTTTAAAATCAAACATTTTAACATAGAGATTTACTAATTTGATACTTTCATATTAAGAAATGAAGGTCTTTGTTTTCTGTAATTAAACCATTATGTTTCTATAAGAACAGAAGACTCTGTAAAAGCACAGCAGTTCAGCCAGGCATGGTGGCACACACCTGCTTTGTCAATACTAATAGATGAAGTCAAAGCCAGATGGTGGCGCACACCTTTAATCCCAGCACTCGGGAGGCAGAGGCAGGCGGATCTCTGTGAGTTCGAGACCAGCCTGGTCTACAGAGCGAGTTCTAGGACAGGCTCCCAAGCTGCACAGAGAAACCCTGTCTCAAAAATCAAGTTCAAACAAAACAACAACAAAAAAGAGATGAAGTCAGGAGGGTCAGGAGTTCAAAGTCCTCCCCAGCTACACAGTGAGTTTGAGGCCAGTCTGGCTATATAAGTCCTTGCCTCAGAGGGGGAGAAATCAATAAGTAAACCCCTGCAATCTACACCACACAGCTGTCTTGAATTCGAGCTGAAGTCTTTCATGTCGCTTTCATTCACATCACGGGGTTTGAAGCACTCAGCACAAACTGTGTGTTCAGAATGAAGGCTGCTCAGGTGTTGGGATGGCCAAGCCGCCTGAGGCACTGACTCGGGGCTGTAGTCCAGTTCAGTAGTACCTTGGATTCTTTGTACATTTGACTCTTAAATTGATCTTTGGTCCTTGTGCACTCAGAATCCTTGTTTAAAGCGGTCACATCTCACAACACACCCCACCACACCGCTTGCCGTGTGAAAGGTATGGGTTGTGACTCATAACTTAAGGATCAGGATTTGGTAGCATATTCCACAATGAAAACTATCCCAGGGGTGGAGGAGCCTGGTCAAGAACTGAGTCCACACTGGGGTTCTCAGAGCATCAGGAACCCGCTTGGAGCACAGTCTATTATCCCGGGAACAACCTCAGTGCACCAACCCTGCAAACTCTGTTCCCAAGCCTGTCAGTTCTGAAGATTTTTCTAGTGTCACCAGATGTTTCTATTTTAAAGATCTAAGACGCTCTTTCTAAAGGCCAGGTTTCAAGAACACAGAAATCCTAGCAGACAAATAACCTTTTCTGAGCTTAGAGAGTCTTCTGGTGGGAGTGAAGTGGTCCATGGATGTCTTGATGGAACCTGATCCTCCACAGGGAGCCGACTCCCAGATTCAAGGAGATTTTGCAGCTTGACATGGCGAGACTTCCCCGATTTGCCTCTTGCTGTAGCATTCCTCTAGATTTTAGGAACATTGACACCATCCTGGTTTACATATTTCTAGCCACTCAACGTGAGTTCACTTCATTTCCCAAAGGGTTGTTTGAGGCGTAACAGGTCCTCCTCTCCCTCGGGCCAGCTCCTAAACTAGCGCGCTTTGGGTTTGATTGAGATACTCGACCTCACTGAACAAGGCCGAAGAGCAATGGAAGATAATTTCCAGTGTCAACTTCATGCCTCCACTTGCTGTGTGCGTGTGAGCTTGTATTCCCACAAATACAGGCAAATATGCACACACACCACACACATGGAAATGGAAAATGGGGGAAAACTCTCTGAGCTCTGTTTCAGCCTTGTTTATCACTTCCTGGTTTAAAGTTTTACAACATCTGGCTACTCAAACCTAAAGTTAAAGAAATTAAAATGGAACTAAGGCAGAACCATAGCCCTGTGATCACACACGTCCTGTTTAGAGGCTCAGTCACCATGTGGGTGGAAGCTGGTGCTCTGAGGGCGCCACTGCCCTTGCGGCTGATGGCTTTGGTCTCTTAGTCACGAAAGCAGAACAAGATATTCCCCAACTCCAAAGAAGCAAGACCTCTGGAGTCAGACTTCTCTAACTGAGGTTTAGCTAAAATTTCCTTCTTAGTGAGACTAAAGGTTAAAAATAGTCAATTTTTGAATATTTAGTAATATTGAATATATACAACAGCCAAGAAAGAATTCTTTCTTGGTTTAAAAAAAAAATAGCAGCAAAGGCCAGTGAGGCTCCTGGTGTGTGTTTTGAGATATCTTGGCAGCTGAGAGACAATGGCTTGCTGGCTTGGAGATCCAGCTCATGCCTGTAAATCCTGCGAGGCCGAAAGAACAGCTTCCCAAGGGCTCAATGCTACTTCATTATTTATTGGCATTTGTATTAATATCAGGAAAGCCAAGGTCTCTAAAGATGGCATTTTCTTGTGAGATGTGTGCTCCAAAATATACTTTGTGCACCTATTTCTTCTAGAACTTAGTAGGTAGAGTGAGTAAGTGGACACAGGGGGAAATGGCCAGGAAATCAGATGCTGTATTTACCATGTTGGAGGAGATGAGGGCTTCGTGCTGTCTCATGCCAGGTCAGGTGACAGTTGGGCAACCTCTCTCTGACGGTGCTGCTTGCAAGTGCTCACTGGCTTTGCCTTGCCGAACGGAAGCAAAGCTACGTGGGCGGTCGTTCCAAGACAGAAGTGGGCAACGACGGTCAGCAAAGCTACGTGAGCGGTCGTTCCAAGACAGAAGGACAGAAGTGGGTAACGACGGCCAGCAGTGCAGGCGGCAGCTGAGCAATCATTTGGCCTCTGAGTTGAAGAACTTCCTATGTGTGTTTAGTTGAGCCACACACTCATTGTGAATCGGGTCCTCTAGCCAGGTTCCATTACAGATGGGCCCGTGGAGGCGCCCAGTGGAGGCACCCCAGTGGCCCCGAAGGCACAAGGAGAGTAGGAGGCTTTGCTATGCGGCACTCTGTGTTCTGTAGAGGAAGTTGGTCCTGGAAAGCTCCGTAGAAATACTGAACAAAGACAGAACCACACTGTGATATCCATAAGGAAAGACCATCCACTTGGGACCCCAGAGGAGGCTGGGCAAGATAGTGAGGGCAAGACCAAAGTCGTGGCTCTCTGGAGGCTCGGAGGTTCCAGCTGGCTAAAAAGAAGGTTGTTTGGAAACCTGGAATCATCGCAGAGGGAACCCACAGTCCTCGATGACAGCTGCTGGGGCTGCCGGGAGATGGAAGATGCTGCTGAGAGAGCCAGGATGCTAAGCAACTGTGTCACGGTCCTTAGGGGAGCAGCCAAGAACCATCCTAGAAACTCTTTCTGTGACAGATTTACTTAACACCTCAGTCTCCCTACCTCCAGAGGCCCTAGAGATGCAAAACACTACTCAGATTTGCCAAAAAGCCAAGCGTGGTAGCATACTCCCATAATCCAGCATGTTTAAGGCTGAGATAAAATGATTGCTGTGAGTGCCAGGCCAGGCTACACAGGAAGGCTGTCTTTAGGGGGTGGGAGGAGAGGCGGGGCTGGGAATGCAGCTCAGTTATAGAGTGCTTGCCCATCATGCTCAAAACTCTTGGTTCCAGCCCCAGAGCCACACAATAAATCTAGGTAGGGTGGTACTCCTGTAATCCCAGCTCTTGGGAGGCAGAGGTAGGCAGATCGAGAAATTCAAGACCATCCTTGACAACAAAACAGTTTGAATTCGACCTGGGCTGCATGAGACCTTGTTTCAAAATAATAACGAAATTTTATTTTTATTAACTTTTAAATTAAACTAGAATAACCTATTATTATTATTATTCACAAAGAAAAACTCTCCTGCATGGTTGGTGGATGTTTGGGAGGCAAAGTCTGAAGAGGTAGAACCAACAGTTTGACAACACAGGGGTCAGGACAGAATCCCTCCAGAGAAGCCAGTGGGCAGTGCTCACCAATGGCAGTCTGAGGGCCTGCCAGCAGCAGGTGCCCTGAGGTCCTCCAGCAGGAAGGGCTCAAGGAGGAAGAGCTCTTGGAAGACACTATGGAGCCAAGAGAGAGGCCTGGGCTTCTATCTTTTCTCCTGGAGCAGCTACCAGCACCACCAGGTAAGCAGCTTGGAGCTTTCTGGAATGTGGTGCATTTTGCTTCTTTTGGTGTGGGCTCCATGCTCCAGGAGCTTGCGTCAGGACACAGGAAATGTGGTTTCTTCCATCCTGAGCATTGTCCAGCTGCAACAGTACTGTGGCTAGAATATGACCAGAGCCAACTCAGCAAGTAGGCGACCATTGCAATGCTGGAAAAGATCTAAAGGAGAAGATAGAGACTGAGAAAGAGGCAAGGCTGGTGTCCTAGGATGTAGCAGAAGGGTGAGTTAGCTGCCACTCTGACAGAAAATTTACAAAGAAGGTGGCACCTGGTGCTCTAAGAGTCCTACGAAGTGAACTGAACGGACCACTTCTGAGGGATGCAGGAAGCTCATCAGCCTCGTCATGTGGCATTCCAAGAACCCATTCAGACCCTCTATGTGCCGTTATGGAGGCATGAACTCTCTAAGGCCATGCTGCTGCATGAACGTGCAGACCCTCTATGTGCCGTTATGGAGGCATGATCTCTCTGGTGCCATGCTGTTGCTTGTCCATTTCCTCTATAGCGCATTCCAAGTCCTTCCCACTTTACATTCCTAACTTGTAGATTACACAAGCTGTATAGTGTCTGTGAGACTCACATTTTACCTGTGTCGCTGATGAGCAGTGACCAGAAGGTGAACTTGACCAGGAAGGCTCCAGTGATCTGGCAGCTACTGTGTGTTGACAGAGGTTTCTGTCCTGCCTGGCCCCACAGTCATTCAGCCCCAAAGAAATACACAGAGGTCTATATTAATTATAAACTGGTTGGCCTAGTAGCTCAGGCTTCTTATTATCTCTTTTTTTTAAAAAAAAAATATTTATTTATTTATTATGTATACAGTATACAATATTCTGTCTGTGTGTATGTCTGCAGACCAGAAGAGGGCACCAGACCCCATTACAGATGGTTGTGAGCCACCATGTGGTTGCCGGGAATTGAACTCAGAACCTTTGGAAGAGCAGGCAATGCTCTTAACCACTGAGCCATCTCTCCAGCCCTTCTTATTATCTCTTATAACTTATATCAGCCCATAATTCTTGTCTGTGTTAGCCATGTGGCTTGGTAACACAGTTACATCTTGCTTCCTCTGTGGCTGGGTGACAACTGCTGACTGACTCTTTCCTTTTCCCAGAATTTTCCTGTTCTCATTGACGTGCCTATACTTCTTGCCTGGCTACTGGCCAATCAGCGTTTATTTAAAATACAAGTGACAGGGTACAGACCATTGTCCCATAGCAACCGTGGCTCATCTAGGAAGATTTACAGTGAAGAACTTGCAATGAGATGGAGTTCTGAGTGCAGTGCTGTGGTGTCTGTTCTTACAGCCAGCCAAAGTGACTTATCTTTGAGGAGCTGCTTGAAGCTGGGAAGCTGGACAGAGGCCAAATGAGCCACCAGTACTTACCCCACGCTGTGTGAACGGCCTGTGCTGTTCACAGAAGAATACACAGGCAAGACTGTAAGATTTAGCCCCTGCCTGCAGACGCTCATGCTGCCAAGCAACACACTGCACACACAGGCCGCGTGAGTGGCAAGTGACAAGTGCTTGTGTCTGTCACCACCATCTCTGTCTTGCTCTCTGATGCCCTTACCACAGCTTCAGACTCGCTAGGCCTAGAGCTCTTGCTGATGGACAAGGCATGTGTAAATAGCCCTCTTTTCGGGCTCTCTTCCAATCTGCGCACATCATTGCATAAAGCCCTTGAGATGTCTGGCTCAGAATACACACTCAGCAAGGGAGGTCTGAATGAGTCCATGTGTGGGAGGCAGGCGGTGACTTAAATAATGCCAGTGTCACGGGAGTGTGGGATGACAGCGTCTAGGGAGGCACACAGAAATCATGGTGAGAGTGGTGTAGGCAGGTCAGAGGAAGCCTCTGGAAGGAAACTGGCTAGAGCTCCAGGCTTGGGAGGTGTCGCAGGGGAAGACGCCAGTGCGAAGTAATAGGACGTGAGTGTGACTGAGCCTAGACTTGGCAGTGGGTGAGTCAGGGCTAAAATCCAGCTCAGGCTTCATACACTGAGTCACTGGTGTTGCCAGAAGGGGGACATAGAAGCCTCTTTCCTCGCAGGCGTGTGTGTATGGGGATCAAGAGGGGGGGGGTGTGCCTGGCTGTGGAACACACTAAGTAAATAAAAGGCATCTCTCTTACTCTTCCTCACCCAAATCTCCTTGATTCCAAGCCCCGGTGGGGCTCATGGATACAAGCTGAAGCTGATACAAAGCTAATGATACCCAGCCTCAGGCCTCTCCTGCACTGATGGAGAGGATCCGGCAAAGTGCTCAAGTAAATTTTGTAAACAGAAGGTTTTTTGTATTCCTTTTCTTGATGTAGATTTTAAAACAGTATCAGCTTTAGCCCCAACCCCTGATCCAGACCTGGATCTGCAGCAGGCTGTGTACAGGGGTCAACCCAATTGTCAACCCATTGTCAACCCAATTGTCAACTCAATTATCAACCCAATTGTCAACCCATTGTCAACCCAATTGTCAACCCAATGCATATTGTTCCTCTCCTCCTGAGAGTCAGTTTCAGGCTGAGTGCCTACCTGAACTCCTCCAAAAGCCCATTGGTTACAGAGACTATCCCAATGGTCCAGTACACCAGACTCTGAGTTTCTCATCTCCTGCAGATAGCTGAGGAGGAGAGGAACACGTGGGACAATCTGTAAAGGTAAGTGAGGTAGGACATGGAACTACAGGGCCAGCAACCCCATCCTGGGGTGGGAGGAGGGCTGTTCAAGGTAGATCTTGCCCAGCCATTAGTCACTTACGGGTTAGAAACTGGGACCAGATGCCCAAAGAGAAACAAGCAGCAAATGAACACATGCTGAACTTGCAGGATGCATTGTGCTACTGCATGCTTATACCGTGCATCCAGTGACACACCTGCAGGTGATGTGTGCACTCGTACCATCTGTGCAGTGACACACCTGCAGGTACTGTGCATGCTCATACCGTGTGTGCAGTGACGCACCTGCAGGTGCTGTGTGCACTCATACCATGTGTGCAGTAATACACCTGCAGGTGCTGTGCATGTTTGTACCATGTGTGCAGTGACACACCTGCAGGTACTGTGTGCACTTACTGTGCATGCAGTGATGCACCTGCAGGTGCTGTGTGCATGCTTGTACCATGTGTGCAGTGACACACCTGCAGGTGCTGTGCATGCTTGTACCATGTGTGCAGTGACGCACCTGCAGGGACTGTGCACGCTCATACCATGTGTGCAGTGACGCACCTGCAGGTGCTGCTGTGACCCAGCCGAGCCATTATGAAAATGATGCCCTGGAGAGCTGACTATGAGACAGGTTTGTCCTTTTTGGGGAGATCTTTGAGGTGGCAATGCTAGCCTGCTGTGATGGATCCATCTCTGCCAATCCCTTGGATGGAATCCCAGAGTGGAGGCTCGTGAGGGAGCAGACACCCTTGGGAGAGGCATTATAAATAAACCGCTGGAAGAAGACTCTGCCAGACTTCAGAGCTGCCCTTGTGGCTGGGTATTGATCGCTGCTGCTACCAATTATTCTTCTGCCTAGTAAATGTGCTTGCTTTTCCTCTGTCAATCTTTGTCCTCACCTAACCACACAGAACCCTGCTGCCCTTGGCAAATCCCATCACCCAGGGCTTTCCGGCAGCCAGCCATTTCCAGAGACCAACACTGCAGGACTTAGTGCATGCACAACCACCTCCATCTTGTGTCTGACAATTGTCCTGAGCATGGCAACCACAGCTCCTGGATGGCTCTTCAATACTGTTCAAACCTTGCTTGGCATGCCCCATTCCTATTTCTGACTCTATGAATCCCAAAGGCTGGAAGAAGTCAACCGGGTTCATACATTTACAGCCTTCCAGAGTCTTCTCCAAGTCCCCCAGAGTCTTCCCTTGCCAACTGGAGGCAGAACACAGGTACAAGCAAGCAAGGACCAACATGTTTCTTATTATAACTTCAGAATTTGTTCTATTTTATGGAATTCCCAGGCTGGCTTGGTTGAGACTAATGGTCCTCAGGCCAAAGGTACACAGAGAACTATGTATCTATCTGGGAAAACAGAACACTTTATGAGATTGGAGGCTTCTTTGTATTTAGGAAAAGAAATTATGTGGAGACTGTGGTAGGCAAGGTACTGGATTTCCTGACTTGTTCCCAATATGGAAATTCTGGTTGAAATGAGATTTCCCAGGCATCTATCGCTCTCACACATGGTCACTACATGTCTGTGTGGTGGACACTGACAGAGCTCAGGTTTTTGTTGCAGGAAAGGTTAGTACCATCACCAGATGTCTGCAGCCTTCAGCCCCTATAGCTACCGTGTTCAAGGTCACACTTGTTCTGGTCAAACCTCAGACTGAGTCAGTGTGAGATCTAAGAACTGCCACACGGGCACGACACAGCCAGGTCTGACAGGCCTCCCGGGAGGTCTTCAACTGAGCTACGGATTCATTGATCACAATTCCCAGTCCTGTCTCCTCCCCACATATCCTGTTGATCCATAAGATTTTCTGGGCACAGCTCACATTTGAGCCCCCCACCCAGCACTTGCTCTTTGAGGAATCTGGCCTCTGACAAGGTTCTTGGTGAAACCAGGCATTAAGAACTTCAACCAAAGATGTTGAGAGCCACGTCACATTTCACACTCCTGGGTCTGGTAAAGAAATGAGACTCAAATTGGGCAGCAGTGCTTCTCCCCAGGGGTACCTGCTGTTGGTACTGACATGTACTAGGTGTGGTTGACCTTCCCAGACAAAGGCAGCCCTTCAGCTGCTTGGGTCATTGTAACGCCACGCTAGCTCTGTGCTATGTGCTATGGTACAGTTCGAGAGCCGGGCAAGGAACTGGAGATTGAAACACACACAGACAGACACAGACAGAGACACAGGTCATTCTTGAAACAAGAATGCCAAGAATGCCCCCCTTGAATCAAGAATGCCAACTTATTGTGCTGCTTTTATAAGGTCTTATATAGGACAGCTTATATAGGGTCTCCTTGACCAATGGCCACACCCTAACTCTCAGCTGCAAGCCCACCAGAAACCACTCCCTTGCTATCATGAACTCCTGAGGGTCTCGTGCTCAGAGCAGCTGCAAAACAAGTTGTTTACTCCAGAAGGCAGGAAGTCACAGGAAATTCAGGGTCTGGGGGTCCACAGTCCCCAACTGCTCATCTTTCCTGAAATCCCTACAATATTTCTGTCACATATGAAGGCCCTGAAGTACTTTCTCTGCTGGTTTTCTGGGAGGGCATCTCTCCTCCTGTAGCGGGAGGTCCCTCTGGGTCAGGACTAGGTTGAGAGCAGTCAGTCTTGATGGGGGAAATGGCAAAATCATCTCTATGACGAAGAGACTGCTATCTGCTCAATGACCATCTCTTTGCCTTCCTTCCTGACTTTGGCCATGATGTGACCAGCTACCTCAAAACCATGCCACCGTGCTTCTCCCACCATGGTGAAGTGCATTGTCCAGCAGTGAGGCAGAACGAGGCTTTCTTTCCTGAAATTGCTTCTTGTCGGAGCAGCAGGTAGCTAATGTACTTGCTTTGGTCCCTTTGGGACACACTCCAACCATAAGACTTTGTTACCTGCTGTCCTCTCCATACTGATCGATCTTCGCTTGGGTCACTGCACAAATTCTGCCCCTGTAGAGCCATGCCTGACTCCTGATACTGTGAGCATCCTTCTTGTCTGAACAACACAGTAAGTGGCTCACTCCTCCTGTAGAGCAGAAGTCTGATGCTTTGCTCGTTTTGTTCAATGCTGTATTCCTTGGACTCAACAGAGTTGCCAAATAAACAGAATGAACAGTTTAATGTTATTTTTGATGCTATTTTCTTTCCCACTGGATGCATGGATTGTTTCATTTACTTAATTTCCCCCCCTGTTGTTTAACATTTAGGTTGCCTCTGATGTTTTCCTAATATAAAAAAATCTTTAATGAGCGTGGCCAATACTCAAGCAGTTCACTTTAGTTCCCAGGATTTGCCTATAAAAGCCTGATGAGAAAATTAGCTCAATGCAATCCCACGGATATGCTGAAATCCAAAGTGGAGGCCCCCAGAAGCTGCATTTCCACACCTCCAGACTTCACTGGCACTGTCCCTCAGATTGTCCAATGCACAGTTACAGCCAGATCCAGAGGAGGAGCTCCCCCTTCTAGACCCTGAAAGTGCTCACCCTGGGAGCTGTCAGACCCCTCCAGCAGGTGGAACCAATAGCTCCTCACCCCACATGACTCTTGGCTTTCCTTGCCATGCTTGGCAGTACTCTGCAATCCTGGCTACTGCTGGGGGACGATGTAAGAACTAATTAATAAGAAGCCTGAGCTACTAGGCCAATCAGTTTATAATTAATGTAGACCTCTGTGTTTCTTTGGGTCTAAGTGGCTGCAGGACTGGGTGGGACAGAAACCCCGGTCAATAAATGGTGTCCAACGTGGGGCTGACCAAATCTACTTAAAAGCCTGCGAGAGCTTGGGAAGTTATTCTAGATAGAAGAGAATAGAGTTAAGTGTGGCTTCTTAATAGCGGCACTTCCTCAGGTGGGCTCTGAGGCAAGTGTGTCTCATTGAAGAGAGGCTTCCTGACTCAGCTTTAGCTGCAAAAACTTTGAAGCTCTTTTAAGAGGCCCCACCACAAACACTTAAATGGCGTTTATGAATTACCAACAGCATGCTTCTTGGTGGTGTCAGGGGCCTTGAAATGCCATAGAGTTGTGGCAATAAACATGGCTCCAGCCACCACCTCTGCCATGAAGCTAGGATCTCAGAAAGCTAAGGAATGGGCTGGATCCAGCTGTCAAAGCCACAGCTTCAATCCTAGCCATATGGCTTAGCAAATTAAAGACTCATGTGGTCAGAAAAAGAGAAATATACAGTAAACATAGATTCCGATGAACAAAACCTCTAAATGGTTAGAGTGTGTTTAAGGAAATATGTAGGCTTGGGAGAAAAGAAAAAAGGATAAAGTCCTTAAAACAAAAAAGAAAGAAAGAAAGAAAGAAAGAAAGAAAGAAAGAAAGAAAGAAAGAAAGAAAGAAAGAAAGAAAGAGGTAATTGGGTGTGGTGGCACACACCTTTAATCCCAACACTTGGGAGGCAGACGCAGGTGGATTTCTGAGAATTCAAGGACAATCTGATCTACAGAGTAAATTTCAGGACAGCCAAAGATACACAGAGAAACTCTGTCTCCAAAAGTTAAAAAATAAAAAATAAAAATAAAAGAAATAGAAGTTAAAATAAAACCACATAAGAATAAAAAATACACAGTCTGGATACTATATGTTATTGTGTTGTCTTTAAATTGTTTGATGGCTGAGGAAGGAGCAAAACCTGCTAAAAGATATTTGATTATAAATGCTGCTGGATTAATCCAACATATACATTTTGAAAATGCCTTGACTTTGAAATTTAAGTCAAAAGATATGTTACTTTGGAGAAGAGATTGTGCTTTTGTTTCCACGGGAAATGAGAGGCTGTGGATTTATTCTGGGCTAAGAAAAATCAGGTTTGATCAAGGAAGATGCTCTGAATACTCTCTGCTAGAACCAGATGGTCCAGATGATCCAGTATTTCAGAGGACCTCTGTTGGAGTTTTCTCTGAGCTCTGCATCAGAACAGTTTCAAGACTGCTAGCTGAGATGATCAAGCCTCGCAGAATTTTCCAATCAGGACTTGACCATAATTCTAAATTTTCTTTAGGTCCCTGTAAGATTATCAGCACCCCCAATCATCAGGAAGTAGCCTGGAAAACTATGCCCACATTTCCAAAAAGTGGATTATAGATGTTTGCCTTTGTTTAGAGTGTTGATTACAATTTGTATGAATAATGGTCTGCAAGAAAGTTAAACAAGGTAGATTCTATTCAGAGTTCTTGTTTTGAAAAAAAGGGGGGAAGTGCTGTGGGACAATGGTCTGTACCCTGTCACCTGTATTTTAAATGTTGATTGGCCGGTAGCCAGGCAGGAAATATAGGTAGGGCGACCAGGCAGGAAGTAGAGGCAGAGCGAGGAGAACAGGAGAATCTTGGGAACATGACAAAACAGTCTGCAGTCATCACCCAGACACAGAGCAAGCAAGATATGACTGCCTGGCCAAAAAAGGTACCAAACCACATGGCTGACACAGACAGGAATAATGAGTTAATGCAAGATGTAAGAATTAATAAGAAGCCTGAGCTACTAGGCCAATCAGTTTATACTTAATGTAGACCTCTGTGTGTTTCTTTGGGGCTAAATGGCTGCAGGACTGTGCAGGACCAAAACCCCAGTGAACAGACTACCCAGCCAGAATCTGGGTGGAGAACTGTGCATTTATCTTTTGTGCTAAATGCAACATGTGGCACACCCTACGTGACAAATAAGTATTTGCAGAAACATCCTCAGAATTCATTCCCAAATGAGTAAAAGAACCACCGCTTGGTGATTCCTGCAATGGGAATAGAGTGACTGTTCCTCCTCCACCGTAAGAAACCAGACAGTGGGACCAGTACTATGAAGAGGAAAAAAGCCTTCTGTGGAACCCTGTCAGATTGTTCCAGAATCCTTCATTACTATGCTTGGATTCTCTTCCTCTCTGCCGGATCCTGTGAGGTGTCTTCTGAGCTCACTTGCCACTCTGGGGACACACTGTTGCAGGATATGAATAATTGAACAGAATGAATTAGAATGATGGATTGTGGGTCTCAGGTGCTGAGCTGTACGGAACTGCTGCTCCATGTGCTACAATGGAGCCCCGGAATATTAATGATGTATGCCTTCAGTGATTGCATCTGGAGTATATCTGAAGAAGACAGAGAACACCCAAGAGAGCTGGACCACAGTGCTTGGAGCAGCAACTTTCCTGAGTGAGTTACATCCCCTCTGGTGCCTGGCAGCCTCCTGGGCAGTAATAGCACATGGTCTCATGAACATCAGCCTTGGTTGTCAGCATGCCTGGACCCTTGTGCTGAGATGGGGGTTGTAATAGTTAATATTGTCATCTTGACAGGATCTAGAGTCACCTAAAGACAAACCTTTGGGCATATCTTTGAGGTAGTTTCTAGATTATGTTGATGTGGGATGATCACTCCAAATATGTTAGGCACTCTTGTAGGGTCTGGGATCCATGACTGAATAAAGAAGAGAGCGAGCTGAGAAGCACCAGCATCCATCGCTCTCTGCTTCCTGACCGTGGATGCCATGTGGACAGCTACCTCATACTGCTGAGACCATGGCTTCCCTTCACGAGAGTGTCCCCCAAACTGTGAGACAAAATAAGGCCTTCCTTTTTGAAGGGACTTCTTGTCAGCTATTTTGCCTCAACAAGGAGAAGAGTGACTGACCTAGGGAGGATGGAGGATCTCAGAGAGGAATTTGTGGCTATGCAGCCCTTGTAGGGTAAAGGAAACAGACTCATAAGTCAGGAGGAATGTACATTAGGAACTGCCTTGACACAGAGCCAGAAGTACAGGTTGCTACATGGCCCTAAGAGCTACTGGAGGAACTATTTCTCAGTATCAAAGACAGGATGGAGCCAACACCCACCAGAGACACAGCAAAGACATTGCACAATCGCACAAGGAGAGGGTAGCTGTCAGAGGGGACCCGGTCAGGCTAGAGCCCCAGAAGTGACCATACAGGCAGTTCCCAGAATGCTACTGAAGAATCAGTGACAGCAATCCATATTCCTCCCATAGAAGTGCTGTTTCTTCAAAGACTGTAGGCTTAGCTCTGTCTCAGAGGCAAAGCACTTGGGCCTTTGAGTCTTGCTTCTCTGGGTGCTGAGAGCAGGAGACAAGCCCAGCAATGTCCTGGATTTACATGTTAGCAGAAGAGAAGTAACACCAAACCAGCAGCAGGGTGCTGGGGCAGGTGCTGTCTGTCCTGGGATATCCTGGATTCTCTCTTTGCTTGTCCAAGAGGCTCCAACAAAGACAAGCATGGTTGTGTCTGTCACTAAGCTGACTTGAATCTTCCAATGAGAGCTCCGTGTGTGTATAGCTCAGTACAGTGGCCAATATCCACGAGTTGCCTATCAAACATGCAGATACATGCAAATTGTCCTTCCCTTGAGGGACTCCCTGTTTCTGAGAGCAGACATTAAAGCTCAACATTTTAACACAATACAAAAGCACTGTTAGGACTCAAGGTGCTGAGGGACACAGGGGACTTTCAGAGAGGCCTATGTGGGACTCTCCTGCTCAGACAGACAGAACAGTGATGGTTCCGTGTGCACATGGCCTAGGACTATGACAGCCTCGGGGAGTCAGCTCTCTTTGCAGGGGGTTGTGCCTAGTTACAGGGAGCTGTGAGGCAGAGGCCAGGGCTCCTAGCTTCTTTGGTCTCTGTGCTGGGATCTTCTGACTAGCACCCATGCCTCCAGACCTGATGAAATTCTGTTCTTGTAAGCCTTGTGTACCCAATGTACCCTTCTCAGGATGGTGCACAGGGCCCACTACCCTCACTCCTATGCACCATCCATCCCTTCCGGTCTTTATATAGGGAGGATCCACGAGGTGGAGGCCCCGAAATGAAGCAGCTGGACTGTAGGAGCTGCCTACACACATCCATCCCCTTTTCTCCGTCCTGTTATGAAATGCAAAATGCTTCGCTAGGATGTCTGGGACACCCGAGCGCACAATAACATCAGCTAATTGAATTGATTGCCCTAATTTCTTGGGTTATTTAATTTGGGTTGCAGATAAAGCAGTATCTGGAACTTGCCTAGTGAAGTAAGGGATATGGTTCCATCAGACAGCAGGAACATTACACACTCATGAGCTCTGACATTGAGGTCTATGACAGTGGCCTATCGACCCTCCCTGAGCTAACCATAAAGATACAGTAGACACAGATCATATTATCAAGATCAGAATATGTGGGTGCAAGTCAAAATGTCCAGATGGAGGTTGGGCAGCAGGGCCCCATCCTGTACACATGGTGGACTGCACTGAATTTTAAAATTTTGTTCAAGTGTGTGTGCGGGCTGGAATGCACACATGTGTGCACATGAGTACAGGTGCCTGTGAAGGTATCAGATGTACACACATGTGCACATGAGTACAGGTGCCTGTGGAGGTATCAGATCTCTTGGTGTTGGAGTTTTAGGAAGCTATGAGCTGCCAAAATGGGGTATCAGGAACCCAGTGGGTACAAGAGACCTGGTGAACTCGGATGGACACTTGAACTCACCCCCAGCACACTGTCATCAGCTCTCAGGTTCTGAGGGATATCCTGTGGGAACGAGTATTTTAGTGAGCTGGAGAAAGCCAAATGACCTTTGCTGATGGAAGAAAAGCTACATAAAGTTCCCCCAAATCAGCTCACTGACTAGAGCTGGCCTGGCCTGATGGTGGGCATTGGTGTCACGTGTTTATCCTAGCTCCCTCCAGTCTCTAAAAGGCAGCAAAGGGCTGGTGATGAGAGGGCCTTCGAGAAGCCAGGCTCTATTTTCTCTGGATGTCGCACGTATGTGAAGGCGTCTCGAGAGTGTGCTTCACACTAAGGATCCCATTCCCTTCATTACTTTCTCTCTTGGTTTCTGGTTCATTTCCAAGGCATTATCTAGAGAGAAAGACATTTAGGCACCTGAAAAAGAAGTCCCTTGATCATGTGTGGAGCCATTTCCAGCATGGCTGGAGTCAGCGTGTGCTGCTCTGGGAAAGTGGCTGAGTGTGTTGCGCAAGCTGGCTGGGTTTTCTTGAGTTGGAAGGAAATACACTGAGCAGGATTGCAGCCCTAAAGAGTGCTCGGTGCCGACAGAAACAGTCTCCAGCACTGCTGTCACACAGCCATCTGCACACACAGATGTGCTAGCAGTTCCCAGAACACATGCACAGAGTGCATATCCAACCCGTGTGCACACAGCACGGAGCCTAAACGGTAGGAAACACAGAGGCCAGGAAGGAAAAGAGAGACAGGGCAATGGTGCATAAGAAAGATGCCTTCGAGAGAACAATTTCCTAGACACAAATACCTGGATATGGAAGATCCAGATGCTACGGGTCTTTAAGAAAAAGAATCCCATATGAAGAAGCTGGAGTTACGCCCAGAGCCTTGAAGAAGTTCTGCAGAGGTCCCACGGTGAGGCTTTGACTCTGGAAGCCCAACATTACAGAGCTGGCCAGAATTTTTTCAGCAGTCTAAAATGGTAAGTTCCTCCGTGGATTTGATGTTGGCACTGCCTTGGTCTCTGCACTTCCACGGGTCACCTTCCGCCCTAGCTCTTTGTTGACGGGACACAGAGGCTCTGCCCTCTGCGTCATGGCAGCTTCTCGGTGAGCCTGCTCTCTGCCTCTTTCCCTCTCAACTCTCTTTTGTTCTCTGTGGTCACAGTGCTCAAAGCCACAGAGCGGAAATTTCATCTATTAGCGACTGAAGAAAAAGAACGACTCTGTGCAAAGGGCCCCGGAGTGAAAGCTGCGGTTTTGGAAGCAGATAGATTTCTGAACGCAGTACTTCAGACACCCCTGAGCAAGTGTTTGGGAACAATCTGTCCTGAGCCCTTTGGTGTCTCATTTGTAGGCTGCCGTGGGTAAGGTAACCTGTCTCTAGCATCCCCAAATGGACAGTCTGAGAGGGACTGGGAAAAGGGTTTCCACCGTTCCGAGAACTGTTTCCCACATGCCTTCCCTGGGACACTAGCTCCGCTGTAGCCTGAAAAAAAGCTCCAGGACCTAGTGGCGCATGCTTGCAACTCCAGCTACTCGGGAGGCAGGAGGATAGCAAGTTCAAAGCCTGTAAGTTCAAACAACTTAAGAGGAGACCTTAAAGAAAATAATAAAGCCAGGTGGTGGTGGCACACGCTTTTAATCCCAGCACTCAGGAGGCAGAGGCAGGTGGATCTCTGTGAGTTAGAGACCAGCCTGATCTACAGAGTGAGTTCCAGGATAGCAAGGGCTACATAGAGAAACCCTGCTTTAAAAAAAAAAAAAAAGTTGGGGATATAGAGCTGGGAATATAGCTTAGTATACTTAGTGGTAGAGCTATATCTCCAGCTGTTCCTGCTAGGGGACACCCTCGGTTTTCATTGTGGACCAGTTGATCTCAGTGAGGGGACAGTCCCATTATAAGGTGATCTGCCTGAGAGGTCACCCCTATTTTGGTGACTTTGGCCTTGATCGGGTTCAGGGGTCTCAGCTTTAGGAAAAGACTCCTTGTATGATCAACATGTTTAAGTGTAAAATCGAACAGCAGAAAGGAGTCAGGATGAAGATGATGAGAGCTGAACGTTCGTTCTGTCTCAGTTGTCACCAGGCATCAAGATGCCAACGGGAAAAGTCAGCACTTTCAGCAGAAGCAGCACTGTGTCCTATTACATTTATAGATGTAACCAATCAGAATAGGCTAATGCTGGATCAGAATGGAACCACAGTCTTCTGTCCCTATAAGAGGAGGAGCACAGAAGACACAAGTCCATGTTGGACAGACACGGAGAATAGAGATGGAACTGCAGTCAAGATCTACCTCAGGATACTGCCAGCACCTGGGGAAAGCACACAGGACAGCTGGCAATAAGAACTAACCAGAACATCACTTAAAAGCTAGGTGTGGTGGAACTCACCCACAACCCCAGTGCAGAAGGAGACCTGAGGATCCCTGGAGCTCACTGGCCAGCAAGCCTAGCTGAGCCGAAGAACTCAAGAATCAGGGAAAGACCGTGAAAAAAAAAATAAGGCATGGAGCAACCAAGAAAGATGTCTGGTGTCAACTGCTGGCCTCCACTTACAAACATATGAGATATGCCTGCACACACAAGTGCATACAACTGCACGAACACACTCATGCATTGCACATGCATGCACGCACACACACCCCTTGCAACTTGCTGCTGCATCTGAGGGCACCGCACCTTGTTTAGTCCTTGAGAGGCGCCCTTGGGTCATCAGTTCTCTGTTGTCAAGTCGGATGCTAAGGAGACATCACCTGAGCTCCTGTCACACCAGACACTTTCGTTTCCCTCTCCAGGTCTACGAAAAACAGTGGAGCTGAGAAAAGTTAGGTAACTTGACTTGGAATTCTACCAAACAGAGACAATTGGAGAGTTCATTACAGGTTTTGTCGATAACACATAATTGGCCTGTCTACAGCCATAATTAGCTTTGTCACGTGGCCAAAAGGCCAATTCAGTTCCATCACCAGCTGTTGTTTTGGCTGAACTGACAGGCGCGACCACATGAATCCCAAGATCTGCATATGAGTCAGGATTGACATCTGAATTTATAAATTCAGATAAATGCATGAGCTGTGGTCCCCTGCGGGGTTTAGGCCAGTGACCTGGCATTGCAGTGATGCCTAGGAATCCTGGGCACAGAGCATCTTAGATGGGAGGTCTTAGGACTCTAGTTCCAGGCTGGCTGTCTCTCAGCACTGGGCTCTGGTTTCCATACACCTTCACTCTACCCTGCGGAGGTTTAATTGTTCCTCTTTCTTCCCAAGAGCCCAGGATTCTGCTGCTGTTCTTCATGGGCCCCAACATGTGGAGGGTACCCTGGACCCTTCAGTCTCTAGCCTCAGCATTTGAGTAATCTACAGCACCTGAAGGCCAGCCCATACTCTGCAACCCACTGTGCTTGGGATGTCTTCATCATAAGGCCAAACCATTGCCTCACTGGACATACATGACAGGCACACACCCTTCATACGATGGGAACAGTGACTCCTGACTATTCTATCTATGCACGTTTATCAAATATAAACCCAAAAAGTATGTAGTCCACCCTCCTGATGCCTCAGGGAAGACTGATGTGTCCAGTGTAGATGCCATGGTCTTCCCATAGTGTGAATGGAGACCCCACAGTGCCAAGGCAAACACGGGCAATGCTCAGGGTCTCCAGATTTTCAGCATGCTTGAAACATAGAGGTCGATTGGGGTGCTTTCTTATTAACTAAATGGTAGCAGTACTAAGTTATTGGGCTCCTGTTTTCTTGAACATTTACTGACACCTCACTTCTAAGTCAAGCGTATCCTCTGGGGAAGTCTACTTCTTCCGATAGACTCCACATTCTTCAGGGAGACAGCCCTGGTGAGATGCTGGCTGGTAGATAGCTGTTCTGTGACAGGGCAAGACGGTGTGCTGAGGCCACTGTATTGCTGCTTTGGGGCGTTTGTGTCCAGCATGACAAAAGTTTTGGGACTCCTTCAAGAGTGCACCCCACAATGCCTGTCTGCGCTTTATGTGCTACCATACAGTTCGCGAGCTTTGGGCAAGGGGCTGGAGATTGAAACACACAAAGACACACAGACAGAGACATGGACCTCTAGTCACTGGTAAGAAGCCCTTTATTCAATAGCACCATGGAGGCTTATATACCCAACAGTCAGGTGGGCCAACAGGTGAAAACCTCATCCTCTGATTCTCAAGGCAAGGCAACACGTGCTCGTGAAGCAGAGCTGGTAAACAACTTTGACACAGCCTTTAGTAACTCAAATCAGAAAGAAAGTAAAGATCTCCTGCAGGGAAGAGAAGCTGGAGGCCAGGACTACAAATGGTCCCAACCCAAGGGGATGTACTTGACAGCTGGGGCGGGGCACCTGTCTAATAAGAGCTGGGATGGTCTCATCTCTGACCTCTGTGTTTTTGTTTGCTTTCTGCTCTGGCACGCTGCCAGCAGGAGCAGCGATAACCTCTTAACCAAGAAAGGATCATAGAACCTCCTTGCTTTCGGAGAGGCTGTCATGTGAAGTTCGCATTCATCTTCCTAAGTATGAGGGCTCTGAGTTTGCTTTTTCTTAGAATGGAGGAGGAGAGAGAAAGAAATTGGTTTTTAGAACCACAGAGCATATCGGTGGCATTTGGAAAAGCCTGCCTTTCTGTATGCTCAGGGTGGCGATTTAATTAGTCTGTCATGCAAGATCATTAATTTATCAAAAGCCCTGAATTCCACACGAGACAAGTTATTAGTGGGGGACACCGTCGATGTTATTCTTTATAGTCAAATACACAGAGAACAAATCACATTTTGCTCTCTTGCCAAAAGGAAAATCTATTTCTTGATATTATTTAGAGCAGAAACTGCGTATTGATTTAAAAACACAAATGAGTAAACCAAGTCCCCCAACTCAGCTACAACATGACAAAGGATAAAGAAGGAGCAAGTGGAAGTCAGCAGATACAAAAGAAGACTCCAGGAAAAATAAAAAGGATGAGCTCAGAGTTTCAGATGGAGGTTTGCCTCCATCACATGACATCGGGCCCATTCAGTGAGGGAAAGGAAGAAATGATTGCTTTATTTCCTTTTTGGACAGTAGGGAAGAAGTCTGATCACCGAGTTCATGTAAAACATCAAGCACACGTCCTCGTCTGTGATCCCCCCGCCTACTGTGAGATAAAAGGTGGAGATAGGTCAGTCACCCGGAGCCTGGAGTTCACAGCGCAGCAGCAGAAATGAGAGAGACCCCGCCTCAACAAGGCGGAAGCTGAGCATTGACTCCTGCAAATTACCCTCTTATGCCACGGCACTCGCAAGCCACAACACACACACACACACACACACACGGTATTACTTAAATAATTTAAAACTTCATTTTAAGAAATGGCTTGGGTATCATAGTAATTCAGACTGTAGGGGGGAATTGGCCATGAGGTTGCTTGATGGCATGGTGGAAAAGAAATTTGTCTTGTAAATGTTGCATGGCCCCAAACTGTCTCCTAGGGTCCCTCAGGTGATGAAAATGGCGACAGCACACTCCCTGGAAAGGGAGATGAAGGGTACAGTCCATCTTCAGGACTGTGACAGAGATTGGCATTTTTCAGAACGCTAGAGGGTCTTCGGAGCTGTGAACTCGGTGATCCATTCAGAGCCCAATCCTAAGCTTACTTAGACATCACTTTCAGAGCAAAGCAAATGTTTTCAAAGTTGTATATTGTTGCTTTTGTCGTGAGCGTGACAAAGCACCAAAGGCAACTGAAGGAAGAAAGAATTCATTTTGACTCGCAATTCTAGGAGCCTGTCCAGCATGATGAGGGAGGCGTGATGGCAAGAGTGGGAGGCAGCTTGCCGTGCTGAATACACATCGAAGAACCCCAGAACGATGAGTGCTGGGGTCCAGTCCACATTTCTCTCTTTTGTTACTGCAGTGTGTGCGATGTCCATGTATGTGGGTGCATGTGCCTTGGCATGTGTGTGGAGGTCAGAGGCCACCTTTGGAGAGCTGAGTCTCTCCATCTTTGCCTGGGTTTCAGGAATTGAAGTGATGTCAGCAGGCCTGCCTGATCCATCTTTTCTTTGCTGAGCCTTCTCCTTTTAATTCAGTTCACGCTCTTAGACCAGAGGGTGGTATGACCCACATTCAGATTGAGTCTTCCCCTGTCAGTTAACCCACTCTGGAAACCCCCCACAGTCATGCCCAGAGATGTTGCCATGGTGATTCTAAATGCTGTCAAGCTGACAGTGAAGACTAACCATCACACCTTGGTTGCAAATCTTATATACACAAAGTGGAATCCTTCTTTTCACCGGATCCTTCTGTCTCCTCTTCATTTTTGCCAAAACTTTCCTACCTTGGTTTCCAAGCTCCCTGGGCCACTGTGTCTCCTGTTGAGGCTGCTATCAAGCACGTGTTCCTCTTCACCTTGTCAGAGCATCCTGTGATACAAAATGGTACGCACACGGTCTCTGTCGTAGCTTTAATTTGCTCATTTATTGCACTCTTCTGGAGATCCCGGAGTCCATTAACCTTCTAGTCAGTGACATCACTCTTCTCACACATGTGGGTGTTGCGACAGAGAACTTAGGAGCCAGGGCTGGGAAGCCAGAACACCCGATACACTCCAGGCTTCTCTGTGTACTCGCATTATTTAAACTCCACCCCGCTTTCCTTTCACGTGAGAGCAAATGATTGGCTCTTCAACATTACTGTAAAAAGTTAGGGCTACCTTTGGATATCAATATGGCGATTTCTCAGAAAATTAGGAAACAACCTTCCTCAAGACCCAGCAATATCACTTTTGGGTATATACCTAAAGGATGTTCAATCATACCACAAAGACATGTGCTCAACTGTGTTCATAGCAGCACTGCTTGTCATAGCCAGAACCTGGAAACAACCTAAATGCCCCTCGACTGAAGAATGGATAAGGAAAATGTGGTACATTTACACAATGGAGTACTACACAGCAGAGAAAAATAATGACATTTTGAAATTTGCAGGCAAATGGATGGAGCTAGAAAACATCATACTGAGTGAGGTAACCCAGACCCAGAAAGATAAATATCACATGTACTCACTCATAAGTGGCTTTCAGACATAAAGCAAAGAAAACCAGCTTACAATTTACAATCTCAGAGAACCTGGACAACAATGAGGACCCTAAGAGAGACATACATGGATCTAATCTACATGGGAAGTAGAAAAAGACAAGATCTCCTGAGTAAACTGGGAGCATGAGGATCATGGGAGAGGGTTGATGGGAAAAGGAGAGGCAGGGAGAGGAGCAGAGAAAAATGTAGAGCTCAAAAAAATCAGTAAAAAATAAAAATAAAAAAATAAATAATACATAAATAAATAAAAGTTAGGGCTAACAGGTGATAGGTGCTTAAGAAATGGCAAGGCAGAGCATTAGTGACATTTAGGAAAATGATCAATAAAATTAAAGGAAGGTTCTTTAAAATAACTTTAAATTTTCTTTAAACGAAGAAAGGAATGAAACAAGCTGCAGGTCCTGGGGTGCTGCAGAGCTGGGGGTGCTGCAGAGCTGGGGGTGCTACAGAGCTGGGGTTCTGCAGAGCTGGGGGTGCTGCAGAGCTTGGGGTGCTGCGGGTCCTGGGGTGATGCAGGACTTGGGTTGCTGCATCAGACTGCAACTTGCCCATGCACTTGAGCTTGGGCATGATTTCAGGACTGCAGCTGGGTTGGACTGGGTTTGCACTTGGGGTTTGATTTGGTGTTGTCTCCTCGTCCCTCCTCCTGCTGCTCACGTGCTGCTCATAGAGAATTAGCGAATCCGAACAGAAGCCCCTGCCCTGGGCTGAGGCTACTCGGCAGCCCGGGATTCATACAAAGAAATTACACGGGTGCGTGCACACATAGGGCTATACCTGTTCGTGCAAGAGGCAAACAGGTTCTCATCGCGCCACTGCTCCTTCTCGTGGGGTAAAGTGCACGTGGGGCTGTGGAACCCGGTTTCTCTGAGTAAGCAGTGACGGCACACTCCAACTCCTTGCCAGCCTGTCTTTACCACCTCTTTTGGTGGGATACACAGAGTCAGTGCTGGGTCTGTTCAGCCTGTCCTGTAGTCTTTATATTCCCACTTCCCTCTCCCCTTTCTCTTAAAATTCCTATTTTTAATGCATTTTATTTAAATTTTTAGTGGCTAACACTGCAGGGTTTTGCGTGTTTCCCGAGATGATATTGACTAGTGTGAAATTGCAGAACACTGGCCTTCTGGGACCAGGGCACAGGAATCAAAGTGGTCTCAAGAAGCAGGGAAGGGAAAGAGCCTCCACTTGGGTAGAAGAAAGGAGCTAGGTTGGTGCAGCCTTGTGGATGGCAAGTTGGGGGACAATGTGTGTACCTAGATGAAGAAGGATTATGGCTTTGTTTAGGACATGCCCAGAGTAACCAGCAAGTACACCCTGCAGGGAGAAGGGTGTCTCCCATGCTTCTGCCCCACTCTGGACTGTGGGAATCAACACTCCAGGGTGTAAAAAACAGCCCCACCAAGGGCACAGGTGGACAGGACACCTGGTGGCCTTACCAGCTTCTCAGCATCCAGAGTTGACATTATATTGCCTTAGAGGAGGGATCAAAGGACGGAGCTGCAGCCCTGAGGTGAACAAGAAGCAGCAGCAGGCAGGATGAGGTGGACAGAGAGGAAAGTGCCAGTGGGAGCTACCCCACCCTGTCTGTAGGCTCTAAGCTACCTGGGTTTCTCAAGCATGGGGCTCTCTCTCTTTCTCCCTTTCCCCAGGACCCTTAACGTCTGCATGTGGGAAAATTATGGATGAACAAACAGTAGAAGGAAGGAAGGAAGGAAGGAAGGAAGGAAGGAAGGAAGGAAGGAAGGAAGGAAGGAAGGAAGGAAGGAAGGAAAGATGAACATGATGATTCCCATTTTCAGAAAGTTAAAAAAAAAAAAGAGGGGCAACATGCATAAAGCTCACCATTCTGTGTCACAAGCCTGGCTGGGCTCGCCCTGGACGGCCGCAGCAAGCTGCTCACTGGAGAAGGCCAAGCTGCTGACACAGAGCTCAGGATGTCAGAGCTTGTCCGAGCCCAAGAGTAGGAGCGCAGACGATGGTGGAGGGACTGTGCCTTTCACACACACACACACACACACACACACACACACACACACACACACACCCCGTGATGGACTGTGCTCACAAACTGTGAGATGAACTAAATCTTCCCCCCTCATGCTGCCTTTGGCAGGGTCTTTTGACTCAGCCCCAGGAAAAGCAATGAATACAGAAGCTAATTCAAAATTAGTGATGATTGACTGAAAATTGATTTCTTCCCCTCACTGATGGATCTACAACTTACTTCTGTCTTTAAAACTTTTTTTTTTTTTTTTTTTTTGCCAGCGGGGGTAGAGGGCAAGACAGGGTCTCTTTGTGTGACAGCTCTGGCTGTTCTAGAACCCTCTTTGTAGACCAGGCTGGCATTGAACTAAGAGAGATCCACCTGCCTCTGTCTCCTAGTGCTGGGATTAAGAGCGAGCACTACCACTCCTGCCGGTCTTAAGAACTTTAACAAAGAAGTTTTCTTTAGGAAGAACAGATATCTAGGCACACTGAAGCCAAATTTCAGAAGCATCCCTTTATGCTGATTAGAGCATTAAAAATAATAAAAAATATTATTTTTGGTACGTATTCACATCTTTAGACCAGTTTGTTCTATCTACCTATAATATAGGCACACCTGTATATGTGCTGTCCCTCTTCTGAGGAGAGATTTGGGGCCTTTCTTCTGTGTGGTCTTCCTACATTAAATGTTTTCACAGGATGGTCTGTGATCTTCAAACTTTCATTTGGAATTCAATTTGAAATCATTGGCATCTTTGACTTTTCTTCTATGGACATTTGTTTATTTGTTACACAAGGATTTGAACCGAGAGCTCACGTGTCAACTACATGTTCTATACTGAGGCACACCTAGAAGCTAAAATGTTTAAAAAAATGCTCCCTGCACAGGCACAGAGTACCTAGTGACTCAGACTACATTGTGCCACGTGGAGGACAGGCTCCACGCAGAGCCTGGAATATAAACGTTTCGGCTGAAATATCCACACAGGAACAGCCTATTCAGACTGCCTCCCTTCAACAGGGTCTTTGCAAGACAAAAGTTGCCAAGTAAGTTACCTCTACTATGTGTTTAAGTGTTTTGCCAAATTTAGATGTTACAAAAGCTTAACCTTTCTCAATTTCACACTCTTCCAGTAAAATCAAATTGGTTAAATTCGGAGTGCTATCCAAAGATTCAGAACATTCCAAAGCCCACTTAACAGAGCTTCAAGACGAAGGCTTGTGTAGTGTCCTAGGCTCGCGTGCGGCTCTTTTTACATTTTATTTCACGCTTTCTTCACTTCAGTAGAGAGATAAATTTGTTATTTCCTTATTTGCAAGTCTTTCTTTGAATAAATTTAATTCCCTGGAAGTGTCAAAAATTCTAAAAGAAGATGTGTGTGTGTGTGTGTGTATGCGCGCGTATGTGTGTTACAGGCACTGATTCTCAGGATTAAAGATTTACACATGATCTAGAAAAAAAAATCCTCTCCCAAATTTAGAGGACTTACTTACAAGACTTCCATATCATTACTGAATGCATTGTTAACTAAAAAACAATTCCCTAAAGGTTTGTGTGGTTTTGGTGTCTGATCAGCATTGGCCAGCCAGCAGAGGAAGTCCATCTCCCCTGCCGAAAGACTTTTGCATCCACATCAAGTTCCAAACACTCAATTTTAAAAGATTGATTTTTTCAAAACTTAATTTTTGTTACTGTACAAAAAGCACACCCAACCCCCAACCTTTAGCTGTCTTCACCCAACCCCACCTCCACCAGAGAGCTGTACACGGTGTTCAGGGATGGAGTGACCAGGGGCCTTTGCTCCACACCTTGCCCATGGGCTCAGCACCCACATTCACACATATTTGGCTCATGACTTGGGGTAGAAACGGGGTGCACGGTACATAGCAGACCCTGCCTAGTCGATATAGATGGCAGGACCAAGCTTGCACTTAACACTCATGGGTGCCAAGGGGTTATAAAGGTCGGTGACAATGTGATGACCAAACCAGGAGAGTGCTACCCAGGCGGTAAGACCTGTCACTACGGAAACGATGCCTCCAGTCATGGATGAAAGGACCTTCTTCGCCTTGTCATACCCCCACAGCATGTGCCCTTCATGCCCATCATGGTGACAAACATGGCCAGGAAGCCCAACACCAGGGACACCACCATTAGGGCTCGAGTGGCCTGCAAGGTGGCTCGCAGAAGGAGCACTGAGTCCTAGGTTTTGCAGGTCCTCAAGTCAGTAGTCTTCGTGATGCACTCCGTCCTTACACGACCTTACATGATGATGTCACCCGCATCTGAGCTTCTCTGCCCTCTTGGGATGGCAGTGCTCACCATCAGGTCCACCCAGCCAAGCACGGTCACCCAAAAGCCCAGCAGCCTAGGCCCAAATTGGCCATTTCCATCTCAAAAGATGGCATCCTGACATAAAACAAAGTCTGGAGGAGCAACAGAAGAAAATCTGGATCTAGATTTAAGTCACCCACAGCGGGGTGGGAGGGATATTGGTTGGATAACTCCATATTTTAACTGAAGTAAACACAAATCATTCCCTCCGGTGGAGGGCCATTCTCATGAGTTCCAGACAAAAGCAATCCTGGAAGGCTCAGAAACTACCCAGGGAGTGGAGGGCTCTTAGGGCATGGCCTCCAGAAAATATAAGGGGAGGCGTGCCCCAACCCCAGGCTGCGGTGTGCGGCAGACAGAGCTGAGTGTTGAATTACCAGGTGCACAGTTTTGTGTGTGTGTATGTATGTTAGTATCTCTATGTGTGTGACACATATGTGTGGTTGCCTAAGGCATAACAGGGCATCAGAGCCCTGGAGCAGGAGAGGCAGGTGGTATGGGCTGCCCAGCATGGGTGCTGGGAACTGTACTCCGGTCCTCTGCAAAAGCAGCACATACTCTTAACTGCTACGCTATCTCCCCGGCCCCGCAACACTACATTTTATAGTCTACTCTGACGCTTAGAATCTTTGATGCTGATCACTGTTATTTGATGGGCAGATTAACACAACGTTTTAAAATCTAATTATGCAATATGCATGAACCAAAACCAAAGCCAAATGTAGCTTCTGTCGTTTCCTTAGTGAGACTATCTCCTCTAAGACAACTCTGCGCCTTGTCAGGTTGGTGCATAGCATCACTTTAAAACCAAGAACAGCGGTAGAGCGCTTGCCTAGCATGCATGAGGTCACGGTTCGACGCGGGGTCCCATTGAAAATCAGGAACAGAAAACAAAACCCACTCCATCTCCAATACTGACCTCTTAACTGAATCTGTAATAGCATCTACAGTAAGGTCAGCGGCTTCACCCCCAGCAGAGTGAACTTCCAAACGCTTGACTTGGAAAAATATGTGAAATTCATGAAAAAATCCAATTATCTTCTGCTTGGAGGATTTGGTGATACCATTAAGTGTTGGCATCATTTATCTGTTTGCAAATTCCCCTTCTGTCAAGCAACACAAACCTCCTTTGTTTTGTTTTTACAAATGCAACAGGGAAAGCTGAGAATTGCAAACAGTAAAATTATATTAGACGACCAGTTATCAGGCCTAAATGAAAATCTTGCTACTTAAATGCATCTCCTGCCGCCCATATCACACTGGCAGTTTACAGGGTTCTCTTAAAGGAACACGAGCTCATGAGGCAGACATTGAGGGCTAGACAGCAACTCGGATCTGCTGGGCTCCAGGTGGTCAGCAATTTGATTCTTATAAACCCTGGCACCCAGTCTGTGCATCACGTTAATCACCGACTGTCTTGAGGGATAAAAATGTGCAACTTGTTTTTCCTGCAGCAAACTTTTTGGCGTTTCACTCATTTCAATGTTTAAAAACAATCAAACAAACAAACAAAAACCACCAGCAAGCAACATAGGAGCGCACTTCTAAACTTACACACACGAGAAAGCCACGACAGATGCCATTTCAGCCTGTCCTGTCCTGTGTCAGACTTGCCTGGCCTCCCACTCTCATAGGCATCATCCCTGCATCATCCTGAAACCCCCCCCCCCCAGCTGGGTCCTGGTGCTGTGTGTACAGCATAGCAAGGGAGGGGGTTCCACTGTACCAAACACCCAGCAGAACGGTGACATGGAAGAAGGGGCCATGACAGCAAGACGGGGAGGAGAACAGCCACCTCCTGCATACTGAGCACTAGCGAGACTTTAAAGGACTGCCATGTTGTCCTTAGAAGAAAGGCGTCTGCTGAACCACATTTGGGACGGGCAGGAAATAGATAAAGCAAGTTATTCACAACTCAGAGCTAAGCCACCAAATGAGAAGCTTTTTCATATTTAGATTTTAGTCCTCTTTTAGCACATGTATTTTAATTTGTAATCTTAAATGTGATCTTAAAAGTCTTGTTTCGTTTTTAATTACGTGTTTGTGTGTGCGCATGTGTGACTAGGCATGCCTCTGTGCGACCAGAGAGAACACCAGGGGTCCTTTTCTGTCACTCTCCACCTATTCTTTTGAGGCAGGGTCTCTCTTAGAGCATGCCACTTGAGTTTTCTCAGTCAGGCTGGGAGCCAGCGAGCCCCCGTGACTTTGCTGTCTCCGACCTCTCAGAGTTGAGGTTACAGGTGTGGGCAGGATGCTTGTTCTGTGGGTCCCCCACTGCCGTACTCATTGTTACTCAGCAAGTGTTCCCCACTACTGAGCCATCTTCCCAGTCTGTCTGCACCCCCCCTTCAAGTCTTTTCTTAAGGCGCCAGTGACAATATCTGAGGCAGACAGTCTGTGTGGCCTGGCTGTCCCCGTTCCTGTCACACCTGCAGGGAGAAGGACTTCCTGAGAACGCGCGGCCTGGTTTTGGTGTAGTGGCATACGTCTCATGTAGCTCCTGCTGGTCTCAGACTTGCTAGGATGTGGGTGACTTTGAACTTCTGATCCTCCTGCCTGTATTTCACACATTACACCCAGTCTATGTGGTCCTAGGGAGTTCATGTTTACATAAGCTTTCTACAACAGAGCTACAAGGCTGTGCCAGGAAAGCATCCCTTAAATCACCTTCTGAAAATCTACTTCCTTGGAGTTGTCTGGTTTTAAGAGCTCTTTGTAAGGATCCTTTGGGGAACCTCACTATTTCGTACAATGGTTGTCTCTGATTATTCTCTTATTAGAAATGTAGGTTGCTAATAATGTTCAATTTAATCAGTGATCTGGAGGGATGCTAAGCTTGTACAGAAATATTGGTTTATACATTGGGTTGTTTTCCTGGGTTAGATTACCTTGGGAAGAAATTACTTTAACCCAGCACAAACATGTTAAAAGCCCCTGATACATCTCCTCCATTGCTTTCCTGAAAGATTGAAACAGCAGTCTTTGCTCCCGTTGGTACCCACGGCTGTTCTGCACACCTCTGTGTGGGAGCACGGTGCTGGATGCAAGAGGCAGGGAACACGAGCTGGATGCAAGAGGCAGGGAGCACGAGCTGGATGCAAGAGGCAGGGAAGACAGAGGTCTCTGCTTGGGAGGAGAGAGGAAGGCCTCAAGATCATGTTTCCACCTCAGACATGGGGCTGGCTCTGTGTGTCTCAGACTGGAATCCTTCTTACCCTAAACACATCCGCATACATGTACACACAAATATGTGCACATCAGCATACTTTGTGCATGACAAAAACACACCCGGGGAAGAATCTATTTGCTCCAGTGTCTACCCGCATTTATAAATAACCCTGTCCCCTCCTGTATCATCCATCTCGCTTACAGCTTTACAGGGTGGCCTTATTAAATTGCTATTTTGGTATTCATAGCATGTATTTTATTATGCTGCAGCCGTAGCACCTTGGGGGAACGCAGTCCCATAAATAAAATATTCACCTATCACTGTAGCCAAGGTCTCCTTATGCTTTGGTTTTTATTAGAACCAAAGTATTCAGTGAATAAAGGCTGACCTCTGAATTGCCATACACCTTGCTGGGAGCCCACCGGAGTAAAATCAACTGTAGAACAAGGGACCTAAGAACTTCTGGCTCCACCTGGAACTGATTTCAAGCTCGCCCATGAGTGGAGCATACAGGTGCTCTCTGGGCTTCCTGGTCATTTGCCAGTGGAAATGTCCTGTACTCTCAATGGGTTTTGGGGCATTGCTACTGTCAAGGCTCCGCCCTTGTGTCCCAGGCACACATGCCCCACAGCAGGCTACATCCTGAGAACTGCCGTTAGCGGACTTTGACAGTAAGCAAACTTCACGCGGGTGCTAATCCACACTACTACCCTGCGTAGTCAGGGCCGGTCTTTGAATGAGGTTTCCCAGTGCAATCAGGGTGCTGCCGGGTAAGCACGAGATACCTAAGACTACTCTCACAGAAATTCACCTCTTTCCGCTTAAGGAGGTCTAGGATTAAAGGTATGGACCACCACATGAAGAATATTAGTATATTTTAAAATATAACTTCTCATACTGCCATGGACACACTTATATTTTTTAGCCAAAGAAAAAGTTTTCAGGTGCAAGTGAGTCACCTGGACCCTTCTCATCTCAACCTTCAGTGTGAACGGATGTTGTTCACAGGTATTGGGAAAGCAGGGGAGGCATCTCTGCACTTCCAGTTGAGGAGATAATTCAGGACAATAGCTGGGGTCATTCTCAAAAAGAGATAAATGGAGCCGAGTGCCTGGAACACACTAGTGAGTCTGGAGAGAAAGCATGCAAAAGAAACTTTGCCCAGAATTAGGGAAGATGGGAACCTCACTTCTAGAAACAGATGGAAACAATGTTGGAAGATGGGAAGGAAGCTGCTGCTTTAAACCTATTTCTCCGAATACTGTGAAGAGGTTAGTTAACTACTAGGTGTTATCAGTGGGAAGGTGCTCGCCATGGTCCAGGCACTAGCATAGCTCAGGGACACAAGCAGGCTCCTCCTTCACACAACCTACTTTCTATGGAGGAGAGAGTTAAGATGATGTAGGAGGTCCTTCTGTATATGTGTTGCTTCTATTGGTTAATGAATAAAGAAGCTATTTTGGCCTGCAACAGGGCAGAGTAGAGCTAGACAGGAGTCGGTGAGATGCCATGTAGCTGCCGCAGGAGACAGATGCCCTGGAACCTTGCTGGTGAGAGCCTTGTGGCAAAATATAAAATAATGAAAACGGGTTAATTTAAGATATAAGAGTTAGTCAGAAATACACTTAAGCTATTGGCCAAACAGTATTGCAATTAACATAGTTTCTGTGTGTTTACTTCAGATCTGGGTAGGCAGGAACTAATGAGCAGCCTCTGCCAACAGGAGATAGCACAGGAAGCTGCTTTAGGTACAGAACAATTCGAGAACAATCCAGTCTGTGTCAAGGACTTGACCCACGGAACTGTGAGACTAAAGACAAAGGCAGAAACATGCAGAATTATAAGGGTGCAGTTTATTGGGGTCTCACAGAAACAAGACTGGGGGGGTGGGTAGGAGCAAGACCTGTGGATTCCAGAACTTGGTCAGAAGGAGGGTGTGTGTGTGTATTGGTTCTCCCAGGGTGAGATGCACTTGGTTTACCTCTGACACGAAAGTCAAGCGCTCTCCTGACCAAGGCTGAGTTGTAAAGCTCCAAGTACATGTGCTGGACTTTCAGCTGTTTGTAGTTTGCTGGGAAACACTGGCCTGAGTGTAGTGCCAAGGCTCCATAGCTGTTAGCATCATGACACCCCAAGACCAGTCCTGCCTGGTGGAATTTACTACAGAAATGAGGACCAGAAAAGACAACCCAGAAAAGAAGTGACTTTGCTGCCGCCTGCTAGCTTTATGTTTGTGAGTTCTCCCATAACAAGGCACTGTTTAGGAGTCTTGAACAACAAAAACAAGCTTTTAGTCTGGGAGATTAGAAGTCAGACTTCGGCTTGGGGTCCTGCCTTGATCCCCTTAACGATGGCTGCCACCTGGACGGGTAGGTCACATAAATCCACTCCTCCCCTAAATTAGTGTTTGGTCACAGCAACAGAAAAGAAACAGTCTTCAAAGACCTGTTTCCAGGTAAAGCCACATTCTGAGGTCCTGGGCCTAGGATGCCCACATACAGCCTTGAAGGGGTACAAGGAGGACCTTCACCCTAGTTACAGCAATGGACTCACCTTAACCAGGCTCTGCCTGCCCTACCTCTGATCACCCCGCCCCTGTGAGTCCACAGACTCCTTCTGGAGAAGACTGAAACTCAAGCAAGGTAAGTGACTGACTCAAACCGGAGAGACAGAAAATTCCAGAAGCAGATGTAGAGCATCAAAAGCCCTCACTGCAGTTGTCCCAGAGGTCAATACTGGAAGTCTGCAAGTCTGGCTCTGAGCGGACATTATGTAGCTCTACATGGAGCTGGTGTCCAATAGGCCATGAGAGGAGTGGGTGCCCCCACTAGTCACCCTGCATCCTGGAGAATAAGGACAGAAACCAGTGGCCCACACAGGTGTCTAGTCAGGCCCCCTATTTTCAGCTCTTTCACCCCACACAAGTTCTTCAGCAACTCCCGAGTCCATTATCCCATTTGTAGGACCCGCAGGACATGCAAGGGCCGTGACTGCCAGAGAGAAGACACAGAAGGTTGGGATTTCAAATATGACCTTGAGGGGACACTCAGAAGCGCTCTGGGAAATGCGATGCTCCAGTAGAATGACATATTAGTAGCTCTTTGGGATGATTGAGATCTATGATGGCTACAGTGTGCGGAAAGCGCCTAGTACTTGGTACCCAGTGTTCATGAAAGTGGCAGCCATTGGTGTTGCCGTCCTTCCTCCTTCCTTTGCCATCCACTCATCCCACCGTTTCTACTCAAGCCGCCTGTCCTGATCCTATCCCTCCCTGAGTGTGACCTCCCTGCTCTCTTGGAACTCTTCTGAGCCCCTTCCTTGGGAGTGACCACTCATACCAACTGGCAGCAGGGCATGCCTCTGACTGAGACCTGCTTCACTTCAGACTTTCAGAGCCAAACACCGGCGATTTCACCCAAGAGCATCCAGGGTGAAGTTGGAAGCTAAAACAGTTAACTCTTGATTGATTAATTTAATCAGGACTCAGCCAGCTCATAAATTGTTCAGGCATGCTGTTAACTCAAAAGACCTCTCCTTGGCTAATTGCTTAAGTGATTTTTAAAATTGTTTTAATGAGCCATCCTGAAATTGGATCTGTGCTATTTTTTTTTATCAACAAGAGAAAGGCATATGAATATTTTGGTGGGAAAAAAGTCACTTACGTTCTGATCCGGACTTTGTGAGATAAAAAAAATAGACGTAGGAGTCATTTTGCCTGCCACACTGAACATGCGGTTTCTTGTTTTTTTTTTTCATTCCATACATTCTGCCTTGAGCTGTCACCTGGATATGATGGCTCAGTAGCCTATGAGCTTGTGTGAGCTCGGGCTCTTATCGTATACAAACTCTAACAGCTACGAAATGTCACAGATTGTTTACAGGAACCACATCTGCCTCACAGGTGTGTGATACTTGCTCCCTAGATGGTTTCATGATGTCACCCCACTCATGGGTACCTGAACCTCCCTTTTAATAACTCGTGTCTGTCAGAAGGATCTAGGGGGAATTAGGGGTGATTTTATGAGCAAATATGCCCACGAACGTGAGAGAAATGAGAACAAGGTGGGTGGTGGTTCTTCAGTCACCTCCTGGCCACTCCAGGGCCTAAGAGGACTGTAAGTGGGAAATGGGAGGTAGGAAAGAGGACAATGTCACAAAAGATAGTTCCAGTGAGAAATCAGAAACAAATAAGAGACCAAAGTGTCCAGACAAAGTGAGAGTCACAAAAGATGATAAGGAATCTAGAAGTTAGAAACTGACCACTTCAAAGAGAAAGAACCACCAACACAGAGGAAATCAGGAATCAGGAGACATAGGGGTTATTCTTGATAATTCATTTGATTCGACCGACTGACAACTAAGCAATCAGTAAAGTTGGGTGTTCCCGTGACAAGTCCTCAGAGGTCTGACCTAATCAATGGATCCAAAGTTCTAATGAATCGGTAGACCGTGGCAGACTTGTGGGAGTGGGGGCACAGAGAAACTCCCAAGAAGGGTCTACTAAGGAACAGGGGTAGCACGTTCAGGACTTTTCCAAGGGGACACAAAAACAACTTTCTCGAAAACTGCATGGGTGAATCATTACCCTAATAGGCCCTCAAGATGTAACACACAGAGATCTGAGCTAAAAGAAAAGGTATTGGGTCAACAAGCACAGCTACGGCTCCGCTCTGCAGGAACTTGGTCAAGCAGGTGTCGGGTCAACAAGCACAGCTACGGCTCCGCTCTGCAGGAACTTGGTCAAGCAGCTACTCTGGCTTCAGGGCTTTCACTGTTCCCCTAGGGGTGAGATGGTTTTGCCCCTGGAGGAAGCAGGTCACTGGTAGCTTGTCCTTGGGGGTTGTACCTAGGTGCTATGGCCTCTTATTTTGGCTTCATTGTTTCCTGTTCACCATTATGTACGCTGATCTAGCAAGCTATGTTGTGATCTGTTCTGTTCTCCCGTTTCTTGTGTGCAGTGATTTAACTATTCCACTGTTTCATGTCCACCGTGTTGTACGCTCCTCCACTCTGCTTCCAGTCCACCATGTTGTACCCTCCTCCACTCTGCTTCCTGTGCACCATGTTGTACCCTCCTCCACTCTGCTTCCTGTGCACTGTGTTGTGTGCTCCTCCACTCTACTTCCTGTCCACCATGTTGTGCGCTCCTCCACTCTGCTTCCTGTCCACTGTGTTGTGCACTTCTCCAATCCACTTCCTGTCCGCCATGCTGTGAATTTCTCCACTCTTCTTCCTGTTTGCCTGAGTGTGAACAGCCTCCTCTTCCACTCACTTCTGCTACTATGATGTTCCACCTAAATGCACAGGGCCGAGTAACGATGGACTGAGCCCTCTGAAACACTGGCCAGAATAAAGCTTACCTCCTTTTAAATTGTCCATAGGGTATTTTAGGCACAAGTAAGCAAAAACAACTAAGACACTTAATAAACACAAAATAGGAGGGAAATAAAAATTGGAATTAAAAGAAAATTTTGTCCAAGAGGGGAAAATTAGGGAGACAAGAGCGGGGAGAAGAATAAAGTTCCTTGGGAATTTTACCAGGCAAAGCTGCATTAATATTCCATCTGTGCTTTTAACAGTGAGCCATAGTGAACAGTCCAGGACCTCTCTGCTCACGCTCTATGAACTCTCTCTTGTTCAAAACACTTGTTAGATAGCAGCGCCACTGACCAGAACTTGACTTGCTTCCGTACCCCATTAGCATGACTTCAGTGATTAGCTCTTGAACTTTGGGGAGCACCACTGGAGTGGGGTATTAGCACCTTCTAGATCCTTCCATAGAAGCTGATGAATTCAACCCTCTGATCTCAAACTTCCTGGTTGTTTGTAAAGTATTTACTGTGAGATACAAGGCCCGTTCTTGTGGAGCAGGTTTGGTGAGAAGTCTCTGGAACTGGCTGCACAGGCCTGGCCAGAGTCCTGGTCTCTTGTCAGGCTGTTTGTCCTTGGGGATGTTTAGATGTCCTTTTCTGCCTCTTTTACGGTCCTTTCTCCCCTCTTTCCTTACCATTCAGCTCCTCATTTTCTCCCTACTTGGTATATGAATCCCACAGTCATTACCTCTGCATATCCATGACCAGAATATTTGAGAGAATAAAAGGTGGGAAGGTTTTATTGACTTGTGGTTTTGGGGGGATCACAATGAAGGCTACTGTGTGTAAATGGAGCAACGAGGTTTTAAATTTCCATGCTCTAAACTGTAATCATTTGAGATCGACTTTTGTGCTTGATAGGAGAGAACATCTTGTTTCGTTTATTGTCATTTGAGTATATAACTGGCCCGTCATCACGTGTTGAGTATATAACTGGCCTGTCAGCACGTGTTGAAAGCAGCCATTCTCCCTTCTCTCTCTGCAGCAAGTAACGAATAACTTCTCTAAATAAATCCCCTGCCCAGCCTATTCTTGTCCTAACATCAAAGCCGCCTTGGTAAGAAGGTCTTGGCATCTTGTGAGGCCAGTCTTGGCATCGTGTTTCCTTGGATACCTGGAAACTGTATTTCCCCGTGAATTTTACAGTCAGTTCATCAATTTTCACATGAGTGTACACCTGTAGGGGATATGCAGGGACTCTGACGAGAACCTTATTAAATCTCCCAATCAATTTCAAGCCTGTTATCAAAAGATAATATCATTACCAAGTTCCCTCTTCTGCTTTGTCGTTCTCTCTGGATAGTTTCAGCCCGTGGTCGCTGTGCATTCCCTGTTCATTCAGGTCTGACTTTCTTTCTCTTGGTATTACTTCATTGTCTTGAACTAAGTATGCCGTTAGACCTAGTCCTTTCTGATTTAACACACTACTGTTCTCTTTTTAAAGTTTATTCTATGTTTATTTCTGCTATGGGAATATAAGCATTGCTGTATTTTCTGTATTTATTTGGTAACTGACAATTAATGGCAATAATCTAGAGATTTAAATCATTTGTCTACCTACACAACCAGATTATTTGTTTAAAAAAAAAAAACAAAGACAAGTCTCGTTTTTGCCTTCGAAACCTTGACCCTTACAGTGTTGGTTTGGGTCACAAGTGAAATAGTGCACATGAGGGGTAAAGGCAGTGTTCCTTGTGCCAGTCTCAGAGAGAGACTTCAGTATTTCACCATAATGATGCTTGTTGTGGATAGTTATTCATTTAACTGTTATGTATGTAATGTATTATGTGGTCATATTTCTACATACGTGTGCATACTTATTTATCATGGCATTCTTTCTGCATTTGCTCCTCATTGCTGTGATTACACGTATTTTCACCATCACGCCTGAGTTGCTGTACAGTTTTGAAAAGTTACCTTATGAGGAAAAGAAAACATTGACAAATGGATATAGACTCTTACTATGTGCTTTTTTGTACCCATTGAGAAAACTATGTAATTTTTCTTGACTGTCACCGGCATAAACTGTACCGACTGATTTTATAATGTTAAACAATAAACTCAACTTGATCATAGTGTATAATCTTTTATATATTGCTGGTTTGTCAGCTATATTTTATTTACAATATGTGAATGAGAGTGGCCTGTGAACTTCCTAAATTTGTGGTTTGGAGACCAAGTTTACATTAGTCTGAGAAAAATAGCCTGAGATAAGGTCTACCCTTTCCTGTTCTACCAAAGAGTTACTATGTGGAGGTAAGCGTTCTTTGGGATATTTGGTGCAGTTTGTCAACAGAGTCATCTAGAGTGTAGTTTTCTTTATAGAAAGGAGTTTCTAAGTCATTTTTAAGGCACAGTACAACAGTACCACAGCTCAAAATATAAAAAAGTAAAATAATGTAACAAAACAACATATTTTATTAAAATTTTTGACAAAGTTCCATCTACCTTTTTTTCCCTTTTACACTTATGTTTTTAGTGTCTAATTTAACCTACAGATATAATTGTTTCCTGTGTTATTGGGTTGTTTTAATGTTTGTTTGTAGAAATTCTGTAGTTTTAGTTTTTTTACTTTGGGTCATGTTTTTGAAATCATTTTTGTGTATGTAGTGAGATAAGCCTCAGATTCTTTGAAAAATATCAAAAGACTTTGTATATTATGCTTCTCCCTCTTCTTTCCCAGCCATCACCCCCAGCCAGATGTTCACCTAGCTATTGCTGTAAGGAATCAGTATTAGTTATTTCCTCGTTACTATGACGAACCCTGGACAGAAGCAACTAGAGGGGAAAGGTTTATTTTGGCTCCTGGTTTGAGAGGATACAGTCCATCATGATGAGGGACGCATGCGGTTGGGGCTCCTCAGATCTCCATGAACCAGGGAGCAGAGAGAGGACAAGCAGTGGTCCCCAGACTGTAAAATCTCAAGACACTCCTCCCGTGAGCCACTCCCTCCAGCTAGACCTTACTTCCTCGGGCATCCACGACCTCTTGAACCAGGGCCGCTAGCTGGGTACCAAGTGTTAAAACACATGAGCAGGTAGGGGACATTCTGTACTCAACTGTAACAGAGCCTCTGTCCCAGAAGGACCCTCTTCTCCTTCTCTTCCTTTCTCCTAAGCCACGCCAAAGCCATGCCCCAGACAATGGCTGGCTCGTTCTGCAGACTTGCTCACCGTAGCTGTGCTCACACCGTAGCTGTGCTCAGGCCATTGTTAATGCTGCTGGGGCCAGGGGAGTTGACTCTAACTGCAGGCAAATAATGTGGGTCCCAATAATCACCTTCAAATGAGCTTCTGAGAAACTGCCTGTGCAAAGCGAACTTTCTAGAAGCTCCCCACGCACCACTTACGCGGAGATTAAGAGAGAATTGGCATCCTGTGGACGCGCCTGGGTGTTATTTTTCCCCCCACTTAGCATGCAATTAACATGCAGGGTACATAATAACTGCACCCGGCACGAGAAGCTGGAGTCTAAACACTGCTCAGCAAGGTTATTTAGATCTTCAATCAGATCCACCCAATCGAGGCCAATTATTTTCCTGGCAGAGTTAATTAGAGTGTGTCTAGAATGAGTGAGACCTGAAAGGTGGCGTTCCATTCCTTACTCCTTTCCCTCTCACCTTGAACCTGGAGTCACGTCCTTAATTTCAAAACGAAAGTGCCTTGAAGGCAGGAACAGATCTACAGAGAGCCTCTTAAGCTTGGAACCAGACCGTCTTCCTGTAATGCTGGCTGAAATCTTCAACTAAGCAGAAAGTTAGTCACAACTGTGTGGGAAGAACCGCAAGCATTGAGTGATGGCCTCGGAGAAGCGGTCCCTCATTCTCCAGCTCACATCTGTTTGTTTGGGGTAGAGCATCTCGCAACACCAGTCACGACCGGCTGTGACCTTTCCCATTCACCCTTTGGTCTTTCTGCAAAATGGGAACATCACTTCCGTTGCAGACTGGTGTATGTAGCCCCCTGACAAATGAGCAGGGGAGAAATCATTCTTGGGGAAAATAACTTAGGAGCTAGCAACTAATGCAGGAAAACAAGGGCAGGAAATAAAGTAAAAGCAAGACCGATGGCCTGTGTGGCCCCGGCCTGGAAAGGAGGCCCAGTGCACGCAAAGTCTTCCCCGAGTGCTTCCTGACTATACACCGCAGGAGCATGTGGGAAAGGGAAGAGAGGCAGCAGCTTCTACTTGCTGCATCCAGTGTCCTCTGACCCACCCATCACTCCTGCCCACTGTGATGCCCTCTGCTCAGGAAAGCCTGCAAAGCCCAGCTGCAGGCCCCACCACAATCTGGCCTCAAGCCAGCAGCCATGTTTTCACACACGTTTGTTTCTCAGTCCAGACTCCTGATACTGTTACAGACTGTCTTGCCAAGCTGAGCTGGTCTGTATTCTAAGAAGCATCACTTGAATTCCCATCGCGGCCCCGTTCTTCCCATCCCTTCTGTTCCTGAATTCCTCCCAGGTCTCAAAGCCAAGGCCGTGATCCTCTTGAGCCTTTACTTCTCTTTCTGTTCCTATCTTCCCAGAAAGGGTCAGATTCTTTGTGACTAGGCCACATGGTATCCTGTGTGATCCTGCGGGTGGGTACTGTGGTATGGACATTAAATGTCCCTCACCGGCTCATGTATTAGTACACTTGGTCCCTGTTTGATGATGCCCTTTGGAAAGGCTGTGGAACCTTCAAGAGGCGGGACTTTGCTGGAGGAAGTGGGTCACTGGTGACGGGGCCTTGGGGTCCAATAGCCTGGCCCTATTTCCCACCCCCTCTCTGCTTCCTGAATGCGGATGTAATATGACAAGCCAGCATCCTGTTCTTGCAGCCGTGCCTTAGCTGACTGCCGGTACGCTTTCCCATCGTGGACTGGGTTCTCTCGATCTGTGAGCCAAAATAACCTTGACTTCCTTAAGCTATTTTTGGTCAGGTATTTTGCCATAGCAACAAGAAAAGTAGCCGGTCGAGTCTAGATTGCCCACCAGGGAGCGAGGCAGAAGCAGATTCGGGACTTTGTACTCTCAGGCCCGGTTGGAAGATCTTTGCCCACCCCGCATGCCAGCCGCCTTCAGTGCTGCACGCATCTCAAGATCTCTCCTGGCTCCAGCTGCACAAAGTGGAGACCGGCTATCATTTTATCTGCTACAGAGGCTGAGCCAGGAAGATTGGGAATGCAAAGCCAGTCCAGGTTACACACTGAGGCTGTTTTAAAATACAATTGGAAAGGGCTGGGAATGTAGCTCAGAGGCAGACTTGCCTAAGAGCACAGTTGGAGGGAACCCAGAGCCCCAGTACTCCACCTGCGTTTGTCAGTAGACAGACCTCTGGGAACTGCACCTCCCTGCTCCCGCCAAGTACACTGCCCTCTGCCCTCCCATGGTTCAGCCACATCTTTGTTTTTTGTCTAGGTATCATGAAAGAAAGCACATGACCGACCGTTCTGCAGAGCCCCAGAGAGCTGACTCTGACTGTTTGGGTGTAGGAACCCCAATCTGGGTGTCTCCTGTGGGTTCTGTCCTCGCCGGCTCTGAGCACCCTGTTGCCCTCTCCCCACAGGTGCCTGTGTCTCAGCCTACAGACTTCTTCCAGTGCGCCCACCTCAGCTCAACTCTGTCTTTGCCCATTTCTTGCCGGCTCACTGCACACACCCCATCCTTTTTCTCTGCCCTGGCTCCAGAGCTACTCTGCAGAGGTTGTCTGCAGGGGGAAACCTTTCTGAACAGATGTTCAATGTCCCATGACCTGGAGCATCAAGAGGATACTTGGGAGCCATTACAGGTGAGTTTATTCCCTCAGACTCCACGTGTTCTCATGGCGCACTGAAGCAGAACTGCTTCCTGGGAGCGCGGCTCGGGCTCTGGAGTGGTGTCTTCCTTTGAGTTTCAAAGGGCCCTGCACCACCAGCAGGCCCATAGGTCCCCTCCATTCTCCCCTGTGAGATACTGCCAATGTCTGCCCTACCAGTGGGCTCCACTCCCTCTGTTCTATCTCCTGCTTTGGGAGTCAGGGTGCCCTGGTCCTCCCTGTCTTCCTCCCTCCCTTTCTGAGGGCTCCCACATCCTCTCCTCACACCGCTCCTTCCTCCCCATCAATGAGACTGAGCCCTGCACCCATGATGGATATTGCCTGTACAGGGTGAGAGTTACCATGGAGATCTCAGGAAAGATTCCCAGAAAACTGAGAACATCGGCGAGCTTAGAAATAACTAAGGACGACTCCCGTTAGATAGCCTGCCGAGTGACATGAAGGACCATGGACATTAGCGCTGTATCCTGTGTCCTGACTGACACCCTTTCCATGAGTCATTATTCCTCCCCAAAGCCTTATAGAGACATAGGTACCATCCACATCTTACATGTGGGACACTAAGACCCTGGTACCCAGGGTTAGAGCAGGCAGCCTGGCTCTGGACAGTAAGAGGTCAGAGAGGTCACAGCCGTGTTGAACCCCTGGCCTGACCCAAACCCCACCCTGCTTAACCATTCACCTTCTTGGATTTGGTTTTTGTTTCGCTTCTTTTAGTTTTGAAATTGGTTCCACATTGTGCTCCAGGCTAGTATTGAACTCACTCTGTGGCCCAGATGGATGTGGAACTCTCAGCGATCCTCTGCTTCAGCCTCTTAAGTGCTGGATTCTAGGCATGAGCCACCACAGCCAGCCCTCTTCAGGTTTTAATGGCATGCTCATCCATTCTTCAGATTAGAAATGTTGTCCTTTGTGGTGGTTTAAACAGGAATGGCCCCCATAGATTTATGTGTTTGAATGCTTGGCCCGAAGGGAGTGGCACTATTAGGAAGTGTGGCCTTGTTAGAGGAGGTGTGGCCTTGTTTGGTGGAAGTGTGTCACTGTGGGGGCGGGCTTTGAGGTCTTACATGTTCAAGCTTCACCTAGTGTGGTACACAGTCTCCTTCTGCTGCCTACAGTTCAAGATGCAGAACTTCCAGTTACCATGCCTGCCTGCACACCACCCTGCCCACCATGATGGTAATATACTAGCCCTCTGAAGTTAATCCAATCCCAGTGAAATGTTTTCCTTTCTAAAAGTTGCTGTAGTCATGGTATGTCTTCACGGCAATAGAAACCTTAACTAAGACAGTCTTAATGTCACCGTCTCTCTAGCTGGCCACCAGGGCTTCCCACATGCTCCTCTCACCTGGAGGGAGTTCCTGACACCTTACCTCCAGTTCATTCTGTCCATCTGTCTAGGTGTTGCTCAGTAAAGCCTTCTCACTTCCAGAGCAGAGCGTCCCCAGTCTCCCACGTATAACTTCATCTCTGTTGTGATAACTCAGTCAAGGTCAGCCTGTCCCACTAGACCAGAGACTGCAAGAGGGGAGGCTACCATCTGCTTGCCATGGAGTCTGCAAGAACAGCACTGTGCCTGGCCTGCAGATTCCTGTAAAACAAAAACCCAAACAGCAGAACACCAGGGTCTCCAGAGCCCTCGGCCTGCTTTCCTGGGGTTTGAAATGTTCTTTGTCTGCACAGTGGAGGCAAACAGCCCTGTCGCCAAATGGGAGGCTAGAGTGACATCCGCTTGGCCCAGAAAACCACCAGGTGCATTTCTTCCTGGTTTAGACTTCTTCCCTTCCCCTCAGTAAACTCAGAGCTATTCACATTTCATTAAACTGATTCAGATTGAATCTAAATGAGGGTTAAATATAATTTTCTGAACACTACCAAGCTGTAATTCCTGTGTCTAAATAAAAAATAACAAATGGTTGAAAACAAGGTGCTGGTGCGGTTTCACTTGCGGGGGTGGCTCAAGCCCTCTGCATTTGTCTCGGATAATTCAATTTGCCCACATTTCTGTGAGTGCGTTATTGCCCAGCCACTGCAGACACATTACAGGCATAGGAGATTCACGAGCCATCCTAGCAATAGAGAGAGAACGCAGTAGACAAGTGACCTGTGCTAGCCAGAGGTACCAGCAGATGTGGGTTTCCTGATAGGGTTGCCTCTAGGGACCCCAAGGACTGACTGCCGATCCTGGGTCCTTTGTGTCTGTGAGATGAAATCACAGTTTTGCACAGTTCCTTGCACCCCTTTGCCAGCTCTCGGGATGACATTAAGCTTCCCTTCTGGACCCAAAGTCTCCTGTTGAAAAGCGATCAAAACAATCCCAGGAACAGGTGGACGATAAATTAATGAACACAATCTCTTCCTTCAAATTGCGCCCGGGAAGAAATTAATTACTGGGCAAATGAGAAACAAAGAGAAATCCCCGCCTCCTGCAGCCTCCAAGCCCTCTGTGATTTTGTTCTCCTGAAATCTAATTTCCGAGAAACACTTCAGGGAGGCGTTGGAGTTAGCATAAGACTCCTCGTAGTGCACTAATGGGCAGCCATCATTCCTCAGTAAGGAGCCTGCACCCTGCGCCGGGGCCGAGACTGACAAGAGCGATATTTCAGGGGAGCAGCAGCTGTTTCCCAGAACTGTTAATAAGCAACAGGCAGATGGGGTGCCAACAGAGCTGGGGCACTGGACCCCCGGAAGGTGGATGTAAACTTTATTTATAGGATAATCTGTATGAATACATAAAATCTTTATTTTCCATAGTGAGCCTTCTATTCCTTCCCAGAATGCAAATGGACTTCCCGGGGCTCTCCAGCGTCCTTCTCAGAGTGTCTGAGGAGCGTGCCTCTGACAAGGTCACCTGGTGGCTATTTATAGGACCCTGCCACTTGGCAGAATCTAACTAATGGAAGAGGAGCTGGGTGACCCTGAGGACACAGCCGCTGGCCCCTAAATCTCTCCTCTGTCGAGCCCATGAGCTAGGCTCGCATCTGCCCTTTGCTTTGGGCTGATGGATCCAACTGCCTCATCTTCTCCATCTTCTTTCAGCTCGACCCTCCCCATGGGACGTGTCAAGCCCTGAGTCACCCTTCGGTCCCCTCGCTGGGTCCGATGCAACATTAATTAATCTCTTATCTCCAAGGCTTGCTCAAGGATGGATCAGGAAACCCTGTTGCTCTGTCTTCTTAAAGGCCCCAGGCTCTCCTAATAGCCGCAGGAGACTAGCTCACTGCCTAGAAACCTAGCCAGGAACACAAGATGAACTCTCATTCAGACACTCAATGCTGGCAACTGGCATCCAGCCCTGGTCATGCCTCATGCATCAGAGGCTGCATCCAGTCTCCGGTTAATACATCATTTCCAGTTCTCAGGGAGCTTTCTATGGGATTTCACTTAACAGTTCGAAATCACATACCCAGTCGCCTGATGCTCCAGAACCATAATTAGTGGCTTGATCCTGCCAGAGTAACACCTGAAATAGTCACTTAAGGGACACTGGGGTGGGTGAGGGAGACACTCAGCCCATCCATTTATTCATATCTTCTGTCAAAGATGCAAAACGTTTTTTAACTACATATTTCGGGCCAAAGCCTCAGGCCACAGACTTCTTACTGGACACATAAGAACCAAGTGGCTTTGTGTGTCCCTCAGACCCGCGCCATACCAGGGTCCCACAGCGACACGAGTGGCTGTCCTTGTCTTGCAGCATGCATGCCACAAGGGGTCCTGCCTTTCGACTGCTTTTGCCAGCACAACAATAATAGGTCTACTCAATTATATTGAACACTTCTCGATAAATGGGTGCTTTTAAAAGGGAAAGGACAATTTGCATGGAGCATGGGTAGATGCCAAGGAAGGAAGCAGGCATGTTGTGACTTAGGAACTGGCATTGTAGACTCCTCCTTGTGTGCATGAAAATGGAGATGGGTACTTTGTGTTGGCACCATACCTCAGGGGTTGCGGGAGCTTCTTAAAGCACAAGTTGTTGCTCTTGGAGCCTGTGATGCTCTAACAATCATTCCTGTGCCAGACAAGTTCCAGAGTCAGGAGACCCACTTAGGAGGGAAGATATCCCGACTGGCCCTGTACTTGCAAGCACAAGGACCTATGCTCAAAACCCGTCACCCGTGTGAAAGTCCGGGCATGGCAATCTACACCTGGAATTCCAGCCTGGGCAGTCAGATCGGGTTAACCAAGATTTTTTTTTTAATAGGAAGAAAATACTATTTTCTCCTTTTGCCATTGAGAATTTACTAAAGATGCTTTCCACTGACGTCACTAAAATTGTCATTTCTGGGCTAAAAACAAAGATTGAAGACTTTTCCCAGAACAACAGGGTACCATCAGTAGCTGTTTCTAGACTGTCAGGTCAGGGACACTTTTTGCCCACTGCTCCCCTTTGTTAGCACCCCAAAACAAGATAACTGCTCGAGGTCACTGACCGTAGCAGAGCTGGGCTGGGACTGAGGCCTGAGCTCCCTCTTCCACCTGTTCTCCTCAGAGACGAGCCACTCCCAGGACCCAGGGTGGTAGCCGTGAGCTGTGGGCCACAGTCTGTATCTGTGCGTGTCATTTTGATTTGGTGTGCTTTAGGGAGATCTGTTACACCCGGATCTGTCATGGAGTAGAATGAGGCGCATGTAAATCTTAAGTTAACACAAGCCTGCAAATGTGGTTGGAGATCACTGTGCTGGGCCCAGGGAAGGCTTGTTTATCTGGATGGGGACTGTGTAGGGGGTAAGGCACTCCAGCATCCTGTATCCAACATACCAATGGCATCTGAAGACATGGAAAGTGATGAGGAACTAGCCAGTCTCCTCTTGTTGACTTAAGTGGGTGTTAAAAGGCTGGAAAGAACCTTATCTGTCCTTCCCAAAGATCCCCACACCGAAGCAGCTGCTTCTCACGGCCAAGGCTGAGCATAGCTGGCCAAAGGCACTCTGTAAAAGGGCTGCCGTGGGTAGCCACGCAGGGTTACACCCACCCATGCCTGTTCATCCTGAACGCCTCCCCATGGCAACCAGGGGCGATGTCCAGCAAGCCAGTCTTGACCATTCATTGCTCCCCAAGTTCTGGAGCCTGTGATGAGAGCCACTGTCTTTATTTCCCGAGGCACTGGGGTCTTTATAAGGATGAAGTTAGGTAGCTATTGAATGGCTGTAACTGGTTCTGCCCTGGGGAATGAGCATGTTCCATGAAGACGTTGAGGATATGGTTTTAAAGAGAAGCATCTCAGGGCTCTGCGTGCTTGCTGCCCAAAGCCGTGAAGCTTCAAGTCTTTTATGACACATCTGTATTTATTCAAACAAACCCTACTAGACTACAACCCAGAAGAAACTGCATGAAAGAGAAGAAAATGAGTATGTGGGGAGGAGGAAAACCACAGGCAGGAGAGAGGAGGCTGAGTGGAGCGGTAAACTGGTCACCGCCATGACAGTGTATGCTGCAGCCTCTTCAGAGAGTTCCCAGGGCAGAGACCAGCAGAGCGCTGCAATGTGGCCGCTCAGAATGCGTGGACCATCTGTCCCTGGACCAGCGCTCTTCCTCCTCATGGAGTACTGCATGCTGAGAACTTCTGGAGAAGGCTAGGGAACGGCCACTGACCCCATCCGTCTGTCTTCCAGCACCCCAGTTTCCATCACCCTCTCTCCCCTCCACAGGTGACATCTTTAACTCCCAGTGCTAGAGATAACAACTCTAAGTTGTGTCAAAACAGAGAATTGTGCTCCTCGGCTGCAAGGCAAGACAAAGCCCAGAGGAAGGTAGGTATGATAGGATGGCACAGAGACAGCAAGAGGAACTGTGTCTTGTGGGTACTTGTGCCTTCTGGTGCCAAAGGATGGGTCCTTCTTATAACAGCTCTAACACTGCATGGCTTGCAGTGGGGCGGGGTAGAAGGCTCTTGTTTTAACATATGCTGACAATTTGAAAAAGATGTGTTGGGGTCCTGTGTAGGTTATAGCTAAAATTAAAGATGTATCTACCAGGATTTCGGTAGCACAATGTCAGAAGATGCACAATGCACAGAGAACAATGAAACTACAGCACGCAAAAGAAGAACTCCAAATTGTTATAATTATCTCCGCCGTTGTCAGCCAACCTCCTAATGTGGAAACACAATGGAGGCAAATGATGCTACCTGAAAGAGGAGACCCGACTCATCCCCCTTGTCTTCGCCCCATTGTTTCCTCTCCAGGCCCTATTCCCACTGTGCCTTCCCTCGCTCTCAGCCTAGCCTAATAATTTCCTTCCTATTAATATTTAATGCATTGCAATGTGCACACTTTATAAAACACGTCCTTTGTAGAAAAATAAAAGGAATAAAATAGCAATCATCGGTGTGCGAGCTTCCCCACCTGAGAAAACACAGAAGGTTAATGTCTGCATGTAAAGAACCCTCTTTATGTGAACCATGCATATATAACCTCATTAACCCAACAGTCGGCTCCAGAATTGCTCTGGGGAGATAACCAGCTTTGGTAGGAAAGTCATTTCCATGAATGTACAAAGTCAGTAGAAGTCGGAGAGTCCAGCACTGTGGCTCACACCTGAGAGCTGTCAAGGAAACTTCTGTGCCTGTTCCAAAGGGGTAGATGCATTGTCCCCAGGGGAGCAAAAGAATTGGGAGGTAGGGGGTGGAGGGAGCATGGTGGCACTGGGCTGTTTTCCTCATGTGACATGTTTATTACTCTGAAGTCCTCGTAAAGCTGGTGTCTCTAAGATGTAGATCAGTGACTGAGTGCTTCCTAGGCATATGAAAAATCCTGGGTTGCGTGTGCGTGCACACACACACACACACACACACACGATGTTCGGTCTCCCCGCAGCCTGTGCGCACATCTGATGACCTACAGGCACACAGTCCCACTCTGCAGTCACTCTGGACTGGAAGCACGGTCAGCGGGGAAACGATTGCTGCATGGATTCTAAAATTCTGCAAAGTAAAAGACTATTAGCTGTAGATAAAGAGGAGAGGGAAACGGGACAGCCACATTCACGTGTCACAGCCTAACTCAAAGCATGGCCTATCAACAGCAGTCATTTCAACAGCATCTTTCAAGGCTCCTTGTCTCACCGTGTCATTTCAGAGCTTTTTTTTTCCTTTTTCTTTTTTTATTTTAGTCTCTCTTTCTCTCTTCTGTAGGTCCTTTGTATACATATTGTGGCTTCCAGGCTTGTATTTTTATGGAATTCCTGATATGCCAACGAGTGTGTCTCTGTTTCTCATGCCTTTTACTGAACTCTTTTCCCTCCGTCTGTTTTGTTCTATCCTGATATGTTTATCTTATTATATTCAACTTTATTATTATCTCTTAGATGCCTGTTTGTTTTCTAACAAGAGACCAAAAAGGGGTGGATGAAGTTGGGAGAGGAAGTAGGAGGGGAAACCATGATCAGGATATATTATATATATATAAATCTTTTCAATAAAAGAAAAAACATGGACCACATTAGCAATTAAAGGGTCTTATTTCTTGTAAAATGCTTTATTAGAAGAGTAGATTTACTGCCTTGCAGCTCACAGCGTCTGGAAGCATCTTTTTCTGCTATGGGAAAATACCAGCCTCCTTCCTAGTAGGATGGTGATCCTTTAGCATCATCCCATCATGAGGTAGCTTGACTTCCATTAGCAACAGGCTTCTGCTGGTATCACTTGTCACCATATATCAGACTTTTATATGGTGTATTTGGTAGTCTAATGTATTCCCTCCCCAGCCTTGATTTGCTGTCATTATATTGAAATATTTTTACAGCTTAAAAGATATCTGTGTGCGTGCATGTGTGTGTGTGTGTGTGTGTGTTAATGGAAGCCAGAAGAAGGTGTCAGATCCCTTGCAGCTAGAGTTATAGTCAGCTAAGAGCTGCCTGATATAGATGTTGTGAACTGAGCTCAGTCTTCACTCCTGAGCCATCTCTACAGCCTATTATTTTACTACTTTTAATCGTATGTGTAGATACGTGCGAGTGTGAGTTTGCATAGATGAGTGTTGGTGCTCACAGAGGCCAGAAGGGGGTATCAGATTCCTTGGAGCTGAACTTATAAATAGTTATGGGTAGCCTGATGTGGGTTCTAGGAACTGAACTTGGGTCCTCTGCAAGAGCAGTACATGCTGTTAACTACTGAGCCCCTTGTGTGGTTTGTGTGGTAGGGTCTCTGTTGCTCACTCTGGCTCAGAACTCTTAGATCTAAGCAATCTTCTCCAGTTGTTCTGAAGACAAATGTGAGACCAATGCCTAGCTTAAAATTTTCCCTATCAATCCCAATACCAACTCCATAAGTGCAGTGGATTGGTGTATACCATGACAGTAAGGAAATGAACTCACCCTTTAGATCAGAACATGAAAACAGGTTTATTGAGCACAAAATAAGATGGCTATAGGCTGGCTAGTATCTAGAGTGCTGCCCATCCTGGCTTATTTTCTAAGTCTTAAAGTCAAGTCTAGTTTAACTTCTGACAGGAGAAATTAATTTTGTTTCTTTCTTTTTTGTTGGTCATTTCTATGTCAATTGTCTGTTTGGGGTCACAGTGTGTTTGTTAATGGTGGGGAGCCACAGAGACAGTTCTGCTGCACACTGTTGTGTGAACACTGTAACCTGCATGACAATCACAATATCTACACTGACTTTGGAAGGAATGACAGCAACCAACAATACCTGGGAGGACTTCAAGAAATATCTACTCATGCCGACTCAGCTCAAGACAAATGGCACCAGCAGACAAAACAAACAAACAAAAAACTATTTTGTCCAAATCCAGCTTGGTGAACCAATAAGTTGACTAGAGTGATATGCAGGAGGACAGGTCACTCACGGGCAACTACATACATCATCAGGAAGTTGATATGGGAAGTCCTTCTGTATATATGTTGCTTTTATTGGTTAATGAATAAAGAAGCTACTTGGGCCTATGGCAGGGCAGAATAGAGCTAGCCTGGAAAACTAAGCTGAATGCTGGGAGAAAATAGGCAGAGTCAGAGAGACGCCATGTAGCCATTGAAAGAGAAAGACATGAGCCGCCAGCCAGAACCTTACTGGTAAACAAAGATCCTCATGGTATAATACAAAATAATAGGAAAGGATTAATTTAGGATGTAAGAGCTAGCTAGGAACACGTTAGAGTCATTGACCAAGTAGTGCTGCAATTAATATAGTTTTGTGCGATTATTTCGGGTCTGGCAGCTGGGAAACAAACAAGCAGCCTTCGCCTACGGGAAGGCGAAGTGCACATGACCAACTCATGAAAAATTGCACCACTGAAGACTTCCCTGGACAGCTAACAAGCCCCTGTGCCACTGAAGAGTACCACCCCAGCCAACTGGTCACCTTTTATAGAGCCTTGGGAAAGGAAAGGCCTCATGAGGAGCTCATAAAGACTGGTGTCTTGGTGAATTCAAGATGGAGATGGTTCAGGCCAACCTGGAAGAAACAGACACCTCACAGTGCATTTCCTCTGAGCCCTAACTGGCCGTGAGGGTGGTGATACCATAGCTCTCTGTGCCCCAGATGCTGTGCTACTGGGGAACTATTGCTTCACACACTGGGTCTGAAATTCCTGTGGCTCATAGTTGTTAAGCAAGGTCAATGGAACAGCACCTTTCTGATTCTTAGAGAAGAAGTAAAATATGATTTAGAATTTATCACTGATGATCTTATCTGGATCTCTCCTCTACAGTTACCTTTTGTTTTATTCCTCCTCAATTTTTGCATCCCGGCCCCCTTTTGGGATCATGTACTTCCTTTACCTTAATTCCCACTTCCCTAAGTATCTTATCTTCATGACTGTTTGAGGATGTGAGAAACCACGCTCCAGGCAGAACTGGTCAAAGAGTACCCAGATCATCTAGTTGGCCTGGGCTTGTCCCCCAAGATGAAACCGGGAATGCCAACTCTCTGAATCAAAGGTCTATGTCACTGTCCAATCCTGAAAGCCACAGTCAGGCACCAATGAGAATAGATGAATTTTCCCAGGTGCCTTTGCTGTAAGAGGCCACAGAGATACTGTCATTATTGTCTGGGAAGAAGGACCATCAGAAAGACAGAAGGAAGACAGTAGGCCCACAAGGCTCATCTCTAGAAAGGTGAGTTCAGTGAGTTTTCTCACTAATGATGACTGTAACAGAGCATCAGGCAGAAACAACTTAAGGGAGTGGGGGCTTGATCTGGATCCGGAGTCAGGGATATTTAGTCTACCGGGTCAGGAAAGGCATGGCAGTAGGAGCGAGAGGCTACTGCTTATTCAGGATTGGTCGATCAGAGAGCAGAGAGCTGGACTAGAACCAAAAGCAGATACAACCTTCAAAGCCTGAGCCTAATAGCTTACATATCCCAGAGGATCCACAACTTCCCAAGACAGCACCTCCAGTAGAGGACCAAAGTTCAAAGACAGAAGGAGGGGGTTACATTTCACGTTCAAATCATAACCGGAGGCGGGAAGGAGGCTGAGCCCTCATGGGCAGAAGTCCTATGTCACTGATAGAGCCCGCACATGTGCCCCCTCATCCCATAACTATACCAGTAGGACTCCTGTTTTGATCGTAGCTGGAATGGAAGCTGAGGTGACCTTGCACCTTTAGGGCAAGGGTCTTATGTCTTCATTGTCTATGAAGTGAAGAACACAGGTCTAAGTGCCGCAGGTAGTTAACTAGGTGGAAGCCAGAACCTCTCACCTGCAGCCCAGAAAGCGGCACACACATCCCTGTGTGCTGAAGCAGGCAGACTAGAGGCAGAAAGTGTTTGTTTTGCTCTGATAACAGACTCCCCCCAGCAAATGCCCTGTTCAGGCTTTAGGGAGCCTGAGCAGCAAAGGCGGAAGACCGAAGCTTCCACAAGGAATTCAAGGAGATTTGAAGAGGAAAATGAATGCTACTCATGCATGGAATCCCAGCAGCAGCCTGGCTGGGGCTCATTATGGTTCTGCCCTCATCTGTTCCTCACATCTCCTTCTTGTGGGGAAGGAATGGGAGCTGCTGACGCTATGGGAGTGAGTCTAAACCCAGCGAGTGGTGATGGTAGGCTATTGGAAGGTCACGGGCCAAAAGCCCTCTCAGCTGTCACTCAGTACCACTGGCAGGGGTGTCTCAGGAAGGGCAATCTTGAGAAGGTGGTCTCAACAAAGTGACCTTCCAGGTCCTGACATTTGAGGTAGCAACAGGCCCTGCCTGCCACAGAGACACCGCACAACACTCTGCTTCTCCTATGGATTACCAATCTCTCTCCAATAAAAAGGATAGCTGGGAGAGCTCAATAGTAGAGTGCTTGCCTGGCAAGGGTCAAGCCTTGGGTTACATCTCCAGCAACAACTGGGAATGCATAGAAAGAAACAAAAAGTCTGATAAAGAGTGGAATCTTAGTTAGGCAAGAGTTGTAGATCACCACCCATTACTCCAGCACTCAAGGAAATAGACAAGAAGATTGTCTTAAGCTATATAGTAATGCCCTATTTTGTTTAAAAAAAAATAAGATGTAGTAATGCCCTGTTTTGTTAAAAAAAAAAAAAAGAATATAATCTTAGCAGATATGGTAGCTTGAATGAGAAATGCCTTCCCCCATTCCTCTCCACACACATAGGCTCATGCCCTTGAAACCTGGTCCCAGCTGGTGCAACTGGTTGGGGAGCTTTAGGAGTGTAGCTTTGCTGGAGGAAGCACCTTCCAGGATGTGAGCTTTGAGTTTAAAGATTCAGCCAATTCCCAGTTGCTCTTTGTGCTTGCAGGTCTGTCTGTGAGCTCTCGTCTTGGCTCTCGTCGCCATGTGTCCCTACCACGATGTTATAGACCCATGCGTCTCTGGAACCACAAACTCTTCCTCCTATAAGTTGCCTTGGTCATGTGTTTTAGCTCAGCAGTGGAAAGGTGATTAAAACAGCTAGCAAGTGTGGTTAGCATACACCTATGATCTCAGCATTTAGGAGACTGGATTGTGGAGCCAGCCTGGGCTACATTATGATTCTGTTTCAAAATAAAATATATTCTTATGGTTGGGTAGTGGTGGTACATGCCTTTAATCCCAGCACTTGAAGGGTAGAGGCAGGTGGATCTCTGTAAGTTCCAGGTCAGCCTGGTCTACAGAGCAAGTTCTAGGACAGCCAGGGTTATACACAGAGAAACTCTGTCTTGAAACCCTGTTTCAAAACCCTGCCTCAAGCTACATAGCAACACTCTGTCTTAATATACATATATGATATTATATATTAATACATAATATATAATATATATATATATTCTTAGTAGGTATGGTGGCTTGGATGAGAATGCCACCCTCCACCCACCCCACATAGGCTCATGCATTTGAAACCTGGCCCACAGTTGGTGCAACTGATTGGGGAGCTTTAGGAGTGTAGCTTTTCTGGAGGAAGTATGTTACAGTGTGTGTGTGTGTGTGTGTGTGTGTGTGTGTGCATTATGTTTTATATATGTAAAACTATATATATGTTTTGTATACATATATATTCTTGTGACTTTATTCATATGAAGTAAATTGCAAAGACACAGAAATTAAAGCAACTTATAAGTTTTATGCCTGCATTTAAATTGATTGTGCTTTTGAATGTAAATGTATGATCATTGCAGATGTATAGAGACAGCAACTGCCTGGAAGCATCCAATCCTCCCACTTGTTAGATGTCACGGTTTCTCTCATGCTCTGAAGACGCCCACTAGCAGTGACAGGAATCATTAAAAATCCAGAGGTCTTAGTTCTCCCTCCCTCATGTGCTGAGTTGGAACAGAGCCCCAGCACCCAGGAGTTTGCCTCGCAGCAGCTCCCATCCTGTGGTGCTTGCTGCATTCTGCATCTGCATCTGCAGCAGATGGCCAGCACGGGTCCCCTGTGGGAACCAGCTCCAGGCCCGGGCCAGTATCACTACTGGGTTTTACCACCTCAGCAACAGCTTCCTCTGTCCTTAGCTACAGGGACAGACAGCCTAGGGGCCTCAACTCTACCTTCAGGTTTTACAGATCGAGTGTGTTTCGTGAACAGGATGGACTTGGCAGGCTGTGGCCCTATCCGAGAAAGGAATGGATGTCAGTAGAGTGGACAGCTGTCTCTAGGGACTCAGACTCTGGAACTTGGCTTTGACCCTCAAGGGCTTCTGTCCCAATGAGAAGGTGACTAGAGTCTCTGTATTCCTATAATGAAGAGATTGTCCAAGGTACAGGAGTTCTGGGTTTAAAACCAGTAGAGTCCTGGGCTGGGCATGAGTGATCATCCACCTGTCAATCAATTATAACAACACTGTCAATCAATTATAATGACCCTGCCAATCAATCATAACAACGCTGCCAAGTGTACGTGCACTTAGTTTGGGATCTAAGGAACTAAGACTTCGTATAGATTTCAGATAGCTCTGAAGTAGTTATACCAGCAAGGAGAAATCTGAAAGAGCCCGGCAAAGAGGGGTCCTAGCTTGAGTCTTGTTTGGAAACTGAGAGTCTATAGCAGGGAAGGCAAAAAGTGGGGCTATTTCCTACTATCACAGACCCACCCTGTGACAGGGACTGTGGAGATCAGAGAGTTGTTGAGCAATATACACTCAGTCTCTTCACCTTTCAGAATGGCCTTGTAGACCCTGGATGGGGTCTGTCTGGATTTAGGCTGCACACAGCATAGTGGGCCAGAGACTCATAGAGCTCATAAAAGTGCCATGCGATGACTTGGAGATTTGTTGTTTGTTTGGTTGGTTTGTTTTTATTTGCTTATCTGTCTATCTATCTATCTATCTATCTATCTATGGATCTATCTATCTATCTATCTATGGATCTATCTATCTATCTATCTATCTATCTATGGATATATCTATCTATGGATCTATCTATGGATCTATCTATCTATCTATCTATGGATCTATCTATCTATCTATCTATGGATCTATCTATCTATCTATCTATGGATCTATCTATCTATCTATCTATCTATCTATGGATCTATCTATCTATGGATCTATCTATCTATCTATCTATGGATCTATCTATCTATCTATCTATGGATCTATCTATCTATCTATCTATCTATGGATCTATCTTCTATCTATCTATCTATCTATCTATCTATCTATGGATCTATCATCTATCTACCTACCTACCTGTCTGTCTGTCTGTCTATCTACCTACCTATCTAGTTATTTAAAGACAGGGTTTCTTGTGTATCTCTGGCTGTCTTGGAACTCACTCTGTAGACCAGGCTGACATCAAATGCAGAGTTCTACCTGTCTCTGCCTCCCAAGTGCTGGGATAAAGGCGTGTGCCACCATCACCCAGTTGTGGTTTGGTTTTAAGACAGTCCTTGCTATGTAACCCAAGTAGGTACTGAATTCTCCTCAATCATCCTACTCTCTCCTGCCCAGGGCTGGCATCACAGGCCTTCACCACCATGCCCAGCTTACAGCTGCAATTTTATTATGAAGTATACAAGCCCAAAACAGCCCGATGGACATGCTGCATGGGGCCAGGGCTCCACTGTCTGCTTGGCAGGTCACCCTCAGATTGGCTTCCAATGAGTTTTGTCATAGCAAGAGGAAGTTGAAGGGTAGGGGACTAAATCAATCAGTCCACACACTCACGTTACACTTTCTGATAGTTCAGTACATAGCTGATAAGGCCACCGTGTTCCGTAAAGCAGACCATCGCTGACGTGCACAGCTGCAGAACTGAAGCGGATAAAATTCCCTCTCTACCAGGACTTCAACAAGGAACCTCTTTCTCACACTAACCCTGACGGCTATACTGATTCACAGCTTCAATAATCATATCTGCACCCATCTTGTATCTTATTTGACTTATTTCCCAGTTCCCCTAATAGCTGAGGGAAAGTCACTAGAGACATATCATTAATGATGCTTTTCATGACTCATATGGAGCCGACAACGGTGACAATACCACTCACCAAGTCAGCACTGTCAGTGCAGAAGCTGAGCTAGCAGCACAGGCCAAGGTCAAGGGCTGTAATGACCTCTCTGCTGAATGACGACAGAGAGGACTCTGTGGAATCCAGGAACCAGCAGCTGTAGCAAAGAGGCCATCTCAGGGTGACAACTCAAAAGGTGACTCTGGCAAGAAAGCCACTGGGCTAGGAGCCCAACCGCAGGCTGAAGTCGGGGGAAGGCTTCTGCTGCAGGTACCCTGCTTTGCCTGAGAGGAACAGTGCCATCCAGAGCACTGCTGAGAAGAGAGCCCCTGGGCAATAACTTTCACCTGGTATTTGTGCTCCTTGATGAGGGCAGAAGTGTGGGCTAGGCTGAGGACACAGGAAATATGACACCAGTTCCGGCAAACCAAACCCAGAGTCACCCTGTCCCACAATCCTATCTAGCACTCAATGACCTGCACAGCAGCTCAACCATAGCCAAAGGCGTCTCATGTGTGGCAGCCCCACGGTGACCACCGAGACAGCTAGAACTACAGCCCGCACAGAGACTCATACAGATAGCAGCGCCTGCCTGCTCAGCCTGAGACCAACGCCACCCTTGTTATGGCTCCCCATTCCTAAGGATTGCTGTACAAATATCTACACCAGCCTCTTCATTTCAACATTGATAACCTTCCCTTTGCCCTCAGCCTCTTTCCCTCTAGAAGGCATGCTCCCATGGCGTGTTCTGCTGTTCCTACAAATCAACGAGATCGGTTGGTTGACAATAGCAACCCCACCCCTACTGGGCCTCAGGTAAAGCTAAACCCATGCTGGTCTGGGGCAGCGCTGGCTTGCGGAGCTGCTTTGGCTCCCTGGTTCCCGGTCTTTCTCTGCTGGGGAGTCATAAGTAGGTGGCTGAGCAACAAGACCCCACCCTGCAGGCTCTTCTGCCAGGGTGATCCTCAGAGCTCTAATAGGGCAACCCCTGTGTTCCCTTACTCTCAGGCCAGTGAGCACAACCCAATGGGACACTGTGCCCTGGATCTTTGTGTCGGCAGTAAGATGGGGCTGGGAGAGGAGCCTCTTGGAGCCCAGGTCTAGAGAACTTAAGGCTAAGCAAGCCCCACCTTTGCAGAAGGAAGAATTTGCCTCCTGCCTCAGGACCATCTGGATCCCTGGTGTAGCCAGCTGTGAAGATCTGGAACATAGAAGCAAAAGGAAGAAACTAGAGGAGGAGGAGGAAGCGAGAGGCAGAACTCTCTGCGTGTGGTACTGTGAGGTAGGATATCCATCTGATCGTTGTCCCTCTCTTCTAGAGAGACCCATTGCACTAAGGCGGTTTTGTGGTGCCAGTCCATCTTCAGGGTTCTGACATGAGGTTTAGGTTTAAACAGAGGGCCAGGGGCAGGCATAGCTAAGCCGTTCAACTCAAGGTGGGGTCTCATCTGACATCACTGCAGCTCCAGGCTGTCTTACAAGGTGGTTGACAAGTTGTCAAAATTTCATGAAGCTCTTCCTGGGAGACAAGTTCCTTTTCTGGCTGGCACAGGACGCTGGACTTTATCTTATTCCCAGCATAAGATTCCTGAGAAATTCTAATACCTAGAGATTCATTGGTTCAATCCAAATGGAGGGATACAAGTGCCTCTTTATACACGAGTGTCTCTTCATCCCTGGCAGTACGGACACACTTCTCCACTCATCTTTTGCATTTCCAAGCACTCACCTCAGCCCCCAAACCCACAGTGGGGCACACAGAAGGGGTCCTCTCTGCAGCCCTGTGTGTCACCCCTGAGAATGGGTTGAGGAGTGGCATCAGTTTAAGTAATCACTCTAAGTGAGTGTCTGGAATCCCAACACATGCAGAGCCTAGAAAGAACCCAGTCCAGATACCACTCAGAGGCACAGGGAAGTAGCCAGCAGGCAGTGTGTTCCCTCCAATAAGATGCTAAGAAAGCAAAGGGCATTGAGCAGGAGGGGAGAGGGGTATGACTAACAACCCAGAGAACTGGGAGAGGGGCACTGAACAAGAGGAGACAGGTATGATGAATGACAGGAATACCTCTAATGTGTTCAGGCAGCCGGCGACTTGAGAACCTAACTGGATGCCCATCAGCTAGAACCTCAGGACCCAGGGTCCTGGATCAGCCATGATGATGACAGGGTTGGTGGGCCATCAGGTATTAGACGGGCCATGTCAAAGTATAATTTCATTGGAAATCAGAGACTGGGAGCCTTGAGGGTTGTCATGGTTGGTTTTTTATCAACTTGATACCCGCTACAGTTGTCTGGGAAGAGGAACCTCGCTTGAGAATGCCTCCGTCAGGTTTTAGATTGGCTGTAGGAAAATCTGTAACATATTTTCTTGGCTGACAATTGCTATGGGAAGGCTTGGACACCTAAGATAAAGGTAGAGTGTAAATCACACAGTGGCCAGGGAGGGGACAGACAGGCTCCCTGTCCCAAGCCGCACTCTAGTCATCCTAAATAATGCCTAGTCCGGGAACTATCTTTTCCACGCAAACCAGGCTTAGACTTCATAAGCAAGCTTGCGTGTTGATGGCTGAGCAGAGACAACCATGAGGTGGTTGGGGCATCCCTCCCCTGGAAAAACAAGCCTCCTCCTAAGTCCCCAGAAGGTGGGGTTATTTGCTTCTTTTGCCTGCCTTCTTGGTGTTTAATGCCAAGAACTGTAAAAACAGGGAGCTCACTGAGGCAGCCATGCCAAGAACTTTCAAGATGGACCTGGAACAACCTAGGGAAGGACTCTGGTCCATTCCAGCAACTGCCAATTGTGAACATTTAGAGGGCCCAGAGAGCAGACAGCTTAATCTTGCTCAGAGGCTCCAGGGTAGATCAAAGGTCGTCAGACTGGTTCTAAAAACATTTCCATTCTGTTCAAACATCCTTCTCTTTGACTCCTGTCTCCAGTGGCCCCTTCCGTCTGACCGTTCAGCACCTCCTCTGCCTCCTGCTTCCTTGGGATCGTAATGGATCTTGTCGGACCTGCATTTCCCAACTGCAATTCCCAGACCCTCCAAAGTTGTTCCACCCGGAGAACTTTCTACATCTGGTTTATCCCGGGGTGGTCAGGCAGTCTACACGCCTCACCGGAAAGTGGCTAGCTGAAAACTTTCCACTGGTGTGTATTACCAGCACATTGTGGCATTTTCATACACGGTGCTAAGTATTTGGACCATACTCACCCATTCCTGTTTCCCTCTCCTCTTTCTTGCTAGTCTCCTTCTATACAGCCAATTTCTTAAGCTCCTAGAAACACATTTCACCTCGGACCTTTTTAAAAGGGGCATTTCTGTCAAGGTGCCGGCTATCGAAGTCACGCTATGACAGCGGAACTATGAGTCACCCACCAGAATAAATATAGGCTTGCAAAACAAGATGGTGGAGGTAGGTGAACCGTGAAACCGAGGCTAGGAGGCATGGGAACAGGCTTATTATCTTTATTTATTGATAAAGATTTATTTTTTTATTGGGTGTGTGGTGGTGGGGAGTGGGGGGAGCTGTGGGTTTATGAGCCATCCCACATTTCCCAAGACCAGAAAGTTCAACACCCAGTTATATTTTAAAAGAACAGTGGGACAGAAGCCCCGAAGTGCCTCCTGTTCTTCTCCACGATGTCCTTGCTGGGCACCAAGAATGCTCCTTAGCCTTCATCCCTCATCTCCCTCTGTCTAAGCATCACAACTTCCCACACTCACTAGCACACCGTGAAGCGTGATTGGCCCCGAGCAGAAGCCTGCTATGACTCATCTCCTCTCTTCAGCACACTACACCCTCATCCTCAAGGTAATATCGCTGCCAATTGCTTTGCTTAGCTGTTTGTAAGATTTTATGTCCCCTGATGTTTGTCTTTTTTCTCTCCCAAGAACTCAATAACATTATTGCATTATTATGTGTCCAAACACAGCACCTCTGTCCTTCCTGGTCCTCCTTATTTTTCTTCCGTGTGTGTGTGTGTGTGTGTGTGTGTGTGTGTGTGTGTGAGAGAGAGAGAGAGAGAGAGAGAGAGAGAGAGAGAGAGAGAGAGAGAGAGAAAGAGAGAGAGAGAGACTTATTTTGTAGCCCAGGCTAGCCTCAAATTAATAAGATCCAACTTCTCTGCCTCCAAAGTGATAGGCTCAAAGGCACTTACCACCATGCCCAGCCTTCTCCTTATTTTCACCGACAGACTCTTCTCCCCTGTCCTTAACCTGAGCCAAGCTAGAAGCTTATGCCAATACTAGTCTCCCCTTGAACCCAACCATCACCTGTTGCAGTGATACGGTCCTCCCTCCTTCTCTTCCTCCTCCTTCCTATGCCCTTTGCCGAGGCAAGTTTGCTGGTAGATCATTCAGAGGAGGTATAAAAAGAAATCTGAGCCTTTGGTTTTCTGAAAATGCCTTTCTCCTGTCCTTACTCTTGATTAATAGTTTGCCTGAGGGCAGAGCTCTGGTTGAAAGTCAGCATTCCTCAGAATATCGAAAGAATTGTATCATTATCTTCTATCTTTTGGTCTGTCTGTCAAGAATTCTAATGCTGTTCCATTTAAAATTTCATTATATGACATAGGCGTGCGCGCACACACACACACACACACACACTCACTCACACACACACACACACTTTTAGAAGGTATCTCTGGACTCCTGGGGATCTGGAACAAGGATGTGACTTGTTTAGTTCCTCATTGTGGCCACCCTGTCACTTGCTTGTTTTGTTTTTGTTTTTCAAGACAGGGTTTCTCTGTGTAACAGCCCTGACTGTCCTGGAACTCTTCATAGACCAGGCTGGCTTCAAACTCATAGATATCCACCTGCCTCTGCCTCCCAAGTACCGGAATTGAAGGTACGTGCCTGCACTGCCTGGCCTAGCCTGCCTGTTCTCAACGCAAACATTTGCACTCTTCAAATTTGGCAAGCGTCTCGAACACCCTGGGCTGTGATCATTTCCTCTCTTCCAACTTCTCCCACCCTCGACCAACCCCTTGTTCCTCCCTCTTCTTCGGTGCCTGGGACTCTCCCGCCCGTCATTTCTCTCCATCAGAAGGTCTCAAATCTTCTCTTTTTCCATTTTGTCCCGTTTCTTTGGAACACTCCCTCTGCAGATGAAGATCTTATGCCCACATTCTGCTTCTCATGACCTAGCTTTAATTCTAAAGTCTCTCATATTCCCTAAAGCTATCCATAGGGTGTGTTGCTTTCCTTTCTTTGCTTCCGGCACTATCTGTTTCCTCCGGCTCCTTTTTCCTATTTATATTCATTTATCTCTGTCTTTGATATTGAAGACTTCCTTTGAGAACGTGTTTGTATTGAATATTCAAACAACAAAGAGCTGGCTGGGAGTTACATTCATGGAGAGCAGGAGGACTGAGTGGATCCCAGGGGGCCCTCAAGTGTCTGCTGCTTAGGCTGTGTTTGCAACCTGTGGGAGGGGTTGGTGCCACTGGAGAGGGAGGGAAACATCCTTCCATTTTCCTCTGGAGACACAGAAGCAAAGCGGGAGGCTGCAAGGTTGCTGAGCCTCAAGAAGGACCCGACTGAGGTTCCAATATCTGCTCTGCCCCCGATAGCACACTCTTCCCAATCAGCCTTCTGGAGAAAAACTCTCTCATCCTGGGAAAGCCTAGTGTATTATTTTTGCATTGTTGTGACCTAAGTACCTAGCAGAAATAGCATAAGAGGAAAAAAAACTTGGTTTTGTTTTTTTTTCTTTCTTTCTTTGTCTCATGTTTAGAGAGATTTCAGACCATCTAGGTAGGAAAAGTAGGCAGAGCAGCTCCATCTGAAGCGGTGGGAGCAAGGGATGGCAGCTGCTCCCATGGAGACAGAAAAGAAAGCAGGTCAGACCAGGGACTGGTATCATCTTCAAAGGCCACCATCAGTGACCTTCTCCTGCCAGCCAGGCCCCACCTTCTAAGGATTCCCCAGCCTTTAAAACAGCACCACAAAGGTAGGCACCCATAGTTCTGAACGTGAATTTAGGGGGCATTTCATATTCAAACTAATACCCAACTAAAGAAAGAGCCCACATGTCCTAGCAATGAATGGATAAATAAACCAAAGTAAACGGATTTAATGGAATATTACTGATCTATAAAAAGGAAGAAGGTATGAACTCACAGTATAACTTGGGTGAATGTCACATACATTAATAAAGAAGCCAGCCCACAAGCCACATGTGGTTTCATTAATATGCAATGTCTCAAATGGGTGACAGGAGCAGGTTGGGAATTCTGGGAAAAGGGATAACAGAAACGGCTGCTTACTAGGTAAACTTTCTTTTTGGCAGTGAAAAAATAATCTTCTAAACTGGATGGTAAGGATAGGTATAGAACTCTGGAAATCCACACAAGACTCCCGCAGTGATCACTGTACAGAGCTCAGCCATGTCTGGTGAATTACTTCCCGACAAAGCTGTGTCTCAAAAGTTGCTGACAAGCTATAAAGTAGAATGCGAGCTAAGCCTGGTGGCTCAGGCCTGTGAACCCAGCTACTTAGGAGACCGAGGGAGGCAGATAAAAAGTTCAGGGCCAACCTGGGCTACAGAGAGAGTTCAAGGTCAGCTTGGGTAAATAGAGGACCAGAGATACATCTCAGTGTTACATAAAACCTGGCACCCAGGAGGACCTGGACTTAGTACCATCAAGATAATAAAAAGAAAATCGCATATAAAAGGCTGTTTTCCCGTTAATATTGTTGGTGTTGAGCAGAGTATGTACCCAGCTTCAGTCCTATCTCATCGCACTCATGTGACAATCGGTTTTCAGCTGCTTCCTTACTGCTGCTCAGAAATACAAACCTCACAGTAAACCAGAGACTCCTGGGAAGGTGATTCAGATGTGGGAGCTGCTCAGACACACAACCTGAGGTCCATGGGTCACTGGGTGCTGTGGGACAATAGTCTTTTATCCCATCACTTGTATTATTTTTTAATAAACGCTGATTGACCAGTAGCCAGGCAGGAAGTAGAGGCGGGGCAACGAGAAATCTGGGAAGAAGGAAGTTGCAGTCTGTAGTCATCACACAGACAGACAGGAAGCCAGACACAGAGCCAGTAAGATGTGACTGCCTTGCCAAAAAAGGTACCAAGCCGCGAGAATAACACAGACAAGTATTATGGGCTAATATAAGTTACAAGAGTTAATAAGAAGTCTGAGCGAATAGGCCAGTTTATAATTAATGCAGGCCTCTGTGTGATTTCTTTGGGACTTAACGACTGTGGGAACTGGCCAGGACAGAAACTTAAGACAGCAACTGGGGAATGCGATCTCCATGCAAATACTCTTGGCTTGAGCCAAATCTGAGGGCTTTAGGACCTAAGCAAGTCCTCTGCTGAGCATATGTTTCCCTCCTGAGAAATCAGAGGCTCAGCTTTCCCTTATGACCACGTGACCTAAGGAACCATCAGAGCCACACAATGGAGAAAGTCCTCTTCCCTCTTTGGCTTCGGGAGTGGCCCACTAGCCAAGGCTCCTGGAACTGGGTACCATTTGACAACTGAAATGTGATTATGAGCCAGAACTGGAGTTGGGGGTGTCCCCGAGCGAGACCGCTCTCCGATACTTGGCTCCTGGTAACTGCACCTTGTTTCCAAGCCTCAGTAGAGAGCTCACAGTGACAGTGTCACATCTTCAAGAAGCCTTAGGCGCCATTCCTGCTCGTGAATCCAGTGATGTGTCCTGAAGATCCATCACCGAGAGAGCCAAGCCTCTTTGTGACGCTCACCAGTAGCCGGGCCTGGAAGGCTCTTTTCTCTGGAACACAGATGTCTTGAGCCAGCAGGGAGATTTCCCTACCAGGCTCCTGCAGCTTCAGGTTGCCAGAGATTACTTGAGCCTTCGCTAAAGTTGGGAACGATTTCCAAGCCCAAAATAAAGGTAATTACCATCAACCCTAAGCAAGTCCAACCTTTTGACATTACAGCTTGACAACCACCATCTACAATCACAAAAAAAAACCCCTCATAAAGTCTTAAGTTTAGTTTTATTCATAATATTTCACCACATGCTCCCAGCATGCCAAGGGTCGGATCTGCTTTAATCTCTTAAGAAATTTTACTTTTTCACCTACGTGTTCTGCCCGAAAGGGAAGCCACTCAGCTTGTTTCCTCTCAGTCCCTGCGCCCGTTTCTCTGTGTAAGCAGAGCCCTCTGCCTAGTGGTCTGAGTTAGTGATAGACCTTCAGGTTGATGTTTTCTAGAAGTAAATGAGTCATCTTCATTCAAAAATAGTGTTGGTGTCTAGGGACATAGCTCAGTTTGTGAAGCGGTTGCCATGCAACCACGAGGACCTGAGTTCAATCCCCAGTGCATACAAGATCTGGGCACAGTCGCAGGAATCTGTGATTCCAGTGGCAGGAAGGCAGAGACAGGTGGATCTCCAGGGCTCCCCAGTCAAACAGCCTAACACCTGGAGAGCCCCAGGTCCTCCTAAAAGGCCCTCATCCCAGAAAACAAGATGGACTGCACTGTGATGTTTTTGCTCTTTCACTCTTTGGCTTTTTTTTTTTTTATAAATATTTATTTATTTATTTATTTATTATGTATACAATATTCTGTCTGTGTGTATGCTTGCAGGCCAGCAGAGGGCACCAGACCCCATTACAGATGGTTGTGAGCCACCATGTGGTTGCTGGGAATTGAACTCAGGACCTTTGGAAGAGCAGGCAATGCTCTTAACCTCTGAGCCATCTCTCCAGCCCCTACTCTCTTTGGCTTTTTGGACTTTGTTGGGGGTCCACCACCCAGCTCCCAAATACATCATACACGGAGGTTTTTATTTAGTTATGAGTGCACAGCCTTAGCTTGGCTTGTTTCTGGCCAGCTTTTCTTAAATTATCCCATCTATCTTTGGCCTCTGGGCTTTTATCTTTCTTTATTCCTGTATTCCTTCTTATACCGTGTCTGGCTCTGTGGCTGTGTGGCTGGCCCCTGGAGTCCTCCTCCTTCCTCTCTCATTGCCAGATCCTTTTCTCCCAAATTTCTCATATTTATCCTCTTTGCTTGCTAGCCCTTCCTAATCCTCTCTCCTGCCTCGCTACTGACCAATCAGCTCCTTATTAGCCCATCAGGTGTTGTAGACAGGCACAGTAACACAGGCTCACAGAGTTAAACAAATGCAGCATAAACCAAAGTAACACATCTTAAAATAACATTCCCAACAATGGACATTTCCTAAAGAGAAACACTTCCAGCCTTCAGGCATGGATGGACACACAGTTTGGAAGAGATCGCTGGCCAGTTGCAGGCAGGGAAGGTGGTCGGATGAGACAACTTGGGGTGCATGAGGTTGGGGAGTGTTTTTGTATTGCCCTCCTGTGGATGTGTGGCTGGATGTGAGCCAGCTGTCTCGGGATGAAAAGGCACAGGGCCCCAGAACTGGTTCACAAACCACCCTACCCTCCCTTAAGTCCTTCCTACAGCCCCCAGCCCAGCCACTACATCTTTCTCAAGCAGGCCTGGTCCCATAGTCCCCTCCAGACAGAGGCTGTGAGAAGCCACAGTGTCTGTGTTTGAGGGTGCTGTAATGTTGCCTCCAGAGGTCACACATGTTGCTGTCATGAAGACAAGACAGAACTCTGCCAAGGGGAATCTTATTCTTCCCTTGTGTGCCTCTATCCCATTCACACCATCACACCCTTGTGTGCCTCTATCCCATTCATGTTGTAATAAGAGCGGCAGGGCGGGGGGCCACTCTGTTGTAATAAGAGCGGCAGGGCTGCATCCCCAGCACCCAGCCGCCCGCATGGCTAGCTTATGCCCCGAAATAATTACACGGAAACTGTATTCTTTTAAACATTGTTTGGCCCATTAGCTCTAGCCTCTTACTGGCTAGCTCTCATATCTAGATTAACCCATTTCTAATAATCTGTGTAGTACCACAAGCTGACTTACCAGGAGAGATCTTAACCTGCGTCTGTCTGGAGTGGGAGAAACATGGCGACTCACGACTCGGCTTCTTTCTCCCAGCATTTTGTTCTGTCTACTCCGCCTACCTAATTTTCTGTCCTATTAAAGGGGCCAAGACAGTTTCTTTATTACTTAACCAATGAAACAACAGATAGAAAGATGACCCACCTCCATCACATTCACACCTGTCACATCCTTGTGTGCCTCTATCCCATTCACACCATCACACCCTTGTGTGCCTCTATCCCATTCACACCCATCACACTCTTTTGTGTCTCATCCCCATTCACACCATCACACCCTTTGTGTCTCTATCCCATTCACACCCATCACACTCTTTCGTGCCCCATCCCCTTTCACACCCATGTTCAGTCTATATTAAAAGTGCCTTTTAATAAGCACCAAGTCCCCTGCCTCTCGAGTCCATGAGTCCCACTACTGTGAGACTCCCAAAGACACAAATCTTCTCTCTAGAACCACTGCTAACGGAATCTCCCCGCAAAGCACCTTCTTGCAGAGTATTCTTTATGGTGACAATGAGAGAAGCGGCCTACTTTCCTGAGTGGAGCTATGGATATGCAATGTACCCCCCAAAAGGCTCATGGGTACAGGGTTCTGAGGTGACACTATTTGACTTTTATGATACTATAATCATAAGGGCTCTGACAAAGTCAATTAATTCTTTGATAGGTTTGGAACTGAGAAGATAGCTCAGGCAGTAAAATGCTTACCACACAAGCATGAGGAGAAAGACCGGAGTTCCATCCCCAAACCCTTATGAAAGTTGGGTGTGGTGCACACGGGTAGTCCCAGCACTGGGGAAGTGGAGACAAGTGGGTTCCTGGGGTTTGCTGGACAGTGATGATACTGGCCCAAAAAACATGATAGATGGTAACCAAGGAATGACGCCCAAAGTTGACCTCTGAACTCCACACTTACGAGTGCACACATGTATGCACACCGGCACATGTATGTAAACATGCACCTTCAGAAGTTCATTATAATCTGATTCTATTATTTGGAGCTCCACGAGACTGAGGCAGAGTTTGACGTTCTATCAGAGGAGACCAGAACACAGCCACTAGAAGGTGCACACCAAGTAAAGCACCTAAAAAGACCAAGGCCAGTTCACAAGGCTAATGTGAAAAGTAATGACCAGGGACAGAACAGAAACAAGTTCCTGGGAGCAGGAAAAAGTAAATGAAGCAGACAGTGAGGTTATAAAGTGGAAACCAACAGGGTGGCATTGTCACAAGAGGCTGAGAGGGATGGAAGCTTGCTGCCGTGGACACGAGACACACTTCTTCTGGCCCAGGAGGGTCACACTCATCTGACCCAGATAGATCCATCTATCCAATACTGTGAAACCCAGCAGCTTCTGTTCCGAATGCCTGCTCTAACTGCACAGGATAGAAAATAAAGGAGTTGCAGAGACTTCGGGTCTGTGATATTTTTAGTAATGGCAAAGTTTACAAATTAAAAAAAAAAAGCTGGTATACACAAGAGAAAAAGATTGGAAGCAAACATGAACCCCAACAGGCAGATGGGCCATCTGAGGAAGGTACCACATGGGTCAGAGGCCAGGGGAGAAGGGGCCTCTGTGCCAGGAGTTTGGACTTGAAGTTCATGGTGGCATGAAGTTCAGGAGAGCTGACGGCTTTCCAGTATTGAAAACATTCACCCTGGACCAGTGTTTCTGAAAAGGTGACCTCCAAATGCAACAGCACAGCAAACACCCCCAAACTGAGTTTGCCTTGCAGTTTGGTCTGTGAGCACGAAAGAGACCATTCCTAGGCGTCAAAACCCAATTTCCTGTGCCTCACACATCTCGGTTTAAACACCAGTAGACGAGACCTCATGCTCTGACGAGACCTCTGGGCTAATCCTTCGTTATAAAAGTAATTTACTCTCAAGAGGATGGAGCAACATAAGCTCTGGGATAGGAATTTAAATTGGGAGCTTCTTGTGTCCTTGCTCAGAAACTGCTCATATCTACCTCCAGGGTGTCTGCTCCATTTTAATGACATGCATTTACCCAACTTCCTCTCTCATTGTCCACAGAACTCTGCCCCACATAGGGATATAGGAAATATTTAAATGATATTCTGTGAGGCCCTGGATTCTAAAGTCCTAAAATAGCAGGAGTGACCCACCGACCTGCTGGTAGTTCAAGCTTGTCTACCCTGCAGGGCACACTCAGGGACACTGGGTATGACCTCTGCTCAGAGCCACTGAGGACGTGTGAGTCTCTGGAGAGATGCCCGTGTGGACCAGGAGAAGAAAGGCTGCTTTGCTCTCATCCCCCAAGAGAAATAAGAATGGCAGGCGTCATGATCAGATTTCTCATATTTTTACTGGGCCAGCCAATCACAAAAGGGCTTGCAGGCAGGTGCAGTGGTGCAAGCCTGTCTCCCCAGCACTTGGGAGGCAAAGCCAGGGGAATCAGTAGCCAATGCAAGGGCTGTCTCAGAACAACAAGCTCTCTGTCCTTCACGGCTCTTCTTAAAGGTAGGGTTTTCAAAGCCCCCACTTGGCCTCCTTCCTGTGCGTTCCTTCCATCCAGTCAGGCTTGCCCCTAGCTCACATGAGCTGCTTCACCCTATGCCCACATGTGTGCCACTAGGCTCCCTCAGACTCCCTTCCTCTTCCTTGCCTCTCTGCAGCATCTGTCTCTGTACCCCCTCCCCTTCCCGCAGCCCAGCTATTGTCTCCCATGCTACATCAGCGGGCTCTCCTTCCCCTTCCAGGACTACTCTGTATGACTACAGATTCAACGCCCCTAATGCAAAAATTTTAAATCCAATTTGCTCCAGAACCCAAAACATTTTGATATGGATACAAAAATACAAGTGTAAAATTCCACACCTGACCTTAGGTGAGGCACAGCCAATGACTAGTCAAATAAAATATTGTGTTAAATTCCCCCACAGGCTACGGGATGAAATGTGTGTAAAACACAGATGAGTCTCATGTTGAGACTTGAGGTCCATTCCCAAGATATTTCTTTACAGACACAAAAGCATTCTGAAATAATAATTTAAAAAAGGAAATCTGGAACATATCAGGTCCCAAGCACTGGGCATAGAGAACAGCTAGCCACGTGACTGACCTGTTATGTGACTGCCGCCACAGAATGCTGACTGCAAGGTTACCCTCTTACCCCTTCACCCTTACCCCATGTCAGCCTTTGAGTGGGTGACTAGGTCCTGCTTATGTCTACAGAGAGGCCCTAATTAACATTAACCCCTCCTATATCCCCTGTGACTTCCAGCCTCAAAGTGTGTTCTCAGCTGGCTTCCTTGGGACCTCAAACTTACCTCAGTCTGGACTGCCACAGGGCACCTTGGAACCCCACTATAGAAGGAGGTTCAAGATAGCCCCTTGCTGGGCGGTGGTGGTGCACACCTTTAATCCCAGCACTCGGGAGGCAGAGGCAGGCGGATCTCTGGGAGTTCGAGGCCAGCCTGGTCTACAAGAGCTAGTTCCGGGACAGGCACTAAAGCTACAAAGAAACCCTGTCTCGAAAAAAACAACAACAACAACAACAAAACAAAAGATAGCCCCTGTGGTGGTGCAAGAAGTTAAGGTGCACCCAGTTGTCAGTCACACCAGTCCAGAAGAGCGTACAGACCTTGTCCACACTGTCGTCTATCTTGGGAAGACCCATCAGGGGTGTTAAGTACTAGATAGGACTACTCAGAGACTGGAGGTGGGTCTGTGTCCAGGCAGAGGCCTCCCCATGGACTGGGGCAAAGATCATTGGTGGACACTGGAAAGGAGCAGGCTTCCGGAGAGCCCGCTGGATCTGCCTCACTGGGTCAGATCCGGGAAAGTTCGGTAGCAGAGAAGTAGCTCTGTGAAGTCTTTCACAAGGGCATGATCCCCTTGCCAAACCCCCATTCCCTCAGCGCCCTTCTGGATTTTAGAGCAGTCGCAGGCATCTGGGCCATAGCACTGCACATCCCTTCACGTCTGCGGCAGAACGAGGACTACTGTGGAATGCCCATGCCCCAGATGCCATCACAGTGGGTAAGGCACCTGGCTGAAGAGGTTGCTAGGCCCCCTTTATAACCAGGCGCTCCAGGAAATGAAGCTGCAGTGAGATAAAGTGTGTGGTGCCCTGCCGGTGCCGCGGAGGGACTTGGGGGCGGGGTCTTAAAGAGGAGCACGCTGATGAGGAGAGCTAGCTGCCCTCCCCATGCCTTCTCTTGGGAATGCAGATAGGACGGCTGGAAGCCCAGCAGCCAATCTGGGTCACGAAGGAACCTTGGGTATGGAAGGCCCACACAGAATGGGGCTGATGGTGGGAGGTCCCTGGACACCAGATGGGACCGGCTGCCCCAGCCCAGCTCTAGGGAGCTCACCTTAACATTTCTGTTTTAGTAAATTTGGTGTTCATCTGAATCATCTCTTAACTGCAGCACGTCCAATCCTGCACCACCTTGTGCAATAATCATGCTTTGGTGTATGAGTTGACCGCTTCTTTCTGGCTGGCAAGCATCTGTAGGGAGATGGCAGCCTGCACTATATCCCTCAATAGTCCCTGGTGTTCATTGTCAGCTGACCTGCCCACGCCAATCCTATTCCAGTCTGAGAAGGGGGCGAGCCTGAGCAACTTTGGGATTTGTTTTGGTTTTGTTTTGGGTTTGGTATTCCCAGGAGGGATGAGCAGTTTTGTCAGCCCGGCAGTATAGGTGATTAAAGACAAGAATAAGCTGGGATGTGTAAGCCAGATCACAGTGGGAAGGCACTGACACTGGAGCATATCAAGAGAGGCTGAAAGCCCATCCAGCAGAGGAGGAAGGGGGCCTGCAGAAAACCCAGTGCATCGGCGTTTCCGTGGCAACACTGGGCCTGGGTGCTGAGGTGCTGGTGGAGCCCCTATGAGAAGGGAGCAGTGAGGCAGGAGGTCTAAGCCTGCTGGTCCCCCATCCCTCCTCCCACGCCTGCCCACGCATCAGCCCTCCTCTAAGACAGACTTTCTTGAAGCCTTGTGTTTAACCCTGACAACTCATGAGCTTGGCGTTCTGAATCAGTTCGATGTACGATTTCATACAGAAAGAGATAATTTGAAATCTACAAGTAAAACAGCCTTTCTTGTCCTGTGACCTTACATGTGCCCTTCCACAGCAGGTACGCCTGATTACAAAGTTTGCCTTTTTCACGTAAGAAGCAGTAGCAATTAGGAGAAAAGCCTGGGTTTGCGGCAGTTGCTGGTCCTGTGGAGCTGTGCGAGAGCCGCCTTCATAACTGTGGCATCGTCCTGGAACCTGGGACCCCACTCATATGCTGTCTTTACTTTGGCCCATCTCTGTTAATCAAAGGCTTCTTTCATATCTTAATTTTTGTTTTATATTTTATGCATGGGTCTGGGAAGATGGCTTGGTTAGGGAAGTACTTACTATGCAAGTGTAAGGACCTGAGTTCAAATCCTTAGAACCCACATGAAGCCAGACATGGTGGCACCTATCTGTAATCCCAGGCAGGGGTGGGAAGATGCTTGGAAGATCATCGGCAAACTAGCTTGGCATATGATTTCACACATGTATGCTTTTTTTATTGTTGTTATTTTACCAACCCCCATGACTCTCTCTTGTCCCCCTCTCATTCCTGGTGACCCCCTTTCCCCCAACCAGTCCCCCTTCTACTCTGATGTCTTTTTGTGCAGGTCTTGTCCGAGGAGCCATGGAGCTGGGTGGTCATGATTACAATGGCTCTGTCATATTCAGATGTTCCTAGCACTCCTGCCCAGCCCTCAGCTCGGTCAGCCTCTCTCTCCAGTGTTCCATGGGCCTTGCAGGGGGTGACCCATGCCTTATTTAGGGCTGAGGACTTCACTAGCAACTTTCTCTAAGCACTAATTTACCATTTCACACTCATGGGTGACATGAGAAACTGCAGGGCTTGGGACCTGCTGTGACAGTCGCAGGACGTACCAGCAGCTTTGCCCTGTGTCATCAAACCAGTAGCCATTGCGTCTTCCCGCATCCCCAGCCCTGCATCTGTGCATGGAATGAAGGAGTCAGGTAATCACGAGCCAAAGTGACCTTCCCTACCTGCGTGCCCATTGCCCACTGTAGTCCAGCCAAATTCCCTGGACATCTGATCTCTTTTATTTATGTGAAAATGCACCTTGTTCTGAGGTATGGTTATTTTTATCTTATTGATGTGTTTTTCTTTTATGAGATACAATCTTACTATGTAGCTCAGGCTGGCCTTCTGTGTCAGCCTTCCAAGCACTGGGATTATAGGCCCCTGCCATCACACCCTGATTGGCCACTGGTTGTTTGCTTTGCTCACATCCAGAGTACTGGGATTTTGGGCATGCACCATCACTCCCTGTTTATGTCATGCTGCTAAGCATTGAGCCCATGGCTGCATGAATGTCAGGCAGGTTCTCTACCAACTAAGCCACATCCTTGACCCCTTTTGTGCTATGATGAAATGTCATTGAACCAGAGAACTATCCATATATAACAATTCCTCCAAATTGCTGCTTCATAAAACATTCTGAAGATGCAGGATTGCAGTGCACAATGCCCGTCTGCGCTCTGTGCGCTACCATACAAGCTCCCCTTGAGCTTGGGGCAAGGGGATGGAGGTTGAAACATACAAAGACACAGAGACAGGGAGAGAGAGAGACAGAAGCACGGACCTCTAGTCACTGGTAAGAAGCCCTTTATGCAATAGCACCATGGAGGCTTATATACCCAACAGTCAGGTGGGCCAACAGGTGAAAACCTCTGATCCTCAAGGCAAGGCAACACGTGCTCATGAAGCAGAGCTGGTAAACAACTTTGACACAGCCTTTAGTAACTCAAATCAGAAGGAAAGTAAAGATCACTAGCAGAGAAGAGCAGCTGGAGGCCAGGACTCCAAATGGTCCCAACACAGGATGGTGGGATGGGAAGACTGGATTCACGGAGAAGCTGCATCTGTACTGTGCCTATGGCGCTAAGCAGCAGGGCTTTCCTGTAAGGCCCTGATTCCTGTGTATTCTGGCTTGGGCTCGTATTGAAATGTAGAATGTTAATGTATGAGGATTTGTTTCAAATGATGTAAATGAGATGAATATGAAAAATAAACTTGTGATTAGCAGAGGGAAGGGAAAGTGAAGAAACAGAAAACTGAAAAATGAAGGAGACAAAGAATAATCCTGGGGGCAGGAGGGAAGAGGGCTAGCCGGAAAGAGCCTTCTGGGTGCCCTTGACCATGGCTGGCAGTGTGCCTGCTGACCACAAACGCCTTCTCTTCTGAAGTCCAAGGAAGGCTTCAGGAATCCAAATGCCTTAAAGGAACAGAAGTGGAAGGGAGTGCGGGATGCGGCTTCAGTTATCTCAGCAAGCCTCCCCACCCCACACAGGAGGGAGGATGCTACAAATACGACCCTGTGAGCTTGACAGTGGCTGCTTGAGAGGCTTTCTGCATCTGAGCCAGGGAGCGAGAGTCTGGGAACAGCAAGAAGTCTAAGGTGCATGAAGGACATGCAATTGAAAGGGACAATGAGATGGACATTGCCACGGGGACCCCAGTATCCTTTTCCCTAATGAGTGGAAGGTCTCTGACTCCTTCAATTAAAAATATCTGCAAATGAAATATCCAAGAATAAATAATAAGCAGAACAGGAGACAGAACAGAAAGGTATGAGCATCCCGGTCCGACTGGAATCCCCACGGCTGAGTCTTACACTCCTGGAAAGGATCACCTGAGAGCTTCACTCTCCACAGGGGGACAGTGAGGGCAGCTCCCCATTCTAGGGGAAGCTTGGAGAATCTGGGAATTACTCACATACAAACCCCTATGGCTCCAAGATTCCTCCTTCTTACAAGGCCGTTGCCGTCATGCGTCTTTAGGACATCATTAAACCCTAAGCGCCTCTCACATGTACTGTTTCTAGACACTGTTAGGTCTCAGGAAGTGCATATATCCAGACATGAGATCGTGCTGTGAAGCACTATTAATAAAAACCCAGAGACAGAAACTGGGGTTCAACCTGAAGACCAGAAAAGCAAAGCAGCTAGCCACTGGCTCTTACCTCCACCTCAGTTCAGAAATAGCGATCCTGCCTCCAGGAATCTTGGAATGAGACTGTGTCTGAGAGCTGTCTCCTCCTGTTTTATAATTTCTCTCTAGTTCTGGGATTAAAGGCGTGCACCACTACCGCCCAGTTTCTATGGCAAACCATTATGGCTACTGGGATTGAAGGTGCGTGTCATTGGTGCCTGGCCTGTATGGCTAGCCAGTGTGGCTGATTTACATTCCTGATCCCCGGGCAAGCTTTATTTATTAAAACAAAATTGAAGTGCCACCACAGTACTGGACTAGAAAAGGATTTCTCGTGGTTACATAAAAGCCAGAATTCCTCAGGTTCCCAAAAAGAGTCATTTCCCTTGCCTCTGGCAAAAGGTCCTAACTCTTGATTGACATATACCTGTGGTTGTACACTAAAGCCGGTGATGACCTCCAGACTCCGTGAGGACCTATTTACAAGTCCTACTAAACTTGTCAAAGTGCCCATGCTAGCCCCTGACCCTTCTCACCTCAGCTCCCTGCTCTCTGCGAGGTCCCCCGCACCCCGACCATGGTTCTCCTATTCTCTCTTGCTAGTCCCGCCGGTCCCTTGTCCCAGCTTTAGCTGTGTCCCGTCTTCCTGTCCTCTCTGCTCTGGACAGTCTCAGGGGCCTCTGGATAGTCCTCTTATCCAATAAAAGCCATTTCTCTAGTCATGGAGCTGCTCTTCTGGTGGTTCCTTCACTGTGCCCACGGTAGATACCACTAATAGAGGACTTTGGGCATCAAGTTTCTGCCTCAGCAACAGTAACGGCCCCTGTACCGTGCCGGGTCAGGTGTTTCCCCTTGTTGCCATGGCCACCCAGCATCTAAAGGAAGGACTTTATAGCACATGTGAGTAGCCTCGGCAACGATCGAAATTCACAGTATGGTTCTTACTGAGTGGTTTTTACACAGAGATAAAGTAGGAAAATACCTGAAAAGAATTGTAAATCGGGGACCATTTTAAGAGAAGGGCAGAGGCCTTTACACTGAAAGCTCAAAATGCTGACAAGGGAAAGAAAGGCAATCTAATTGAGCGGCCACTTTGTGTTCGTCCTTCCTCGGACCGACTTTCCACCTGTGAGCAGGGCCAAGCGTGCTGGTAACACCAATGATCACAACACTTCTGAGGCTGAGACAGGAGGTCAGCTGAAGGCCAGGCTGGACAAGAGAGCCAGACTCTGGGTTAAGCACAATGTTTTAATAAAAATTTAAAAAGCAGGGGAAAGCAGATTTCATCCAATCATTTGGTAAGAAGTAGTGGGGGGCAGGGGCAGGCCCAGCTTCAGTGAGCCTCTAACCAGAAAGTCCCTGGGAATAAGACTTGGACTGGGTAAAAGAAACAGAGGGGCCAGAGGCCCGAGGAGGAGCAGAGCCTAGAGGGGAACAATAGTCCTAGAGCAACCTCGGGGAAGCTGATGCCTTCATAGCTGAGGCTTGGAGCTCCCCCCACAGGTCGGCTGTCCTTTTCCTGATGGATGGCTCTCTCCTGGGAAGAGCCCTAGTGCCAGCTGCCATGCCCTTCTTGTCTGCAACAAATCATGGCACAGGCTTTATGCTGTGTCTGTAAGAATGGGGGAGGCGTGGCTGGAGAGAGCGCTCGGTGGGTTAAAGGCTTTATCTGTTGCTCTTCCTAAGGACCTGGCTTCACTTCTCAGCGCTCTCATGGTTACACACAACCATCAGTGACTCCAGTTTTAGGGGATCTGACTCCCTTTTCTGAACTCTTCAGGCACACATGCAGGCAAAACACTCACATATACACATAAAATAAATATTAAAAAAAAAGAAAAAAGAAATCCCAAGGGGATAGGAGAACCAATTCCTCTCACCATAAAGAGAAAAAAAAAAAAAATCAAATCAATTGTGAGGTTGAACCCAGCCCTGGGCCCATCAGGTAATGTCGGCCTCTGTGATTTCAGGGAAAGCCTCCCCGTGCACACCAACTACACAACCTGTCTCAGAGTTTCCTCTGCCTTGGATCTCACCCCCACCCCCATCCCATGGGCCTGTTGATTCTAGAGGCACACACAGTCTACCCGGGGAGAGACAGGCCTCCCATTGGCCCCTGCCTGTGTCACATATCCTGTCTCTGCATGTTCACCAGCAGAGCAGGGCCCAGAACTGGAAGGATGAATCCAAATGGGTCGCAGGAAGCCTAAGAGACTGGTGGAGATGCCCCGGAGCCTCCAGCTACACTGGAAGTGAGGGGGAGCCGGCAAGGCTCCAGCCGCGGGTCTGTCCTCGAAAGAGACAGCTGTGCTGCTATCCTTCAAAGTAGGCTTTGTGTTCAGAATGTAATTGTGGAAGTGTTCCCAGCAGCCCCAGCGTGGCTCCTGTTTGTCTGTGGGAAGGCATTGTTATTCTGCGAGCAGCTTTCTTCTGGCAGCGCGCAGACCTGTGTGACCTCAAGGCAAACTGTGCTTCAAGCTGGAGAACACGGAGAGTGGTCCCTGACTGCAGCTGTCAGAGTCAGGTCCCAAAGGTCAGAAGACAGGGTCCTTCGGCTGAGCATGAGGCCTGGCCTGAAGATGGAGAGGGCATTGGCCTTACACCTTGGAAGCCCGCCCCCCCCCACCCCATGCTTATTCCCTGCTTCAGTATCAGAAACCCTGGTGTTGCTCATCATAGAATAAAAGTCGTTTTCCAGCCTGCCTACAGTCAGGAGACCATGACTAAACTCTAGCCAATGTGGAATCTTTCAGCATACGGAGATCTAAGCTCCGTAGCTATCCAAGTGTGAAAGCCAGGCTGGAGGGACAAGTCATCAGAGCCTGGAGACTCTGGAGCCCAAGTCCCTGATCAGAACAAAGGAACGCTTGAGTTGGATCTCAGTGATAGAGCGATCGTCTCCATGCACAAGGCCCTGGGTTCAATTTCCAGCACTAAAGAAAAAAAGCAATGGGATCTTGGGTCCCTGACTAGGTCAGCAGGGTCTGGTTCCCAAGTGACCTTTAAACTAGTGTTATTTAAGGTTCCAAGCCACGTGGAGTTTGACCTACCCAGGTCAGACTTCATATGATGAAGTGGAATGCCGGGAAAGACTAAGCCACTATTGGTGAAGGGAGAGTTGCCACATCAGGCCATAGCACAGCCCTGGTCGCATGCAGACTGCTGCCGCTATGACCCCTGAGACCTGGTAGGAAGATCTACGGCTGGCAGGAAGACTTTGGGAATGGGTGGGTGGTGACGGAGGTGACTTCCTAAGGTACCAGTTCACCTGCTCAGCCTGTCTCTCCCAGATGGCTATTCCATAGTCCCAAGGCCACAGGGAGATTTTCGGGGGAGGGGGTGTTGAGAGGCTGCCGGAAGAACAGTTTCGTGCACTCCTAAAGTCACCGTACACAGAGCCATCATGGCCAGATGATGTCTGTGGCTTCACAGGCACACCATCCAGGAAGAGGGCCTTGATTATTTCACAGTGTTTCAGGAATGCACATAACCTTCCGCATCTCTAATTAAACCCCAAGGTGAGAAACAGAGAGATCAAGAGAAAATGAGAGAGAGGAAGGAGGATTGGGAGTTCAAAGCCAGCCTGGGCTAAATAGCAAGATCCTTTCTTACAAGGAGGAGGAAAGGGGACAGGGGAGGAAGGGAGAGGAAGGAGATAAAGCTGGCCACAGGTGCCACAATTCAGAGTGCAGGGGGGTTGAAGTAGTATTGCCCTCTGTATGCTGTGAGTCTGGGCAGCCAGAAAACAAAAGTACAGTCTCCCATATTACAGGGGTGGCTGTCCCCAGTTTGCTTTCTTTTTCTGCCTATGTAAGGAAAGTGGCCACACCTTGATGACAGTGGACAGACGGACAGAAGCCAGCGCCCCTGACCCACTGCAAGGAGCAGGACTTCCAACACTGAGGAACAGACACTGGACCCACAATTGCCAAGGAGAGAAATAGACTGGCATTCTGTGGCCACTGACCACTTGGAGTCAGTGCAAAAGCAGCCTGGCCTGCCTCAGGAAGCATCTAGGCCCTGGCCATGGTGGTCTCAGGCCTGAACCCCTGTCCTAGGAGGGGTAGGAGGAGCCCAGTTAGAGAACTCCTGAATTTGTCACACAGTTGAGATGACCCTCCTGGGCAGGTAACTGCAGTCAAGTGGACCCAATGGAACTTACTCCATGTCCTCTGGGCAGCAGGCTAGCTCCATGTATACTTGCAGAATACACGGCCTTGAATATGAGAGCCACTTGGGCAGCAGCAGTCCACTGGAGAGCTTCCAATGCTGGAACCTAAGAGAGCTTCTGGAAGCTGGGGCTGACGGTATCAACCCTAGCATCAGTCTATCTACATCCGGGTCCCTAGAGCTAACACGGGGAAGTAGCTAACTCCTGAAGCGCTATGCAACTTTGAAGTCAAACATTACAGAGTCCACTCTATTTTTAGTTTTTTTGTTGTTGTTGTTTTTTTTTTTTTTTTGGTTTTTCGAGACAGGGTTTCTCTGTGGCTTTGGAGCCTGTCCTGGAACTAGCTCTTGTAGACCAGGCTGGTCTCGAACTCACAGAGATCCGCCTGCCTCTGCCTCCCAAGTGCTGGGATTAAAGGCGTGCGCCACCACCGCCCGGCTATTTTTACAGTTTTTCAACATAAAAATGTTTGTAGCTCCAGCCTAGGAAGATGGAGTGGGTAAATCTGCTAAGCCTGGAATTAAGATGCCTCGAATAATCATACCCAGCAAGACCTGGCGGCGCCTACTGACCTGGGTACCTCAGTAGTTCTCTGGGTTCTTCTTCTCCACCCTCAAAACAGATGTTACCCTGGGACCTATCTTTGAAGGCTGCTGGGTTAAAGTAAGAAACAGATGTAAAGCTAGCATGGTGTATGTTATACGAAAGGGCTCAAAAGCTGTAACATGTGGTTCGGAAGCCGCGAGAATAGGTGGACCAAAGCATTAATTAGAGCAGAACCCATCTTACTTCCTTTGCCACCAGCATGGTTTCTGTAATCTCCTGTGGACAGAGAACCCTGCCAGCAGTTCTGTGGAGCCCAGCCGGGGGTACACAGCAGAGTGTCTGTATGCCTGTTCTGCAGGGATACATGCCGTCATGTCTCAGGTCAGTGTGCACAGGACTCAAATATTAAATTCCAGTCCTGAGAAAAGTTCGAGTGTTTTTATGGTCATCTTACATTATATACTTTCCCCAGCTGATATTCACCCTTGGACAGTTTTATGCACTGAATATTTCTGTGCCCCTCCCAACTCCTATTTGAAACTATCCCCAGAATGACTGCACTGGAAGATAGCACTTGTGGTAGGTGACCAGATCACAGGAATAGAGCCCTCCTACAGGGTAGGTACCTGCATGCTATGAGAAAACCACAGTCCACTCCGGAGCTCGACCTCGCTGTTGTGTTGGTCCTGGACTTCCTGCCTCCAGAATATCAAGGAAGAAGCACCTCTGTCCATCAGCCGCTTGGCCTTTGGTGGCTTTGTTGCAGCTGTCCAAGATGACTGAGCCAGTCAGACACTTGACCAAGCTCCGAGACTCCTCCTTAGGTGTGCCTTCTTGCTACTTGAATTGGAGTGGGAGCAGAACCAGGTCCACCCCGCCTATGCAGAAGGTCACCATCATTTCTGCACAAGGCAGACTTCAGACAGACAGGCAGCCTGGGTCTCACAGCCGCTAGCTTCACCCCAGGCCCTCAACAGTTTTCCCATCAGACTCTGGCCAGCAATGCCTCTTGATTCTTCAGGCCACTCTATCATCACTTTCTTTGCTTGACTCTAAATACGGACAGACCTTCCGAGGGCCGAGAGAGTTCCAGTAAGAAGGAAACCTGCCTCCAGTCACTAACCTTTTGTGCTGACCCCTGCCCAGCGGGAACAGCTCTTCTTCCAAAGATGGAAGAGGTGGGGTTGGGTACCTGGACCCATTTGCTCTCCAGAGGATTTAAGATAAGTATCGGCTTTTCCGAGGCTTCCTCATTCCATGGTCTGCATCCTGGAGGGCCCAAGCTCCTCGGGTTCTATGGCTCATACAGCTGAACTAGATGGACTGCACGGGGCCCTTAGCCTTCACACCTGCAGCCTGGACGGGGCCTTCCCTGCCAGAACTGAGCAAAACTGAAGTTGCCACTGCATGTGACAACAGAGGCTGTGTCACCATGCTCCCCGCGACGAGAGCAGGCCCAACGCGATGACACCCATGTGAGAGATGAACTCAGTGACTCTCAGCCGTGGGACGATGCTCAGTCCTGGGAATAGGTCCCCACAGGCTGACCTGGAAAACAGCTTTGAGAACTGCTGGAGGGTCCCTGTATCCGCTGCTAAAGGCCAAGCTTTCATAATTAATAAGAAGTGTCCGTGTCGCCATTTGCGGGCTGGCAGTTCAAAGAGGGTCTGACAAGGAATCTTGCTACTAATGCGTTTGGGGTGGAAGGCTCAGGGTGTAACCTCCAGGTTTCCATGCAGGCATCCATGCCCAGCCACCCACAGCCAGGGCCAGGATGCTCGTCAGGCACAGCAGAGCACAGCACGGCTCCTGTGGTGACGGCATGTGAGTGTGTGTGTGTTTGCGTGTGTGCTAGCTGGCTTTTGTCAACTTCACACATCCCTGGACATATCTGGGAAGAGGGAATCTTTTTTTGTTTTCTTTTGAGACAGGGTTTCTTTGTGTAGCCCTGGCTCTCCTGGAGCTTGCTTTGTAGGCCAGACTGCCCTCGAACTCACAGCGATCCTTCTGCCTCTGTCTCCTGAGTTTAAGGGTGTATTGAGGATTAAGGGTGTATACCACCACTGCCCAGCTGGGAAGAGTGAATCTTAATTGAGAAAACGCCTGAACAAGATTGGGCCGTAAGCAAGTCTTGATTAATGATAGATGTTGGAGGGTCCAGCTCACAGTGGGTAATCTCAACCCTGGGTCGTATAAGAGAGCAAGCATGAGAAATAAAGCAGTAGGTTATCATTCCTCCGTGGTTTCTGCTTCAGCTCCTACCTTAACTTCCCTCAGAGGTGGAATATGTACTGAGCTGTAGAATGAAATCGGCCGCTTCTCTCCACGTCGCTTTTGGTCATGCTGTTTTATCACGGCGATAGAAACCCAAGACAGCGAACAACCATGAGGAGGAGCGGGCCGATGATTGTGCCCTATCACGTGTTGCAGACATCTTGATTACACAGCTGCTGGCTGAATGCAAGTGTGACATGTGGCGTGTGTAGCGTAAGTTTCAGGGCACTCCACTCTCCAGGAACAAGACAACAATGGCTAGCTATGTCTGCTATTGGATTCACCGTGATAATCATCATAAGAGTGCATCTCATAACATTCTGACATAGGAGGGGGTGGGAGGGTCATCAGACCGTCTTCTGAGATCCTAGCCCCCTGCTTCTGTGCCCCACTGCTACTCCCAGCTTCACCCGGCATCAAGAGCTGAGGGTGTATAGAGGGTAGAAAGCTTGACTCGAGAGGGCTCTTTGTGTGCAGCTCTCAAAGGCCACCACCCGTGCTGGGATGGGACTTTTCAGTGACGCAGCTGAGTCACCCATGCTCCTGTAAATAACCCCAATAAACTTGCTAGTTCTTGAAGTTAGATTTAGGTAAAATTGGTTCTTTGGTTTATGAGGTCACTGCCCCTAACCTGGGGTGAATAGACATTGGTCTGCCTATCTCCAGAAAATGTTACACAGTAGTGTGTGGTGTGTGGACGTAAGACATGAACAGACATTTGCTTAGTCTCTTGCTAAGTGACTAGACTCTGGTGGGGGTGCTGTATCTTCCCTCTTGAACTCCTGGCACCAGTCTGCTGTTCACATGAGTGTCCCAGATGCCTCTCTGTCACACCTATCTCCTCCTCTCTGCAGAGACTGGCTTAGCATCTAGACAGAGCAAAGTTCTCTGTTCTGGAGATGGAGCCAAGTGGATTCTCTTCTGCTCCCTGCAAGATCCTAGGACAGAACTGCCAGAAAAGAAAACAAAACTCGGGGCTGGAGAGATGGCTCAGTGGTTAAGAGCATTGCCTGCTCTTCCAAAGGTCCTGAGTTCAATTCCCAGCAACCACATGGTGGCTCACAACCATCTGTAATGAGGCCTGGTGCCCTCTTCTGGCCTTCAAGCATACACACAGGAAGAATATTGTATACATAATAAATAAATAAATATTTTAAAAAAAAAAAAAGAAAACAAAACAAAACTCAGGCCCTCTGCTAACACCTGAGACACACTGGGTGCAAAGAACCCATCACCTAGAGATGCCCCTGCAGGCTGGGCCCTGCAGCTTCCAGTTCTGTCTGGTCCTAGCAGAAGACAACAGATTTCCTAAAGCTCGCACTCCAGTGGCATTGGTCTGCAGACGTCCTGAGAGGTGAGGGCCCACCCTTGCAGCCATTGGTGAGTGCAGTGGCTCTTATTAGCAGCAGCCAGGCAGTCCCCCGTCAGGTAGCTACACTCCCAGAAGCAGCAGCCCCAATGAAGCAATCACACATTCTGTGATTCAAATACTGCAGCTGTGCCTACATCTAAATGACTGCAACATAATCCATTCCAACCATCTCATAGCTAAAAATTGAAACTAATGGGAAAGACACACTTAGCCAAGGAGGCAAGCCTGACTACTGCATACATCGGCGTGACGGACCCTGGTGCACACCTGACCAAGATTTTGTGCCGTAGTGGGGAGCAGGGTAATAATTACAAGGCACCTTGGGAGTGGTTTCACCTTTGCCTGCAGCGTTTCCCACACTCGACAAGGCAGCAGGCAGAGTGCACGCCCTGAGACACTGTCCTTCTCTCTGGAGGCCCAAGGGCTCCACGGACTTGGTGGCACTCATCCTGCATTGCTGGGTAAGGACTCGATGCGGCAAAGCCTGGGTGTGTGCTTCAGGAAAAGACATGAGGGCAAGCCCACACATGTCCTTGCTAGTGGCAAGGACCTAATTTCATCTGACAAGAGAGACTGGAGTTCAATCCTGAACAGAAGATCACGTGGCTAGGACTCCAATTCAACACCTCCCCACTGACATTTCTGTCCATTCTGCCACGCTTCCCAGGCCCGCTCCAGGTCTAAACAGCTGCTCTTCTCTCTGCTTGGGAAAAGGAGAGATCCCAGGCTTCTTGAGCAGGCAGCAAAACATCTGGATTCTATAACGTTAACTGGAAAAGGCAACACAGCTGGATTTACAGGCTCTCAGGAGTCAGTGTCCTTGTCTACTGTGTAGGCCATACAGCCCCCGAAACCCCCTCTCACTTGCTTCCACTGTGGGGAGACTGGCCACCTCCTGTCCTCCTGTCCCTAGAGGAAATGCCCATTGCTGCTCAGTTCTAGCCTTACAGAGACAGGAACTGTATTTCTGGGTCCCCTCTATTCTGTTTGGCCCCCTAGCCTACTTGGCAGGATCTTAAGTAATAAATGGTGGGCACGTGACAGGGCAGAGTGCGTGGGAAAGCGGCTGTGAAGTGAAGCCATTGGGGGTAGCACCCCATTTTCCCTATGACTTTTTACCTGGTGGCGACAACTCCTCTCTTTGTTCTTGGGTTTAAATAGGGATGCTAAGCCAAGTATGATGGGACACGTCTGTCATCTCAGCACTCAGGAGGTGGAGACAGGAGCATTGCCTCAAGTTCAAAGCCATCCTGAGCTATATAGCAAGACCTTGTGTCAACATAAACTAGAGTTCTCACTTCAAAGGAGAAAAGACAGTTTATGCTGAATGCAAATATGACTGATCGTGGCTAGGAACAGAGACTCAGATTACCCAGAATTCCAAGTTCTAATACTGTAACACTTTGATAACTTTTTTTAAAATTTATTTTAATTTTATTTTATTGAGACGGGGTCTTTCTATATAGCTCTGGTTGTCCTGACTGACTTTGAACTCAGGGATCTGCCTGCCTCTTCCTGAGTGCTGGGATTAAAGGTGTGGGCCATTGTACCAGGTTTTTGATAAAATTTTTACAGCAACAGAGCACAGAAAGTCATAAATCAATACACTTTTCCAATACATTGCTGAAAACTTGAGATAAGCTGACTCTAGCAAGGCTAGAAAAATCTCTGCTGTGAGCCTCAGATGCTGCCGGAGGACACACTTAACCCTTTGGTTGCCGGGGGCTAGTGATTGATCTATTATGTGGCTACATTCCAAGAGGCTTCACCTGTTAGTACCAAGACATTAGGTCAGACACAGAAGTAGGTAAGAAGTGGCTGCTTCCGGGACTAAAGATAGCCCAAAATAAGTTCCGGTTAAACTTTGGACATGCAACACTGCAATTTCTCCAGTCACTGAAGTTCTTATGGGTTAAACAGTCCCAGAGAAGGATCAATCCATGGAAGGTGATTCTTTCCAGGAACTCTTACTCATGGAGGAATGTGTGATAGAGGCCATAATCTAAACCTTCCTGCTGTCTCGCCAGCCTTCCACAGACGTTAACTTCCACAGACCTTAACATCCGAGGGGCACTCCAAGATGCATTGGCTCCATGTCTGAGGCTCCCCCTCCCTCGCGTGTGCAGTGAACCCTCCCGTGCTGTGTATTCGGAAAGGGAGAATAAATGCCCCTGATAGGAAATTAAGAGGAAGTGTTGTGGAATCGCCATTGCAAATTAGGCAGGTGGTCGATCCGTGTGATGGAGAGGGCTGCTCTCAAGACGCTTGCTTCTCAGAGTGCATTTATTTTTCATGAGCTTTTATTATTCAACAGCCTTAGATCTGATTGCTGTGCATCCATCTGTCACAGGTGACCGGGCTGATAGAGGGAAGCAGGCAGGAAGGCATCCTCCTACACAACCCCATCCAAGGACCACGAGCCAGTACAGAGGCATTTCAAGGAACTTCCTGGGTAGACATGATGAAATTTTAAAACCTTCAGAACTGGACACAGTGTAAACCAACACATGAGAGAGTATTAGATTTTTCACCCATGGCCCTCCAGGTAGTTACATCTAGATTATCCCCTCTTGTGCATGCGTGCGTGCGTGCATGTGTGCCTGTGTGAGGAGACCAGAAGTTGATGTAGGGTATCTTATCCAGTTGCTTTCCCCCTGACTTTTGAGACAGTCTCTCACTGAATCTAGCCAATTGGAGCTTACCAATGGGCTAGATTTAGGGATAGTGAGTCCCAGGGATCCTCCTGCCTACACCTCCCCATCACCTGGATTACTGTACCTAGTTTTTTACATGGATGCTGAAAAGCAGAAGTCAGGTCCTTGTGCTACGGTAAGTACTTCACCAACTGAACCGTCTCCCTAGCCCCCTTTCTCAATCAAGCCCGCCTTACGTCATTGGGCCCTGATTCGGACTTGCCCATTCATTCATGCATACACGCATTCAACACGTCCTTGTTAAGCAGGCATTAGCTTTTCCATCAGAAAGGAAATCAGGGCCGGAGCTGTTGGAATCCAGCAGGCAACAGCATCAAACAGCCCCCAAGGTCTTGGCAGATTATAAGCAAAGTGGCCGCAGACATTTATGGACCAGTTTTTGAGTGGATTCAAATTTTCATATTTTTGGTAGCAAAAAAAAAAATACCTTCATGTAGATTTGCAGAGTGATATGGTTACATGCATGTGTGATGTTTTGAGACACCGCCAAACTGTCTTCCAGATGGCTGGATCCTTTCACATCCCCACCAGCAACTTAGGAGAGCTCCAGCTCCGCTCGTTTTCCAACACCAGCTATATTATCAACATCTCTTAATGTCCCGCTTTCTCAGTAGGTGTGTAATGGCATCTCGGGGAGGGTACCACGCCTGGCATTGTAACTGAGCGGTAATGAATCTAGCCCTCTTCCTATTGGTGTTGATTTTTATTTCTTGGGAGTGTTCCAGCACATATCCTTGGGTGCTCTTAGTTGGAATTTAAATAAAGAACTCCATTACCAATCGAATGTGGGACACCAGACGCCTCTAGAGAAGAGTTTCTATACAAAGAATGCTTCTGGGCACTTTGACCTTCGTGTCTGCACACAATGCCCAGGAGAGGGCAGAGTGGGCAGTGCTCCACTCAAACCTGGCCACGATGCTAGTTTCCTGTGGACCTCATCCCATGCATCCTGGGAAAGCTATTTAGAAGACCCAGCTGTGATTCCGAGGGAGAAGGAGCAATGCGAAAACCCTACAGGCAGAAAACAGTTTTTCTCTGAGCAAAGTATGAGTCCCTGCTTCTATTTAGTGGCCTCCTCCTCCGCTGGGCAGCCCTCGTCAAGAATAAGACTTTGCTGGCTCTTTGAGTGTAGCAGGCTTTCTTTTGGACCACCAACCGGCTCCCAAATCATGACACAGAGATGTATTTATTAGTGATGAATGTTCGGCCTTATCTTAGCTCTTGTTTTAATCTGTTTCTCTTCATCTATGTTTTACCCTGGGGCTTTTTGCCTTTCTTTCATTCTGTATCTCTTACTTCCTTGTTTTCTCTGGTGTGTCTGGCTGCCAGCTTCTTGACTTGTGGCCCCGGACATCTCCCTTTCTTTCTCCCTTGTTTTCTCTTCTCTCTAGTTCTCCAAGCCTAGATTATTTTTTTACCTTTTACTTATACCCTCTGCCCACCAGCCCTGCCTACCCCTCTACTGCCTAGCCATTGGTCATTCAGCTTTTTTATTAGTCCAATCAGGTACCTTCGGCAGGCAAGGTGAAACTGCAACACATCTTTACACAACTAAATAAACACAACATAAGCAAATGTAACACATCTTTGCCTAGTTAAACAAATGCAGCATAAACAAATGTAACACATCTTTACATGGTTAAAGCAATCTCACGCAACATAACAAATGTAAGACATCTTTAAAGAATTAAAGTCCTATTCCACAACACTTGAGAGCATCCCGCACAGGGGTAGAGGTGACTGAAAAAGATGCTGAGATGGCCGGACCCCCACACTGAAGGCCAGTTCTCTGTTCTTATGTTTTCTCTTCAGAATCTGCTCCAACCAGGGTCACTTTCTGGTAGTGTAAACTGTCGAGCATCACAAATGACATAAGCCAGTTGCCTCCCTGCTCCCCTCTTGTCCCCCTCCTTGTCATTAGCTAAGGTGGCCCTGCTCTGAGCCCCTCTTCCTCTCAGGGCATACACATTTGCAGATGAGCCCCATCCTCTTCAAGCCCAGGCTCAGACTATGTAACCCATTGTTGTATCTTTGTCCTATCGTACCCGCAAAGGCCCACAAACTCGACATGTTGCCACCCCTCCTGGAGGAAATTTCCAGAATGTAGTTCAGGTAAAGGCAGGGAGACACAAGGACTACGGAGGAAGTCAGCTGAAGGCTCTGCTGTCCCATCCGGAGAAAATTGAATATAGGTCTTGGTGCACCTGTAGCAGGGATCCCAGAGGACAGAGGAGCAGGGGACAGAACTGGCCCAAAGCATCACTCTCCTGGCAGTACCACGTCTTTGCTTCCCTGCCTTTCCCACCTCCACCACCACAGAAATCGGGCTTAAGAAAACGGGTGGACTTCAGAAAATAGCGATCCTTAGATCAATGGTCCCCTCAAAGCCTCCTAAGACATTGCAAAAGCAGCAGCACAGAGCAGCAGCAGCCTCCCTAGCGAGGCTCTGGGCTCAGAAGCAGGTTTGAGCCTGAAGCTTAAATGAAAGCAGTGGAAAGCGCGGATCTGCCAGAAACATTTCCAAAGTAAAGAAAAGGGGCTTGCGGGAGAGCCGGGATCAGAACAACACAGCGCTATTTCATGTCAGCTTCCCACTGAGCAGACGGTGTTAACAAACCCAGGTTGAGTGTTACCTGAAGCCAAAGAACGCTCACATTTGCCAGGGCTTGTCACCTGTGGGTAGGTAATATGCCATATTACAGGCAGTCATGTGCTTAATGTCGCAGATACTGTTAAGCTGAGTTATTTCCAGTTTTTTCTCATAGGGACAAGGTTGCTACAACCCTCTGGGCACAAATTACAGTGTTTTTCTTCTTAGCTATTTCCTCAGGCAAAGGTCTCAGGTCTCAGCAACACTAGCATTTTCTGACAGCAGGCCCTCAGGCTCCCTTGACACCTAGGTAGATCCTTTCCCACAAAACGTCTTGGTGACCTTGCCAAACCCAGTCACTGCAATGTGATACAGCATCAGGACACTCAGAGGACACAAGCAGTGTTACTCAGGGGCTAGGACACAGCTGATTCTGGAGTAGCTCATGCACTAGGAGACCCCGAGGATAATACCGCTGACCACCCTGATGGAACCGGCAGCAGGCTTGTCAACCCTGGCTCGGCAAGTGTGTCTAACCATTTCCCCGCCTCTCTGCAGGATCCATGCCGTCTTCAGCCCTCCGTTCACGGGATAGGAGGCTCTGGGTCCAGCTCTGGGACTCAGCCCTTGAAGAAACACAGCAGAAGAAAGTGTATTTCCTTTGTTAAATTTTGAGACAAGGTCTCGCTGTGTAGTCCAGGCTAACCTCAAAGTTGAGCAACCTTCCCGCTCCGGGTTCTCTAGTGCTACACTTACCTTTTCTATCTTTTAATTTTTAGTTTGTTTCCACTGAGCAACGCCCAGACCTCCTAGAACTTCACAGCAGCAATAAGCATGAAGACGTTTCCTTGCGTGGGAGGATCTGGGAGAAAATATCAAGGTTGTCCGGCAGAGAACATGGATCCCCAGTAAATCATCTCAGAGAAAGTATCAAAGCCAGTGTAGTGGTTCATATTGGGGGGGTGGGGGTGCTAAGGCAGAAAAGCCACCATAAGACTGGGGCCAGCCTGCTACATAATGAGTTCCAAGCTATCCCTGGCCACAGAGTGAATCCCCGTCTGAGGAAAAATGAACAAACACCTTGTTTTTCCACTCCCCTACTGTTGGTAAGAGTAACAAACAAAGTGTCTGGGGATGAAGCTCAGAGGGTAGACTGCCTGCCTAGCATCCACAAATGCTGGGTTCAATCCTGAGTGTACCCCATAAGCTAAGCATGATGGCATTCTGAGTGTACCCCATAAGCTAAGCATGCTAGTATCCTGAGTGTACCCCACAAGGTAAGCATGATGGCTGATGCCTATAATTGCAGCTCTCAGGAAGTAGAGGAAGGAGAATCAGTTCAAGGTCATTTGACTATAGTTCAAGGTCATTTGAGCTATGTGAGACCACCCATCCATTTTTCTTAAAGCCGCATGGCTTTTCTTATACATTATTCTTAAATATTTACTTAATAAGACAGATGAAGAAACTAGTCCCTAAAATAAAGTCTCCCGTATGGCCCAAAACAGAACTAGATGAAATTCTAAGCCAGCTGTTTGCTATCTGAGTCTGAGTGAGGCTGGGCGGCAGAGCCAGCCTCTCTGGGCCTATAAAATGGAGACAATGGTCACAAACACATAAGGTCTTCCTTCATATGGTGAAACGAGATAACCGGAACAGAAGCAAAGCTCTCTCGCCCGCCACCTTGTCAGCTGAGCCGCCTCCCTCTTCCTGACTGAAGTTACCAGCCTCTATTGCCCTCGACTGTCAAAGTGCTCTGAGCTCAGCCAACCTGTTACCAAGGCTGCTTGGTAACGAGCTGAGGAGGGGGCTCAGTGGTAAAGATGGAGCCACCAAGCACATACCATATACACACGTGTGCTGGGGGACAGCATACCATATACACACGTGTGCTGGGGGACAGCATACCATATACACACGTATACTGGAGGACAGCATACCATATACACACGTGTGCTGGGGAACAGCATACCATATACACACGTGTACTGTGGCACAGCATACCATATACGCACGTGTGCTGGGGGACAGCATACCATATACACACGTGTGCTGGGGGGACAGCATACCATATACACACGTGTGCTGGGGGGACAGCATACCATATACACACGTGTGCTGTGGCACAGCACATCATATGCAAACAGGAAAGTAAATAAAAGTAATTTTAAAAGACTCATGCCAATCATATTTTTTTTCTTGAGACACGGTCTCATACAGCCTAGTTTGGTTGCTTTTCTTTTTGACTCTTTGGGGGCCTGCCACCCAGCTCCCAAATAAATACATGGAGACATATTCTTACTTATGAATGTCCAGCCTTAGCTTGGCTTGTTTCTAGCCATCTTTTCTAACTTAAATTATCCCGTTTCTCTTTAACTACATTTTGCCTCTGGGCTTTTTTCCTTTCTTTTTCCTGTATGTCCCTCTTTCCTTCCTACTCCGTGGCTGGCTGTGTGGCTGTGTGGCTGTGTGGCTTGGCGTCCTCCTCTCGAGCCCAGATTTCTCCTCCTGTTCATTCTCTCTGCCTGCCTTTTTTTTCCTCCTTCCTATCTCCTGACCCTTCAGCTCTTTATTAGAACAATCAGGTGTTTTAGGCAGGCAAAGTAACACAGCTTCACAGAGTTAAACAAATGCAGTATAAAAGAATGTAACACATCTTTGCATCATTAAACAAACATCCCACAGCATAAATGAATGTAACACATCTTAAATTAACATTCCACAGCAGCCTAGGCTTGCCTCAAACATGCAATGTAGCCGAGGATGAACTTGGATTCTTCTCCTGCCTGCACCTCCCGAACGCTGGGATCACAGGTGTGTGCTACCATGCCTTATTTACGCAGCACGGGGATCAAATCAGGGCTTGGCGCGTGTTAGTTAGGCAAGCACTCTGCCAGCTGAGCTGTAGCTCTAGTCCTCTAGCTGTAGCTCAGTTAAACACTATTTATGTTCATGAATTATGAATACAAAAGAAAAAAACTTTAAAAAACACCCAGTATTGTTTTTTAGAAAAAAATAACTGGGAGGCTTTGAGAGGATTCCATGAAGGTAAACTGTTAAAACAAATCACTATCAGATTGTGAGAGCATGCAACAAGGACCGCGCAGAGAAGCAGGAACTGAAACTGACTGTCCGCTCGCCCTGGACACACACCTTTAAATTCTCGCTCCATTCCAAAGTTCTGAGCTAAACGTTCACTCAGACGAAGGAATCTATATGTGGCCAAAGGGGGAGAAAAAGGAGAATTAAAAACTCTAGTCAGGGGCTGGTCCTCCAAGATGGGTTCTCAGCCTTTATCATCAGTAGACTGGCAGAGAAATGTCAAATTCGTGGTTGAAGTAATGCCGACGAGCTTTAGGGTGAATGTGGGGCCCTGTGAGCCCTCCCCCTTCAGTCAACAGTATTGAGTTAAGCTTCTCTGGTGCTATGGGTTGAATCAAGACATTAAGCATATAATTTGTGATCCTAGAGAAGTTAAATATGAAAGTGAACCCAAAGAAAATCATATAGTCATACGCATGGAGAGGGGGAAGTAGACAAGATTGCAGGGCAAAAACTGGGAACTTGCGGGTGAGGTGGCATGGGGCAAAGGGGAAATGGGATGAGAAACATGAGAAGGGGAGGATGGGAGGAGCTCGGGGGATTGGGATGGTTGGGATATAAGAAGGAAGGATACGGGAGCAGCGAAGTATATATATCCTATCTAAGGGAGCCATCTTAGGGTTGGCAAGAGACCTGACTCTTGAGGGGTTCGCAGGTGTCCAGGAATATGTCCCCAGCTGGTACCTTGGGCAACTAAGGAGAGGGAACCTGAAATGACCCTATCCTATACTGATGAATATCTTGCATATCACCTTAGAACCTTCATCTGGCGATGGATCGAGGTAGAGACAGAGTCTCAATTTGGAGCAATGGTCTGAGCTCCTAAGGTCCAAATGAGGAGCAGAAGGAGGGAGAACATGAGCAAAAAATCAGGACCACGAGGGATGCACCCACCCACTGTGACAGTGGAACTGATTTATTGGGAGCCCACCAAGGCCAGCTGGTCTGGGACTGAATAAGCGTGGGTTGATTCTGGACTCTCTGAGCATGGCGGACAATGAAGGCAGATGAGAAGCCAAGGACAATGGCACTAGGTTTCGATCCTAATACATGAACCGGCTTTGTGGGAGCTTAGCCTGTTTAGACGCTCACCTTCCTGGAAGTAGATAGAAGACCTTCGTCTTCCCGCAGGGCAGAGAATTTGGACTGCTCTTCAGTATCGAGAGGGAGGGGGAATGGTGTGGGGGGGAGGAGAAGAGGAGTGGGGGGAGGGGGAGGGAAGTGGGGGGAGGGGCATTATTTGGGAGGAGGGGAGGGAAATGGGAAACGGGGAGCAGGTGGAAATTTTAATTAAAAAAGAATAAAAAAAAAAAAAAAGACCTCAGATATAACAGGCAAGAACTCTTCCTTCCCCAGCCTGCTCCAACCCTCATTTTACTTCGTATTTTCAAACAGGGTCTCACTAAGTTGCCCAGGCTGACCTTGAACTTGCTTTCCTCCTGCCTGCCTTGTGAATAGCTGGGATGACAATCCTGCACCACGGGCCGGCTTCAGACAGCTTTAACAGACCGCAGTGCTGTTCCCTTCACGTTGGATAAAGAGTTGTCACAGGACTTGGCGCTCATGAAATGCTAGTTCTCTCCCCTCCCACTCCCCCCGCCCTGAAGGCTGGATTTAGTTTAACACCCAAATGCCACCCGGTCCTTTGACATTTCACCACTCAGTGCACACAGCTGGGGTGTCTTCACGTGCCCCCACCAAGCCAGTGCTATTTGCATTTCCCAAACCTTGAAATGTTGAGGCCAAGCACGTTTCCACTGTGGGGGTTTATAAGCACCTCCCCCTACACCAGGAGAATCTGGCTCTGCGGAAGGTGTGGAGCAGAGACTTCATGCACAGTCACCCAGAGGTAATAAAAATAACAACACCGGCCTTCCACAGCATTCTAGGATGACCTTCATGAGGCCAGGGCTCATCTCTCTGTACCCTCAGACATGGAAGAGCAGAACCAGTTGTTCTTTTCCATTTAGAAGGTCGAGGAGTAGAAGGAAGGTTAATTGACTCGCTGGAGTTCACACCATCAGTTACTAGAAAAGACAGGGAGAAGTGAGTGGGCAGAGTTCGTGCTGAGAGTCTTGGTCTCAGATCTTTAGGGCTGACTTCTCCCTAAGAACTGAGGAGGGTCTCCTGGCCACACTGCTGTACACGGCCTATGTTTGTGAGTGTACAGGCCAAGGCCAGCTGCAAATGCCTGTCCAATCCAAGCCCTGTGGCAAGAAGAGTCCTGGAAACAGCCCCACGTGGGAGAAAGTTTGAGGCTGCGGTAACTGCCCTTTGGCCTCTGCTACGGCTCCCCAAAATAAGGAGCCAGCAGCCTAGTTGTATAAAAATGGGACTCCTTGGTTACTGAACCTGCTAGCCTTCCTGTGTCCCCGAGCATTAGCTGTGACTAAAGCTTGCGGGAGACTCTTAAGGAGGTTGCGTTGGAACTGGGACCAAAGCCTCTTCTATCCGCTAGGTGTGGGCTATCTGTTCGGTCGTAGGCTGGAACAATCTGCAAACATCAGCTCGTATCGAGTGAGGCACAAATGCAGCTGGCCACAGACAGGAAAGGGTTATGAGATGCCATTGTCTTTCTGGGGCCAACCCAGGAGCCTCTGGGACCAAAACAACTTAAGATCTCACCAGGAAACCACTGTGCCCAAACACTGCTGAGACTCCATGGCACTGCTCAGGATGAAGACTGCTCCAGAGAAGGAGGGGAGGGGAGGGATGGGGACTCACTGTAGGGGTGTGAACATGTGCTTGATGGAAAGTAACACACTGGTTGTTCTCTGTTTCCTGAGGCCATCTGACATCAATTCCTAGGTGGGACCAAGGAATCAGTTCCAAAACCCCATCCACACCCCTGCCCAGTACCTCTCCATCCCTCTACACCATGAATCTCCGATGTGGAATGGAGGGTCAAGGGTTGTTAAGTGCTACAAAGAATCAGGAACCTGCCATATGCAACCAGAAAGGAAATATTCGATGTCCCTCATCCTGGCCCTGGCAGAGCAGAAAGTGGAATGAACTATGGCTGTCGTTTGGTTTTGGGTTCATTTGTTTGTTTTTGGTTGTTCTTGTTTTCTAGTTGGCCCTGGCCTCTTAGTAAGCCCCTCAGACACTGTGAGTGGCTGGCAGCTCAGGACTTAAGGCCAGCCAACGAGAAAGCTAACATTTGTCACGGTGACCATGGGCTCTAAAGGCAGCCCTGTGCAGCTGAGGAAACGGGAGTGGCTCTAAGGTTTGAGAGAACTCTAGAGGGAGCTAAGCTCTGCCGTGCTGCTCAGGGCCAGGGTTTCACCATGCACCTTATGCAGGGATTTATCTGAGCTGAAGCTAGCGTGTACTCCATCCACGGGCTTGAGGTCCCAGTTCTCAGGAGAAGTAGGGGTGATTTCTTCATGGTTCCCTGTGGAAGGAGCCGCCTTCTGCTTGCCTTCTACTCTCTGCTTACTGAGCTGCGGGACTCAGCGCTAGACAGTTCACAGCTGGCAAGAGGAAGAGACTAAAGCCACCTGGGCTAGAGGTAGAGCACTCCCTAGAGTCACAGAAGTCATCCGGTCTCAGAGGCCACCCCCACTCCCTAGAGTCACAGAGGTCATCCGGTCTCAGAGGCCACCCCAGCAAAAAATGTAAGGTTTCCCCACAGCCCTGCCTTCTGCAAAGTTCACTTTGGATGCACAAGGGGGCAATGTGAGTGCCTTGTCCCCATGATGGGATGTCTAGCCATGCTCCTGCACAGGGTGTGTGCTGACTGTGTATGAGTTCATGTGTGTGTGTGTGTGTGCATATGCGTGACTGTGGATGTGTACATGTGTTTGCATGTGTGTTCTGATCTGCTCCGCAGTCCTGGGGGCGAGTCAGGTGATGTCCCTTTCGTAACTAATGAGCAGGCTGGCTAATTAAGACTCATTCGTGTCCGTCTCCTGAGAAGAAAGCGGCCGTGTGGCTGGCGTGGAAAACAATTAACCCCACTTGAGTTCAGAAGCTGATGTGAGCTGAGAGCTCATTTCCCTTCTGGAGCCACTAATTAATGATCCTCTTCCTTCCCCGCCCTGGCTCCCATCTCGGCTTCTTTCGCTGGCAGCCTCACTTGTCCTTCTGCGCTGCTCTTGGCTGGCAGTGCAAAGGCAGACTTGGAAACGTATCAGAGGTAGCGCCCACCATGCCCCGGGACGCTGACATCTGCTTCTGTTCGGTTGCTTCTTTTGCTCGGAAGCGTATCACAGCCTGATGAATGTGAGGCGCCATCCTGAGAGATGCCAGCCCGCAGCCCAGAGGCACTGAAAATAGAAACGACCATGGCTTATGCTTGGCAGGGGGAGGCATGTGGGTTTTAATGAGAAAACCCAGAACACGCTGGGTAAACGAGAGGCCTCTGCCTGCGTGTGCGTGGAACTCAGGACCACAGACAAAGCTGGAGGCTTGTAATCACCTCCACCGACAGCTGCCTTGAGCTGACCTGGCTGTTTGCAAATACAGTCATTTTTATTTGTGCTATTTCCAAATTGCTGCTCAATTTCCCATGTCACCTTTCTCTTTGTATCTGTGGTTACGTCCTTGAACTTCCTCAAGTTGAGTGAAGACACAGCTTGCAAGGGGTCCTGTCAGGGCATCCCAGGGAAGCTGCAGGTCCCAGGGGCACAGGGGACCAGAAGCTCACTGCATAGGAGCAAGGAGCAAGCATGCAGAGGGCTCAGCACTTACACAGAGGGAAGGCTCTGGAACATCGCTCACAACACTCCCTTTCCAGTCAGCTGGTTAAAGGAATGACCAGGGATCAAGCAAAAAGAAATTTTCAAAAACTGATAAGGTGTGTGCGTCTGTGTGTATGAGTTGTCGGGTAGTTGGGGAGATAAATAGGTTGGCAGGTAGGTGAATGGGTAAATAGACACATGAATAATTGGACGAATTGATGAGAGGGTCGGAAAGTAGGGGAATTTTGAGATGAGCAAGAGGTTCAATCAATAGTTCATTCGTGTGTTGAAGAATTCATCCATGCTGGTCCAGAAAGGTTTGGAGGAGAGAATCATTAAGTTTGAAAACCAGGGAGCTCTGACCACCAGAATGATCCCCTATTTGGGGACAGAGATGGATCACCCAACTCTACCACGTCTCAGTTCAGGTCACACTTATTAGACTCTATTGGATAGTTTGAAAACGTGATGTGTGAAAAGGTGTGTGGGTGTGCCCTGGTGGCCGTCACAGTTAGTGCCCCCTCCCCACCACTTCTCCCTTCTACTTTTACATGAGCTCTGGGGACATGAATCAGGTTGGCAGCTTTCCCTATCATCCTGTGAGCTACATCAGACCTTCTGGGAGGACCACTGCATAAGCTCAGTGCTCCCACAGATACCTATCATCTTATTGCTACATTCGGCCGTTTTTTTCAATCACACCAGAAAGCTCCATTTAAGTATAGAAAAACCTTTTGTCTCCAGATTCTTCTTTTTCTAGGTTCTGTGGGAACTAGCACCACAGTTAGCAGTTACCAAGATCACCATTTATCTTATCACAGGCTGATGCACTGACTTTGGGTGGTGACATCATCCCTCCTGATTCAGCGCCCCAGTGGCCTTGAGCTGTTTCTTCGGCCTGTGAGTTATTGACTGATCTCTTCAGGTGAGACCACTTAAGAACTCTAACAGGCATCCAGTGTGGTTTAGTAACCATTTGCTGGCTCCCCTGGAACTATGCTAGAAACCCTTAAATAGCTTAGCTAGTTAACTGTCACAAAATGGAACCTTCCTAGAAGGTCTTGAATTTTCTTATTGTTGGGATAGAAATAGCATGTTCTTGCAGGTTTTTTTTTTATATAACACGACAGTGAGAATTCTATTTAATATTTAATAAAAACTAGGCTGGGAGACATAGAAATACTCTGTCTCAACAACAGCAAAGGTTTGTTTGTTTTCTAAGGGGGGAGGAGAGAGAAAGGAAGGTACATTATTGATGGTGAGATGAGCTGAGTAATTCCTAGCCACATAACCAGAGGCTGGCTTCAGGGAAAGACAAGCATGGCAGACTACACCTGCAACCCCAGCATGTAGGAAAGAGATAGGAGGACCAGGGCTTTAATGCCAGCCTTAGTTGCATGAGATCCAGTTTTTAAATTCTGGAAATAAAACAAATAAGGAGAATGTAAGACCTGTGTTAGATGTTAGGTGCTTTCTTCCCCATGTCCTTTAAAAAAATAACAAAACAAACAAAAACCTGCCTCACTATGTAACCCTACTTAGCCTGGAGCTCACCTGGAGACCAAACTTGCCTCATATTCAGCGTCCTCCTGGCTCTCTGCCTCTTGAGACTGGGATTAAAGGCTGTGCCATCACGGCCAGCTCCCATTTTTAGTAAATAAAATGCTGCTATCCAAAGGTCTAGCTCCTGACTAGACCACTCCCACCATAATGCCTGCTATACTAGCATGTCTGGTGGGTAAGACAAGAATCTAGAGAAGACCTCAGATCACTGCAATTAGCATGGGGATCAAGAGAGAAGTATTGGCTTCTCCTCCCTCTCACCATGGAAGCTACCGCACTGACGCCGAGGAAGGCAACCCTAGCCCTAGCTAAAAGAAAATTGACTCTCAAGTCTACAAAGGATGTCCTCCTTGGGGCCTCCCAACTCTTACCTCCAAAAGGAGGTAAAATGTCAGGTTTCTAATCCAGGCCTTTAATGGACAGGATTTGTCTCTGTCACAGAACTGGAAAATAGCCCAATGATAGCCTCACACTAGGCAAACCAGCATGAGGTACAAAGCAGACACCAGACAGGAAACAGGTTTCTTTTCTAGCAGACTGATCCTTCCTCTGGGGCTCTGCTGAGTCCACGTGAGAAAAGAAATATGTACTCATTTGTATGACACCCTATTCACTTTTCCACCGTTAATGAATACAGCTACAACTTTTTTTAAAGGATTTTGATTATGAGATTATCTCAATCCATTTCTATGAGATTGGGATATTTATTTCTTAAAGAACTGAGATTGAGGGGCTGGATTGATGGCTCAGTGGTTAAGAGCACTGGCTGCTCCTCCAGAGGACCCGGGTTCAATTCCCAGCACCCACATGGCAGCTCACAACTGTCTGTAACTCCTGTTCCAGGGGATCTGAAAGCTTCACACCAATGCACATAGAATAAAATTAAATAAATTATAAAAAAAAAAAAAAAAAAAAAAAGAACTGAGATTGATGCCATCGGGTCAATCCAAAGAACAAAGAAACAACATGACAACATTGGACAGAACTAGGAGTGGTAGTGCACGCCTTTAATCCCAGGACTCAGGAGCCAGAGGTGGGCAGAGTTTATGACGAGCTAAGTTTATGTAGTGAGCTCCAAGACAGCCATACAGTACCATTGGGGAAGGAGGCAGGGTGGGAGCTGGTCAGAGAACATTAGCATTCTTCCCCTTTGGGTTTGCAGGGTCTCTGTCTACTCAGCATTTGTGCATCTGGAGAAAGTGTCAAATGCAATTCTCACAGCATTCCTGGAGGACACGGTTTCTGCAATGAGTCTCTGAATCTGAGGCCAAGCAGGAACAAGGGCGGGCGCCTGAGGCCACTGTCTGTACAGCAACAGCTGTGAGGACGTAGCTGAGGTTTCATCGTGGTGTCTGTGTAAGCCTGGCCTTGAGTGGGAGTCCTGCAGGAACAAGCAGAACAGGAAGAGCAGGAAGAAAAGAACACCACATCCTGTGACATCAGGGGTGGCGAGCTGTTACCAGAGCAGAGCAGTGTGGCCACTCCGCTTCCCGTGACAGACCGACGTGGTCTAGTGCCTGAGGGAAGACCCCGCCCTGTACCAGGGCTCATCCTCCCTGCCATGTTTCAGACATACACAACTGGTTCTAAAAAATGAGTAAGCCTTCTATGGAATCATCTCTGATAGCAAAACCAGCTCGTGGTGATTATGTAGTTGGGACCACAGTCACACAATTGACAAGATGAGGACCCCGACCTATCAAGCCTCACTTCCTTTCTACACTCTGTCTGCTTGTGTCCTGAGCAGGGCCTTTTCTACTCCTCTCCTGGGAAGCAACGGTACTGGAAATGAAGGAAAGCAGAACAGTCTGCCCTCAGCCTCTCAGGTCAGACCAGGCTACTCCACTGTCTTTAGCACCCGAGCCTGGGCTGCACGCACGCAACCAAGCTGTTCACCTCACATAACTAGACGAGTGACAGCTAACTGAAGGGAGGCCACGGTAAAGCTGAGGAAAAGTGAAACGGATAAGAAAATAATAGGCAATGAGATGAAAACAACCACAAAACTATCACCTAGACCAACAACAGGTGAGGAGACACAACTGGAGGAATAAAGTAGGAACCAGTGTGTTGATGGAAGCCTAACCCGAGAACATGGAAGGCTGAGGCAGGAGGAGCTCCAGTTTGAGGCCAGCCTAGGCTGTATAACAAGAGCCTATTGGGAAGGGGAGAGGGAGAGGAAATCAGCATGCGTTTTATAAAAATAAGAAGTGCTATGAATGATTCTACACCAGATTAATTGGATAAATCCAGATGAAATGGACAAATCCCTAGAAATGTGCAAATTACTTGAAGCTTGACTCAAGATGAAATAGAAATTCTAAATAAACCCATAACATGTTTAGGCATTCAAACAGGAACCAAGAACCACCCAACAAAGAGAAGTCCAGAATCAGATGGTTTTGTTGGTGAATTCTACCAAATACTTAAGGAATTATCACCAGGCCTAAACACTAAGGTAGCCTTTCCTAACACTCATGCAGCGAAGCAGCCACTATTACAAATCCAAAGCTAGATGAAGACAGCGTGAAAAAAGAAAATGACAGACCAAGAATATGTCTTCATATGCTGCAAAATCCTCAACAAAATTCAGCAAATCACAGCACACAGTCTTAGGCGTGGCTCAGCAGGTAAGAGTACCTGCTGTGCAAGCAAGAGGACCTGAGTTCAAGTCCCCAGAACTCACACAGAGAAGTCAGGCATGGCACTGGTAGGCTGTCCATGCTCCAGTGGATGGTCCCAGACTCATGTACATATAGGCATCACTATCTGGACTCAGTGGGTTATTTTAAAAAAGAAGGCATGAAGTTGAGAGAAGGATGGGCTGGGGAGATCTGGGAGAAGTGGAAGAGGGCATGGGGAGATTAGATATGATAAAAATACATTGTATGCATGTACAAAATTCCTTTAATGGAAAAGAACTTGGTGACGAGTCCTTTTTAAAAATGTTTTGCTTGACTGTGCCTGCACCCGTAACCCCAGCACTGCTGAGGCTTTGAAAGGGTTAGAGAAGGGAGAGAGAAGGGTCACTGGGACTTGCCACTCACCAGTCCAGCGCTAGCCTCGGTGACAGAGCTCGAGAGACTATGAGTGACAGGACACATCTGGCCTCTGCATAGGCGCGTTCACATCATATACAGCATCTGCAGAGAGACACAATTAATAATGGTAATAATAATTATAATGATAACAATTTCAGTGGTACATTAAAGAGACTGTCAGGACCAAGTGTGATTCCTCCCTGGAAAATCAATCCGTTTAACACTCATCACAAAAACGAATGGAGAAAAATGCATGATTATCTCAACTGATGCAGAAAATGTTTTTCAGAAACTCAGTACCTTTCTGTGATAAAAAAAAACACTCAATAAATTAGAGTATAAAGAAATGTTCTCAAAATGACATAGGCCATATATAAAAATCCCACAGCTATCATCGTACTCAATGGTGAAAGACTGAAAAAAATTTCCATCTCAGATCAGTAACAAGACAAGGACATTGACCTTGGCTGCTTCTGTTCAACACAGCAGTTGAAATTTTAGTCAAAGAAATCGGGCAGAAAGAAATGAAAATTTCAAGGTGCCAAATGAAAAGGGAGAATCAGATGATTTCTGTTCACAGAAAGCACGGTATTATATGAAGAAAATCCTAAAGAATCTACTCAAAAGGAAAATCGTTAAAGCTAAAAACTGAATTTAAGAATATACAGGACACAAAATGAACACCAAAAATCAGTTGCATTTCTACAAATTCACAATGAAATCTCTAAAAGGAAATTAAGAGAATTGACATCAGGCTGCGACTCGGATCAGCGCCTCCTTCAGCCGTCATTGGAGAAGCTTCCTCCTGCAGTACTTTGGAACTGGCACACAGACCCACAACTGTGCAGAGAGCGAGAGACTCGGGAACACGCAGTCCTAAATGAGATGCTTTCACCAAACCCCTGCCCTCACGGCTCAGGGATCTAGGAGGAAAACAGGTGAAAAGGTTCTAAGAGTCAGAGGTGGTGGGTTACACCAAGGAAACAGTGTCTTCAAAACACACCAGGACTGATGTACACTGAAACTCAGAGAGACTGTGATAGCACATGTAAGACCAGTGCAGATTCAGACCAGACAAGACCCCCGTGCCAACAGGAGGGAAGTGGAGACAGCTCCCGCACCTAACCAAGAAGCTATCTGCCATTGATACCCACTGGCAAAGGAAAAACTGAGTATATAAACCAAACTTCAAGGTAGGCTCCGCACCCAGGAGAAGGTGACCACCATGAAATGAACTCAATGGTATTTCTGTAGACTTGCTGTCTCGGTTTGCTTGGTTTGAGCTTTTATTTTTTGTCTTATTGGTCTTTGTTTATATATTTTGGTCCACTTCTGTGTTTTGGAGTTCTCTGTGTGTGTGTTTTATGTGTGTGTATGTATATGTATGTATGTTTCTTGTTTTTTCTTTCAAAGAAAGACAAAGGGCATGAAGTTGGGTGGGTGGCTCAGTGGAGAGCAGCTGGGAGGAGCTGGGGAAAGTGAAAGTATAGTTAAAATATATTGTATGGAAATAAGTTCAGTTAAAATAATAAAGAAACACTTGCAGAGCTGGAGAGATGGCTCAGTGGTCAAGAGTACTTGATGCTCTTCCAGAGGACCTGAGTTCGGTTTCTAGCAGCCAGGTTGGACAGTACACAACCACCTGTAACATCAGCTCCCAGAGATCTAACGCCCTCTTCCTGGCCTCTGCTGGCATCTCTACTCACATGCACATACCACATACAGACACAAGCACCCATAAGTAAAAATATAAGAATGAAAAGTAACAAAGTATAGGATACAAAATCAGTTGTATTTCTACAAACCCATAATAAAGAGCCCCAAATCAAATTAAGACAGATTTCACTTCCAACATCATCAAAAGGAATAAAATACTTAGAATAAATTTATCCAAGGAAGTGAAGACTTGCACATTGAAAACTGCAAAATATTGTCAAGGTGAATTAAATAAACCATAAATAAATGGAAAGAAACCTCATGTTCCTGGGTTATAAGATGCAATAAATTTTAAACTATAATAGTCAAAACACTTTACAGTTAACAACCCCCGCAAAGCCCTCACATTATTTTCGAGTTTTTTTTTTAAATCTCTCTCTCCCCTCCCCTTCCTTTTGTCTTATTGATTCGTAGAAATAGGGAGGACTATGAACAACCAGAACCTTGAGAAAGAAAACAAAGTCAGTGGCCTCCCATTTCCCGACTTCAATGTATACATCAAACTGTAGTCAAGATGGAATGGAACTAACATAAAAACAGACGCATCAGCATAGCAGAACAAGAAGACTGGAGATGTACAAAGTCAAGTGATCTTTGGAAGAGTGGCAAATATACAATAGAGAATAGAATTTGTTTCCTGCAGAAAGTGATGCATGGAAAAGAATGAGGGACCTGCTTTCACCTTATACCACATAAAAACTAACTCAATATGAAGAATTAACACTTTTACACTCTTGAAAGAGTGATACAGCTAAAAGGGAGCAAAATTAGAAGAATCTGAGCTAGGCTGGGGTCCAGAGTCCTAAGCTGGTTACTGTTGGGCTAAGTAGTTGAGAAGTCAAGATAGGAAGAGTGTGTGGGTGGTGGTGGCGCACACCTTTAATCCCAACTCAGAAGGCAGAGGCAGGCGGATCTCTGTGAGTTCAAGGCCAGCCTGGTCTACAGAGAGAGTTCCAGGACAGGTTCCAAAGCTACAGAGAAACCCTGTCTCGAAAAAAAAATCAGAAAAAATGTGGTTAAGAACTTCATAGCCTGGAGCTTAAGAGGTGACTCAGTCAGTTAGGTGTCCGATGACGAGGATGCGGACGTGCTCAGATCCCAGCACTCACATACAAAGCTGGGCGTGGTGACACACATGTATAACCCCAGTGCTGGGATGGTGTTGGGGGTACAGATATGCCCTTGGGACTCAATGGTCAGCCAACCTAGCTGAATGGATGAGTTCCAGGTTTGGTGAGAAACCTTGTCAGACTTTGATTGGGGTCTCGTTAATTTGGTATATGATGTTTGTTATTTCCAATTTTTAATGATAAAGCTGATTTTTAAAAATTAAAATAAGGAGCTGGGCGGTGGTGGCGCATGCCTTTAATCCCAGCACTCGGGAGGCAGAGGCAGGCGGATCTCTGTGAGATTAAGGCTAGCCTGGTCTACAAGAGCTACTTCCAGGACAGCTAGGACTGTTACACAGAGAAACCTTTCTTGGAAAAAAAATTAAAATAAGGTGGGAAGCATAGAGGAAAATACCTGATATTGACCTATGGCCTCCACACACGTCTATATGCACCTGCACACATTCATGAGAATGTACATACACACTTGTACGTAACACGTACAGAAGAAACATAGCCTGTTAGAGGTAGGAAGGGCATGGCTCAGCAGTACAGCACACTTAGAATTTACCAGTGAGAGCTATAAGACCGTAATTCAGTGCTAGAGTAGAACCACTCTAGAAGCAAACCAACGAGGGTTTGTGTGAGGCCCTAGGTTCCATCGCCAGCACCTCAAAGCCTGACTATTCTGTAGAATTACATCCCATTTTTTCTTATTAGAAGCCAAGAATTACCTTCAATAATGAGAGGCGAGAAGGTAGGGTGGAAAGAGAGAAGAAACAGGGAGGAGACACGAGAGAGATAGAGATAGGCAGACAGACATTTACTCCTAGTAGGGAATAAATTCAAGAAGAAAAACCAATATAACCTTATGGTAGCCCCGGTGTTGCTGATGCCTGCCAGTATCCTATAAGTCTTTATAAGAACACCATCGATGTCATGACAGGGTCCTCGACTACACCTTCCCCATAAACACACTCATGCACTTATATCCCCACTCTCAGCATAAAGTCAAGTGATGCTTGGCTTTAGGACATTATATATCAAACCATCACAGCTCTTAAGAGGAGTGGTTTGAGCCGAGGGCTGTGTGTGTGGAGCAGTGAATGATCTCTGCATATAGACTGGGATGCAGCCTATGGCTGACTAAAAAGAGAGCTCCAGGGGAACTGGAGGTTAATGTGAAGGAACTAGTAAACATGCATTTAGGTAGGGATGGTCACCCTCACTAAAAAGAACCATTTGGTTTTAATCAATCTAAGTCTATGTCTCATTTTATTTTGAACTATCAGTGTGATGGTTTGAATGTAATTGACCCACATACTCTCATAGGGAGTAGCACTATTAGGAGGTGGAGCTTTGTTAGAGTGGGCATGACCTTGTTGGAGGAAGTGTGTCACTGTGGGGGTGGGCTTTGAGGTTTACCTATGGTCAGGATACTGCCACTGTCTCAGTCAACTTCCTGTTGCATCTAAGATGTAGGACTCTCAGGCGACTACTCCAGCACCATGTCTGTCTGCATGCCATCATGATGATAATGGACTGAACCTCTGAACCTGTAAGCTGCCACCCCAATTTTTTCTTAATAAGAGTTGCCATGGTCATGGTGTCTCTTCACAGCAATAGAAACCCTAAGATAAGCAGTAAAGAAAATTCTAACTCATTTTTCTTAGTCTGTTTACTGTTGCTATAACAAAATACGTAAGGCTGGATATTTTATAAAGATAAGAGTTTTACTTAGCTAACAGTTTTGCAAGTCTAAGGGAGGGTGTCACGACCTCATTTCTGGTGACACCTTTCTTGGCACATCACAACAATAAGAGTATGTCCAAGCAGCACCTGGGAAAGCAGGGACTGTCAGGCTCACAACACATTAGCACAGGATTCCCAGGACACCCGTATCAATCCCTCTGGAGGCAGTGCCCCAGGGATCTGGTCATCTTTCACCAGGCCACACCTCTTAAGGGGTCTACGACCCCACATGCTGCATTGAGAACCAAATTCCTAACTTTCACACAGACTCTCAGCGGAGATGCACTCAGACCATAGCTAAGCCACTGAATGCTTCTAGTCAGTCCGAAAACCATATTAAAATAGGAGTTTATACAGCAATGCTATTTTGTGTTCCTTCTACTGTTCTCAAGATGAAAACAGTGACTATTCCTGTTTCATTGTAAGTAGAATAACTTAAATCTATCAAACCACAGCTTGGAACTGGATTACAGACAGAAGTTAGTGAACCAGTTCTTCAAGGTTCAGCTCTGATCATTCGAGACAGCATGGTAACGTGACTTTCTTTTCTTCTTCTTCATAACAGAAATGACTTGTAAATGAAAAATTTTATTAGGCATTAAAAGAATACGGTAGACTTGGTGAGAAAAAGTATTAACAGTATCTATATATGAAGATGTCAAAGAAAATATTACTTGGAATGTCAGCCAGGTGATATTCATCATGCAGGATAAAACAGAACAAAATATTCTGATATTTCTAGTCA